>NC_133451.1:168073315-169273315 GCF_048565385.1 Saimiri boliviensis | reverse complement strand
AAGGAAAAGGAAGCCCGTAAAGAAGGTATCAATTTTTTTTTTCTGACATGGTCATGTTTCATTGTGAGAGAGCTGTCTAATAATATAATGTACTCTGAAGAAAACTGGAACAAAATTCAAATGTTTATTGTTAAAACCTAGGGTTCAATTATGAACTGAATCAATTCCCTACTAGCTTTAAAAAACCCACTTTTAGCCCTTCGAGGTGGCTTACTCCTGTAATCCCAACACTTTGGGAGGCCGTGGCAGGCAGATCACATGAGGCCAGGAGTTCGAGACCAGCATCGCCAACATGGGGAAATTCCGTCTTCGCTAAAAATACAAAACTTAGCCAGGAGTGGCGGCGCGCGCCTGTAATTCCAGTTACTAAGGCGGCTGAGGCACAAGAATCCTTGAACCCAGGAGACAGAGGTTGCAATGAGCCGATTTCGTGCCGCTGTACTCCAGCCTGAGCGACAGAGGGAGATCTTGTCACAATTTAAAAAAAAAAAAAAAAAAAAAAAATTCGGCCGGGCACGGGGGCTCACGTCTGTAATCCCAGCACTTTAGGAGGCCGAGGCGGGCGGATCACAGATCGAGATCATCCTGGCCAACATGGTGAAACCCCATCTCTACTAAAATACAAAAATTAGCTGGGCGTGGTGGTGAGCGCCTGTAGTCCCAGCTACTTGGGAGCCTGAGGCAGGAGAATTGCTTGAACCTGGGAGGTAGAGGTTGCAGTGAGCCGAGATCATACCACTGCACTCTAGCCTGGTGCCTAGTGACAAAGCAAGACTCTGTCTCAAAAAAAAAAAAAAAAAAAAAAAAAAAAAAAATTAAAAAAAAGAATCCATCTTTATTTTTTGTGGGTCATTTTTTGTTTCACTCTTATTAATGAAATATTTGATTTTACTTCAGAGAGAATGGGTTAAAAGATATTAAGAGTCCAGTGATGGGCCGTGCTTGGTGGCTCATGCCTGTAATCCCAGCACTTTGGGAGGCCGAGGCGGGTGGATCACCTGAGGTCAGGAGATTGAGATAAGCCTGGTCAACATGGTGAAACCCATCTCTACTAAAAATACAAAATTAGCTGGGCATGGTGGTGGGCACCTGTAATCCCAGCTACTTGGGAGGCTGAGGCAGAGAATTGCTTGAACCCAGGAGCTGGAGGTTGCAGTGAGCCTAGATCGTGCCACTGCACTCCGGAATGGGAGGCAGAACAAGACATCTCAGAAAAAAAAAAAAAAAAAAAAATACCAGGGATGTATTTGTCAAATCTTTAGACGTTTTTATTCCAGATGATGTTATTACCCTTTTTTTTTTTCCACTAATAGTTTTCTGGCTCCAAAAGCATAGTTAAAACTATACTTGTGGAAGACAATAAAAGATAAAATACGCATCTGGGGTCATCTATTTGTTTATTTTACCAAGGGTTGACAGAGCTCACTGATCACAGATTTTTGAAATAATAGGTGACAGTTTATCAAGGTCAGCGCTTTTTCTTTCTGACTGTCTCTTCCTCCTTAGGCCTTCCCTGATAGCCCAGGGAAGGCTCATTTTAGGACTGAGGGGTGGCTGTTTGGACATTGCTCCCCTCCCTTCCCACATGACCCCTACAATCATTGCTTCCATGCTTTCTTGGCCCCGGAGGCAGACCCAGCTTCCTTGCATCTACATACCTTGCAGACAGGAAAATAGTGATAAGGAAATGAATAAAACAGAGGACTGTTCGATCTGAGCTCCAGAGAGGAGCATAGCTTTGGGCAGTCTGGCTTCTCCTCCACTTCCCTGTACTCTGAGGACTCCTAACATTTAAGAGATTATACAGTTGACATACACAAAGTGGAGTTACCCACAGAAAATTCCACATCTGGATTTCATCATTTAAGTTTTAAAACACTTTTCTTAGAAAATATAAGGGCATTTATGTAATTATGATTTGAGGGCTTCAGCCTGGGTTTTCTGTTTGACAGGCAAAGTGTGTCTTAAATAGCTCTGTTGTTGACATATTAGTCCCCCGCGCTGCTGATGATTTTTCTTTCTCTCTTCTTTCATTCCTCCTTGCTGCTACCAACATACACATGTTTAGAATTCTAATTCCCAATTCAATCCCTGAAATGCATTTCTCCTTCTTCTACCTGTCACATCGCAGCATGTGTGGAGTTGGGGGGAATTGAGAGTACACGGGTTTGTAGGAAGAAATCTTTTCCTTCTATTTTTTTAAGACAGAGTCTTGCTCTGTCGCCAGGCAGGAGTGCAGTGGTACGGTCTCAGCTCACTGCAACCTCTGCCTCCCAGGTTCAAGCGATTCTCCTGCCTCAGCCTCCTGAGTAGCTGGGACTACAGGCACGCACCACCACGCCCAGCTAATTTATTTATTTATTTATTTTTAGTAGAGACAGGGTTTTACCATACTGGCCAGGATGATCTCGATCTCTGGAACTTGTGATCTGCCTGCCTCAGCCTCTCAAAGGGCTGGGATTACAGGCATGAGCCACCATGCCCCACCAAAATCCCTTCCTTCTACCTCCGTTAAGGCACTGCTTAGTTAAAACTCCCTCCCAGGATTCTCATTACCCTCTCTATTATAGATAACAATGCCAAAGGGAAGAGGAGGCAATTCCATCTTGCTACAACTGTAAGAATCCTGGTCATGTGCAGTGAAGTAAGCCTGTAATTCCAGCACCTTGGGAGTCCAAGGTGGGAGAATTACTTGAGCCCAGGAGTTCAATACCAGCCTGGGAAACATAGTGGGATTGTGTTTCTCCAAAAAAAATATATATATATATATATTTTTTTTAATTACAACGAGGCTGAAGCAGGAGAACTCCTTGAGCCCAGGAGACTGAGGTTGCAGTGAGATGTGATCATGGCACTATACTCCAGCTTGGGTAACAGAGTGAGACCCTGCTTCAGAAAAAGAAAATCCAAAGCTGATCTTCTGCCTTCCCTTCTTTTCAGCAGCAACAAAGGAGCAAGGAAAGGGACAAAAAGAAACGCATGACATCTTGCAGGCACCCCTCATCACAACACTTGGAAGTCCCAGGGAGGCCCCCATAATGGGACTCTCTCCTCTGTCACCTCAGATTTCATTAATCCTCTGTCATTGATTTGGGACCCAAGAATTCAGCTCTCCTTTGCTGCACAGCCTATTCTGGTAGGGCCTAGATCTGGAACCACAACTGGAAACCTAGGGAAATGAAGGGAAGAGTCTTCCTGCACACACAACAGCAGGGAAGGTAGGCAGTCGTGGGGATGGGGTTATGGGACACATGCTTATCTGTACTTCCCCACAGCAACTATGTTATACAGGAACATCTGGTTTTGTGGTAGCTTAGGGGCTCATCTTACTTCATATAAGTGATGGGCTGAATAGCTCTTGTGTCGTTTGATTTGGGAACATAGCCGATATGTATATTATTTTTACAGAGTTCCAAAAACCAATATACAAAATAACTTTTGGAAAAGGCCCATTTACAATTTAGATACTGCCCATATTTGGAAAAGCTAAGAACTTTTAAACAGATGGCATAAGAACAGTATTTACTTTGACAATTTGGATGGCAAAGAAAATTGTCGAAAGAACACTGAGCATTGCTCTTTCACAACAAAGAAAAAAAAAAAGTCAAATAATATGAGGGACCATAGGAGACTGAAAATTATAGGCTATTGTCCAGCCTCTAGAGGGGTGAAAAGACAATTAGATGACAATATTTTATGTAAAATTAAAAAAAAAAGAGAGAAACATCCAGAAAATAAATGATGAATTGTCAAATGAATGGTATAATGCTTTAGGGTCAGAAGTCCCTGTTAGCGGGCAGTCTCTGGCAGTACAGGGAAAGTCTCTACTTCTGCCTCATATTAGTCACACTCTTCTCTGCCCATTTCAAACTATGAAGACATCTGAAGGCCAATTATTGTAACAGTAGTACCATAAGAGTCATTTGATCTTGATTTTTCCTCATAGTCTAAGGTTGAATTTCATAAACAGAACAAAATGTTTTTTAAGTTTGATTTTTTAAATTCACCTAAACTTGGTATAATTTCTGTAGAGAAATTTTCTGCAGGCTGATATTCAGAATTACCCAAATTATATATTCTAATAGGTAAGGAACATGTGTGTGTGTGTGTGTGTGTGTGTGTGTGTGTGTGTGTGTGTGAGTGTGCCTCACACTATCTCTATATATGGTTCCTAAACTTTGTTACTTTAACCTTGGCATCAAACCTGTACTTGATCTGCACACTAATCTGTAGGGAATTCAGCCCAGTTTCCTTACCTCCTAAGCCCAAGCCTCCTTATCTGTCACTGAAAAAGGGGCAGTGACAGTACTTGCATGCTAGATCTCTGAGGAGTAACTGAGATAATGCATGTAAACCGTTGAACAGGGTACTCCATGTCATATGGTAGAATAGTATCAGTCACTGCCATTCAATTATTAACCCCTCAAACTAAGTCACCCAGTGAAAATCTACATCAATGATGCAGGAAATTTGTCCAGATTTCCTTCCCCATCATGTTCTGCCTCTTACTGCACCTCAGCAATTTCCCCTTTAAGATTGATGACAGGCAGTCATGAGGCTGCTCTAGCTCTGCTCACTTGAGTGTTTGTTCTCGCTGTGTGTTCTCTCTTCCTCTCCGCAAGTTTTGTCCCTGAAAGCCAATGAAATACTAAGTATCTCAAGTTAAAACACTTTTCCAGAGGAGTTTACCTAAGTATAATGAGTAATTTTCAAATCCCTCAGCCTTCTAGTTGCAAGTGGGCTGTGATCACATAGGAAAAGAGTAAACAGATTGAAAGAAACACACCAGAACTGCTTGCCAATTATCTGGGAATCACAGAATCTTAGTGTTGAAAGGGCTTAAAAGCTCCAACTTTCTGTCAAATGCAGGAATCCTTCCAGAACTTTCTGACAAATGGACCTCCATCTCTTTTTTTCTATTTTCTTTTCTTTCTTTTTGAGATGGGGTCTTACTCTGTCACCCAGGCTGGAGTGCAGTGGCTCAGTTTTGGCTCACTGCAGCCTCCACCTCCCAGGTTCAAGTGATTCTCCTGCCTCCACCTCCCAAGTAGCTGGGACTACAGGCATGTGCCACCACACCTAGCTAATTTTTTTTTTTTTTGTATTTTTAGTAGAGGCAAGGTTTCACCATGTTGACCAGACTGGTCTCAAACTCCTGACCTAATGTAATTTGCCTGCCTTGGCCTCCCAAAGTGCTAGGATTAAGCCACCACACCTGGCCCCATTTATTTCTTTAAAACTAATCAAGGGGCTGGGCACGGTGGCTCACGCCTGTAGTCCCAGCACTTTGGGAGGCTGAGGCAGGTGGATCACGAGGTCAAGAGATCGAGACCATCCTGGTCAACATGGTGAAACCCCGTCTCTACTAAAAATACAAAAAAATTAACTGGGCATGGTGGCGTGTGCCTGTAATCCCAGCTACTCAGGAGGCTGAGGCAGGAGAATTGCCTGAACCCAGGAGGCAGAGGTTGCGGTGAGCCGAGATCGCGCCATTGCACTCCAGCCTGGGTAACAAGAGCGAAACTCCGTCTCAAAAAAATAAATAAATAAAAGAAAAAGAAAAAAAAAACTAATCAAGGGAGAAATTCCTTCTTGGGAGCCAGCACACTCCATCTCTAGAATATCCAAATTGTTCAGAAAATCTTCCCTTCCACAGAGCCAGAAGTTGCCTACAGGTAGAAATCTGCTTTATCTAGCTGCAGTTCTGCTTCTATCCTCCTACCGATTTGGGAGAATAGAGTTATTTGAGTGGGCAGTAAGAGCTGTGGAATCCACCCAACCTGGGTTTAAATCCCTATTAAATTATGTATCAGCTTCTTGGTCCCCAGGGGATGCTGAAGACTCCATTTGGCCCCACTTTGCTCTATCCTCAAGAAAGAGGAAATGTGTTTGCTTGAGGGGGCAGATCCAAAAACAGTAATTACTTCACATTACTGGGGTCCCTTAGTAGTATTATCATGTGAGGTATAAATAAGTCTGTATATGGCTGGGAGCAATGACTCATGCCTGTAATCCCAGCATTTTGGGATACCCAGGTAGGAGGATTGCTTGAGCCCAGGAATTCAAGACCAGCCCAGGCAACATAACAAGACCCTGTCTCTCTAAAAATAAAAATATAAAAAAACCTGCATAAGCATAAGTAATCAAGTCCCTATATTCTCTTCTTTTGTTTATTGTCTTTTTCTTTACTTCATCGTTGGAATCATAAGAACTCTAAAGCTGAGGTTTGGGTAAGGGTTTTAGTAAAAGATAGGGAAAGGCACTGTTTAGCTATTTGGCTTAGCTACTCATAAACTGCTTTGGGGTTTGGGGGCAAAATCCCAGTTATTTTTAAAAGCTTGCCTTTGCCTGAGCTTGTCCTCTACATGTAAATATCTTCTGAGTAATTCGTTAGGAGTGGGGAGGCATGAAGGAAGTGTCAGAGTGTTCCAACAAGAGCAACTCCATCTTGAATAGGGGCTGGTTTCTTGGAGGAGGAGACCTGCTGGGGCTATATTCCCTGGAGGTCAGGCATTCTTAGTCACAGGATAAGACAGGAGGTCAGCAGGACTGGTTCCACAAGATACAGGTCACAAAGACCCAGCTGATAAAATAGGATGTGGTATTGAAGCCAGTGAAAATCCACCAAAAGGAAGATAACAATGAAACCAACCTTTGGTCATCCTAGCTGCTTATGATACACCAATTATAATGCATTAGCATGCTAAAAGACACTCCCACCAGTGCCATGATAGTTTGCAAATGTCATGGCAACATCCAAAATTTACCGTTCGTAGTCTAAAAAGGGGAGAAACCATCAGTTTCAGAAACTTCCAACCCCTTTCCCAGAAAACATATGAATAACCCATCCTTTGTTTGACATATAAGCAAGAAATACCCTTAAGTATACATAAGCAGCCCATGCCACTGCTCTGCCTATGGAATAACCACCCTGTTATTCCTTTACTTTTCTTAATTAACTTGCTTTCACTTTACTCTGTTGGCTTACTCTTAAAATCCTTCCTGCATGAAGCTAAGAACTCGTGGCCTCCCAAGTTTGGGATTCACCCTGTGACAACAGGATTTAGGGATCCTGGCTTCCCAGTAGTCCATCAATTACTGGTAACCTCTCTCAAAATATAGTTTGCCTGTCCATAATATGGAGGTAACAATTCTACTCTACAGGATTAAAAATAGTATGTTGGACGCTAAGCAAATGTCTATCATTTAAGCTTGTGAAAACAATTATCAGGGCTTTTCTACTTCTTCTAGACTAAGTACACTATTTTTTTTCTACCACTTCTTATTTTCATGCCTTATACTGGAACCCCTTCTCTGGTTAAACCCAAGTGTAGCAATATCCTCATTAAACTGTAGTTCATAGGATTAAAAAAATTAATTTAAATATTATTTGACCAGTGCAGATTTCAATGGTATACAAATATTGCCCTTGTTTCAAATATCACACTATGATTATATTAACTGGTTTACAGCCACATAACATTTGGTTCTTATACAATAAGCACAAAGTTACCTCAATTCCTGTCAACCTGACAAAATTGTCGACAGCCCTGTTCAAACCGTGAAATCTTCCCTAACCAAATTCTGCTCTCAAAATATGTGTTAGCCTGGCATGCTGTACACACAGAATTTCACAATCATAGTCACATTAATCCAGAGCTGTCTTCATTACAAACTCTTTAGTGGAAAGAATTATGCACTCCATAGTGATTGGTCCTTAACTGGCAGCCAATGAACAGTCATTGAACAAATGAGGTTTTCAAGTTAAGAACATATGACCCTTTTATATCTATCTATCTGTCTACCCATCTATCTATCTATGTATAGAATGGTAGTGTAGTGTCTACAAAAGGCATCACAAACCAGAAGCCAGCAAAATGCATATGACATTCAGATATGTTTTATGTACTACCAACTCATTTTATTTTACTTTTATTTTTTTGAGATGGAGTTGTGCTCTTGTTGCCCACGTGGGAGTGCAGTGGTGTGACCTCAGCTAACTGCAGCCTTTACCTCCTGGGTTCAAGCGATTCTCCTGCCTCAGCCTCCCTAACAGCTGGGATTACAGGTGCCTGCCGCAATGCCCTGTATTTTTAGTAGAGACGGGTTTTACTATGTTGGCCAGGCTTGTCTCAAGCTCCGGACCTCAGGTGATCCACCCACCTCAGCCTCCCAAAGTGCAGAGATCACAGGCATAAGCAATCGTGCCCAGACCCAACTCCTTTTAAAAATTAAATTTCATTCATGATTTTAAGATCAGTAGCTCACATAAAATTTTTGATTTCTAGCTTCCCTTATGTAAATGTTAGAATGATTTTGGCTGCAAGTAAAATAAACCTCAAACTGCCTTACAATAAGGTTTTTTAAAAGACCATATAGGTCTCATAAAATAAGAAGCATCCCAGCACTCTGGGAGGCTGAGGCAGGAGGATCACAAGATCAGGAGTTTGAGACCAGCCTGGACAATATGGTGAAACCTCGTATCTACGAAAAATACAAAAATTAGCTGGGCGTGATGGCAGGCACCTGTAGTCCCAGCTACTCAGGAGGCCAAGGCAGGAGAATTGCTTGAACCCGGAAAGCGGAGGTTGCAGTGAGCTGAGATCATGTCACTGCACTCCAGCCTGGGCAACAGGAGACTCGGTCTCAAAAAAAAAAAAAAAAAAAAAGAAAAAAAAAAAAGGAAGCATCAAGTTCCTCAGGGTTAATTACTTCAATGTCTAACTATGTTCTTGAGGTCTCAGACTCCTTATCTTACCTTTTTCTGCCTGCCCATCTTACTGTTAGCTTCACCTTTGTACTGCCTACAAGTGAAAAGGCATCCTATTCAGACAGAGCCCGTGTTCAGAGGAAGAAGAGAAAATTGTCTTTTCTGTACCTCTTTTTTAGGAGCAAAGAAATCTTTCCCAGAAGCCTCCTTGGAGATTTTTCCTCTAACATTTTGTTGACCAGAATTGGGTCAAATATTTGTTCAACAAACATTCTCTGGCAGTGAGGATAAACTTCCTAAGATCAGCTTGGACTAATTATTTGGGGTATAATGGATGCTTGGGAAGAGATCAACCCAACCTATGTGTACAGCCTTAAAAAAAATCAAAAGATATGGCAACATTGCAATTCAAATTCCTACATGGCAACAAATGTCTAGAGCTGTTTCTACCCTTACAGAGACCTAGAAAATGGTCTTCAGTTCACAATGGTCACCCGCTTGCCTGGCCTTTGTAACCATTTGAGTTTTACCACACCTAGTTTATACTTTTTTATCTGCCAGGAATTTCATGCTAAGTTAAAATGTTTCGTGGGTATTTTAGCCTATGGATTCTGCACAATAAATGATGTGCAGGTAATTGTGTGAATTATCTATAGCACATAACAAATTGTTCCACAACTTAGGGTCTTAAAAACAACGAGCATTTATTATCTCACGGAGTTCTGAGGATCAGAGAGCTGGAAGTGGCTAATCTGCAGCTCAAGGTCATGAAGTTGTAGTAAAAATGTTAGTGGGATTGCAGTCATCTGAAGGCTTGACTGAGGTAGAGGAACTGTTTCCCAAATCACTCATGTGGCTGTTGGCTGGAAGCCTTAGTTCGTTAACGCATGGACTTCTCCATAGTGGTGCTTAAAACGTAACATCGGCTTCCCCGTTGCAAATGACCCAAAAGAACAAGCAAGACAGAAGACACAAATGTTTTTATGACTTAATCTCAGGAATGGCATATCATTAATTCTGTCATATTCTATTACTCACACAGTAAATTAAGCCTGGTACAGGACAGGAGAAGACTATGCAATGTTGTGAATTCTAGGAGTTGAGGGATTGTTGGAGGACATCTTTGAGGCTGGTTAACACGGTTATATTCTCCAAAATTGCTCTAAAACAGACAATTTAAAAATACCATATTTGTAATGTGGCCATATGTATCTTCTAAATGCTAGATAAATAAGTGCATTTTCAATTAACAAGCGTTTTAAACAAAACATAGGGTTAGTTCCAAGCAAAAGTGTTTCAATTTCCCTGCAATTGCACCTCTCACTATACTTTATGAGCAGGCTCATTCTTGGTCTGTTATGTGCCTGGTTACAAGAAAGCAAAAGATTTTATCCCTGTTAGGTATCCAGACTCATAGTAGGACTTCAGAGTGTACCAGCTGCCAGAAAAGGCTTAATAGGTCAACCAGCATGGAGTTATTAATTTTTTTTTACTTATTAATATTTTAATAAGGACAAAAGAATGCATGAAATTGACAAGAGAGTTATGGGATTTCAGGCACCCTCTGAACTGAGTCCTGGGGAGCAGAAATTTGGATAAGAAAGATGTTTCCTGAAAAGCTATCACTTGTAAGGCCTCCCATATTAGAGTGTTGCTAAAGACAAAGAATTGTAAAACAAAAACAAAGTAGCCATGGTTTAATTTGACAAAAAGATTACCAAAGTTTTTCAATTAAATTATATTCGGTATCTGCAGAAACAAACAACTCGATTTTGTAATGCATTAGAATTTCCTGTCCAATAAATTAAGCTACACACATTTCTATTGCCTCCTAATTTACTCAAGCCAAACAGAAAAACTCCAAAGCATCAAAAAGCATACATGCATAATACAGCTATAACAACTAGAAACAAAATTTGCTGGTACAGCTAAATCAGAAAGAATTTCTTTTCTTCCCCCCTTTCATAAAACAGCTACATTGTGAAGGACATATGCCCTCATTTTGGTGCTGAAAGATTGACACAGTTTTGAAACAGAGACTCATTGGCAGTATTAACAGCTGAATTGTGTAATAAAACAAACACAGGGCATTAAAAATATGACGCTACCCTGGACTAGTCTTTATTTTTAGAAGGCTTAGAAACCTCTACCCAGTGTAAAGGCTTTTGCATATGACTTAATGTTCTTTACTATGGAATGGTCATTTAAAAGATTAAATATGTTCAGTAAACAAGAAAGACAGGACTTGGCACATAGCATTAGTTATGTTGCGGCCCACAGCTGACGCTGAGCAGACAACTTTATAGAAGTTGCTAGGTTCCATCAAGGATTCTAAAATAAGAAATGGTAATTGGTTAGGCTTTGTTCTGTGAAAGAATGGCTATTAATGCAATGCATATGTCATGTGGAATGTTCATCTTCAGAAATATTTTAAGTAAATTATTTCAGAGAATCAGCAATAACTTTGGATGACATTAACTTTTGGACCTTAATTAGCTCAAGGCATATAATGATTAAAGCAGAAGGGACAAACTGTTAAAAAACAGAT
Organism: Saimiri boliviensis; assembly: GCF_048565385.1. Taxonomy (NCBI): domain Eukaryota; kingdom Metazoa; phylum Chordata; class Mammalia; order Primates; family Cebidae; genus Saimiri; species Saimiri boliviensis. Next base: position 169,262,057 of record NC_133451.1, on the reverse strand, counting down.
CTCTAGAAGGGAGGGGTTTAAATTTTCAAATACTGAAAACATACACACACAGAAAAATAAAACCCAGAAAAATCGCATGAGTTTAAGAAGACAAATAATGCCACAATTATTCATTTTTTATTGTGATACATAGTGTCTTTGGAAGCTATGATTTTACACTTTATAATTTTCTATATTGTTTTATTTTGATATGTCTGATAAATATCTTTAAAGAGAGAGTGCAAGCAGAATAAAAATACCTTTAACGTACACCCATCTAGTAGCATTCATTTGATTACTTAAAGATATACTAACTTACACATAATGAAGAAAAATTTTTCTCAAGTGGCTGGATGGATTTCTGTTAACTATAAATAAGTTTTTGAGGGAGGTATTGGATCTTATTCATTTCTGGATCCTAATCATTTAGTGAAAAGCTGCTCGATAAATATTTTTCACTGATTCTATCCTCCTGTCTCTTAGTTCTGTTTATGGTCAGTGGATTACATTACTTTTGTGAGGTGATAGGTGATTGGCTGCAGGTAAATCCATAGAATGCAGTGGATACAGGGTTACAGGGTTGTTCTTATTGTATTCTGCAAATTTAATAGGTTTTATGGGAAATGTTAATAAAAATTTACTTTGTTTAGAATATTTTGCTAAAAATATACATTTTCACTACAGTTTCTAATTCTCTCAGAAAACGGATTTGATTATCAGTTCTAGAGGCTTGGAACCAGATGGATTGGAACCTATACAATTGGTAAAAGCATCTGGATATGAATTTGGAGCAACAATAATTTGAAAAGTGCTTTAAGAGGTCAGACAAATGCTAAATCAATCACACACAACCACCTATATTTCTCTTTCGCAAATACATAACACTGGGGTTTTAGTGTTTTTCATATAGCTTCACTCTAGCCCATGGGGATCATGAATTTGAAGGATATTAAACAATCCAGAAACATGTCTGCACACAATATAAATTGCTATATTTAAATCAGCAGAAAAAACATATGCTATGTTCAGGAAAAATAAAAATAGATCAGATATTTGGGGAAGTTATAAAACTGGTAAAAGAGATTAAATAATTAGTGATACTGTTTTATTTCAAAAAGAAACTCTCATAATCTACATTTGATTATTCACAAACCTAAGTTACTGTCAGGGGGTTGAGAATTTTTACCTTTGCTTGCTTCTTATTTGCAAGAATTAAGGCCAGATCATTTTCTCTTTTTTGTATATTTTAATATCTAGTATGATTCGTTCCAAACTAATCTATATTATGAATGCCAAATCAAATTTTAGGTGAAATAAAAAGGGACAAACAGGCTGGGCACGGTGGCTCATGCCTGTAATCCCAGCATTTTGGGAGGCCGAGGAGGGTGAATCACGAGGTCAAGAGATCGAGACCATCCTGGCCAACATGGTGAAATCCTGTCTCTACTAAAAATACAAAAAAAATTAGCTGGGCATGGTTGTACGTGCCTGTGGTCCCAGCTACTTGGGAGTCTGAGGCAGGAGAATTGCTTGAACCCAGGCGGCGGAAGTTGCAGTGAGCCAAGGTCGTGCCACTGCACTCCAGCCTGGCACCTGGTGACAGAGTGAGACTCTGTCTCAAAAAAAAAAAAAAGGGACAAACAAACTATAAAGAAGGATTGTAAATGTTAAATCTACTAAATAAACATTAAATTTTAAAATGCATCCTTATTCCTTCAGATTTGTCTGCCTGTTGACTCTAGTTCATGTTCAAAGCTTGCTTTAACAGCAGACAACCTATATACACAGGGAAGGAGTCCAAACGAATGTCTTGACAATTTAGGTAAAATAATGAATTGGCATTAATTGAATACTTTGTTCAAGACCCCATAATAAGCATATCATCAATCATATCAATCATTCATTTTATGTAGGTGCATTAATCCTTCCCAATGCCTAAATATAGGCAGATAGGCATTATTATCCAATGGGGAAAAAATAAGAAAACAAAAGAAAACTGAAGTTCAGAGAGATTAATCAACTTGCCTAAATCTATATAGGTAGTAAGTAATTAAGATGAAATGCCCAAGCAGAACCATAACCATTTTATTGCAGAACAGAAAATAAGCTTTCTTTTATTTCTCTTGAGACAGAGTCTCACTTTTGTTGCCCGGGCTGCAGTGTAGTGGTGGGATCTTGGCTCACTGCAATCTCTGCCTCCCAGGTTCAAGCCTGGGATTATAGGGGCATGCCACTATGCCCAGGCTAATTTTCTTTTGCATTTTTAGTAAAGACAGGGTTTCACTATGTTGGTCAGGCTGGTCTTGAACTCCTGACCTCGTGATCCACACACCTCAGCCTCCCAAAGTGCTGGGATTACAGGCAAGCTACCGTGCCCGACCAATAAGCTTTATTTTCAACTAAATTATCCTAATTATCTTCAACTATAAAACTCAGTACAGATGCTCAATTTACCATTTCTCAAAAGCAAAGACAAGGATCCTAGTAGACTTCATTAATCTACAAAGTTATATTAGACTGATTGCTTGAATCAAGTTTTAGTGAATTGTAGCCATGCAGCCATACACTTCAGAAAAGTAGATTTAAATAACTTAAAATCTTCATGTCTCTCTGGTGACTGAGTTTATCAGGCAAGTTTTAATACTTGAGCACCAGCTGGATATAACTTTGAACTCTGAAAAGCTGGAAAACTAAAGGGAAATGTTATAGTTAATGAGGGGCCACCACTTGCCACTGAGCTGAATGCCGACCTGGTTATGATTTTGTTACATAAGTGAGTTTCTGTGGCATCACTTGGCAGTTATCAACACAGGCTATGGACTTACATAGCTTGGGTTCAAATTCATCTCGACAGCTTATGATCAACTTGAGCATTTTGGCAAGTTATGAAACTTCATTAAGCTTTTTAAAATTGTTTCAAGAATTAAGTGGGATAAATTTTTGTATATTTTTGTATAGCACTGTTTTTTTTAAGACAGAGTTTCACTCTTGCTGTTTTTGCTCTAGTAGAGCAATCTTGGCTCACTGCAACCTCTGCCTCCCTGGTTCAAGCAATTCTCCTGTCTCAGCCTCCTGAGTAGCTGGGATTACAGGTGTGCACCACCATAGCTGGCTAATTTTTTTGTATTTTTAGTAGAGACGGGGTTTTACCATATTGGCCAGGCTGGTCTCAAACTCCTGACTTCAGGTGATCTGCCCACCTAGGCCTCCCAAAGTGCTGGGATTACAGGCATGAGCCACAATGCCCAGTCAGGTCTGACTTTTTTATTCCTTTAGACAGAGTCTCACTGTGTCGCCCAAGCTAGATTGCAGTGGCGTGGTCTCCACTCACCGCAACCTCCACCTCCTGGTTTAAGCAATTCTCCTGCCTCAGCCTCCTGAGTAGCTGGGATTACAGATGAATGCCACTGCACCCAGCTAATTTTTGTATTTTTAGTAGAGACAGGGTTTCACCATGTTGGCCGGGCTGGTCTCCAACTCCCGACCTCAGGTGATCTGCCCACTGGCCTCCCAAAGTGCTGGGATTACAAGTGTGAGCCACCGCACCCAGCCTAGGTCTGACTTAAAAAAAAAAAATACAAGAGTATTAATTTAAGGAGAAAGTGAGGAGTATTTAGTTTATACTTCTCTTATTGAAAATAATAGGTTGGGCACAGTGGCTTATGCCTGTAATCCCAGCACACTTTGGGAGGCTGAGACAGGAGGATCACTTGAGGCCAGGATTTGGAGACCATCCTGGGCTACAAAGTGAGATTCCCATCTCGACAAAAAAACATTTTTTAAAAATTAGCTGAGGTTGGTGGCCCACACATGTAGTCTCAGCTACTCAGGTTACTAAGGCAGAAAGATTGCTTGCACCCAGGAGTTCAAGGCTGCTCTGAGCTATGATTGTGCCACTGCATTCCAGCCTGAATGACAGAGTGAGACCCTATCTCTTGAAAGAAATAAATAACAAAAATAGTTATTCGAAGACCACTGGCCACTAACACACAGTTTCAAAGAAATTTTGTTCCTATTATGTTATATTAGGTAATGTAGCAATTAAGGACAGAGGGTCAAGAGAAGTCAGAAGAAGTCTGTGTCCAAAATTGAACTCTGCTTCTTAACTCAGATGACATCAGGCAAGTTGCTTAACTTCCTTTAGCTTAGTTTACTCATCTGTAAATACGGATAACTCTAATACCTCAGCAGTAATAATTTTTTTTTTAAATTTTAATTTCTTTGTACAGACAAGGTCTCTCTACGTTGCCCAGGCTGATCTCAAACTCCTGGCTTCAAGTGATCCTCCCACCTTGGCCTCTTGACAGGTGATGTGCTGGGATTACAGGTGTGAGCAACCAGACCCACCTGGTAATCATTTTTTGATGAATCAATAATGCAATAACAACATGATACCTGGTATATAGTACACTTTAGATGATTGTCTGCTAATAATGTTAATAAAATTATTATTGTTAAAGTACAAAATAAGAAATGTAAAGCTCAAGTAAAGGGAGGTGAAAAGAACTGTCTTCTGAGAAAGAGGTAGGAGAGGGATATGCTAGGCATGGTTTAATGAAGTTGCATGTTCAATGCCAGTTAGACTCAGCCTGCCCAGGAGCTGGGTAAACGTTAGGCTCTCTGGGCTCAAGGGGTTGGTGCTTAAGAACAGGCATAACAATCTTCTGTCAAGGGAAAATATTGATCAATAAACATAAATGTTACTTGAAAGAGTTCTTAACATTTCAGTGATTATTTTTTGTTAAGAAAGAAAAAACAAAGATTACTTGTTTCAGAAATTTTTAAAGTGCCCAGCCTAGGCTTCTGTGTGAATTCCTGAATAATAACAGGCCAAAACAATTCAAGGCTGGATGTGATGGCTCACACCTGTAATCCCAACACCTTGGGAAACCAGGGTGAGAGGATGGCTTGAGGCCAGGAGTTGGAGACCATCCTGGGGAACATAGTGAGATCTCCCTCCCCATCTACAAAAAACCTTTTTAATTAGCCGGGTGTGGTGGTGCACCCCTGTAGTCCTAGCTACTCGGAAGGCTGAGGCAGAATTACTCAAACCCAGGAAGTCAAGGCTGCAGTGTGCTGTCATCTCACCACTGTACCCCAGCCTGGACAACAGAATGAGATCCTCTTAAAAAAATAAAATTTAGGCCGGGCGCGGTGGCTCAAGCCTGTAATCCCAGCACTTTGGGAGGCCGAGGCGGGTGGATCACGAGGTCAAGAGATCGAGACCATCCTGGTCAACATGGTGAAACCCCGTCTCTACTAAAAATACAAAAAAATTAGCTGGGCATGGTGGCGAGTGCCTGTAATCCCAGCTACTCAGGAGGCTGAGGCAGGAGAATTGCCTGAACCCAGGAGGCGGAGGTTGCGCTGAGCCGAGATCGCGCCATTGCACTCCAGCCTGGGTAACAAGAGTGAAACTCCGTCTCAAAAAAAAATAAATAAATAAAAAATAAAATTTAGGTTGGGCGCAGTGGCTCACGCCTGTAATCCCAGCACTTTGGGAGGCCGAGGCGGGTGGATCACGAGGTCAAGAGATCGAGACCATTCTGGTCAACATGGTGAAACCCCGTCTCTACTAAAAATACAAAACATTAGCTGGGCATGGTGGTGCGTGCCTGTAATCCCAGCCACTCAGGAGGCTGAGGCAGGAGAATTGCCTGAACCCAGGAGGCGGAGGTTGCGGTGAGCCGAGATCGCACCATTGCACTCCAGCCTGGGTAACAAGAGCGAAACTCCGTCTCAAAAAAATAAATAAATAAAATAAAATAAAATAAAATTTAAATTAAAAAAATTTTCAAGAAAATTCGTCTTCCTCAATCACAGATAGGTAATGCTTCTAGGGCTCCCATGCAGGATGTAGTTAGCTGCAAATGATTTTGTTCTTCCTTCTTTCCCCAAGCTTCCAATATCTCAAGCTCTCTTTGAAATATAACCTTGATCTTTGGCAGGTTTCTAACCATTAACTTTCTATCAGAAGAAGGGAATATTACCATTAAGGTGATCATTCAAAAGCTGAATTTACTTATTTTTTTCTTAACATTAAATTATTATTTTTTGTTGTTGTTGTTGTTTTGAGAGCGAGCCATGCTCTGTTGCCCAGGTTGGTGTACTCTTGGCTCACCACAACCTCTGCTTCCTGGGTTCAAGAGATTCTCCTGCCTCAGCCTCCCAAGTAGCTGGGATTACAGGCTTGTGGCACCACGCCCGGCTAATTTTTGTATTTTTAGTGGAGACAGGGTTTCACCATGTTGGTCAGGCTGGTCTTGAACTCCCGACCTTGTCGTCTGCCCACTTGGGCCTCCCAAAGTGCTGGGATTACAGACATGAGCCACCGCGCCCGACCAACATTTTAATAATTTTAAAATGTTTTTTTAAAATTATTCTTTATATTCATTGTTACATTTAAATAAGGAGATACCATGTTCCCTAGTGGATAGCACATAGATTAGCAATCACGGGACATTACGTCAGATTCTACTTAGCTATTTAGTACCTCAGACTTGCTGATTTTGATTGAGTTGCATTTGTTGATGACAATTTCACCTCATAGTAATGTTTTGCAGAGATGTTGTAAAAAAAAAAAATGCTGTGTTTGCTACTTCACACATACTCAACAGGAGATGGCATGTTTTTTGTTCCTTTTTTCTGGTATAAGAAGCAGGAGAATCGCTTGAACCCACATGGCAGAGGCTACAGTGAGCCAAGTTTGTGCCGCTGCACCCCAGCCTAGGCAACAGAGCAAGATTTCATCTCAAAAAAAAAAAAAATCAATGTTCATTCAAAATTATTAGAGGGTTAAATCTGTATGCCCTTCCAAAGCATGTATCAAGAAACAGTTTCACAATCCAGAGTGAAATGGAACTAGTCAGGAAAAGTTGTTATAAACCCTTTAGAACACATTAACCTTAAAAAAAAAAAACAAACTCACCCAGTGTTTATTTGGGAACCTAATCCGGTAAATAACGTGTACTTAATTAAAATCTCAGCTTCTTTAGGAAGGAAGTGAACTTTCTTTGTTGTTCGAATTGATAGGCAAAGGAATTTCAACCAAATTAAAGTTTATTAAGCCTCCAAAGTACAAAACAAATGAAATAATACTTCTATGGACTAAATTATATGCTGATTTTTTTTGTCTTTCCACATAGAAGTTTTAACTCTTTTACTGTATTAAAAATATAAAGCACTTAGGCCATTGAACTTTACCTGTGATGCAGTTTCATAAATATTTCTTGAAGGAATAAGTAAATGAATCAATGACTGTCTTTACTCTGTTCTCCACCTATCTAAATCTGATTAATCAAGGTCCATTTTTTTCCCCTATAAATGTCCTTCCAGAGGACTCCAGCCCAAAGTGTTGATTAAAACAAGTGCCCTCATTTTCAAAAGTACTAGACTGCCTTTTAGAATTCTCTACCACTCTACCCTAAGTTTCAATTGCTAGTTAACTCTAATCTAAACGATCACCTCCGAGTTTAGGTTAGAACCAATCAATTATGTTCTCATAATCAGTTCTCAGAGACTAATCAGTATGTCATCTCTTAAAGCATTAGTCTCAAAATTGAGTTTAGGACTCTTAAGGCTGCCACTGTGCTATTCCAGACAGCCAATTTTAGGAGGAAGAATAGTGTAATCCCTGACTTTTCATGCCAGTCTGCTCAAGACACTGAAGAACCCCAACCAGGCCCATTCCAGTTCTGGCTGTCAACAGGCATCAAACCAAAGTAAGCCCTATGTAAAACAGATATTTTTTAAAAGGTAGCCAGGCTCAGTGGCTCATGCTTATAATTCCAACACTTTGGGAGGCTGAGGCAGGTGGATCACCTGAGGTCAGGAGTTTGAGACCAGCCTGACCAACATAGTGAAACCCTATCTCTACTAAAAACACAAAATGGGCTATGTGTGGTGGCTCATGCCTGTAGTCCCAGCTACTTGGGAGGCTGAGGCAGGAGTATCACTTGAACCTGGGAGGCGGAGGTTGTAATGGGCTGAGATCGGGCCATTGCACTGCAGCCTGGGCGAAAAGGACAAAACTCTGTCTAAAAAAAAAAAGTAAAATCTGTACTTCTTGCTTTTCCCGAGTTTTCACTTTGGTTACTCTTGCCCTCTCTAAGCGTATGCTTCATGAATCAGATCCCAAGGCCTACTTTCCTAGGTCTGGTGCTTTCCAGAGATTCCTACTTAGAAGGCAGCCTTAGAAGTACAATCGTTGAGTTACTAGCCTTCGTCTTTCTGTAATTCCCTTAGTGCAAACACTTTCTTGTGGACCATATCAGAATCTTGGTGCTTTCAAATAGTACCAGTGAATCTAATAAATTCCTCTGTGCTACACTGAAACAACCTTCAGGGACTCTTCCCTATCTTAAAAAGTCTTAATGACAGCTTTTTATGATACTTTGGCATGCCACTGCAAGGAATGAGAGAAGACATTAAAATTCTAGACCAGGTGAGAGGCGAAGGTGATGTATTATCCACTTAATTAAAGTATCACACAGAATGATAGGGAATCACATATTTTAGAAAAATATTGACTATAAATATGTAAATAAACAATTATAGTGGAAAAATCACCAAGCACATCCTGACCAATGGCTTAAAAGTCTGCTTTTTGTTTTTGTGCTATTTGGATAGTAAGAGTGGCCATTGCTTGGTTAATTACTGGCAATGACAAATCAACCTAATATATGTTGTCTCATTTAATTAACCCAGCAACCTGTACAAGATAGACATTTTCACATGAGCATACTGAGGTTTAGAGAGGTTGAATAATGTGCTGCATCTTAAGAGGTGAAAACCAGGACCGAAGCCCTTGTCCTTCACTGGTACCCTGTGCTGCCACCTGGATGCAGGGAAACTTAGAGGCAGGGAGATGGTCACAAGCTTTCTGCCTGTCTTCAAACAGATGCACACAGTACTTTGTGAGCTCACTAGTGTAAAGCTAAATGAAGGCAAAAATACGAGTGCACTGAGGTTTAAAAAAAAAAAAAACTAAACAAAGCCAATGGATTTCATCGTCTGAGCTTGGTCTGGTTTCTTGATTGGTGATGAAATATAGTTGAACTTATGAGCCTCTCGGAAAAATGGAGACATTTGTGGGGGAAAATATGCAAAACATGATAATCCTCTGGACTGTTGTTCTTACAAAATATAGACATCTCTCTCAGACAGCAACAACATTAGTCATGACCTACACATTCTTTTTAAAATACATCACTGAGTTCATTTAAAGTTACAAAATGTGTTACTCAGTGCACAAATAGAATAACAGTTGTTAAAACCAAATTAACGGCTCCCCTCAAATATCTCTTTTATTGAAAGTATATTGGTACACAGGAGCTACAGCCTTTAAATAAGTGCTGTATTCTCAACCTAGAAGATTTGGTGGGAAATAACTTCTGACATTGATGTTGACCAAAACAAGTGGCTTTCTAGTTAATGTTTATAGATACTTTGGTTCTTCCTGAATGACCTGTAAATTTTATCACTTTCTTGCAATTACTTGCATACATCTTTCTCTTTCACTAAACTGTGAACCACTGGAGTGTGGGCTATGGGTGTGATTCCTCTTTATATACCCAGGTTGTAAAAATAATTCATGAGTTTACAGTGATACTGAAAAAGAAAAAAAGAGAGAAAGTGAAAATACTCTTCAAAGAAGAATGTCAGATAATGAACATAGAAAGGATGATAGAATTTGCAAATCACCATTTTCCAGCCACCAACATAATAACATTCAAGAAAGTAGTATTAATAGATGCAAAACCATTGGGTGGTTAGTTAAAATATTGTTGGAAAATGAGATATTCACTGTCAAATAATCAACCACACAATCATTATATTCAGAAATAAATATTTCCTTTACAATTGGAAAAAGGTGATAGACACCTAAACTAAGTGAAAACAATTAATATTAACAATAACTGGAGAGAATCCTTCTTCCTCTTCTCTTCTGATATAGTTTGGCTGTGTCTCAAATCTCATCTTGAGTTGTAGCTCCCACAATTCCCATGTGTTATGGAAGGGACCTGATGGGAGCTAATTGAATCATGGGAGTGGGTCTTTCCCGTGCTGTTCTTATCGTAGTGAATAAGTCTTACTCGATCTGATGGTTTTATAAAGGGGAGTTCCCCTGCACAAGCTCTGTCTTGCCGGCTGCCATGTAAGACATCCATTGCTCTTCTGCTGTGATTGTGAGGCCTCCCCAGCCATGTGCAACTGTGAATCAATTAAACTTCTTTTGTTTATAAATTACTCAGTCTTAGTCACATTTTTTTTTGAGACGGAGTTTTGCTCTTGTTACCCAGGCTGGAGTGCAATGGCGCGATCTTGGCTCACCGCATCCTCCGCCTCCTGGGTTCAGGCAATTCTCCTGCCTCAGCCTCCTGAGTAGCTGGGATTACAGGCATGCGCCACCATGCCCAGCTAGTTTTTTGTATCTTTAGTAGAGACGGGGTTTCACCATGTTGACCAGGATGGTCTCGATCTCTTGACCTCGTGATCCACCCCCCTCGGCCTCCCAAAGTGCTGGATTACAGGCTTGAGCCACCGCGCCAGGCCTTAGTTACATTTTTATTAGCAGCATGAGAACATCAGAACAGACTAATACATCCTTTCTTGACAGAGCTTTCTGAAGCTATGCTTTTTTTTTTTTTTTTTTTTTTTTAGACAGAGTTTCACTCTTCTTGTCCAGGCTATAGTGCAATGGTGCAATCTTGGCTCACTGCAACCTCCATGCCACTACACTCAGCTAATTTTGTATTTTTAGTAGAGACGGGGATTCTCCATGTTGGTCAAGCTGGCCTCAAACTCCTGACCTCAGGTAATCTGCCTGCCTTGGCCTCCCAAAGTGCTGGGATTACAGGCATGAGCCACCATGCCCAGCTGACGCTATGCTTTAAGGGACCTTTCTGCTGCTTCTTTTCTATGTTGTCCTCCCTTTCTTCTTCCTTCTTCATCAGGCTGAGAGATTTCAGATAGCAAGGTCCAGGAATTTGGTGACATACAGAGAAAATTGGAAATAATGGGAGCAAGGGGGGAAAAAAAGTACTAATATGGAAAGAGAAAATGCTGGACTGAATCCTGTGCCATTGGATTGGAGTTGGAGATATCTGTGTAAACTCATTGTTTCAAATAGATTGACAGCTTAAAATATAGGTAGATATGGCTATAGAAAGAGATATAACAACAGAAACAGGGTCGGCACTGTGGCTGATGCCTATAATCCAGAACTTCAGGAGGCCAAGGCAGGCAGATTGGTTGAGCCCAGGAGTTCAAGACCAGCCTGGGCAACACAGCAAGACCTTGTATCCACAACAACTTTAAAAATTAGCAGGATGTGGTGGTGCACACCTGCAGTCCCAGCTACTCAGGAGGCTGAAGTGAGAGAATCCTTTGAGTCTGGAAGGATCATTATTTGAGCCCAGGAGGTCGAGACTGCAGTAAGTCATGATCAAGCCACTGCACTCCAGCCTGGGTGACAGAGTGAGACCTTATCTTAAAAAAACAAAAACACGATAGGTGCAGAGGCTCACACCTATAATCCCAGCACTTTGGGAGCCCAAGGTGGGTGGATCACGAGGTCAAGAGGCTATCCTAGCCAACATGGTGAAAACCCATTGCTACAAAAAATACAAAAATTAGCTGGGCATGGTGGCGCATGCCTGTAGTCCCAGCTACCTGAGAGGCTGAGGCAGGAGAATCTCTTGAACCCAGGAGTTGGAGGTTGCAGTGAGCTAGGATCATGCCACTGCACTCCAGCCTGGCAACAAAGCGAGACTCCATCAAAAAACAAAAACAAAAACAAAAACAAAAAGCAACAACAAAAACAAAACAAAACAAAACCCAAAGAAAATAACCAAAAAAGTAGAAACAGAAATAAATGGACGTACGTGTGATTGTGCATACAGCTGTATATTCAAATATACACACGTGTATTTCCTAAGCCAATACCCTGAGAAATCCAACAAGAAATCACTTTAGCAAGAGCATATTTAGTGCCTAGATCTAGTTTTCTCGAAGTAATTCTCCACTAGAAGGAACCAGGGGTCCTCAGAGAAATAGTTGATCTTTGGGATAGAGCAGGCATGCCTTGTTGGACTAGAGAATAAGGAAAGAGCAAAAAATAGTGGGGGCACATCAAAAGGGCACAGAAACCAGTTGGAAGGGGCTTCACTGGCCAAGGGTGAGACAATTTGAGCAGCAAAATAAAGGAGGTGAAATCTGACTTCAGTTTCCCTGAGAAGCTGGTGTATGATAGGGTAGGACAGACAACTTTAAAGGACCAAACCACAGCTGTCCTCCTCAAGGAGCTTCAGCCTCTTAAAAACAGAGGCTTCGTGCTAGAATAGTGGAGATGTACGTGAGGCAGAAGAGGAAACTAGAAGAGGTGGCACCAGGAAGCGAGGTCCAAAACAAACCAACAAACAAATGATGATGATAATGGATGAAAACTCTTAGAGTAAAGTAGAAAGTCCTGAATCTATAATGATGTTAACTGACTCATTTGGTTTATTGGCACAAAGCACAGTCTCAACTGTGTTGTCAAATGTCACAATCCATAATCAGGCAAGAATAATCAAAAAATGCTAAACTGATGGGTGAATGTATTAGTCTGTTCTCATGCTGCTGATAAAGACATACCTGAGCTTGGGTAATTTATAAAGGAAAGAGGGTTAATTGACTCACAGTTCCACATGGCTGGGGAGGCCTCACAATCAAGGTGGAAAGTAAAGGCATGTCTTACATGGTGGCAGCAAAAGAACCATGCAAAAGAACTCCCCTTTATAAAACTGTCAGATCTCATGAGACTTATTCACTATCACAAGAAAAGCATAGGAAAAACCACTCCCGTGGTTAAATTACCTTCCACCAGGCCCCTCCTGCAACACATAGAGATTATGGGAGCTACAATTCAAGATGAGATTTGGGTGGGGACACCACCAAACCTTATCAATGAAGTATGATGAGGAACAGAATATTCACAGTCAAGAGTGTTTTGTTACTTATTAATAAGGACAACATACTTAACGAATTTTCAAGTAGAAAAATCTGGAAGACAGCATCTTAACCAAGTTTTCAAAATTAACATCATCAGATAAAGGACAAATTGATTCCTTGTGTGTCTTCATATGATCCGCCGAGGAGACCACATCATTTATGTGGAATTTCTGTCAAAAATGCACAAATCATGAGAAATCAGACAAAACCAATTTGGGGGGCTTTCTACAAAATAACTCTTCAAAAGTAACAACAGCATGAAAGAGAAAGACAGGAAATGTTTCAGATTAAAGGGATCTAAAAAAAAACACATTAATTAAATGTGACGTGATCCTGGATTAGATCCAGGACCTATGATGGAGATCATTGGATAACTGGTAAAATTTGAGTGAGGCCTGTGGATTAGATGGTAATTTATAATGCTAATTACCTAATTTTGATGGTCCTAGTGTAATTTTGTAGTAGAGTGTCCTTGTATACAGGAAACACACACTGAAATATTAAAAGGTAATGTGGTATCATATCTGCAGCTTCTTCTCAAATGGCTCACAAATATTAACAGAGGATCTGGGTGATAAAAAAACAAAGGGAAAAATTTTGTATGAGATGTCAAAACACATATCTATGTAATTTATGATTTTAAAAGGTAACCACAATGGAAGCTGATATTCAGGACTGAATGAAAATGAATTCACTTACGCAAATTTGTAGAATATAACTGTGATGGTAGTTGGAAGGAATTATAGCACTTTAAATACTTATATTAGAAAAAAATATGTATGTCATTTGTGACAACATGGATGAACCTGGAGGACATAAGTTGGTGAAGTAATTCAGGTTCAGAAAGATAAATGCTATATTATCTCATATGTGAAATATGAAAAAGTAAAACTTCATTGGAGCAAGATGTAGAATGGTGGTTACCATTATTCCTTTGGAATAAGGAAACTGGGGAGATGTTGATCAAAGGACATAAAATTTCTCCCTTCCTCTCCCTTCTCCTCACTTGCTGTCTACCCCCGGAAGATGGGAGTGCTAAATGGAAGTCGTGTGGAATTCTCAGTTCTGTTCTCTGACTTCGTCACTCATTATATCATTGCAGAGTATTTTCCTTGCTATTAACATTTATTTGAAACTTTCATTTTGGCTGCACAATATTTAATACACTCTCCCATTGTTGAAGATTTTGACCATTTCCAAAAATCCTTTATTATAAATGATTATAACAAGGAAATACTTCACAGAAAAGGAGTTTAGATAGCAAGAGAAAATGCTGATGATAGTATGAAAGTAAGTAAATTTTTAATATATTCCTTTTGATAGATTTCTTTCACTCATTTTATAACAGGAGATGCTACGCCTTATCTGATTTTCCAGTTAGTTTATATGATGATTTTGCTGAATTGGCTCCTAGTGGTATTCAATATAAGAATATCAGGTTATATGTTAATATTTGTAATTTGAAATTATAATTCTTCATTTTATTTTTCTTCTGAGTGAAATTTTAATATATAATACAATTTAAAGGAAGCACTTTATTATATTAAAAATAATTTTTCTCATTTGATATCCTTCTTCGTTTAACCTTCCCCCTTAAACTTCTCTGTGGATTTTATTATCTCCTGAAATAAAAACCTCTTTGAGCATTTATAAATCAGTGTTCAGTTTTTTGGTTTCTGTTTTCGAGACAAAGTCTTGCTCTATTGCCCAGGCTGGAGTGCAGCGAAATGATCATGGCTACCTGCAGCCTCAGCCTCTTGGGCTTAAACAATCCTCCCACCCTAGCCTTTCAAGTAGCTGGAACACAGGCACACACCATCACACTCAGCTATATATATTTTTTGTTGTATACACTGGTCTCCCTATGTTGCCCAGACTAGTCTCAAACTCCTGGCCTCCCAAAGTGTTACGATTACAGGTGTGAGCCATTGCACTGGGCTACAGTGTTATTTGGAGCAGTTTAAAAGGGGAAGGCACTCTCACATGCTATTTATGGGAATGTAATTTGATAGAACTTTTTTGTAGGATAATGTAATTAAAATGTTAATATTTCTAACCATGTTCTTATCCTTATTTTAAGGTTTTAAAAACATATACAGACAACTTGCAATTCTCCTTGGGAGAAAGAGACTAATATATTAACTAATACAGCTAATGGAAACATTAAAGTCCACTGACAGGCACTTTACACAGGCACTTCCATTCCCTCTTTCATCAAAGATTTTATTAAATATTCTAAGAAACTGCAAAATGATGGACAACATCATCTCCTGCTTTGCCCTATCTCCAGACTACTCTTGGCAGATATATTAGTGATTAGTGAAATAGCTAAATAGCCACAGTGAGGCAAAGTAAAGGCCAAATGCTTGTATAATCCCCAAACAGGACAGGTGGCCACTGAATAATTACGGTTTGATTTATGTATAATTTGATTTGTTATATATAATTTGATTTGTTTGATTCGTTAGGTATAATTTTATAAATTATGCCTAACAAATCCATTCTGCTCAGCCCTTTCATTATATCGTACAAAATGGATTGTATAGAGTAAGCCTTTCCACAAATGGTTCACAGCAGAGGATGTTCTGCAGTTTCAATGAGGATTCTAAATGAGTTAAATGGTCCAAGTATAGAGAAGAGAAAAAAGGTAATTAGAAACATGCTAAATGGTTGGCCAGTACTAAAGTCTTCTAATACTTCTTTGGAGACTCCCTTTATACTATCTCTATTCCTATTTAAAAAAAAAAAAAAGGTAACAAATCAAATAGATTATATCCACAGAAGGCATTTTACAATTGTACAAGTGTCCCTAAATGGCAACGTAACTGGAAAACAATCAAACTTTACCTTATACAGTTACAACCCACAGTTTTCTTAATGAGCCCAGCTGCCTATTGGGTTCTTATAGCTAGTCTTTCCCACCTTCAATCTCGGAAGACATGAAATGGTCTTTTTGTTTTGGCCCAGAAACTTTTTTTTTACTCTAAATGTACCAAAAATATTTTTATTTATGTGTGTGTGCACACGTGTGTGTCTCAACACAGATGTGACAGGTCCTCCACTAGTGGATCAGGAAGCTGGGAAGGTAAAGTCACCTTACCTGCTAAGATCTATTTCTCCTAATGTATGACAGCTGTTTGCATTCAAGATCTTAAAAGGTTAAGTGAAGCATCAGTATTGTCCTCTTGATGTTACTCTTTATATTTAGATTCATGTCTTTTATATTGAAATGCAATTGTGGCTTATTTTATATATATCATAGAGTATGAAAATACTTCTTTTTCTCCTTAACCTATTATTTTATTATTTTAGTTGTTATCTTAAAATGCAACTCTTTGATTTAGGGTTATTTATGCACTTCTGTAATGTAATCAATTACAGCCAATCTATAAGTAGCAGCAAGATTACCGACAACATTCAATACAAGCAATGAGGTTGATTTTTAGATTTTACACACTTGTTTTTTTCCTAAATAAAAACAGCAGTTTTGGCCAGCCATGGCAGCTCACACCTATAATCCTAGCATTTTAGGAGACTGAGGCTGGAGTTTGAGACCAGCTCGAGGTCAAGAGTTTGAGACCAGCCTGGCCAACAGGGAGAAAACCCGTCTCTACTAAAAATACAAAAATTCTCTGGTCGGGGTGACATGTGCCTGTAATCCTGGCTACTTAGGAGGTTGAGGCAGGAAAATGGCTTGAACCTGGGAGCCAGAGGTTGCAGTGAGCCAAGATCACAGCAGTGCACTCCAACCTGGGCTACAAAGTGAGATTCTGTCAAAAAATAAAGAAAGAAATAAGTAAAGAAATAAGTAGGGTGGGCGCGGTGGCTCAAGCCTGTAATCCCAGCACTTTGGGAGGCTGAGGCAGGTGGATCACGAGGTCAAGAGATCGAGACCATCCTGGTCAACATGGTGAAACCCCGTCTCTACTAAAAGTACAAAAATTCTCTGGTCGGGGTGACATGTGCCTGTAATCCTGGCTACTTAGGAGGTTGAGGCAGGAAAATGGCTTGAACCCGGGAGCTGGAGGTTGCAGTGAGCCAAGATCACAACACTGCACTCCAACCTGGGCTACAAAGTGAGATTCTGTCAAAAAATAAAGAAAGAAATAAGTAAAGAAATAAGTAGGGCCGGGCGCGGTGGCTCAAGCCTGTAATTCCAGCACTTTGGGAGGCTGAGGCAGGTGGATCACGATGTCAAGAGATCGAGACCATCCTGGTCAACATGGTGAAACCCCGTCTCTACTAAAAATACAAAAAATTAGCTGGGCATGGTGGTGCGTGCCTGTAATCCCAGCTACTCAGGAGGCTGAGGCAGGAGAATTGCCTGAACCCAGGAGGTGGAGGTTGCGGTGAGCCGAGATCGTGCCATGGCACTCCAGCCTGGGTAACAAGAGTGAAACTCTGTCTCAAAAAAAAAAAAAAAAAAAAAAAAAAGAAAGAAGTAAATAAAAAAAAATTTTAAACAGCAATTTTAAATTTTCAGGTTAATGACTTACCCTTTTAACTAATTTCCTTTTATTTCACTAGGTCCAGTTTTTTATTTTTTTAAATAATTTATTAATTAATTTTATAAAAATAGAGGTGGGGTCTTGTTATGTTGCCCAGGCTGGTCTCGAACTCCTAGAGTCAAGTAAATTCTCCCACCTTGCCCTCCCAAAGTGCTGGAATTACAAATGTGAGCCACCGTGCCTGACCTAGGTCTGGTTTTATTTATTTGTTTATGTTTTCTTAACAATTGGTCGTGCTATATCTTGGCTCTCCTATTGGTAGACTCAAGATAAAAATACAACAAACATGGAATGAGAGTCAGTGACTCATCTTGCCTAGGGTAGGAAAAACTTTATGTAGTTCAGTTCTGGAAATGCCATACTAATGTGGAAATCTGTGAAGCAGACTGTGTTCCAATTGGTAGATACAATATTATAAGTGTATTATTAATGACTCATCCAAGAACTTAGCATTAAAAATATAGAAATGTATTATGAATATCTAACAATTTAAAAATTTATCTCAAACCAGTAAAATTGAGCTGTAATTATGAGATTATAAATCAGATTGCTAGAAGGTACTTGTCAACTAATCTAATATCTTCATTTTACAAATGAGGAAACCAAGGAACAGATAATTTTTTTTTTTTTTTTTTTTTTTTTTTTGAGACAGAGTCATGCTGTGTCACCCAGGCTGGAGTGCAGTGGTACAATCTTAACTCACTGCAACCTACTTCCTTCCCTCCTTCTTTCCTTCCCTCCCTCTCTTTCTCTCTCTCTTCCTTCCTTTCTTCCTCCTCCCTTCTCTGCTTCTCTCTCTCTCTCTCTCTCTCTCTCTCTCTTCCTTTCTCTCTTTTTTTCCTCTCTTTCTTTTTTAGAGACAGAGTCTTGCTTTGTCACCCAGGATGGAGTGCACTGACACAATCATGTTCATTGTAACCTTCAACTCCTGGGCTCAATTGATCATCTCATCTCAGCCTGCAAAGTAGCTAGGACTACAGGGGCACACCACCACACCCAGCTAAATTTCTTTAAAAAAATTTTTTTTGCAGAGATGAGGTTTTACTATGTTGCCCAGACTGGTCTTAAATTCCTGGCCTCAGGTGATCCTACCACCTCAGCCTCCCAAAATGCTTGAATTAAAGGCGTAAGCCACCACGTCTAGCCTCATCTTAAAATCTAAAACTACTTCTTCTTTCTCAGTAATCTCCTTGGAGCAAGGTGCAATACGATTTTCAATCAACCATTCCTTTTTCACAATAATAGCCTTTGCAACATCTTAGAGGAATCAACAAATATTTATTGAGCATCTTTTATTTTTGAGCTAGGGACTGTGCTAGGTACTTGGGATACAGTGGTTAAACCAGAGAAGGCTCCTGTTACCACAGAGCTTTCATTCTAATGTGTGTGCATGCACATGTTTGTGCGTGTGTACATGCATGCAGTAGTCATAGGGAGCAAACAAAATGAAATAAGAAAATATCACTGACATAATTTTGAGGCTTGTCCCCTCAAATGTCATGTTGAAATGTGGTCCCCAGTGTTGGCGCTGGAGTCTAGTAGAAGGTGTTTGGGTCTCTTATGAATGGCTTGGTGCCCTCCCCATGGCAATCAGTGAGTTCTCACTCTATTATTCACACAAGAGCTGGTTGTTTAAAAGAGCCTGGCATCTCCTCCTCTCTCTCTTGCTCCCTCCCTCGCCATGTGATACTCTAGCACCCCATTTGTCCTCCGCCATGATTGTAAGCTTCCTGAAGCCTCACCAGAAGCTGAGCACATGCTGGTGCCACACTTGTACCGCCTGCAGAACTGTAAGCCAAATAAACTTCTTTTTATAAGTTACCTAGTCTAAGGTATTCCTTTATAGCAATGCAAAATGGACTAAAGGAATCACAAGGTAATAAAGGCTATGAGGAATAAAGGGTGATGTAATAGAGAATAGCTGTAGCCTACTCTAGTGTGGAAAATAAAGGTTTCCTGAGGAATTGAATACTCAAGAAAAGAAGGACTGTAATCCCAGTACTTTAGGAGGCTGGGGTGAGAGGATCACTTGAGCCCAGGAGTTCAAGACCAGCTGGATAACATAGTGAGACCCCTATATATGTGAAAAAAATTTAAAAAAATTTAACTGGGCGTGGTAGTGCAAACCTGTAGTCCTAGCTACTCAGGAAGCTGAGGTAGGAGGATCACTTATGCCCAGGAGGTTAAAGTTAAAGTGAGCTATGATCATGCTACTGCACTCCAGCCTGGGTAACAGAGTGAGACACTGTCAAAGAAAGAAAAAGAGAGAGAGAAAAACAAAGACAAAAACAAAAGAAAGAAGGAAAGGAAAGGAAGGGAAGGGGAGGGGCAAGGAGGGGAGGGAAGGGAAGGGAAGAAGAAAGGAAGAAAGGAAGGAAGGAGAGAGAAAGAAACAAGCCAGCTGGAAAATAAGTAAAGAATACCCGGCTGGGCGCGGTGGCTCAAGCCTGTAATCCCAGCACTTTGGGAGGCTGAGGCGGTTGGATCACGAGGTCAAGAGATCGAGACCATCCTGGTCAACATGGTGAAACCCCGTCTCTACTAAAAATACAAAAAATTAGCTGGGCATGGTGGCTCATGCCTGTAATCCCAGCTACTCAGGAGGCTGAGGCAGGAGAATTGCCTGAGCCCAGGAGGCGGAGGTTGCGGTGAGCCGAGATCGCACCATTGCACTCCAGCCTGGGTAACAAGAGCGAAACTCCGTCTCAAAAAAAAAAAAAAAAAAAAAAAAGAATACGCCAAGCAATGGGGAAAGCTAGTATAAAGGATTTAAGATGGGATAAGTTTGGCTCACTCAAGAAACAATAAAAGAAAGAAATAAAAATGATTAAAACAGAGATAAATGAAATGAAATAGACCAGGAATGGTGGCTCACGGTTGTAATTCCAACACTTTGGGAGGCTGAGATGGGAGGATTGCTTGAACCCAGGAATTTGAGAACAGCCTTGGCAATATGGACCGCTATCTCTATAAACATAAATAAATAAATAAATAAAAATTAGTTGAGTGTGGGGTGTGGTGGCATGTACCTCTGATCCCAGCTATTTGGGAGGCTAAGGTGGGAGGACTGGTTGAGCCCAAAAGGTTGAGGCTGCGGTGAGCCATGATCTTGCCACTGCACTCCAGTCTGGGTGACAGACTGAGACTCTGTCTCAAACAAACAGACACAAATAAATAAGTAAATATATAAAATAAGAATATAGAAAGACAATAGAGAAAATAAATAAAACCCAAAGTTGATTCTTCAAATAGATTAACAAAATGACAAACCATTAGAGTGACGAAGACAAAAACAGAGAAGGCTCAAATTGCTAAAATCAGAAATGAAAATAGAGACATATCAGTTTTACAGAAATAAAGAGATTATAAGAGAACGAAACAGGAAGACTGAAACACGAAGAAATAGAAAATCTGAATAGACTCGTCACTAGTTCGAAGGTTGAATTCGTAATCAAAAACCTCCCAGCAACAACAAAGAAAGCCCTGAACCTGATGGCTCCACTGGCAATTCTACCAAACATTTGAAGAAGAACCAACAACAACCCTTCTTCAACTCTTCCAAAAAAGCTGAAGAAACATTTTCCGACTCAGTCTATGAGGCCAAAAATGTCCTAATACCAAAGCCAGACAAAAACTACAAAGGAAGTGCGGACCAATATCCCTTATGAACACTGATGCAAAACTTCTCAACAAAGTACCAGCAAACACAATTCAACAGCATATTAAAAGGGTTATGCGCCATGTCCAAGTAAAATGTATTCCTGGAATGCAAGGATGTTTCAACATATGAAAATTAATTAACATAACATACCACATTAGCAGAATGAAGGCGAAAACTCATATGATCATCTTAATTGATGCAGAAAAAAAGCATTTTACAAAATTTAATAACCTTTCATGATAAAAATGCACAACAAACTAGAAATAGAAAAAACCCACCTCACCATAAAAACTATATATGAAAAACCCACAGCTAACATAATACTGTTTGCCTTTTCATAGGAGTAGTCTTGAATGAAGTTTTAAAGCAAGTAAGATTTTCCCGATATTTTTCTATTCTGCTTGCATTCTGTTGGTCAAAGCTCATCGAACATACAATCCTGAACCAAAGTGAGGTAGCTGAAAATTTACATGACAAAGGATGTGGATACAGGAGTATAAAAAGTTGTGAGGATTTGGAAATGTATCACAGCCATCTTCATGTTTGTAATGGATATTTTTTTTTTCAGGTCACACAACGTACATTTATCCTACTTTCACCAATAGTATTCCAATTTCTTTCTGAGGAAATAGTTCTTCCCCAACGTATACACTTTTGGTAAATCAAGCTATTTTGTGCTCCTATGTAATGTAAGCTAGGGGTGGCAAAGATTACTAATTGTACCAAGCAGGACCAGAACTAGGTTAAGGCAAGTGAAGTTCTTAGGGTGCAAAGTTTAAGGAACACATGCATTTATCCAACACTGAGTGTATTAGTCAATTTTCTTTTTTTGAGACAGAGTTTTACTCTGTCACCAGGTTGGAGTGCAGTGGCACAGTCTCGTTTCACTGCAACCTCCGCCTACCAGGTTCAAGCCATTCTTCTGCCTCAGCCTCCCAAGTACCTGGGATTACAGGTATGCAACACGATGACTGGCTAATTTTTGTATTTTGGGTAGAGACAGGATTTCACTATGTTTTCCAGGTTGGTCTCAAACTCCTGACCTCAAATGACCCGCCCACCTCGGCCGCCCCAAGTGCTATGATTACGGGCATGAACCACTGCACCTGGCTGGTATTAGTCTATTTTTACACTGCTATAAGGAAATACCCAGTTGGGTATTTCCTTATAGCAATGTAAGGAAACAGGGTATAAACTGGTAATTTATAAAAGAAAGAGGTTTAATTGACTCACAGTTCTGCACATCTGGGGAGGCCTCCGGAAACTTATAATCATGGCAGAAGGTGAAGGGGAAGCAAGGCACATCTTATAAGGTGGCAGGAGAGAAGAGAGCCGTGGGGAACTGCCGAACACTTTTTAAATACACCCGATCTCATGAGAACTCATTCACTATCACGAGCACAGCATGGGCGGAAACCGTCCCCATAATCCAATCACCTTCCACCAGGTCCCTCCATTGATACGTGGTGATTACAAATTCAAGATGAGATTTGGGTGGAGACACAGAAACAAACCTTATCACCTTGAGTGTCTCCTTAAATTTTGCACCTTGGGCAACATACTTGCTTCTTTCTAGTCTTTGCTGTGGTCCCCAGCATTCATTCTCCTCCGCCATTTTTTAGTAGTGGAATATTTCCAAGTTTTAGTTTGGAGACCACATTTCTAACTTTACCTTCATATCTGTGTATGTGTGGCTAGCATTCAGAAAATGGAAAATCAATATAAATATTATATTCAGAATTTTAAAAGCTTATTTTATATTTGTAAAGAAAATTTTAGTTTTATAAATTAAATTGATTGATTTTGCTGAATTATATTGCAGTATTATGGCTACTTATAGTAAAGTAATTATAAGGTTCTTTTGACATTTTTAAATCTTTGAAAAAATTCTACATAATGCAACCTATCAAACTATATTTATTGCAAGTTCCAGTTTCTTTGAGAAACATGGATAGTATCCTTTCAGAATATTATGTTCAACTTCTAGGTGACAACATCATTTAAAATAATTAAGCTATTTATCCACTAAACTCTGTATCCCCCTTTCCTGTGAGCCATCTATGGTTATCTGGCTAGAGCTGACCGTCCCTAAGGGATGGTAGTACAATGAAACAAAACGAACCACGTGGTCTTTGAATAACATTGTGGGACAGATAATCAGCCTTGAATTATATAATCTGGAGTGTGAGAGAGAAATAAATTTGTATTTATTTTTCATCCACTGTATTTTGGAGTGTTCGTTGCTTTAAAACACAAAACAAATGAGCCTTCTGGGGTTTTTAATCCCAAGCACAGTGAAACCAATACAGGAAAAGCAGTTGGAGCTAATTCCAGTAGAGGATATTGACAAGAGACTTTAGGGAGTTCTGCAGCCTGGAGCATCTACTCTAGAGTTATATTTTAGCTCCTATTTAACCCTGAACCTGTTTTAGAAATGTTCCATTAATTTTGTGACTTATCTACTATCTTTTCTACCAATACAATTGCTAAATGTTTTCAGAATTAATTGTGTTACTTGTAACAATATCACATCCATACTTTCCCATATTCTGGAATATTTTCTAATGATAGATTTGCTAGCATTGGGATTATTGAGTCAACATTCTTGACCGTTTTTTTGTGGGGGAGACTTGGATATAAATACCATTCTGTGTGATTTCAGAGGCTAAACTAAATTAAAAAATTCTTCTTCATACTTGCAGGAGATGACAAAAGTAATTGCTTTCTTTACAAGGTAGGTATTTTAGAAAAAGGAAAGGGAATAACTTTTCTCCATATAACCTTCTGTCGTAATGTGCAGCTATTGCTGTAATTGTGCTAATGAGATAATTATGACAAGGTCCTTAAATAAAGACAACATGCTAACATTAATCTTTAGACATACAATAGCTTTATACCAAAGACAGAGCTTTGTGTGTGTTTGAGTATGTAGTGTGACTGTGTTGTGAGAGGTGGGAAGGGTCTGAAAAGGGAAGGCTACAGTGAAAAGGACGTGTGAAGAAAAGATACAATAAAAATATGCAGGGCATTGGTATATTAACTGGTTCACCTCCTAGTGAATCAGAAAGCAAAGGCTTTGATTGTAAGGATGACTAATATGAATGATTCTTTGCCTATTGTTTCCAATCTAACTTGTGCTACCTTTTATAAATGAAAAAAAAATTTTTCTGTTATTGAATATTTGAGTTAATTACTCTGCTTTGGAGGTCCAGTTACCAAAAATAAACACAGTTGCGAGGTTTTAATAAAATTTGTTTAGAATCCATCCCATCTCAGACAGCTGAGCATGCTGTCTCATGCCTGTTATTCCAGCACATTGGGAGGCCAAGGCAGGCAGATCATAAAGTCAGGAGTTCAAGACTACCCTAGCCAACATAGTGAAATCCCATCTCTACTAAAAATGCAAAAATTAGCCAGGCATGGTGGCACATGCCTGTAGTCCCAGGTACTTGGGAGGCTGTGGCAGGAGAATTTCTTGAATTCAGGAGGCAGAGGTTACAGTGAGCCAAGACTGCTCCACTGCACTTCAGCTTGGGTGACAGAGTGACACTTTATGTCAAAAAAAAAAAAAAAAAAAAGGAAAAAAAGAATACATCCCATTCCTTCATTTAACTTTGCTGGTAACTTCTGTTAAATCTTGTGACAAATGCATTCTTATGCTCAAGAGCTGTTGGAGGATAAAGCCAGAGTAGGTTTGACCCTGGCCATCTCATTATTTCTTTGTAGACTTGCCCCTCTAAAAAATAAATTAACAGTTTATCTTTTTAATTGTTGAGAATGCTTGCTTTTCAGAAATTTAGAATACATATATTCACGATCTAGGGGTAATTTTTATGATGTGGGAGGTTTAATTTACTTATTAAAAATTTAGCAAGTGAAGTCTGTTTTAAATGAAAAACAGATTTGTGACTTTCCATGAAGGTCAGGGCAACTACGTTTTGAAATCATTAGCAATGCTACTTGGTTTACAGAGTTTAGTTTATCTCACATTTTTAAGGCAAAATTCTTGAATTTACTTGGAAAGAAAAAAATACCTTTTTTCTTGAGGTTCATATTTCTTTCCTGCACAGATTTAGCCAAAGAATTGACACATTAAAATTTTAAAAGGATAATAAAACATGACACTTGAAAGTTTTCAAAACTTGGCTTATTTACAAATTTTTCAATATTTTGTCATATGTTATTTCTGTTCTGTTAAATCTGAAAACAAAGAATATTCATGGTTTACTTAAGTAATATTCAATCATTCAAATAAGACACATTTTTAATTTTTTTTTGGAGATAGAGTCTCACTCCATTGCCCAGGCTGGAGTGCAGCGTCATGATCTCAGCTAACTGCAACCTCCGCCTCCTGGGTTCAAACAATTCTCCTGCCTCAGCCTCCTGAGTAGCTGGGACTACAGGCGTATGCCACCACGCCCAGCTAATTTTTGTATTTTTAGTAGAGATGGGGTTTCACCATGTTGGCCAGGCTGATCTCAAACTCCTGACTCAGGTGATCCGCCTGCCTTGGCCTCCCAAAGTGGTGGGATTACAGGCATGAGCCACTGCACCCAGACAAATAAGACACATTTATTGAGCATCTTCTAGGTACCAGGGAGTGAATAAGGGAGTGAATAAAGCAGAGAATGAAAGAAATGTCCTGTTCTTATGGTGCTTAGAGTCTAATGAAATATGCATACAATAAATATAAAAACATACATATAAGCCAGGTGGTGATAAATGTTATGAAGAAATAAAGCAGGGCAAAGGGATACCAAACAACACAGCTGACTGCTATTTTATATAGCTTGTCCAGGCTCTTCACTCTTATGGTTTATAATCTCATTTTGGAGATCAACATAATTTAAGGGTCATGCTAATAATTCCCATGTCCAAGTCCTACAAAATTCTACCATATCTAATATGTAACACACACACGCACAAACACACACACACATCTTTTAGAAAAGACAGTATTCAGCCAGGTGCGGTGGTATGTGTCTGTAATCCCAGCTACTCAGGAGGCTGAGGGAGGAGGATAACTTGAGCACAGGAATTCCAGGCTGCAGTGAGCTATGACTGCACCACTGTACTCCAGCCTGGATGACAGAGTGAGACCCTATTTCCCTATCTCAAAAAAAAAAAAAAAAAAAAAAAAAAAGAGGGCTGAGCACAGTGGCTCAATGCCTGTAATCCTAGCACTTTGGGAGGCCAAGGCTGGTCTACTGCTTGAACCCAGGAGTTCAAGACCAGTCTGGGTGACATACCAAGACCTCCTCTCTACAAAATATTTTTTAAAAAATTAGCCAGGCATAGTAGCACATACCTGTGATCCCAGCTTCTTAGTAGCATTAAAGCAGGAGGATTGCTTGATCCCAGGAGGTTGAGCCTGCAATAAGCCATGTTCGCACCACTGCACTCCAGCCTGGGTAACAGAGTTAGACTCTGTCTCAAAAAAAAAAAAAAAAAAAAAGGCTGAACAAAAAAGAAAATATTAATGTTTGACCTGATGATTAATTATATATCTAAGTAAGTGTTATTTCACAATATAAGAATTATGAAATATGAGGCTAAGTAAATATGGTTTAATTTTTGAGATACTGAAAGTTCTTTACTTATAAACAAATTGTGTTTTTAAAAGTTCATTTGTAAATACATATTTGAATCTATGAATACATTTTCCCATAGAAACAATATTAAGTATAAGGTCAAATTTATTATTTACCTGAAATGCAGTTAATTGCAATTGAAAAAATAGTAGAAAATACATTGTTTCTGATTACAGTCTTTAAACAAGTGGAGTATCTATAAAAAAAAAAATCAGATTTTTTTTTTAAGGGATAATTTCTTCAGGAAAAAGACTGGGTTCATTTAGGGGAAAACAGAGGGAGAAAAAACAGAAAGAGACTGTTGAGGGGACTTAGGGACATTTCAAGGTCTTTAGAAGTTGCTGGGATTATTCATTATGTCTAATTGCTTTTTATATTACATATTTCTCTATTTTTGAGAAATCATGTTATTTAACACTAGTCATATGAAATCATGATTGAGGCTGATTTTTTTCTCTTCTCACAAATCTAACTAAGAAGAGAACCAAAAAGAGAGTAATTTATTTTTAGTGTTATAAATAATCAAAAAGGAAAAATAAAGTTTATTTATAAGAATATTATAAGCTGGGTATGGTGACTCACACCTGTAATCCCAGCACTTTGGGAGGCTTAGTTGGATGAATCGTTGAGCCTAGGAGTTCAGAAGCAGTCTTGGCAACATGGCAAAACCCCATATCTACAAAAAATACAAAAATTTAGCCATGTGTGGTGGTGTGTTCCTGTAGTCCCAGCTACTCAGGAGGCTGAGGTGGGAGGTCGAGGCTAACAGGGAGCTGTGAGGTTGCTTGATCCTGGGAGGTCAAGGCTAACAGTGAGCTGTGACTATGCCACAGCACTCCAGCCTAGGCATTCTTCAAATCCTGCTTCAATGCAATATTGCAATGCAATATTGAAACATAGTTTGAAAAAATGAAGAATTGAAAAGAAACTTAACATCCACTAGTAGCAAAATAAGAAAGAAATTTAGACCTAGAATATAGTGAAAAAAACACTAAAGGGAAGGAAGGCTTCTGAAGAATATGTAATGAAGGAGGAAGAAAACAAAATATGCTCATTGAAAAAAGAAAAGAAAAAAAAAAAAACTGGTGACAAGAACATCTGATTCCATACAGATTTTTCTAGAAGCTTTTAAACTAAAAATTTTCAAGTGTTATTTCTAGGTGATAAAATAATGATTATGTTTTTTCTCTGTATTTTTTAGATTTCTAAAATGAACATTACTGATTTTATCATTTTAAACAGTTTTCTGAGTAATAATAATAAATGCAACCTATTCTTTCCTGAGTGTGAGTTGCATAGGAAAAGTAAATAAGAAAAGGTTTTAGAATAATTATATTAAAACTAAACATAGGCGGAGAGAGATCCAAGATGGTTGATCACTAGCAGCTCGGGATTGTAGCTCCCAGTGAAAACCCAGTGAAAACGCAAAGAACGAGAGGACGCCACACCTTCACATGAATTCTTGTTGCTCACGCACCAGGAGATTCCCAGCGGAGGAGCCCCACGGGTCGCCATAGTGACTCTTGTGACCAGCGAGGCGGTTTTGCCAGCGCCTCAGAGCGTCGGTTCTTGGTGCAGAGTCAGAAAAGCACCATCAATCTTAACGCCGCTGATTTAGTTGGTGCAGTGGGTTGCTCAGATTTCGGGGCTGAGAATCAATAAGTTGGACGTCCACTCAGAAACCCAATTACAAAGACGGTAATTATAAAGACCACAGATGGATAAATCTACAACGAAGGGAAGAAAACAGCCAAAAAAGGCTGAGAATACCCAAGATCAAAACGCCTCTCCCTCAGCAGGGGATTCCAGTTCCTCATCAGGAACGAAACAAGGCTTGATGGAGAACGAGTGTGTTCCAATTACAGAAGCAGGCTTCAAAACGTGGATAATAAGAAACTTCTGTGAATTAAAAGAACTTGTTCTAACACAATCTAAAGAAACTAAGAACTTTGAAAAAAGGTTTGACGAAATGTCAACAAGAATACAAAATTTAGAGAGGAAAATAAATGAATTGATGGAGCTGAAAAACACAATACGAGAACTACGTGAAGTATGCACAAGTTTTAACAGCCGAATTGATCAAGCAGAAGAAAGGATATCAGAGGTCAAAGACCAACTCAATGAAATAAAACTAGAAGACAAGATTAGAGAAAAAAGGATAAAAAGGAACGAGCAAAGTCTCCAAGAAATATGGGACTATGTGAAAAGACCTAATCTACGCTTGATAGGTGTACCTGAATGTGACGAAGAGAATGAATCCAAGCTGGAAAATATGCTTCAGGATATTATTCAGGAAAATTTTCCCAACTTAGTAAGGCAGGATAATATTCAACTCCAGGTAATACAGAGAACACCACAAAGATATTCTTCAGGAAGAGCAACTCCAAGGCACATAATCGTCAGATTCACCAGGGTTGAAATGAAGGAGAAAATACTAAGGGCAGCCAGAGAGAAAGCTCAGGTTACCCACAAAGGGAAGCCTATCAGACTTACAGCAGATCTCTCAGCAGAAACCCTACAAGCCAGAAGAGAGTGGGGACCAATATTCAATATCCTTAAAGAAAAGAACTTTCAACCAAGAATTTCACATCCAGCCAAACTAAGCTTCATAAGTGAAGGAAAAATAAAGTTTTTTGTGAACAAGCAAGCACTCAGAGAATTCATCACCACCAGGCCTGCTTTACAAGAGCTTCTGAAAGAACCACTACACATAGAAAGGAACAAACAGTATCAGCCTTTCTAAAAAATACCAAAAAGTAAAGAACACCAATATAATGAAGAATTTACATCAACTAATGGGCAAAATAGCCAGCTAATATTAAATGGCAGTATTAAACTCACATATATCATTATTAATTCTAAATTTAAATGGACTAAATTCCCCAATTCAAAGACAGACAGGCAGTTTGGACAAAAAACTAAAACTGTATGCTGCATCCAGACCCATCTCACATTCAAGGATACACAAAGACTCAAAACAAGGGATGGAGAGAGACTTACCAACCAACCAGAGAGCAGAAATAAATAAATAAAAAGCAGAAGTTACAATTTTTGCCTCTGATAAAATAGTATTTAAAGCAAAAAAGATCAAAAGAAGCAAAGAAGGACATTATATAATGATAAAAGAATCAATGCAACAACAAGAAGAGTTAAAGGTCCTAAATATATACGCACCCAATACAGGAATACCCAGACATACAAGACTTATAAAGAGACTTAGACTCCCACACAATAATAGTGGGAGACTTCAACATTAATATTAGACAGATCAATGAGACAGAAAATTAACAACGATGTCCAGGACTTGAACTCAGATCTGGAACAAGTGGACGTAATTAACATTTATAGAACTCTCCACTTTACACAAAATGTACACTCTTATCAGTACCACATCATATCAACTTAGAAGTTTAAATGAAATGTTGGTTGGCTCCTTGTTTGTTACTCTCTTCCCTCATTTTCTTTCATGTCTCCATTATTAAGGACAATTATAGGCATACCCATATTTAGACTGCATTCTAGCCCGGGCAATAAAGCAATACCCCCATTCTCTCTCCCTCTTCCTCTTTCTCTTTCTTCCTCTTCTTTTTTTTTTAATTATTCTTTTTCTCTTTCTAAAAAAAAAAAAAAAAAAAAAAAAAAAAAAAAAAGACAGGTTAGGCAGGACTCCCTGACTACACTTCTACTTCTTCTTTTTTTTTTTTTTTGAGACAGAGTTTCGCTCTTGTTACCCAGGCTGGAGTGCAATGGCGCGATCTCGGCTCACCGCAACCTCCGCCTCCTGGAAGAAAAAAAAAACAACGAGCATCTTCTCATGTGCTTATTTGCCATACATGTATCTTCTTTGATGAAATGTTAAAAAAAAAAAAAAGCTAAACATAAATATAAATATATAAACTACATTATAGTGAATCTATATGGAGAATAAAATTTCTAAGAAGAAAGCAACTGAATAGATGCGAAATGAAAGAAACAGCCTTGAGGTAAAGATGCTGTCGACAGAAAATTGTGATGACTGAAAATTTCAGGGCCTTTGTAGCAGGTCTCTATACTAAATTACCTCTGTTGAACTACCTTGGGAGGGCTGTTTGTCTTACTGGATGCTAATTAACAGTAGCACTTTTCTTCTAAGTAGTACTCCTGGATAACAACAATTAGATGTGCGGAATCATTCTGCATATTGCACACCGAGCACGTTTCTGTCTCTGTCTTCTGTGTATCTGAGCATAGTCTGCACGCTCCTTTGTGCCACCTGTGCCCGTCTTATTTTCCACCAGTTATCCTCAGCCGGAAACCAGGTGGCTCTGGCCATGACTACAATCTGGACTGGGATCAAAAAAGGGGTTTAAATCCTTTTATGGATTAGCAGAATCCAAAGATTGCGGAAGCAGAATCCTTGCTTAAAAATTGTTTAAAACATTTAAAAAACAAGTAGTATGTTCCAGAACATAGTGCTGTTCCTGTATGCTATTTATGGCTAGTATTATAGATGATCAGGACCATCTAATCTAGGGTCTGTGTATCTTCCGGGAAGCATTTTTTTTTTTTTTTTTTTTTTTTTACTGGTGCTCTGACCTTAAATGAATCTCACTATATTGCAGAAATCATCAGATAATTCTCATGAATTTCAACTTGTATTTTCAAGTTGTTCAAAATGAGCCTTAAGAAGCAGCGGGCCACGCATGGCAGCTTACTTCTGTAATCCCATTGTTTTGGGAGGTCAAGGCAGGAAGCTCTCTTCAGCCCAGGAGTTTGAAATGAACTGTTACTGTGCCGCTGCACTCCAGTTTGGACAACAGAGTAAGACCCTGCCTCTTTATTTAAAAAAAAAAAAGAAAGAAAGAAAGCAGCAAACTTTTTTTTTTTTTTTTCCATTGTGGGTGGATTTTCTAAAAAATGTCAAGGACTCAATAGATTGCTTTGTTCAAAATATTCAAACTGAAACATAGTTTCCCTGTAATTATTTCTCTTATTATCCTTTCAAATTGAAAAGAAAGCCAATACAATAAATAGTAAGAAATTCAGTTACAGTAAAGATAAAAGTTTTAATGCATCCTCCTTCATTCTGTTCCACAAGTACATAAAGAACTAAATGTTTCACTTCGTGGACCAGTGTAAGAGAGCTGGGATTCAAAGGCACTCTTGCGTCTTAAAAAATTGCTGCTTCCAGGCTATATTTCCTTTTAAGCCTTGGGTGGTGAAATTTCAATAATTACATGAATGTTAAAGTGGTGTAGAACAAGACACAATAATTTCTAAAATTGAAACAAAAAAGAAGTATGCTTAGTGACCTTGCATCTTTGAACTAAAGTGGAACAATGATGGACCTTGTCTCAGCAAAAGCAAGCAGGAGAGCCTCCTCCACCACCATAGAATGTTGATCGACGGAAAACGCAGACAGAGGTTTAAAAGAGGCAGGCTGGAGACTCACTCTCATTGGAGCTGCTGTGGAATATTTTAGAATTTTCACTTTTCACAGTTTCCCTTGAGGTTTCCCTAACTTTACTGCACTGAAAATTAAGGTGATAGTATCAGTGGCAAAACATCGCTCTATTTGTATAATTAAGTAACCAAATCTGGAGATTTTCAGAGTTATTATTTTCATGCAGTCACATCTTTAGCTGAGCCTTCCGGAAAACAGTATTTTCCTATTTTAAATTCCTGTGAAATAGGCATATTACTATTTGAATTTTATGGAAGAGGCTTAGAGTGGGTCAGTGACTTGTCTGAGGTCCCATGGTAGGTGACAGAGACAGGATCTGACCCAGAACTGACTCTAAAACCTTTGGTGTCTTTACACCTAGGACTTGCTGCCTCACTTTGAATGCTTACACTTTTTCACAACTATAATCCAAGTTATAATCAAAATATTTTTAGTAACTTATTTGACTATCCTTAGAAGAAATTCCTAGAAACAGAAGTATCTTTCAGAAGGCCCTCACCTCACAATACACAGAAAGAGATCAGAGCCTGGTTCAAATTGTGACCATCTAAGCTGCCTGTATTTGCAGCTTCACTGTACATATCTGGATTAGTTAATTCATCTGAGTTCCCCATTTATATGAAAGAGTTAATGTTAATACTTAGCTCAGGACTATTGAGAAAACCAAATGAGTTAATACATTTAAAGTCTGGCACATAGTTGGTTATAACAATGTTACCAAATTACCCTCCAGACAGTTGATAAGCATTTGTACTTCCTAATAGCAAGTGTTTTTATTGTTAAGCCACTTAAATTTTGCATTTGAATTTACTTCTCCGGCTCATATAACCTCAGGTGTGCATGCCCAATTTCTGACCTGCTTCTGGTTCTTAGGTTTCTCTTACCCCAAAAAACCTCCTTCTTTTAATGTTCTCAGAGCTAATCACTCTTTACCTTTCCAAAACTATCACGTCCTGCCCACAGCCTTCCATCACAATTGTGCAGATGGTCTGCAATAAGGCCTCCAATGATTTTCAGGCTTTTTATCAGTTTCTACCCTCTGAAGAGCTTAGAGCAATTTGCAGGATGTCTTCAATTTTAGTCTTATCACAGAGTTCACTGGTTTCTCCAAATCAGCAATGACCTCCAAAGGTTCCTAGTACACCAGGGGTACGGGGCTTCATTTTGCATTTATTTGGCATTTACTTAGCATTTGTTTACGGGGTACTTCTTATGTGCTAGCACTGTGCTAAGTGTTGGGAACAGGGAATGAGGTAGGCACAGTACCAGTCTTCCAGGAACTTGCAGTGTAATCCCCAACACTGTCTCTAACATGTCAATTAGCTGTGATTCTAAGGAAGGAAGTAATCTTTGGAGCACACAGACAATGCACCAGGATATAACGTTGCTCCATGAGGCTCCAAAATAAACCTGAATTCCATTAAGCCATTCCAGGCTAGAGGTGGTATGACAGGTTCACGATAACATTCCTCTGTCCTCAACCTCTTTAGAAGCGTCAGACATTTCCTCACATTTCCAGAGGCCTTCTCATTTGTTCTAATGACCTCAGTCATCTCACTGATCATAGCTTGCCCTCTCCTCCTCCTCCTCCTCCTCCTCCTCTTCCTCCTCTGGGTTAGTGCCCTGAGAAAGCTATCCCTAAGCCCTTAAAGGAAAAGTCCTATTGTATTCCTGCTGAAGTTGTAGGAATCACTCTTCCCTCACTTTAGTGATAAATTCTGATATCTGGGTTTCAAACAGTAATGAAATTAGGTTTTCATTTGCTGGTTGGTTGGTGGGAAGAGTTTTTCATATCCATTCATTGTCCTCTCTCCCCAGAAATCATATGTGGGTCTGTGGGGCTGGTATGAATCCCAACTGGGAGCTCCACTCACCTCACAATTCTCTCCCCTGGCAGGCCTCAGCAAGACCTGAGATGTGCCCAGACATGTCTGAGTTCTGGTATAAGCATAGTTTATTCTGAAGCTGGGAACGTTGCTCTACATGTTTATAAAAAAATGACTGTACATTAAAAACTTTATAAGAATAATACCAAACGTCTTAAAGGGATTGTGTTGGATGTAGTGATATTATGTGTGAAATTTGTCTTTATTTGTAAAATTTTCTAATGTTGTATCATGTAATTATGGCTTTTATAATGAAAAAAAAAAAAAAAAACCAAAAACAACAACAATAACAAAAAAACAAACATATAGCCATACTAAAGAAAGGCATTGTGCTTTTGGAAAATCATGCCCTCTATGGCAAGGCTTTAGCTGTTCTGGGCAGACGTGAGTCTGTATTCTAGGGCTGGAGCTGGCACAATGTCAGTGGTCCAGCCCATCTGTTACAGGTTGAGGTTTTGGATAGAACTCCAGTTGTTCTAGTCAGGAAAAGGAGTGCTAGACAGGGAAACAGAGGCAAAAAACCAATTTTTCATGTTCTAGGCACATATCTCTGATGAAGGAAACCAAAATATTCTTCTCTAAAATAAGAGACTTATTGAGCTAAAACTAAGGTTAAAATGCAAGAGCACATGCTGCCCCTCCCCTCTGCGTTGCCCACCTGAAGATGGGCTCCTTTGCTGCCCTTGCTTATCAGCTCAGAAACAGAACTCGGAGATACTGGTGCCAGAGGATCTAGGAGCAGACTTTCCTCTTCCCATACATTTACCTTCCTACTTTTTTTGTGTGTTTTGGAAACCTGAAGATACTCTTTTCCATTACATCATCTTTAGCCTGAAGCTACCTCCTTACATATTTTAAGTTCAGCCTAAAAGGTTTCTCTGTACATAGTGAACTATAACTTAAATGGGGGTGTAAACAGACTAAAGCCTACGCTTGTGCAGCCACTGTGTTTTGGCAAAAGGGGACCAACTGTTCAAACCATGTTCAATAAGGTAAATGCCAAGCTATAACCAACGCAGCTGTTTTCTACTGCACTTCCGTTTTCTGTATGTCACTTTCCTTTTCCATCTGTAAATCTTCTTCCACCACATGGTTGCACTGGAGTCTCAGCCTACTCTAGCTCAGGAAGCTGCCTGATTTATGAGTTGTTTTTGATCAGTTAAACTCTGTTAAATTTAATTTGGCTAAGGGTTGTCTTTTAACACTTCTTTGTCTCGTCCCTACATAGGATTTGTGGGTCATTTTTAAAACACCATTTCAGCAAGGACCCTAAAACACTATCTTGAAAGAGAAATGCATTTGCCCAGAGGCCTCTCTCGCATAATGGGTGCAAGTGTTAGTAAACTTCTGCTTATTTTTCTTTTGTTAATCCGACTTCAGGAGAGTATCTCAACCTAGAATCTAAGAAAAAGGGAAGAAATTGTTTTTTCCCCTACACTAGTATGTCCGGTACTAGGTCATTTAGCAAAAGAACTAAGTCCAAGTCTCATCAGCCAGTGAGATGTATTTCTTGACTGGTTAAGAGTGGCTTGGGACTTGCAGGTGGTAACTTTTAGAGACTCTAGCCTAGCCTGTGTGGAGAGTCTCATTTGACACTCTTGAATAAGAAGCCCTAGTTATTTCCTGATGCCTTTACAACTTAACCTGGTACACAGAGACAAAAGCATGGGGGGCACAGTGTTTGCTGAGTTTCTCTGTCCTCTGAACATGTTTTAAGCCATCCATTATCGGTTTCTTTGTCAGAAAAAAAAATCTTATTTATTATTTTTTTGAAACAGGATTTCGCTCTGTCACCCAGGCTGAATGCAGTGGTACAATCATGGCTCACTGCTGCCCCTCCCTCCCAGGCTCAAGTGATCCTCCTGAGTAGCTGGGATTGTAGGCATACACCGCCAGGTCCAGTTGATTTTTTTTTTTTTTTTCTGTAGAAATGAGGCCTTGCTCCGTTGCCCAGGCTGGTCTCAAAGTCCTGGGCTCAAGTGATCCTCACACCTCAGCCTCTCAAAGTGCTGGAACCAGGTATGAGCCATTTGTGCCCGGCCCAGAAAAAAAATATTCTTATTTACTCCAGTCTAATATTTTTCATTTTAATTCCTTCTTATTTACCTATACTAGAACTTCCGACAAGAAATAGGATACTACTAACAGCCTGTGCCAAATGCGTAGTAGGATGATTTGATAATTTAACTATATTTTAGAATAATTCACAGTTAACACTGTTTTTAATATGTCTATTTTCCCATTTATGTTGGAATAGGAATGACTATACCAAACTTCTTAAAGGAATTGTGTTGGGAGTAGTGGTATTATATGTGAAATTTGTCCTCATTTACTAAATTTTCTAATTTTATAAATTATCTAATTTATGTATTAAGCCTTTATCATTTATATAAGTTTTTTTCTTTTTATGAAGAGTAGCTGTATATGTTAATTTCATATGTGTCATTTCATTTACTTCTTTTCTGTTTGTAGCTTTCACAGTCTATGCAGACTGTTTGAAATGCTGAAAAACAAATCATTACAAAGCAAAACCTTATTGTAGAAAAGTTAATAAATGCAGAACAACATTAACAATTTAAATGACCCATAATTCTACCACAATGGAAAATTATTTTAATATATTTGTGCATCATTCAGTTTAGTGGATTTTTTTGGGGGGGGGGGTGAAGGAGCAATCATTTATTTTCACACACTTTGACAAGGAGGTTTTCCGTAAATAACCTTTCCAGTGGATAACAGAGGACATGGGAATCAGCCTTCAGACATCAGCAGCTGCTCTGCTTAGGGCCGAGCAGCTCACGTTAGTGATAAACCCTTGCTCACATGGTGAGGTGGAGGGGTGTACTTCCCTTCCTTTATCAGCTTATCCCGCTGCTTCCTGATGGTACTCATAGGTCTCATCGTTTTCTGCTGAAGTATACACTCTATGAAATCATCATATTCTATTTTGCACTCTTTCTCTGCCTGAATACTACCGATTCCATGTGCACATTCTATCCATTCTTTTTCAAAAGGATGGCATCGAGCAGGAATCTTGTTCAGCACTTTTGATTGTCAACCATCGATCTATGTTAAGGCCAAACCTTTTCTGTGTGGCCAAAAAAGTCATGGCGATCGATGCTCATGCCCTTGTCTTATCTATAGTTTAGTGGTTTTTTAAAAAATCACAATATAATTACTGGATTTACTGGCTAAGCAAGGCTCAGCATGCTCGCCATGCTCATAACATTCTTCTAAGTGATTTCATTCACCTAAATTACTCTCCTGCTACTGTATGACCTGCTCATTAGCTAAATCTGTGGTCTGAATGGGCACTGCCCTCAAAAGCAAGGGGGTAGGCATAATAATGGTCCCTTGAAAGATATACACATCTGAATCCCTGGAACCTGTCAATGTATTATGTTACATGCAAAGGGGAATTAAGATTGCAGACAGAATTAAGGTTGCTGATTGGTTGACAGATTATCCTGGATTATCCAGGTGGACCCAATGTAACTACAAGTTTCCTTAAAAGTAGAAGGGAGAGTTCAAATATTAGAGTCAGAAAAAGATGTGACATTGAAAGCAGGGTCAGAGAGATGCTATGTTGCTGGCTTTGGAGTCAGAGAAGGGGAGCCTTCTCACATTTTACAATCAAGATTCTAAATTAATCTAACCTTTTATTTTGAGGCAAGTAAAATATAGGCCAGAAAAAATGACGATGAGCCAGTGGATGCAGGTGGCCTCTAGCAGTTGAAACAGAAACAGATTTTCTCCTATAGCTTCTAGTAAGTAATGCTGCTGTGTTCACACCTCAATTTTAGTAGAGAGACCCCCATGTGAGACTTCTGAACTACAGAACTATAGTTGTTTTAAACCACTGAGTTTGTGGCAATTTGTTACAGAAGTAATAGGAAACTGAATTCCTTCCTTCCTTCTACTTTCTCAAAAAGTAAGGACTCTTCAATGCAGGGCACTGTATTAGGTGCTGAGGCATTATGCTAGACGCCAGAAACAGTAGTCAAGTAACTAACAGAAGGAAACAGAGCAGAGAAAAAAATAATTAATGCCACCCTTAATTCCACAGTTTAGCAGTCTATCGGAATAGCTGCAGCCTCTCTGCCTCTTGCTTTACTGCAAGGAGAGAGTTCTCTACATATCTCACATTTCTTTACATCTTTTGAGAAGAAGCCTCTGACTGCCTTTGTTCAAGACTATCTTTTCAAGGATGCTTGTAGGGCAGACATCAGAATGTAAAGAATAACAAGTAAAATATAGGCCAGAAAAAAAAATGATGTTGGTATAACGGCTTCAAAAAATAAATTTCACAATGGAATAGTTCATCTTATATGTATAAAAGCAAGTTAGGGCACGCATGGTGGCTCACACCTGTAATCGCAGAACTTTGGAAGGCCGAGGCGGGTGGATCACTTGAGGTCAGGAGATTGAGACCAGCCTGGCCAACATGGTGAAGCCTTGTCTCTACAAAAAATACAAAAATTAGCTGGGCATGGTGGTGCATGCTTGTAATCCCAGCTACTTGGGAGGCTGAGGTGGGAGAATTGCTTGAACCCAGGAGGTGGAGGTTACAATGAGCTGAGATCACACAACTGCACTCCAGCCTGGGCTACAGAGCAAGACTTCATCTCTAAATAAATAAATAAATGCAAGTTAGATGAATTTAGAATACTGATTATAAATTGGACAGTAAGTTTAGTAAAGATAAAAATAGGAAAAACTAGAAATGTTAACTAAGCTATTGTATTAGTCTATTCTCACACTGCTAATAAAAATATACCGGAGACTGGATAATTTATAAAGGAAAAAGGTTGAATTGACTCACAGTTCAGTATGGCTGGGGAGGCCTCAGGAAATTTACAATCATGGCAAAAGTCCAAGGGGAAGCAAGGCACCTTCTTCATAAGGCAGCAGCAAGGAGAAATGCAAGCAGGGGAAATGCCAGACACTTATAAAACCATCATATCTTGTGAGACTCACTCATTATTACGAGAACAGCATGGGGAACCAACCGCATGATTCAGTTACCTCCACCTGATTCTGCCCTTGACGTGGGGATTATAATTCAAGGTCAGATTTGGATGGGGACACAGGGCCAAACCATATCAGAAAGTTGAGGAATTACCTCGTTTTTGGAATTTGCTCTGAAAATACTTTATGGTTGGAAAACCAAGTAGTATGCAAGTTTTTACACTGTGATTATATTTGTATTTAATATTTCTTCAGAGTTAAATTGGCATTGAAATTGTAGGATCAAAACTGAAGAAGTATGTGTCTTACAACAAGAAAAATAGCTAACTAAAATACTTGAGTAAAACTTTTGAAATGTCATATTGAAAATATGACTTCTTATGTATTTGATAAATTACTTTTAAACAAAGTAATTTCTGAAGCAGTGAAAGAAGCAGTGCCTTTGGTGTTTGACCATGTTTATTTATCTACTTTCAGATGTAAAATCTGTAAGTTTTCAGAAAAATAATCATTGAAAGATATCAAGTAATCAACTCCAACATCTACCAAATAAAGCAGAAAAGAATTTTAGAGTCCTTTTTGTTTCTTTGTATTGATTCCATGATTCCACAAGTGTGACCTTCTTCTGATTTCCTTGTAAGTGTTCCTACATCAGTAAGTGAAATAAAACAGTTCAGGACATTTACTCTGATTTATTTACACAAAAGATTTACAAATATACAGTTAAACTTAAAAGTCATTTTTCCTTATTTTTCCAGGAAATTTAGACATTCTTAAAATTTTCCCCATGTTCATCATAGGAAATAAAAGAAATAAAATCACATGAAGTTCCACCATCCCAAGATAAACACTGTTATATTTTGCACATTTCCTTCTAGTTTTTTGAGATCATATATTTTATATAATATCATATAGCAAAATATAATACACAGCCTGAGTTTTCACTATAGAAGTAGTATATTAAAAAAAGTAGTATATTCTATTGTAGAAAATTTAGAAAAATTGTAACATAGAAAAAAATATTAAAATACATAATTGGATTAATGACAAATAGAATTTACTATCAAGTATGAAAAGTTCACCAAGTAAATTAATCAGTTCCACTAATTTATAATTCTCTACATTTTCCTAATTTATTAGAAAAAAATTAAATAACATTAGAAGGCTATAAAAGGCATATGTAACTTTCCAACAACTTTTTCCCAGAGTGGTAAGAAATCTCAACTCCTAGAAAGATTAGATTGTCAAAAATGTACAAAACTCAGCTATATAAACTGAGAAACTTATGTCACAAATAGATTTGTATTATAATGGTGTTATCACCTCCTAATGTGTCTGCAACCAGTTTGTCTATCTTATCTTCTTGGTATAGAAATATCCAGTTTTAATATGATCACATCCATCAATTTCCACCACCCACCCTTAAAGTTTGTTGTTTTTAGGTCTTGTTTAAAAATCCTTTCCCATCCCAAGTTCAAAAAGAATGCTTCATGTATTTTACTGACTTAATAGTGTTGCCTTTTATAGTTAGGTTTTTCATCCATTCAAAATTTATTTTTGTATTTGGAGTGTGGTAAGAATCTAAGTTTATTTTTTCCTATGTTTTGAGCCACACCTTAAATGATCTCTCTTTCCTCTATGAGTTACGATGCTAATTTCTATTATATTCCACATTCTCATATATAACATAGGTTTGTTTACTGATTCCCTATTCAGTCGCATCAGTTTTTGCCCATTCCTATACTGGTATCATATTATTTTTATTGCTATGGTTTTATAATATATCTTAATATATCCAACACAACAAGTTTCCTCCCTTTGCTCTTCTTTTTTAAAAATTCACCTTATTTATTTGTGG
The DNA here is from genome assembly GCF_048565385.1 of Saimiri boliviensis. NCBI lineage: Eukaryota > Metazoa > Chordata > Mammalia > Primates > Cebidae > Saimiri > Saimiri boliviensis. The sequence goes on along the minus strand of NC_133451.1, from coordinate 169,221,170 downwards.
TCTATTACTATTATATGCACATTTTATTAACTAATTAATTGTCTAGTTCTTCACAAAATCCTGACGAAATTTTCATTAAAATTGCATTGAATTTATGTATCAATTTAGGGAGAATGATTTTTACAATATTAATTTGTCCCATTCATGAACATGGTACCTTTCTCTTTTTACCTAGATCTTGTTTTTTGTCCGTTAATAGAGCTTGAAAAGCTCTCTGTAAAGGATGGATTCATTCATTAGTTTATATCCTATGTACTTTGTAGTTTTTATTGCTATTGTGAATGGAATTGCATTTCTATACTAATTTCCAGTTGGTCACTGCTGATATATAAGAATGCTATTATTTTTATATAGAATTTAAATGATTAATACACATAAAGTATTTATAAGATTTCTTATATATTAATTAGGTAAATGCTATATGTGTTCACTATTATTATGTTTTGTTGCCTATCATCAACCTTGCATCTACACAACCTTTCTGAACTCCCCTATTAGTTCTAATAATTTGTCTGTTGATTCAGTTGGGTCTTCTGGTAGAAGATCTAATAATCTGCAAACGGAAAGGTTTAGGTTGTTCATTCTATCCAATCCTTATACTTCCTACTTTTTTGGAAGGAAAAAATATTATGTTGACTGACAACACCTCACCATATTCAGTGGAAGCTATCATAACAAGACTCTTTCTTGTTCCTAAATATCACGTCACAATTTTTTTTCCCTCAGCTTGCTAATAGATATTTATTAAAAGTTTTTGTTAAGGCTGGGAGTGGTGGGTCATGCCTGTAACCCCAGAACTTTGGGAGGCCAAGGTGGACAGATCACCTGAGGTCAGGAATTTTAGACTAGCCTGACCAATATGGTGAAACCCCATCTCTACTAAAAATACAACAATTAGCTGAGCATGGTGGTGAGCACCTGTAGTCCCAGTTACTTAGGAAGCTAAGTCAGGAGAATTGCTTGAACCCACGAGGTTGCAGTGAGCTGAGATCACACCTCTGTGCTCCATCCTGGGCAACAGAGTGAGACTCTGTCTCAAGAAAAAAAGCTTTTGTCAAATTAAAAAATTATCTTTTATTCATAGTTGTTCTAACACTTTAAAATATCTCATAATTAGATGTTAAACATTTTCAAATGGTCTTTCTGTATAAGTTGAAGTTATATTTCCCCTTTAGTTCACTAATACGATAAATTACATTATATCCGTTCTGATGATGAATCCCCTTACATTTCTGGAATAAAATTTGCATTGACATGTTTTATTAAAACATAGTTAAAATAAGCTAATATTTATTTAGAATTTCACTTTTTTTTTTTTTTTTTTTTTAGATGGAGTCTTGCTCTGTCACCAGTCTGGAGTGCAATGGCACGATCTCAGCTCACTGCAACCTCTGCCTCCTGGGTTCAAGTGATTCTCCTGTCTCAGCCTCCTGAGTAGCTGGAACTACAAGCGCCAGCCACCAGGCCCAGCTGATATTTGTATTTTTAGTAGAGACGGAGTTTCACCATGTTGGCCAGGATGATCTCGATCTTTTGACCTAGTGATCCACACACATTGTCCCCCCAAAGTGCTGGGATTACAGGCGTGAGCCACTGCACCCAGCCTAGAATTCCACCTTTTTGCTCATAAGTGAGCTAATAACTCACTTATGGCTAACAAGTAGCTAATAACTTTCTTTTCTTGTACTGTCCTTATCTAGTGGTTGTCTAAAGATTATAATTAACTTTTTAAAACGAATTAAGAGTTAAAGATTTAAAATGAGTTGTGCGGCTGTCCTTCACTTTCTTTTTTCTGCAGCACTTGACATAAACTGAACTTATCTCTACTGGGAAAGGTTTGAAGAATGCATCTTCAAAACAATCTGATCCTGTGGATTAATTTTTCAATCTTGTTCCAACTGCTGCATAACATAGAGACTGAAAGTAAAATCTACATGTTTCAGATTCTCCAGCATTTAAGATTCTGAATGTAATTTGGGTTCTCTTAATAATATTCACTGTGGGAGATTTTGATCCAAGATTGAAATATGCGGAAACAGGGTACAGTACATTTGGTTTTATAGTATAGATTGTGGCAGTGGTAGTGTGATACTAAAACCAGTACTGCTGGTGGCAAATTCCTGATCATAAAATAGTGGCTGCAGTTCTCTTAGTTGTCCAGTACTGCTGGGTTTTGGAGATAATTCTTGGAAACTCAGACAGTCTGTTATTTAATTCTTTATAGTACTTCTGTGATCTATATACATTTCTTTTTAAATTTTATTTATTATTTTATTTTGAGATTCGGTCTCACTCTGTTGCCCAGGAGTACAGTGGCACTGATCAAAGCTCACTGCTACCTCTGACCCACGGGCTCAAGCCATCCTCCCACCTCAGCCCCTGAGTAGCTGGGACTGCAGGGGCACACCACCATGCCTGCCTGTTTTGTGTGTATTTTTTGTATATACAGGGTCTTGCCATTTTGCCTAGCTGGGTCTTGAACTCTTGAGCTCAAATGATCTGTCCTCCTAAGCCTCCCAAAGTGCTGGAATTATAGGCATGAGCCACTATGCTGGGCCTCATATATTTCTTAATAAAGCATTTTCAGATTATAATAGCTAGAGTGGATTTGCTTAACTAGAATAAAGAACTTTGACCATAACAAACATTACCTACACTGGAGGCCTGACAGGTGATTAGAAATTTCTTTCATAGCTAACAGGCAATTCAAGTTTTCTACTTTTTCTCAGGCAAATTATTCCTGGAAATTTATTTCTGTTTTCATTTAAGTTTTTCAATACTATTGTCATATAGTTCATTATTTTTGCAATATTTCTTTAAAAAATAAAATAAAATATAGATACATAAATTTATTTATATAAATAAAATGTAACAAAAAATAAAGAGAATTACTATTATTTCTAGAGGTGATTCTCTTTTGGAGGTTGAATTTTAATGTTTTAGTCTCTTTTATTATTGGTATTGACCAGGATTCTCCAGAGATACAGAATCAATAGGTAGCTAGATATATAGATGACAGATAAGAGGGTGATTTATTGGAGGAATTGTGACTACAGAAGCTGAGAGGTCTAACAACCCATCTGTGAGAGGGAGACTCTGGGATGTAGATAGCTAAGTTTGGATGCCTCAGAAGCACGGAAGCTGATGATGTATTTCTCAGCCTGGCAATGCCACTGCTGTAATTCCTGAAATCCAAAAGCTAGAGAGCCTGGAGTTCTGTTGTCCAAAGGCAGAAGAAGAGTGTTCTAGCTCTGAGGGCCGGGGGTTGTGAGGTGGGGTGAAGAAAGATCTTCCTTGCTGGCATGACTCACATGCCGGTATCCTCTGGAAACATCTGTGGGCAGACACACCACAGGTAATGCTTTATCAGTATTCTAAGTATTCCTTAATCCAAACAAGTTGACACCTAATATTAACCATCACAATTGTCAGATACTTGTACATTTTAAAACTCTTCAGATAAATAGGGTTTTGATTGTTAAATTATCTCTACTAATTTTTTCTTTATCATTTTACTTATTTTTTCTTACTTGTATGATCTTGTCCCATCTTGTTTCCACATATTTATTCCTTTGTTTCCTTTTCTAGCTCTTTGAGCATTATATTTGCTTTATTTTTCTCAATTTTTCTTGTTTTTGATGTATTCAGTCTAAAGAATTTTTTAATTTCCCCCTTTTAATCCAAGGATTATTAATTACTTTCAATGCCTAGAGTTATGAGATTTTAAAAATCCACCTTTTTAGTGTTCATTCTTTTTTTTTTTTTTTTTTTTTTTTTTGAGACAGAGTTTTGCTCTTGTCACCCAGGCTGGACTGCAACAGCCCGATGTCGGCTCTCTGCAACCTTTGCCTCCCAGGTTCAAGTTATTCTCCTGTCTCAGCCTCCTTAGCAGCTGGGATTACAGGCATGCGCTACCACACCATGCTAATGTTTGCATTTTTAGTAGATATGAGGTTTCACCATGTTGGCCAGGCAGCTCTCAAATTCCTGACCTCAAGTGATCCACCCTCTCGGCCTCCCAAAGTCTTGGTATTATAGACGTGAGCCACTGTGCCCAGCTTTAATGTTTGTTCTTAAATTATATACTGTACTGATGAAAGAACATAATCTCCATTACAGGAATTCTTTGAAATATTTGGTTTTCTTTATGACTTCATTCATGGTGATTTTTATGGATGTTCCCTATGTGTTTTAAAAAATATGTATTCTATGTTGAGTATAAGATATTGTATCTTCATTTATTAATTTTAGTTTATTAATCAGATAATTTTATATGATTTTGATTATATTTTTTGGTCAGCTTGTTTCATCAGCATTTAAGAGGGGTGGGTTAAAATTATTAATTTTAATTGACTTGTTGGTTTTTTCCCCATAGTTCTGTCTGCTGCCTCCTCTTACCCCTCAGCAGTGGTATACTAAAGGAAGGCATAATTTCTATTAGTATCTTCCAGACATTCCCAACATGTCATTCTTCGATATGGATATTTTAAAAATCTTAATATAAAAAATGTATTGCTATGCTTCAGATTTCACACAGCACTAGGCTTTAAGACATTACTACATGTGAAATTTCCAAGTAGTATTAAAGGGAAACTAGGGGCCAGGTGTGGTGGCTCATGCCTATAATCCCAGCACTCTGGGAGGCTGAGGTGGGCAGATTGCCTGAGGTCAGAAGTTCGAGACCAGCCTAACCAACCCATCTCTACTAAAAATCAAAATTAGTCAGGTGTGGTGGTGCCTGCCTGTAATCCCAGCTACTTGGGAGGCTGAGGCAGGAAAAATCACTGAAACCCGGGAGGTGGAAGTTACAGTGAACTGAGATTGCGCCACTACACTCCAGCCTGGGCAACAAGAATGAAACTCCTCCTCAAAAAAAAAAAATAAAAAAAAAGGAGAAAAAAGAAACCAGAAACTCTCTAGACAAGCATTACTGAGCTGAGTAAGCCCTCTTCTCTGATTCTAAAAGCAGGCAGCCCAAGATGCTATTAACTACCCCTTTTGCCCATCTTCCTTTGATGATATAAGCATAATAGCAACAAACAATTATCTGAAATGAATATTAAAGTTTTAAAGGCATAAATCCCTTTCCAAATATATATTCTGTATAAGACCAAATTTTCTTCATATACTTTTGCCAAAACAACATGAATGAATGCAAAATGCAAAACAACATCAATGAATAAATGCACAGCAGAATGAATGCAGAAAAAGATATATGAATCCAGCCATCTTTTATTAAACTAGACATTAAAAAGGTTTGAAAAAAGATAAAACAATGTCACTCTTCTTAAAAAAAAAAGCTCTCTTTGGAAAATATAGTTTTTCACAAAATATACTGTGTATGCTAACATGTAATAAAACATTTAATTATTTTTAAATGAATTAATAAATATCTGTTTTCATCTTAATAGTTTAAATTTCTAATATGGTAAAAAATATTGATATAATCCACATAAACATAAATTAAGCTCTTTGAGGTCCTCAGTTTTTAAGAGGGTAAAGGTGTCCTTGACCAAGATGTTTGGGAATCACTGAATTATTTCATTTCCTTTGAATCGCAATTGAGGAATCTGATACAGTGTGGCTGGATGACTCAGTTCAAGTCAGAAGCCTAATTCATTTTGATGACTTCAGAATTTTACAAGCTTATTTTATATTTGAAAACAAAAATTTTAATTTTATGAATTAAATGATTTTGTTGAATGGGCTCTTTTGACTTTATAAAATCTTTGAAAAAACTCTACATAATGCATCCTATCAAACTATATTTATTGCGATCCCAGTGTCTTTGAGAATGATGGATAGTATCCTTTCAGAATCAAAATTGTATCTTGGATAAGTTAGCAATCCTTTCTCCAGCTCTATTATTTGTTGAGTTCCACAGGGTCTTAAGTAAATGGATGCTAATATCAGAAAGTTTTTTCATTTCAAAATAAGGAATGTGTCTGCAATGCTTTATTTATATGACACATAAAACACATAAACTTTATAACTTTATAAGCTTATAAGGCATATTTCCCTGATTTTCTACTAAAGTTTTAAGGCTATCCTGAGATATTTAAGTGTCATATTCTAAAACCACAATTTAAAATGATTTCAGACAATTCTTCAGCCTAGTTAAATACCAAATTTATCTTTAGGTCTAACTGCAACACAATCCCCAAAATTAATTAGACATATGCACTGTAATCCTTCTAGTATCACCAAGAATATGGCATCCTTCATGATGCAAAATCTTTTGATGCCATCATGTATTGAGTGTGTTGTTCCACACCAATATAGATACAAAAATCATGCAGTATTTGCAATAAATAGAAACTGTTTTACATAGCATCTTGGTGAGGTAAGCTTGTACTAAATCCTTTTAACAAAACAAGAAGCTAAGCTGTAGAGACCTGTTCAGACTTGCCTAGGGTAAGTTAGAATTACTGCTGAAGCTGAGCATACAAATTTATAGTTTTTGGAGTTTGTTACCACACAATAATGGTATCCTCTCTTGCAGCTAGCATCAAGATATACTTGAGATATATTTTACTCTACTTTATATTTGTGTACCTCAGGTAACATGAATAAAGGACATGACTTAATAGCATGAGTTGAATTTATTCAGAAACTAAAATTTTCTTACCTTTTTTCCTCTAATTAATTAGCATGATTACAAATAGTTTCTTTTGAGGACATGTTTAAGCTACCAGTAGCTGAATACTCAAAAAGAAATTTGCTTTTGAAAAATAAAGGAAGTGTTCAACATTTAATAAATATTAACTGAGTGACTGCCATGTGCTGGGAGTTTGAATTGTAGAGATGAACATGACAGACAAGGCCACTGCTCTGATAGTTTACATTTGAGTAGGATATGCAGAGTAAACAAACAAATAACTTCAGCTAATAAAGTGCTATATAAAAATAAAGGAGTAATAATACAAAGTGATAAGGGAAAGATAAGCTACTTTACATATGGTGATGAGTGAAGGCTTCTTGGGGAAGCTGACATTTGAACTGAGTCCTGAAAGAGAAGCTAGTCCTGCAAACATTGGGGAGGGACCTGCATATACAAGGACCTGAAGTGAGAGGGAGCTTGTTGTGTTTGAGTTGGGTGAGAATATAAACAAACAGAAAGGAATGTAGCTATAGTTTAGTGCACCACAGTGAGATGGAGGGAGGTGGAAGGTTAGTGTACCAGGGTGAGCCCGGATGGGGCAGGTTCTTGTAGACTGTGGTAGAGTTTGGATTTTATTTTATTTTAGTTTATTTTTTTGAGACAAAGTCTCACTCTGTCACGAGTTTGGATTTTAAGTGTGAATGGGAAACCACTGGGAGATTTTAAGTTACAAGGTCACATGACATAAGAAGGGAGATCAACTGAGTGAGAGATGATGGTGGTTTGAAGCTTGGTGATAGCAATAAAAATGGAGACAGGCACACACATTTAGGTTATATTTTGGAGATGGTGCTGACAGGACCTGCCAATGGATTGGACACAGGAGAGAGGGAATGAGACACAATGTACATATTTCCACACATAAAATGTTAACTATTATGTCATAATAAATGCACCATCCAAAAAGTAAAACCTAAACTCATCAAAATTAAAACTCATTCTGTAAAGCTTGGCAAGGTGGCTCTCACCTGTAATCCCAGCACTTTGGGAGGCCCAGGTGGGCAGATCACCTGGGGTCCAGGAGTTTGAGACCAGCTGGCCAACGTAGTGAAACTCTGTCTCTACTAAAAATACAAAAATTAGTCAGGCATGGTGGTGAGCGCCATAATCCAGCTACTAGGGAGGGTGAGGCAGGAGAATTCCTTGATCCTGGGAAGCAGAGGCTGCAGTGAGCCGAGAGTGCACCACTGCACTCCAGCTTGGGCGACAGAGTGAGACTCTGTTGCAAAAAACAAACAAATAAACAAACAAACCCCTAAATCTTCGAAAGACTCTGTTAAGAGGACAAAAAGGCAAGCTACAAACAGGAAGAAAATACTTGAAACCACATATCCAACAAAGGACTAGTAAATGAAATATATAAAAAAATTTTGGGCCGGGCGCGGTGGCTCAAGCCTATAATCCCAGCACTTCGGGAGGCCGAGGCGGGTGGATCACGAGGTCAAGAGATCGAGACCATCCTGGTAAACATGGCCCCGTCTCTACTAAAAATACAAAAAATTAGCTGGGCATGGTGGCGCGTGCCTGTAATCCCAGCTACTCAGGAGGCTGAGGCAGGAGAATTGCCTGAGCCCAGGAGGCGGAGGTTGCGGTGAGCCGAGATAGCGCCATTGCACTCCAGCCTGGGTAACAAGAGCGAAACTCCGTCTCAAAAAAAAAAAAAAAAAATTTTGAAAACTCAACAGTGTAAGAAAATCCAATTAGAACATGGACAGAAGACATGAAGACATATTTCACACACACAATAATACGGATGGCAAATAAACACATGAAATTATGCTCAACATCATCATTATTCATTGGGGAAATGCAAATTAAAACCACCAGCAGTCTGGGTGCGGTGGCTCATGCCTGTAATACCAGAATTCTGGGAGGCTGAGGTGGGTGGATCATGAGATCAGGACTTCCAGACCAGCCTGGCAAACATGGTGAAACCCAGTCTCTACTAAAAAAAACCCAAAAAATTAGCTGGCATAGTGGTGGGCACCTGTAATCACAGCTAGTAAGGAGGCAGAGGCAGGAAAATCGCTTGTACCCGGGAGGCAGAGGTTGCAATGAGCTGAGATTGTGCCACTGCTCTCCAGGCTGGGTGACAGAGTGAGACTTCGTCTCAAAAAACAAAACAAAAAACCACAAGCTATCAGTGTGGTAATGAATTTCTATTTTATATTGCTTTGGCATCCACTTTAAATATAAGCTGAGCTTTTTCACACCAGAGGTAGGACTCTGTCACCTTGGACACAGTTTTCAGTTTGAGGCTCCCTTCCCCCAGTTCCCCAGTGTGGTATATCCAGGCATCTCCCTTATACAACTGCTCTCTGGTGACCACTTCCCTAGGGGGTGGCTAGATGCAGGCTGCTTGAAGACCCTGCTGATCCTCACACATGGGACGGACTATGCAGACATGCCACAGTGACTACCTCTCAGTCACAGTGTGACCCCCTAGAACTCATGCCTGCTTACTTTAAGCCCACCAATTAAACTCCCTGCTAGAAATCTGTTTGGAAACTCTTTGGACCCAATAACGGTAATGGCCTACAGGGCCCTTTCTCTCCCTGTCAGTACTCCCTGACCTCTGTGTGTGTGGGCTCCAGGAGTGTCATGTGTTCTCAACCTGTAAGTAATAAAATCTTTATTTCCATCTTATGTCTCTCCTAATCATTGAAAGTGTGGTATCTTAAAAATCCTAAATTTAAATAAACTTATATCTGTTAAAATGGGCAAAATAGGCCACACCAGAGGTAGGACTCTGTCACCTTGGACACATGCCTGTAATCTCAGCACTCTGGGGGCTGAGGCAGGAGGATGACTCGATCCCAGGAGTTTGAGATTAGCTTCTCCAACATAGTAAAAACCACGTCTCTGCAAAATGAAAAAAAAAAAAAAAAAAAATCAGCCAGGCCTGGGGGCAGATGCCTATAGTCCTGCTGCTGGTGGTTGGTGCCGCACCCTACTTCCAGCATTGAGGTGGGCAGTTCACTTGAGCCCAGGGAGATCAGGCTTCAGCAAGCCTTGATTATGCTATTGAACTCCAGCCTGAGCAACAGAAAGACCCTGTCTCAAAACAAACAAACAAACAAAGTAAAATTAAAAAATAAAGAAAATGCTGGAAAGGATGTAGAGAAACTAGGTCATTGATAACATTGCTGGTGAGATTATAAAATAATACAGATGCTCTGAAAAAGTTTGGCAGTTTCTTTAAAAAAGAAATATGCAATGACTATGTAACACAGTAATTGAACTTCAGTCATCTAGTCCAAAGAAATGAAGACTTGCATTAATATAAAAATCTGTAAATGAATATACAGTAGCCTTATTTATAATAGCAGAAACTGGAAACAAACTATTAATATATGTCCTTCATTGAGCAAATGGTTAAGCAAACTACTGTACAGCCATACAATGGAATACTGCTCAGCAGTAAAAAAGGAATGAACTATTGATGCATGCAACAAACTAGATGAACCTCCAGAGAATCGTGCTGAGTGTAAAAAGCCCTCAAGATTATATACTATATTATTCCATTTCTAAAGTATTCTTAAAATGACAAAATTATAAAATGGTGAACAGATGAGTGGTTGTCATGGGTTAAAGAGAAGGTGAGAGCAGGAGGGAAATGAGTGTGGCTATAAAAGGGCAACATAAGGGACTCTTGTGGTGATGGAAGTGATCTATCAATGCTAATATCTTGGTTGTGATATTGGACTATAGTTTAGCAAGATGTTATCACTGGGGAAACTGGCTAAAGGCTACGTGGGATCTTTCTGTGTTATTTCTTACAAGTGTATGAGAATCTATAATTATCTCAAAATTAAAAGATTACCTTTTCAAGAAAAGTTAACCATTTGATATGGTTCTAATACATTATCATCTGTCTATCCACCTGTCTATGTATCTACAGAAGAACATCTTTCAGTTAAATGCACCATAGGATTTGTTGTGGAAGTTTTGGGTAGGGCACTAGGTGAGTAAATGCAACATTCCAAAGTGAGGATTGAGACCACGTGGTTGTAGGACTTGTACAAGTAGAGCATAATTGGCTGTAAGGCTTTAAACTACATTATCCACTTTGAAAATCTAAACTGGTTGAGAATTAGAGGCTGGAGGAGAAAATTTTGGAAATTATTGTTGTTGGGCTACAATACCACCCCTCTCCTCAAGAGGAGGGGGTAGAAGGCGGTCTCTTTTCACCCTAATTCAAGAGAGGAAGCTTAAAGAGACCACTAGAAGAAATTGAGGTCTTAGGGACATGGATGTGTTTACCTTTCATTTGGAAAATCCAGAGAGGTAGAGCTGGCTAGTTGCTCAGAGGGCAGAGACAAAAAGGGGTAATGTGAACATTTAGAGGAGCCATTTTATAATAGGTATTTCTGGTTTTCCTTAATTCCAGCAGTAAAATAAATATTACTTCCAAAGTTTGTTGGGGACAAACAATGCGGTTTTCCCTAAGAACCAAATGTGTACCACTCACTTAAAGCCAGCATGGGTCTTGTTAGGTTATGCTCAAAAGGTTGGCCTATAAGGGTGAACAGTCCCTGCAGAAAGAAGCCAGGCAAATAAAGGTCTAGAAGGAACAGAGATGCATTAATCCTTCTCATGGGAATCCACAGGTTGGGTAACATGGATCTCAGAGGAACCCATGAAAATGCTGATAGAATAAGAGTCAAATTTGAAATATCTGTCAAGTCCAGATAATTTCAATGCTGGATCACGAAGAAAGTATTAGTTTAGTTTGAATATTACCCTTAAGCTGCTTCCATTAAATCTTCTCCTCCCCAACACTCCAAACCTGGGAAACACTGTAGACCTGGTGAAATCAAAGTTGGCGCATCCCCATGGGGAAAGAGGGAAGCAGAAGACTGCGCCCTTGTCTCTACCTCCCAGACTGCTGGTATCATGCCTGCAACTGGCCTGAAAGTGTGGCAGGAGAGAGAAGCCTTAATTCTACAGCCAGAGTTAAATTTTAACCTCATATTTGGTTATTAAACTGAGATTAAAGCTTAAGTAATCAAATAACTATTTCTAATATTTAGGAATGAATACAAAAAGCATAGAGACTGCATAAGTTTACATTAAGGGACAGAGGAAGAACCAAATCCACATAAAGGGTAGTAGAAGAAAAATAATTAATTTTTCTTGATTTTACACTGTGAGTCCTGTTTGTTCAATATTCTGAATAAAAAGATACTCTTCCTACATATCTTAACAAAATTTTTCCAAATTATACGGTAGCATATATGTGTGTGTGCACACATGTGCATACACAAACATTATGAGCTTACCCCACCTCGTATGAATATAACATCTGTTTCCAGCAGCTATCAATGTAGACTTAGATACAAATGTGGTAGAGCTGCTTCTTCATAATATGATTTCCAGTTTTCCTGAATACAGTACTACCAATGTGAAACTATACTTTTGCTTGAGATAAGTATTGCCATATGCAAGGTTCAGACTTTAGTTAAACAGCAAAACTATTACATTTGGAAGTTTAAGTTGGAATCCGGTTCATATCCAGGATGAAAAGATATCCAATTTATTTCCTTTCAGTAAAGCTTTTCAAGTTTCTGTGGCCACCAGCCGAAGCTGTTTTTCTCTGCTAAATTTCACCAGAATCAACATGTTTTGGTTTATTGTTCATTTGACCCATAAATGGATGGGAGAAAAAAACATTAGATGTAATTCAAATCAGAAGGAATTCTAAGTAATCAGTGTCTGACCAGTGCACTAATTCTGCATCACTCATGAGTTATCTGATATAAATGCCCAGCGGAGAATGCTGGGAAGACTACAATGAACAGTAACTCCAGGGATTACTTTTGGATGCACTCATTCATAATCTGAAACAGATTTAGTGTGTTTGCCATAATTTTTATTATCTTTCTTTTGAGCATATATACAAAAATTGCCTTTCGTATTCACTCAAAACCTAATTCTTTGGGGTAAAAATTACAGTATTTGTATTGGCTACAATAATGTGACATACATTTTAAAGAATGTATACAACTAAATCCATTTTTATGGTCATCTGGTATAAAGTAAAAAAATATTTTCTTGGTATTTTTCTAATTTCTAATAATGTTTTTATAATGGCACAAAGTTTACCATTTACAAATAATAGTTTGTAAATTCTTAGACCAGATCTTTTATTGTTCTGGGTTATAAAATGATATAAATATTTAAAATCCCAAACATATCATTAATAAAAATAAGTAGGACTTAATCATACTGTATTTTCAATCTCTTTGAATGCAAGCTTTATTTTTGATTCATCATAGAATATACTTTCTTTTTTTAATTGCTTTTACCATTTCAAATTTAACTTAGGGAGAAAATACTCAACTTCAGGGAAAGAATTAAGTTGTAAAAACAAACAAATTAAAAAACTGTTAAAGTATTCAGACTGTTTGAATAAGCTACATCACAGAATTTCATATTCTTTAAACACCACAAAGTTAATGCCAAGAAGTATTTGCCTGGTAAACAATTTCATTTCTTATATAAGTATGGTAACTTATTACAGAGAACCCTATAAGCAATTTATACATCAGCTATTTCACTTACCTTGACAAGTTTTTAACTAGCTGTTTTCTGTAATGCATAGAGATACAGTGAGTTGCTAAAGAAAATAAATTATGAAAGAGATAAATTAGAAGTTAATTACTTTTTGGTGTGGGGAGAGGAGTTTTGCTTTGTCTCCCAGGTTGGAGTGCAGTGGCAAGATCTTAGCTCACTGCAACCTCCACCTCCTAGGTTCAAGCAATTTTCCTGCCTCAGCCTCCTGAGTAGCTGGGATTGCAGGTACATGCCACTACCCCTGGCCAACTTTTGTATTTTTAGTAGAGACAGGGTTTCACCATGTTGGCCAGACTGGTCTCGAACTCCTGACCTCAGGTGATCCACTTGCCTTGGCCTCCCGAAGTGTTGGGATTACAGGTGTCAGCCACCATGCCTACCCTAGTTTCATTTTAAAAATATATTTCATTTTAATAAATTTTTTATTCCACAAAGATTTAAGATAGTTGCATTATTAACTTTTCTTAGGAATACATTTACAGGGAATGTTTCAGTAATTTTATATAAATAATAAAACCTTTTATAGAAAGTACTATTTTATATGTATTTCCTTCCTAGTTTTTTTTTTCTTAGTTTTAGATATTTTTAGAGCCTGTTATTTTTCTCTCTTTAAAAATGTAGTAAACATTTTTTACAAACTTGTAATGCTATGTAGCATGAATTAAATGAAATTCAGGATAGGCCAGGTGCAGTGGCTCATACCTGTAATCCCAGCACTTTGGGAGGCCAAGGCAGGGGGACTGCTTGAGGCCAGGGAGTTTGAGACCATCCTGGGCCACATAGTGAGACCGTCTCTACAAAAAATAAAATAAAAATTAGCTGGGTGTGGTGATGTGCACCTGTAGTCCTAGCTACTTGGGAAGCTGAGATGGGACAATTACTTGAGCCCAGGAGTTTGAGATTACAATGAGCTGTGATCACACCACTGCACTCCAGCCTGGGCAGCAGAGGAAGAGATTCTTTTTTGTAAAAAAAAAAAAAAAAAAAAAAAAGAAGAAGAAGAAAGAAAGAAAAAGACAGGCAGAGAAAGCGAAGAAAGAGAAAGAAGAAAGAAAGAAAGAGGAGGGAGGGAGGGAAGGAAGGAAGGAAAAAGGAAAGGAAAGAGGAGGAGGAGGAAGACAAAGGAGAAGGAGGAGGAAGAAATTCAGGGATTAGTCCACTTGTTGGACTTTGTTGTATTTACCTCTGAAACTGTTATTTTGGTCTCAGAAATAAAATAGAATTGGTATCAACGACAGTTACACATTGCCCCAAACCATGCCTTTCTTTCTTGTCTCATTTCTTTTTCTATAAATCAATTTAGAAAACAAATTTTTGCCACATTTTGTCTTTTGGTTTGTCCTTTACTTTTTTTTGTCTTTAAGTCTATCAATGACACAATTTGTGACCTTTCTTTCTCTCTTTAAATTACTTTCCTTTATGCTACACAATGCTATGTCCTTATTTTTCTAAGTTTTTTGTAGTTGCCATGAGATATTACTTTGATGCAACAGTGACCTCCAAGTAGACTACAAGGCAAGCTATCCTGGAAGTCACAAACCAGGCTCAAAGATTAAATGAAGATGTTTGAATCACATAGTTTATTAAATCACTTTAAAGCACATAACCTGAAGCAAGAGGAAAGAGATGGGGTAACTTTCCACACTTAGGATAGGGTTCAAGTGGGAAAGACCACACCAGGTGAATCGTGAGTTAGGCAGTATTCATATATCCTATGTCTCTGTTCATCTGTGGCATCAGCCTTCTTCACTGATAGTTAGAACAGATTGAGGTTTGAGTGAGGTCAACAGACAGAAGGTGCTTGGGGCCAATGATACACACTTGCTCTATTAAAGACAGACAGTGACAAGTATGCCTAACCACAGCCATAACTTGTCAATCAGCCTGCAAACAGCTATAGGTATGATAAGCATTTCTTAGGTAGAGCACATGCGGTCCCACAGTAGGACCGTAAGTGGCTGGTATAAAGGTGATAAGTTCTTTCCATCCCTTTCCATCTATAAATAACACCTTCCTTTCTTTCATCATACATTGAATTTGGTCTGTCTAGTTTTAACACATCTTTCACATTGTTAGGTTCTTTTGTGTCTGTATTTAGTATATTATGAATTCTACCTATGTCTCACAAGCTACTGGCTTACCCATTATCTGAACTTAACACATCCTATGGGATTAATCCACCTCATTCTGTGCTCTATCACAGAAATGAATTTTCTCAATTAATAGAGCAAACTCATGTTAAACTAATCAACCTTTATTTTTTCATTTATGTAGTTAAATGTACTAATATTATTTGTAAAGTTTTTGTATTATTTTATTCTATTCACCTTGTCATTTCTCACTTTCCTTACAGTTTTTGTCATTTTGAAGAAACCAAAAGGGAATTTGGGTGCAAATTCCCAAAATAAATCAAACATTGAATTCTCCATGTTTCTATTTGATATTGACATACAGGCTGTGAAAGATATCTCTTTTTACTTAACATTCCAGAAAATCAAGCCTTTAAAATTATTTTTAGGTGGCCAGGTGCGGTGGCTCACGCCTGTAATCCCAGCACTTTGGGAGGTGGGCAGATCACCTGAGGTTAGGAGTTCAAGATCAGCCTGGCCAATGTGGTGAAACCCCATCTCTACTAAAAATACAAAAATTAGCCAGGTGTGGTGGCTGGTGCTTGTAATCCCAGCTACTTGGGAGGTAGAAGAACGGCCTGGACCTGGGAGGTGGAGGTTGCAGTGAGCGAAGATCGTACCATTGCACTCCAGCCTGGGTGACAAGAGTGAAATTCTGTCTCAAAAAAATAAATAAATAAAATTATTTTAATGTAGTTGCAGTACCTTTTAAAAATGTTTTGACAAGTGATGAGATAAACAGTCTTCATCTGTTTCTTATGTAGCCCTTTAATTAGACACACACATGTGCACTAGATCTCAGCAGCTGTCCTGCTGAGCACAATAAATTCATGAACTGGGGAGTCTTCTGCATTTAATGACTATAAATAAAGCTCCAAGAATGATGTAAAATGCTAAGTGCTCTCTCTGACTTCTACCCAACATAGCTACTAACAGTTTTTCGGACAAAAACTCAACCAACGGTTTCATCAATAAGCATCTACTGAGTGTTCATTCTTTGCAAGGCACTGGATGGAAACAGAAATTGTCATTGGATTCTGACACTAGTTTTATCTTATGTCCATTCCTGAAAACACTTTCTGCTTACAAAACGTATTTTTAGATCACTTTGGAGCCCATCTCTTTGTACTAGAAGAATTTTCTCTTAATTACGTATTTACAACAAGAACAAGAAACAAGGCATGTTTGGGAAAAACGACAAACCTTTAATGTGCTTATGATTGGGTACATAAAGGAGACTAGAGCAGGCTGTTTTAGGCCATTCTTGCATTGTCATAAGAAAATGCCTGAGACAGGCTAATATATAAAGAGAAGAGGTTTAACCAGCTTATGGTTCTTCAGAATACAGGAAGCATGGTTTTGGCATCTGCTCAGCTTCTGGAGAGGCCTCAGGAAGTTTACAACCATGGCAAAGGCGAAGAGGGAGCAGACATGTCATGTAGCCAGAGCAGGAGCAAGAGGGAGAGACAGAGAATGGGGCAGAGGGAGGTGCCATAGACTTTTAAACCACAAGATATCAAGTGAACTCAGATTGAGAGCTCTTATTACCAAGGGAATGGCCAAAGCCATTCATGAGGGATCTGCTCCTGTCCAAACACCTACCACCAGGATCTACCTCCAGCATTACAATTCAACATGAGATTTGGTGGGGACATACTTTTAAACTCTATTAGTGAGGCAGCAAAGTATTATATAAAATGCTAAGTGGTTTAGACATTTATCCCCTTGAACCCAGACATATGCTATCTAATATGGTAGCTATTAGCCAAATACAGCTAATTACATTTAATTAATTAAAGATTCAGTAATCTTTATTTTACAAATAACAATACACTAGCAACATTTTAAGTGTCCAGTAGAAACATATGGTGGGTGGCTACCATATTGATTAGTATAGAAATAAATGTTAGTAGAATATTCCTATTATTACAGAAAATTCTATTGGATAGTGCTGCCCTAGACAATGAGGAAATATGTAAAAATTTTGAGCAGAGTTTGAAATGACAAAATTATAATTTTCCACAAATTTCTAGAAAAAAATTGGATAGACTGGAAAAAGATAAGACAATTAGGATATGAATCAGAATACATGTCATCCACAGGTTGTGGTTATAGAAATGAAGAATGGTAAGTGTCAGTGGTGCAACCAGAAGCAAAACTACAGTCACAGAGTAGATATGGAGGCTGAAGGAGAGGTGGGATGCTTCTTGTTTAGGAAAATGGGTGGATATTGACCCTAATTTCTGAAATAGAAAATGCTAGAGGAGTAAAATTATTTTTAGTAGATGATAAATTTAGGTTTTATTCATGTTAAGTTTGAGATTGTCTTAGTCCATTGGTGTTATTGTAACAAAGTACCACAGACTGGGTAATTTATGAAGAACAGAAATGTATTTCTAACAGTTTTGGGGGTGGGGAAGTCCAGGATCAAGTTGCCAACAGGTTTGTTGTCTGGTGAAGGTCCAATTTCTGCTTTCAAGATGGCACCTTGAATGCTGCATCCTCCAGAGGGGAGGAATGCTATTCTACATGGTAGAAAGTAGAAGGGCAAAAGAGGAACTCTCTCTGCCAAACCTTTTTTATAAGAGCACTTAATCCCATTCATTAAGGCAGAACCTTTTACAATTTAATCACCTCCTATAGACCACACCTCCCAATACTGTTGCATTTAGGATTAAGTTTCAATATGAATTTTTGGAGAAGACAAAAACCTACTGCCAGGCTCCACCCCCAAATTGGGGATTACAGTTCAACATGAGATTTGGCAGGGACTTACATTCAAACTGTATCAGTGAGGCAGCAAAGTATTGTATAAAATGCTAAGTGGTTTAGGTACTTATCCTCTTGAAGCCAGACATATGCTGACTAATATGGTAGCTCCTAGCTATGTACACCACAGCAGAAATTGTGGAGGGCATTCTAGTAAGGTGTATGATAGGCAACTAGCTACACAAGCAGTCTCTAACTAACAATAGTTCCACTTACAATTTTTTTTTTTTTTTTTTTTTTTTTTTGAGACATGAGTTTCACTCTTATTGTCCAGACTGGAGTGCAATGGTGCAATTTCAGCTCACTGCAACCTCCACCTCCCAGATTCAAGCAGTTCTCTTGCCTCAGCCTCCCAAGTAGCTGGGATTACAGGTGCCCACCACCAGTCCGGATAATTTTTGTATTTTTAGTAGAGACGGGTTTTACCATGTTGGCCAGGCTGGATTCAAACTCCTGACCTCTGTTGCTCCACCTGCCTTGGCCTCCCAAAGTGCTGGGATTACAGGCAGGAGCCACTGTGCCTGGACTACTTAACAATTTTTTGACTTAGGATGTATTTATTGGGACATAGCCCCATCATAAGTTGGGGAGCATCAGGAATTGTGGAGCATAGGTTTGGAGGAGTCATCCTCCAGGAGCTTGGGGAGAGATGCGTAAGTCAAAATGTGGATCTCTCTTTACTTCCTGAAAATAAGTGCCTATAAGTAAATTGCTTCTTTAAAAAGTATGATTTATGTGAGGACTTTCCAAATTTCTTCCTCCTCTTCCTACCACATACACTCCCAAGTCGCCCTTATGTTGCTATAATAAATAGATGTTACTGATGGGCATGTAAGATACTCTATAGGTATGCTGATGTGGTCTGGTGTTTTAAAATTCATTAGTTGGAGGCTTTGTGTGGTGGCTCACACCTGTAATCCCAGTAGTTTGGGAGGCTGAGGCAGGTGGATCACCTGAGGTCAGGAGTTCGAGACCAGCCTGACCAACATGGAGAAACGCTGTCTCTACTAAAAACACAAAATTAGCCAGGCATGGTGGCGCATGCCTGTATTCCCAGCTACTTGAAAGGTTGAGGCAAGAGAATCCCTTGAGCCTGGGAGGTGGAGGTTGCAGTGAGCCAAGATCATGCCATTGCACTCCAGCCTGGGCAACAAGAGCAAAACTCTGTCTCAAAATAATAATAATAATAATAATAATAATAAATTCATTAGATGGGAGAGAGATTTCAAACTTATATCCCCTTCTTTGTAAAAATTGCAACAACCCTCTGCCTAACTTGAACAGATTTGTAAATATTACATGGTAGTACATATCTGCATCAGTACGGTTCCAGGCAGGAAAACAAATCATTCAAAGTATTTTAAACAGACACAATTTACTATGGAGAAATAGTTAAGCAGGTATTGAAGGCTAAAAGAGCAAAAAGGGAGAAGATTGAATTAGAAATTTTAAACTGCAGGATGGCTACCAGTCCTGGAGCTGGTGGAACAGAAGGCAGAAGTAGTATTATCGTAGCAAAGAGCAAACTCATTGTTAAGGGTGTAACCCTCTTAAGATGAAGAAAAGAGGGGCTGCTCTAACTGGTTCTAGACTTTGTAAGGGACATAGACATTGCTCTAGATGCCAGTAGCAGAGCATAAAAGAAATGGACAATAGTTTTCCCATGTTCCACCTTTTGATTTCTTTCCTGTGCCTCCAGTGGGCAGAGTCTTACAGGAAGCCATCTAACAAAGAAGGCTGGGAAATGTAGTCTGTGGACTCCCTGCCTAGCCATCATCTCAAAGCAAAGGGTAGGTGAGTATGAGGCTCAAAGATTATAGGGAAATAACCTGCATAAAACCTTAACAGGAAAAAAAAAAAAAATCCTTCATTTGATAGTAAACTCCGTAAAGAAAAACTGACTTATTTCGTAGTTAATCTCTGATGAACTCTATAGACTCTAGGGCTTATCACAGTGCTTGCCATATAAAATGTTCGATCAATATCTAAATAGACATTTGAATGAATAAATGCCTATTCTTACCATTGGCAAAATTTAAATCAGTATTCAACTTAAATGACTGGCAGATAATACAATTGATTTTTAAAGAAATACATTTTAACTCATATGGACATTAATGTTTTACAGCATCCAAATAGTGCTGACATTACTCAAGGAATTTAGAACTACTTGTTTAAAATTGCCTTTCAGACCTAGTTCTTGAGAAATACATTATAATTATTTCTATAAAAGTGGGCAAGGACTAGTTTACACTAGTCCTTGCCCGCTTTTGTCCCAGCCTGACTCAACTGGTTTTAATCTGGATGATTTAATATTATTTTTGAAAATTAAATCCACTCTCAAAGAACAGACTTGTTACTAATTTTGGTAAGTACTTACCACGACTTCCAATTAAACTTGAGGCAACATGATGTTTTAGTCCATTTCCGCCACTGTAAGTTTGAAATCAGATGGCAAATGTGGTGAATAATAATCGTAGTAACTTAAATAAGACTTTGGCCTTTGCTACCTTCCTTTCAGGAGAGAATCACCACTTCCTGGTTTTCGCCCTTCGTCCTCCATCCTCGAAATGACTTCTGAGTAATTTCAGGAAACTATGTGTTTCCTTATTCTTGGGTTATTTTCAGTTAAGACAAATGTACAAGCACAAAAAGGAGTCCCTTAGCTTCTGACTCCTAGGACGTAACCCAAGACACACTTTACTGTCACGCACTCATTGCCCTAAGCAGAAATAGCTCTGTGTGCCACGTTCTGTTTATCCTTTCAATCACAGCTCTGTGAGGCAGACACTTACTACTCCCAGTTTACAGATGAGAAGACTCAGGCTCAGGAAGGTGGTTAACTAGCTAAGGCCACTTGGCTAGGAAGTGAGAGACCAAAGTTCAGTCCTGGGCAGTCTGGCTTAAGTTTGTGTTCTCAGTTAAAACCAACAAAAAAATTTAAGGTATCTGGCAATTTTTTTATTTTTTGAGACGGAGTTTCGCTCTTGTTACCCAGGCTGGAGTGCAATGGCACGATCTCGGCTCACCGCAGCCTCCGCCTCCTGGGTTCAGGCAATCCTCCTGCCTCAGCCTCCTGAGCAGCTGAGATTACAGGCACGCGCCACCATGCCCGGCTAATTTTTGTATTTTTAGTAGAGACAGGGTTTCACCATGTTGACCAGGATGGTCTCGATCTCTCGACCTCGTGATCCACCCGCCTCGGCCTCCCAAAGTGCTGGGATGACAGGCTTGAGCCACCGCGTCCGGCCCTATGTGGCAATTTTTTAAACGTCAGGAATTGTCACCTGTGTCATCAATTGAAAAGGGAATCAACAGTTCGGAAACAGTGTGAGACACCAAGGGAGCCTGATACCCTGGGAAGGAGAGAGAAAGGAGAGGTCAGTGACTGTCCTCCTTCCGGACCGGCTCAGACCATCCCATCCCGTGGCGGCCTAGAGGCCTCAGTACCCTTGCAGCGCCATAGACCGCTTTGTGTCCCTTCCTAGTGGCGTCAGAGCGCGGGCGTAGGGAAGGAGGCGGGACTTCCGGGCCGAGCCAGCCAATTCCTGCCACGCCGGAAGTACCTACTGAGGAAAGCATGGAGGTTACTCTGTTCTTAAGCTCCCGGTGACTACTGTGTTCCATAGACTCGGAAGAAAAGTTGGACAGGGGTTCGCTGGCGATTGACAAATATTCGGGCTAGTTAAAAACAGCAGTTGGAACATGGATAGCCGATTGCAGGAGATCCGGGAGCGGCAGAAGTTACGGCGACAGCTCCTCGCGCAGCAGGTCCGCGGCCCTGGTGGTCCCTGTGGGAGGGATCGCGAAGGCGAGTGCGCGGTCGCCTCCTACCTCCACACCCCGCCTTTTTCTGTCCCCTCTCTACCTGCCGCTGTCAAGGCCTTTCTGGTCCTGCGATCCTGATCCCTGGTTCTCCCTTTCTTGTTCTCAACTTTCGCGGTGCTCCGAATGTTTTTCCGTTTCTTTCCGCGGTCTTTGTTACGCTAAACCGAATGCTAAGATTGGCCTCGAATCTGTGGAACGCCCACCGAGTGTCTGGCAAGGATGTACGCTTTGGTCTTTCTAAATAAATTCCCGCAGTTCACGCCAGGATGATTGGCATGTTACCCCTTACATTTCTGTTCACGATTTAAATGATCATCTGTTTCTTACTTTTCCTCGTCCTCAGTGCCAAATTCTTGAGATTGTGGTTTCATTGTGAAATATGTTTGCAGTATTTTACGTCTTTCTAAAGACTGCACTGGAAGTAGCCTGAGTGTAAATTTTAGATTCTGCATCTTATGTACAGTATCCTTGTCCCACAGTTAATATTTGAAATCTTACTCTGTGTTAGTCAACAATAATCTCCCGAAACAGGTAGTGTTTCCTAAACTTAACAAATAATGAAATAGGCTCCATAGGTTAAGGAATTTTACTCCTGGTCTCTCACTTCTCGGCTGGGAAATAGAACCTAGATTTGTCTCCCCAAAGCTTGTCTTCTAAACCATTGTCTTCTAAACCATTGTCCTTCACTGCTTCTTGTGTATGAGTAAGTTAACATTTGCCGATCAGTAGAGTATACGTGAAGAAAATACAGATTGTGCACAGTTCTACTTAAAATCGAGGCTATGTTTTCCATTGTACCATTCAGATCAGTAAAAGTGATAGAAGAAATGCTCATGGACTGTAATTGGTCATCTTCCTGTTATTTTTCAGTAATGAAACTTGGTTTTAGTAAATGGAATTCTGAAACCTATTTATGATTTGATGAACAGATTTATGGTATACTGCTAAAACAATGGGAACTTGGAATCACATTTGTTCCTTGTCCCTCTGGCATTATAATCTTGGACAAATCAAGTACCCTTTCTAAGTCTTCTTTTCCCCAACTTCTTCAAAAATGTTCAATAGCTCTTTGTTGCTACCACAGAAGATGTTTTACTCCTTAATATTGAATTCAAACTTCTATTTGACTCCGGATACATTCATAGGACAATTATTGAATGTTTTACACTCAACAAATTGCAAGGGGCTCTAGTAGGTATTGGCAAATGAACTACAAGTAATAGGTAGCCCCTATCCTTAAAGACCTTAAAAAGTGCATAAAGTTTAATGATGGGTGCCATTTTTAAAGTCTCTTCTAATTGTGTCAGACTTTAAGATTTTTGCATACATTATCTTGCATCCTACATATCAGATGCTATCAGCATTTTATAGATGCAGAAATTAAGCTCAAAGAATTTAAGTTACATGTCTAAAGCCAAAAAGCTGGTAAGTTTCCAAGCTGCAATTTTTAACTTAGGCCCTATCTTTATTAGTGCATCTAGCTGTCTGCTGGTCCTGTAGTTGGACCTTTCTGCTTTAGTAAGGATGCCCCATATAATCAATGACAGACATCCTCTTCCTCCTTACCAATTAACTTCAGCCTCTCTTTCACTTACTTTTTTGTTTATGTTGAACATGGCAGACTGCTTTATTACTCTCCAGAATGCTTTGTGCAATGTACCCTTTATGATGTTTGAAATTGTTCTCCTTCCATTCTGAATTCCTTGTAGCTTCCATGTCACAGCTTACAACATAGTGATGAAATCTGTCCCGATCACCTTGGCTTAGGCGCATGCCTTGAGCTTTCATTGTCCTTGTTGTTGAGTCTACTACTATATGTCGTTTGTTAATTGTCAAACAGAATACAAACTGTTCGGGTGCAAAGTCTTTGCATATGACTCCTGTTGGGTTAATCTTCTATCCCAGCATTGGTTCTTGCACAAAATAAGCTTTTAATAAATGTTTGTTGATTGACGAAATATCAGTGTAGAGCACAACTCTGTGTATAATTTGCTTTGGTCTGCTGGATGAAGACATTGGATGCATTAGGTAGGCCCAGACCATGATGTTGGCAATTGGATGCTGTCACCAGCAACTTATACCTGCCTTTTATTTCAGCTTGTAGTTTTATGAATTAGTTGCACCGAGCCTTATCTTAACCATTATTTGTTCACATTTGTTAACTTCAAAAGATACCAAATTGTTATAATTATTCAGATAACGTGTTTAGTGCCACCATAACAACAACAACAACAAAAAGATGTTGGCCTGTGAGAAGACAGTTAAACATGTAAACAGAATTATGATTTAATACATTTCTCCTGTGATACATTGTATCCTAATTGAGACCCTAGTATGAAATCTCATTTGTTCATTCAGCAGATATCGATTAACATTTACTGTTAGTCAAGTGTTATACTAGTTGCTGAACATATAGGCAGGGTCTTCTTCTAGGGATTTCACATTTTATTGGGGAGAAGTGAACAAAAACTGATAAAAATAATTGAAGTATGCAAATAAAATAATTGAAAGTTGTAACTGTGAAATAAACAATATAAATAGAAAATAAAAGATAAAATAATTGAAAGTTGTATTAAGTCCCATGAAATTGATGAGGAAACAAGGTAAAAAGGAGAATAATGGAAGGGAACTGCCTATCCATACAGTTATAGAAACAAATCTCTGAGTAAATAATGTGTACTCATCTGAGATAGGAAAAGAAAGGAGTCAGTTACGGGAAGAAAGTTAGATAGCATTCCAACTGTAGGAATTAGGTCTGTTGTCTCCTGACTAAGGAGAAAAGGAGTAAGGAAGAGTTTATGGAGGAGTTGAAATTTCAGGAAGAGTTGATATATTGGAAGAGATTTATCACTGGGGAAACCTGAGGGGAGTCATATTGTGTGGGTGGACTACAAGGTCAGTGGATAGTTGTTTAAGATCAAGGCTGGTAACTTGCTAGTCTGATATTTTAGTATGCTTCCTCCCTTTTCCTGAGGTAAATGGACTGTTTAATGCAGATTTCTTCATGCCCTTCTTGTGCTTAAAATATGTATATTTAGAGATAGGGTCTTGATCAGTCACAGGCTGGAGTGCAGTTATGTGATCATGGCTCACTCCAACCTTGAGCTCCTGGGCCCATGTGCTTAAAAATATTAAATGGTTCCTCATGGCCTATAAATTGCATTCTACATTCTGGTCTGGCTTTTAAAGTTTATTTATGAATTGGTTGCACTCTACTTAGCCAGCCTTATCTTAACCATTATTTGTTCACATTTGTTTGTATTTTGCAAAATTTTCCCCACTGCCAAACAAAATTTATGTTACCATCTTAAGGTAGTAAAGTTCAGCATTGTGTCTGTAAATAGTAAAACTTAGCTTCAGTAAAACTAGGTAGATTTTTTTATTAAAACATACAATATAAATTACATTATATAAGCTGATGCCTACAAAATGATTAACATAGCACCCACAACCCTACGCAAACACTGTCTTAGCTGCTTTTTTGTTGTTGTTAATTGCTACTGCAGGATGAATCTCTTTTATCTGAAATGCTTGGGCCAGAGTGTTTTGGATTTCAGATTTCTTTTCAGGATTTGGATTATTTGCATATTACTGGTTGAGCATGCCAAAACTTGAAATCTGAATGCTTCAGTGATTATTTCCTTTGAATGTCATGTTAGCTCAAAAATTTCCCGATTTTGGAGCATTTTGGATTTTCTGTTTTGGAATGCTCAACCTGTACTAAATCATGTTTATTACTTTATAGGAAATTGGCTAAAGTGTCTTATCTTCAAATACAGATGGCCCCAGACTTACTATCATTTAACTTAACAGTTGACTTTATGATGGTTTGAAAGTGATAGGCAGTCTGGCGGGGTGGCTGACGCCTGTAATCCCAGCACTTTGGGAGGCCGAGGCGGGCAGATCACAAGGTCAGGAGATGAGACTATCCTGGCCAACATGGTCTCTACTAAAAATACAAAAAATTAGCTGGGTGTGGTGTCACACACTTGTAATCCCACCTACTCAGGGGCTGACACAGGAGAATTGCTTGAACCCAGGAGGCAGAGATTGCAGTGAGCTGGGATTGTGCCACTGCACTGCAGCCTGGGTGACAGTGTGAGACTTTGTCTCAAAAAAAAAAAAGTGATAAGCATCCAGGCTACTCCTTGACTTAATGATGTTATGGTGGAGTTATGTCCTGATAAATCCATTATAAGTGGAAAATATAAGTTGAAAATGCACTTACAACGTTTGCTTTGAAACAGATTTACTTTCAACTTAACAATTGGTTTATCAGGACATAATCTCATCATAAATCAAGGAGCATCTGTGTAACTGAAAGCATAACATGCTTTACCAGCCTTCAAACTCATTCTTAATACAGTTTGTTTCCAGGTTTTTTCCAGTTTGTCTTGCAAGCTGATTAATTCATTGTGTGTGTGTGTGTGTGTGTGTGTGTGTGTGTGTGTGATTTAATGTGTTTTTGATTT
Organism: Saimiri boliviensis; assembly: GCF_048565385.1. Taxonomy (NCBI): domain Eukaryota; kingdom Metazoa; phylum Chordata; class Mammalia; order Primates; family Cebidae; genus Saimiri; species Saimiri boliviensis. The sequence goes on along the minus strand of NC_133451.1, from coordinate 169,194,735 downwards.
TTAAATATTTAATATGTCAAATGCTGCTACAAATGCTTAGAAAGGCTATCTAATGTATTGTGACCTAATTTCTGATTTTGCCTTTTCTCAGTTGGGAGCTGAAAGTGCCGACAGCATTGGTGCTGTGTTAAATAGCAAAGATGAGCAGAGGGAAATTGCTGAAACAAGAGAAACTTGCAGGTCAGTCAAATTTTTTTTTTTTTTTTTTTTTAGACAGGGTTTTACTCTTGCCTAGGCTGGAGTGTAGTAGTATGATCATGGCTCCCTATAGCCTCAACCTCCTGGGCTCCTGTGGTATGCTTCCCTTGGCCTCCCAAAGTGCTGGGATTACAGGTGTGAGCCACTGTGCCCAACCGAATAATATTTTTTTCTAAATGACATGTTAATATTGTGAAAGGGGCTGGGCGTGGTGGCTCACGCCTGTAATCCCAGCATTTGGGACTGAGGCAAATGGATCACTTGAGGTCAGGAGTTCAAGACCAGCCTGGTCAACATGGTGAAACCCCGTCTCTACTGAAAATACAAAAATTTGCCGGTGGGGTGGCGGGTGTCTGTAATCCCAGCTACTTGGGAGACTGAGGCAGGAGAATTGCTTGAAACTGGAGGGCAGAGGTTGCAATGAGCTGAGATTGTGCTACAGCTCCAGTCTGGGAAATAGAGTGAGAATATGTCCAAAAAAAAAAAATACTGAAAGGATTACTGTTTTAATAAACAAATAACTGTAGGTAGGTATGCAGTGTATTAAGAAAGGCACCAAAATAATGATTTTAGACACAATGGTTTTTATCATTTCATTATTAAATATTTATTTTCTCAAGATAGTAAGTTCCCATTTGTAAAGTACTTAGAAAATGGAATGATAGACTAAGAATTAGCATATATACTATAAATAAATAAGTGTATTTAAAAATTTTTTTATAAAAGAAAATATACCTTACCCTAAAAGTAGTATTTATTTGGTAGTTCAGAAAGCATTTCAAAATTTTTTCATTATTCTAATCTTCAATTTGGCCATCTGTTTTGCTAAAAACAGGTTAAAATAATGCATACTATATAAGTTTTCTTTTTTTCAATATATCTCCTATAGCAGCATATTTTCTCATTTGGTTACTTTCTCATAATAATGAAGTACAGAATTAATCAATTAATCATGTTGTGTGACTTTTTGGATGACTTGCAAACTGGGTAAATTAGATACTCTTTAATCAGGAAAAATTTTCCTTGTTTTGTTTTTATAACTTGTTATACATTTCTATATTTGTATGTATTTGTGAGTAGTATTTCTGTTTTATTTTTCAGGGCTTCCTATGATACCTCTGCTCCAAATGCAAAACGTAAGTATCTGGATGAAGGAGAGACCGATGAAGACAAAATAGAGGAATATAAGGCAAGTAGTTAGTGAAATAAGTTTATGGTCAAAGAAAAATCCAAATGATAGATTCATATTTGTGAAAACAAATTTGATGGAAGCCTAATTTTAAGATGTGCTAAAATAATTGTCAGTGGTGTATGTTATCACCAGTTAAATTAAGACCATTGTATTAGTTTTCTTATCTTAATATGAGAGTTATGTGGATTAAATTAAGTTTTATATATAAAGCACTCAGCATAATGTCTGGTAAGTACCAAGCAGTAATATTCTTGAAGACAAGTGAGGATATAAGTGTGTCAGAAACTTTAGGCCCAGCGCCGTGGCTCACACTTGTAATCCCAACACTTTGGGAGGCCAAGGCAAGTGGATTACTTGAGGTCAGGAGATCAAGACCTGCTTGACCAACATGTTGAAACCCTATCTCTACTAAAAATGCAAAAAATTAGCTGGGTATGGTAGTGCATGCCTGTAATCGCAGCTACTCAGGTGGCTAAGGCAGGAGGAGCGTAGTTGGAACCTGGAGGTGGAGGTTGCGGTGAGTCGAGATCATGCCATTGCACTCCAGCCTTGGTGACAGAGTGAGACTCTATCTCAAAAAACAGAAGAAAATAAAAAAGAAACTTGGAGTAATTGGATCAGATTTTGAGAAGCTTCAGTAGTCTTTTTTGAGGAGTTGTTCCATGTTAACAATATTGGAGAGTACAATCAAGATATTTTTAGGATTCATGGCCTAGTCTACATTGTAGAAATATTTCTGAAGCAGGCTCAAGGAAAACCCAACTTCTAACTTGTAATTGCAGTATTTAGTTGAAATAGTTGAAAAGAAAGTGTTATGAGCCAAAAGACTTTTGTTTTTTCAGGTTAATTGTATATAATAGAGATAAGAATGTATAGTTTCAATAAAATCTCTAGAAAGTTTAATGATATAGTACCTAATTTCATAAATATTGTCTTATATGTTGCCGTTCTAATAATAGGTAACTTAAGCGTTTGTGATTGTTTTAGGTGGAACCATATGCAGTTGCTGATATTCTAACTTTTTGACCTATAAACATAGCAGTTTCATATGGTTTAATCTAATGGAAATAAAATTGCAACATTGGTGGTCATATTGCTATGATTCAAACTAAACTCTTAACATTTATAGTATTGCATAAGATAAATAATTTTAGATAATTTAGTCAACAAAATAGTTATAATAATTATTATTTATGATGATGAAATTTTTGTGTGTGAAAATAATTAGCTAGATCTAATGATGGGAAAGTAAAGACTTCAATGTTTGACTTTAATGCTAACTTAAAGCATTTATTAAATCTTAAGGAAATAAAATATTTATGTTGAGCTTTAATCAAGATGTGATAATTAGAGAGCCCCTATTTGTAAAGTATTTACTTAATCTTATGTTTTTCAAGGATGAACTAGAAATGCAACAGGAGGAAGAAAATTTGCCATATGAAGAAGAAATTTACAAAGATTCTAGTACTTTTCTTAAGGTAAAATAAGTAATTTTCAAATTTTGTAACTCTTCACATTTAAATTCTATACCTGGAAAAATTTTAAATGCCTATTTGTCTTCGAGATATTTTTCAATGACTGAGGGATCATTGTTATAAAATAAAGATTATTTAAAATTAGTTATGAAATAGTCTTCTATTTGACTATTTAGTGTGAGATAATGGAATATTAATATCAGCTACTGAAAAGTAGCAATTTTAGTTGTATTTTCAAACATACTAATTTTTAGATCTATCAATTGATTGCATTTTATATGGTGTTGTAATAAAAAACAAAGTACAGAGGTAATGTATCTACCATTACAGTACATGTTGCAAATTTAATTTTATCTTTTACTTTAGGGAACGCAGAGCTTAAATCCACATAATGATTACTGCCAACATTTTGTAGACACTGGACATAGACCTCAGAATTTCATCAGGGATGTAGGTATGTCAGATTTGTTTGGAATACACTGTTGCTGACTCTCGATTACATGCATATAATTTATCCAGTTTGTGGGTATTTCTAACAAAATTATTTTTCCCAGCTTGACATCTTTTTTCTGTTCTTAGTACTTCTGGTTCTCTCTCTCTCTCTCTCTCTCTCTCTCTCTCTCTTTCTTTCTCTTCTTCCTTCCCTCCCTTTCCCCCTACCCCCTTCCCTCCCTCTAGCTCTGTTTCTCAGGCTGGAGTCCAGTGGTGTGATCTCGGCTCACTACAGCCTCCACCTCCCAGGTTCAAGTGATTCTTCTGCCTTGGCCTCCCAAGTAGTTGGGATTACAGGTGCTTGCCACCCTACCCAGCTAATTTTTGTATTTTTAGTAGAAATTGGGTTTCACATGTTGGCCAGGCTGGTCTCGAACTCCTGGCCTCAGGTGATCCACCTGCCTTGGCCTCCCAAAGTGCTGAGATTACAGCTGTGAGCCACTGTGCCTACCCCTGTATACCTTCTTTTTCTATTATTCAATATCACTATTTTTGTGTTTCTTACTGTATTTGTTAGTTTCTTTTTGGTTCCAGTTTGGTACTGTGCCTATTCTTGCATTTTAGACAAATTTATTGAGATTATATATATATATGTGTATGCATATGTACACACACACACACAGACACACAGACACACACACACAAAACAATTCACTCAAAGATTATAATTCAGTGTTTTTTTTTTTAATGTATCCACAGGATTGTGTAACTATTACCACAGTTTGTTTTAGAACATGCGCATCTCCCCTAAGGAAGCTCTGTACCCATTAGCAGTTAGTCTACATTTGCTCCCTCTCATCTGCCCCTTCTCAGACTTAAGTAACTACTGATCTACTTTCTGTTTCTATACACTTGCTTTGTTTGGACATTTCACATAAATGAAACCATACAGTGTGTGGTGGTTTGTTACTGGCTTCTTTCACTTAGTCTATTTTCATGGGTCACTGATGTTGAAGCATGTGCCCATACTTCATGTTTTTAAATTGCCAAGTAATATGGCATTGTATATGCTTAACTTTTTGACAAACTAATGAAGTGTTCTTCCAAGCCGCTGCACCATTTTCCTTTTTTACTGACAATGTATGATGGTTCTGATTTCTTCACATCTTGGGTACTTACTATTATCTATTTTTTATTGTAGCCATCCTCATAAGTGTGAAGTGATATTTTATTGTGGTTTTGATTTGTATTTGCCTAGTGACTGATACTGAGCATCTTTTTGTATGTTTATTGGTCATTTAAATATCTTCTGTAGAGAAATATCCAAATACTTTGTGTATTTTTTAATTGTTTAACTGTCTTTTTACTATTGAATAACAAGTCTTTTATATATATATATATATATTCTCTTTGTGCATGTGTGTGTGTATTCTTTACATATTCTGAGTACAAGTCTCTTATCTGATGAATAATTTGCAAATACTTTCTTACATTCTGTGGGTCACTTTCTTGATATTATATTTTGTGTAACAGATATTTTATTTTGATATAATCAAATTTAGTTTTTCCTTTGTTACATGGAAACATTATTCTTAAAGTAGAGAAACTAATTTTAATGTTTTTGTAAGCAAAATATAGATGTAGACTAAAAATTTATGATAAACTGTATAACCAGATTTAGATATAAACCGTTCTGCTCTTAAGATACCTGTCTTCCCAAGGCAAAGAAAGCATACTTAGTAAACTATTACAGATCGAGGAAAAGTTGTACCTTCTTTTTGTAGATGATTAAAAGCTGACTCTGCTGTCTTGAAACTTGACTGTAATAAAATCTTCAAATTCGTTGTATTTGAAATGTGATCTGCAACCACCGATTGAGGAAGCTTTACAAAATCTTTTACTTTTTTCTTTGATTAAATTAAAGTTACTAATATTCGTACTTTGGTTTTTAAATTAGGAAGTTTATTTAATTTATATTGTTATGAATGTGCTTCCTCTGGGAGAGGGAAAAAAGAAACACTCATTTTCTCTGCTTTGGTTAACTATCCAAGAAATTAAGTTAAAATCTTAACAATTAGCTTCTTTAGTATATGGAATTTATTTATTTATTTATTTATTTATTTTTTTAGCTAAGAGGAATGGGGAAAAAATCACACAAGAAAGGTAGTTATATTTTTTTTCCTGAATGTTAAACTGGATGCTATGAGCAGACTGTTCAACTAAATAAATATGTGTTATTAAGTGGTTTATTGACTTGGACTAGGTTTTAGAACGTCTAGGATTTTACTTGCATGTCATTAGTATGAAATGTGCGTACATATTATTTAAAATTATTAGAAATGAAGCTTCCTTAAAAGATACGTGTGTGGTGTGTATTGTTTTGTTTTCTTGAGAGGGCTCATAACTTTTGAATTACTGATACTAACTTCAGTGGAGTTGAAATTCAGAATTTACTGTTTTATCTCCTCAGGATTAGCTGACAGATTTGAAGAATATCCTAAACTGAGGGAGCTCATCAGGCTAAAGGATGAGTTAATAGCTAAATCTAACACTCCTCCTATGTAAGTGTTTTTATTACTGTTTGTTCCCAGCTCAGGCTTAAAGTAACAGTTTGTTTATTCTATAACCTTTTTTCTTTTTCCTAAATTGAGCACTTTTATTAACATGCTTTCTTACTCTATTTTTTCTCTTTGCTTTTTTTTTTTTTTTTTTAAAGACTGGGTCTCATTATGTTGCCCGGGCTTATATGCATCTCCTGAGATCAAGCAGTCTCCTCCCATCTCAGCTGGACTATAGGCATTTCAACCACCACTCCTGGCACTATTTTTTTCTTTTCTTTTTTTTTTTGAGATGGAGTCTCCCTCTGTTGGCCAGACTGGAATATGGAGTGCAGTGGCGCAATCTCAGCGTAATCAGCCTCCATCTCCCAGGTTCAAGCGATTCTCATGCCTCAGCCTTCTGAATAGCTGGGATTACAGGCAGGCACCACCATGCCTGGCTTATTTTTGGCATGCACCAGCATGTCTGGCAAATTTTTGTATTTTTGGTAGAGACGGTGTTTCACCATGTTGCTCAGGCTTGTCTTAAATTCCTGACCTTGGGTGATCTGCCCACCTTGGCCTCAAAGTGCTGGGATTACAGGCATGAGCTACTGCACTGAGCCTTATTTCTTCTTTATAGCAAAAATGTTAATTTGAAACTCTGGTGCTGAGTTCACAGTGGGCTCTCAATTTTTTTTCAGCTTTTCAGATAATTTTTTTTTCTTTTCTTTTCTCTATATTTTTTCTTCTTAAAAATCATTCAGGCTGGGCACAGTGGGTGATTACTGCCATGAGCCACTTGGGGAGGCTTGGAGAGGCTGAGGCAGGTTAATCACCTGAGGTTAGGAGGTTGAGACCAGTCTGAGATTATAGGCATCAGCCATTTTAGGAGGCTAAGGCAGATGGATCAGCTGAAGTCAGGAGTTTGAGAACAGCCTGGCCAACATGCTGAAACCCTGTCTACTAAAAATACAAATATTAGCTGGGCATGGTGGCACATACCTGGAATCCCAGCTACTCAGGAGGCTGAGACATGAGAATCATTTGAACCTGGGAGACGGAGGTTGCAGTGAGCTGAGATAGCACCATTGCTCTTGAGCCTGGGTGACAGAGCAACAAGACTCTGTATTCTTGATTACTTACTTAAAATGCCTTTAAATAACTTCTTATCAAGTAATTTGTTTATTAAAGGAAGCTTAGAAAAGTTAGATTTAGGGAAAGAACACAAAAATTAATCACAGCGTAGCATTCTGAGATACTATTCTTAACAATTTGGAATATGATAATTCATTTTAATTGTTGCTAAACAGAATAATGTTTTCCTCAGAAATGTATATAAGAGCTTTGAAATTGGAGAATATAGCTTGGAATGTTTTGTACATTTAATGATTTGATAAAATGTATTCTGTAAGTCATTAGAAGTACCACAGAATGTCTTAGTATGTGGAGAGGAAGTGTAAGTATACGCTAATGTTCATTGTATTTTGAAATACACCTTTACTTGCTTATTTATTCATTTGTTTATTTAAATAGAGACAGGGTCTCACTGTGTTGCCCAGGCTGGTCTCAAACTCCTGGGGTCAATTGATCCTCCCACCTTGGCCTTCCAAATGTTGGTATTATAGGCATGAGCCACCATGCCTGCCCTGAAATACACCTTTAGTTGAGATGTTGAGGAGGGAAGATAACTTGAGTCCAGGAGTTTGAGATGGTGCTACTCTGTGATCAGGCCTGTGAATAGCCATTGCATTCAGCCTGAGCAATATAGTGAGACCTCATCTCAAAAAAAAAATAACCGGAAACCCGTTTACATTTAAAGTATTTTAAATTTGAAATATTTTCATGCTATGTGAAGTAACTTTTCAGTAAAGGCCAATACTAACTTAGGTAGCATGAAAAGACTCAATATAAACATTTTTACTAATGAAAAAACTAATAAAAGAAAATTATGTGAAAACTGTGTTTTAGGGGGAAGAATTTAAAGCTTACAGAGGAATGGATTTTCTAACCTAACTGTTCAATTGAGAAAAAAACAATGTGATATTCCTTAGAAAATTCAGATGAGAATGGAAAGGGGTTCAGAGACACATCTGAGTATATGGATTTTTAATATTAAGAGAAGAATATTTCTGGATGTACTTGGGGAATAATATGACTTTTACTATGTAGTTTAATTATGTTCATGTACTAAGACCATTTGTAGATGGTTTAGGTCTATACTGAAGAAAAAAAGACCCTCAATAAAAACGATTTTAGTAATCAGCTTATTGATTACTTTGTAAATAATGTTTAGTAATAATGTTTAGTGATATCTAAGACATTTCTTTCATTACCTTCTGAAAGGTACTTGAAAATCTTATTTAAAAAAGCTTATTTAAAAAAACATTTTTTATGCTTTAATCAAATAGGTACTTACAAGCAGATATAGAAGCCTTTGACATCAGAGAACTAACACCCAAATTTGATGTGATTCTTCTGGAACCCCCTTTAGAAGAGTATTACAGAGAAACTGGCATCACTGCTAACGAAAAATGCTGGACTTGGGATGATGTATGATGAAACTTTCTATACTGTAATGAACTTTTTATTTTCAAATGAATATATGTTTATTTGATCAGAAAGTGAGATAATAAATCTCTCTACTTTTGTAGGGATTATAAATATAGATTTATAGTGTAAATTATAGCTGAAGGTCCAAGATACATTGACCAATATTACAGTTTCTTTAATACGATTCTTCTTTATGAGGCAAAAATTGAGCAGATAGTGAGTAGGCTATAGAAGACTTACAATTTTAGTCTTAGAGCCCTTGGCTATATAGCTAGAAAAGTTTAAAAACACACAGAATGATTCATAATTCATTCTGCATTTGATTAGTTTCAGCAAACATTAGAATTTGGTTATATATGTGTATATATATAACCAAATATATATTATATATATATATAAACATGATTTCTACTCTTTAAATGACTTATAGTAAAGTATGGATAAAGAGGATATATGGACACGTGATTAGAATTTTGTTGATTAAGTGATGGAGTCCTGCATAAGATGATATGAGAATAACTGACCAAGCCTCGATAGATGGGACATGTGAACATAGAGGAGGTGGTGACACCTGAACAATATAAATATATGAGTTGGATTACCCAAGAAAGATGTGGGATGGGGATTACAAGCAACAAGAACAGGAGGGATGGAGGCAAATGACTATCTCTTAGTGGGAGGTCTGTATGTAAGTTGATATTGTTGGAACAGATTGGGACTATCTTGTGTGAGGAGTCTGGACTTTTATTCTGAGGACATTAATAAGTCTTTGAAGATTTTTAACCAGTTTAGTAAAAAGGTCAGATTGGTGTTTGGAAGCTGGGCTAGAGTCTGGGAAAGAATTCTGGAAAAAGGAGAGCAATTAGAAGACTCTTTCGTACAGTAACCTACTGCTGAGATGAAGAGACCCTGAATTAGGATAATAGTAGGAATGGAAAGAAGGTGATAAATTCAGTAATATTTAGGAGGTAGATTTGGTGAGACTGAGTGAAGAAGAGGTAAGGATAACTAAGGGTTTCTGTCTTGGGGTAGGTGAATTGAATTATCACCAACTAAGAGTGGGTTTTAGAAGATGAGCAGGATTAGAGAGATTAAATAATATTGAATAAGTTGATCTCTAGGTATATGTGAGATATTCAAATGGAGGAGATAACAGGAATATGAAACTCAAAGGACAGACAGATCTGGTTTCAAAATATGTATTTTAGAAGATTGTCACATAAAATCCATGCAAATAGATGAATTTATCCTGGGATTATGTCTCAGGATAAAAAGGTGGACTGACAGTAAAGCCTGGGAAAACATTTGCATTTAAGGACCACGTATAAAAGAAACACAAAAACGAGTTGTTCAATGATGAATGAAGAGAACCAGGAGAGTATGAATGTAATGGAAACCAAGGGAATAGTGAGTTTCAAGGAGAGTGTAATCAGGAGTATCCTTCATTTCTAGAAAAGATCTAGGCCGAGGAAGGGACTGAAACTGGAAGATATGTTTCTTAGGAAACTGATTGGAATCCTTGTATGTCCCTTTCTGAGTTAATGGTAGTTACTACTCTGAATGTCTGTTTTTCCAAGATTTACCTCTAATTCATCTTCCTTGAAGCTTTTCCTATTAGCTTTAATACTCCTAGCACTTTTATTTACATTTGTATGGCTCTTATAATGTAAAAGTTTTTCCCCTTCCTTGTTTAAAGTGTTACCTGTGTTTATTGTAGAAAAAAATCAGAAAAGTACATGGAATATAGTATTTCTAACACTTAAGATGAAAGACTTAATGCTCTTGGTATTTAGTGCAGAGAAGTTTTCCAGATAGGTATAAATTTACATTCTTTTAAGTAGTGTTTAACAATGTCTAGTTAACTATATCCTCATTAAAGTTGTATATTAATATTAAAACCATTTTTTGTCAGTTTGATCAAAGAAAAGAAAATTTAAACAATGAATCTGATTATATCATTGATTAATAATTAGGCAGAACTTTGTTTTCTCTAGCCAGTCCATGAAGTTTCAGCAATGAAGGTACAAGACCTTCAATTATATATGATAAACTAATACAGTTTTTGAAATAAATTCTATTTTATATGCAGATTTTTAATTTTAGTTTAATTTCACTATTCACCAGTTCTGGCTGGCATATTGAAAAATTTGGCCCCAAAGCTCTTTAACTTTTATGAGATACTGTCCTAAAGAAAGTGCCATTACATAATGTAATAAACAAAATATAAATAAGAAAAGTGTTTGGGTTTCACAGGTGTTACTTTTTCATGTTAGAATCAGTAGTGATCATTGTGTTTTACTTAAGAACACAAGCACCTAATTAAAATACCAACACTTAGCTTTTAGAATTAATGTCAAAAGAGAATAATTAATTTTTTTTTTTGGCATTTCAGACTAAGTAGTAATCGTAGGAAAATAATGTATATTGATTTATTGAGAAGTTCTATAGACGCTGTATATCACAATCCTCCCCCAAACATTTATTGTTATATTTTAATTTTGTTCCTAACGTTGGGTTCAGTTAAGCTCTTCATTCTTTTTCAGTAAATGGTAAAACATTGCTGGAGAATCTCTCTCAAGCTCCATCTTAAAAGATTCCATAGTTCTATAGCTATGGTTTCCTATAAGCTCTTTCTGTATAAAAGCAAGTGTATATATGGAGTGCATGTTGCAATCATGTGTGCGCAAATGTGTATGTTGTTTATATATAATGTAACAAAACAACAGAGCAAGCAATTTTAAGGATAACATTTTTTTTTTCTATTATAGTTCCTAATGGAAACTAATACACTGAAAGAACACACCTACTGAGTAACCTGATAAATCTCAATTGTTGTTCTTTTGGATTTAGGATGAATGGGAAACAAAATACTTTGATGCAATATTCTTTTGATTTCTTACAGATTATGAAGTTAGAAATTGATGAGATTGCAGCACCTCGATCGTTTATTTTTCTCTGGTGTGGTTCTGGGGAGGGGTTGGACCTTGGAAGAGTGGTAAGATGGTGCTTTTATAAAGTGAATTTTTACATTAATAAGAAAAAAAAAAGTAACAGTATTTTGCATAGAAAGTTTGAAAATCGATGTTATTTTGTCCTTTGTTTCTTGAATAATTTTAAAATAGTGAGAAAAAAAATGTCCAGAAAAGAATGTAAGAAATGCAGTACTTGTAAGTCACTTAACCAGCACTAGGGATGAATGTGTAGCTCTTTCAAAAGATACTTTATTGCACGTGTAGGAAGAGAACAGCTTAAAGATAATGAAACTCCAAATTATACCTCAAAAATGAGCAGCTTTGGTATTGTTTACTATTCTTTATGAGTAGCTAAAAAGTATTCTAACTCCTATTGGCTCCTGAAATCCAAATAGAAGTCACGTAAAATTGGAAAAGTAACACAGCATATGGAAGACATGAATGAATGAATGAATGAGAAAGATATAACACCTGAACTTATTTTAAGTATCTGATATTTAATTGTATTTTAGAGCTTTTTTATTTTTATTTTTTGTTGGCGTTTTTATTTATTTTTTTGAGACAAGTTCCGACTCTATTCCCCAGGCTGGAGTACAGTGTTACAAAATGGCTTACTGCAGCCTCAGTCACCCTCCTGGGCTCATGTAGTTTTCCCATCTCAGCCTCCTAATAGCTTCGACCACAGGCACAACGCCACCCCTGGTTAGTTTTTTTTAGTTTTTAGTTTTTGCAGAGATGAGGTCTTGTTATGTTGCCCAGGCTGTCCTCAAACTCCTGGGCTCAAGGGATCCTCCCACCTCAGCCTCCCAAAGTGCTGGGATTACAGGCATGAGCCACCACACCTGGCCCTGATTGAAGTATTTTGCCAAAAGGAACAAAATAATTTTATATATGCTGTTTTAAACAAGAATAATGACAGTATTATGACTATGTATCAGGAATCTTAATTTTGCTCTCAATTCAGCTGCTATGCAAAAAGGTACTTACTGCTGAGGTTCCCAGTTTTGTCATGTTTTGTTGGTTGACACTTTCCATTTTTATGACATATTACTTCTTACACTCCAAATGATTTCATTTAATCATTCCAATTTGGGGAGGTATCCATTTAACAGTTGAAAAATTTAAGTAGGATTATATGAGATAACAAGTACAATTATATGGAAATAAGATTGTGCCCCAATTCTGAAATTCCACTATTACTTTATATTCTTTACATAAATAGTAAGGCTGTTGGGTAATACCATTGCTTCTATCATTTACTAACTCCAAGATAGACTATAATTGTATTTCGATTGGGTATCTCCTTTTTTGTGGTAGTGGCTCTTCAAGATGCTATAGAAAAGTTAGAGAGAAACAAATGTTTTTATAGGTATATTGGTATTCACTTTGTTTTAACTTTAATATCTGACTTTGATCTTTCCTCGAATTCCCCAAATTAGATTGAAAATGATTAGGAGGTTTTTTATCTTTTTTTTTTTTGAGACAGAGTCTTGCTCTGTTGCCCATGCTAGAGTGTGATCATGGCTTACTATAAAACTGCCTCCCAGTTAAAGCAGTTCTTCTGCCTCAGCCTCTTCAGTAGCCATCCAGGAGATTTGTATCTTATTTGCTTATGCAGCAGTTTATCATACTGGTGAGAGTTTAGTGAAAAACACTTTTAAAAAATAATTCAGCATGAGAAACACTTAAGAGCTTTTGATAAATTAGTGGATTAGGGCATGTAGAATTTAGGTCATAGTGATGTTAATGACACCTGGTGCAAAATAAATATTTAGTAACAGGAATAGATATTGATCTTGATTTTGGAGATTTTAAAATTCTGCTGGGCACAGTGGCTCATGTCTATCATCCAGCACTTTGGGAGACTGAGGCAGGCAGGTCACTTGAGGCTAGGATTTCAAGCCTCAGCCTGGCCAACATGGTGAAACCCTATCTCTACTAAAAATACAAAAATTAGCAGGGAATGGTGGCACATGCTTGTGGTCCTAGCCACTTGGGAAGCTGAGGCATGAGAATTGCTTGAACCTGAGAGGTGGAGGTTGCAGTGAGCCAGGATTATACCACTGAACTCCGGCCTTGGTGACAGAGTCAGACTCTGTCTTAAACAAAAAAATAAAATTTAAATTTTATTTTGAGGTGTTATCTTACATTGCCCAATAAGCATTTCTGAAAAGTGTATGTTTCAAACTCTACTGTATCTTTATATGTACTGATCATCATACCAGCAATACAGTACTTTTTTATTTATTTTTGCCTCCTTTACTCTTAATCTTAAGTTGATGGGGGTAGGGACGGTATCTTATTCATGTTTTTATTCCCAGCAGCTAGCCAGCAGTGGCATATGGTAGGATTTCAAAGGTCACTGTGAGCAATCATTTAGCTGGTATTTGTTTCATGTTCATGTGTAATAGATTCTAGGACATTCAGGTTCACATCTTTATTTTCTAGATTATATAGAGATGAAAGTACAGTTTTATCCAACAAAGAGATACACTTAACAATTTTAAGTCTGAACATTTTTACAGTTGTATTCAATATAGAAATACAGTTTTATAAGACTCTCATTTGATGTTTGCATTTAGAAAATTTTCAACAATGTATAGCTTTGTCAGAGATAGAATATTGAGGTGGCAGAAATCAAATTGTGTTTTGAACTATTTTGTGATTACAGAAGGTCTGAGTGTCTGCTTACAATTTACAACCCAGTATCCATTAATGACAAGAGAATGCAGAATTGGGATATTATGTAATCCTTTCTGTGTTTTGATATTTAACTATATATGTGTATATATGTATTCTATATTAGGGCTGTATATTTAAAGACTGGCATTTCTTTCTATACTCTACACTAAGATAAAATTACCTTGAAACCTTGGAATTTAGTGTCTGAAACCTCTAGAAAGTTGTTTTTTTTAATGCTGTTGGTTATTGTAAGTATTATTTATTTCTTTAAGTTAAGGATTTCTGTTTAAAATTCTTTCTTTTCTAGTGTTTACGAAAATGGGGTTACAGAAGATGTGAAGATATTTGTTGGATTAAAACCAATAAAAACAATCCTGGGAAGACTAAGACTTTAGATCCAAAGGCTGTCTTTCAGAGAACAAAGGTATTGCTTTTACTGATTTATTTTTTTTAATTTTCATGATTTTCTCTCAAGCTTTTCCAAATCCCGGTATGCTGTTTAATTAACTTTATGAAAAGGTCCTTATCTTAGACTTGTAAAGACAGCATTGAGCATTATAGGAATACATCCAAGTTAGGTTTTAAATGATTTATTCACCATCTTAGATCAACCCCAACCATGCTAGGGAGGAGAGTATGTATTCCTCTATGTCCTAAATGCCGTATTTCTAAGTTAGATAAACACTTTTGATCACCCTCTCCCACAGAATTTTCTTTTTCTAGGCTCAGAAAGGAAAGATAGCAGCAAGACTCTAGCTGGCCAGCCTAGAAACATATTTCTCTCTTCTTCTTTTTCCTTTAAAAACCCCTGAGAACTTCTGCTTCATGTGACTTTGCCCTGCTAGTATCAGGCTTTAACAGTTTTTATTCTTCACTTTTGAGGGAGCGAGTGGTGGGAGGGTCTTTCTTATTAAGTCTTTTTTGGACTGGAATCATGCCAAGGTAATGAAGCCTCCATAAAATCCTAAGACAGGGGCTGGAGAGCTTCCGTGTTGGTGAACCTGTGGAGTTTCTGGGAAGGTGGTTCGCTTGGAGAGGGCACAACAGCTCCATGACCCGTGCCCCACACCTTTCAATGTGTGTCTCTTGCATTTGGCTGTTTCGAATTGTATCCTTTTGTAACAAATAGGTCATAATAAGTAAAGAGCTTTCCTGAATTCTGTGAGCTGTTCTAGCAAGTGATCTAACCTGAGAAAGAGGTCATGGGAACCTCTGATTTATAGCTGGTTGGTCAGAAGCACAGGTGACAATCTGGACTTGTGATTGGTATCTGAAGGTGGGGCAGTCGTGTGGAGTCTGCACTAAGTAGGTAGATAGTGTCAGAATTGAATTGAATTATAACATTGGTGGAGAAGTGGAGAATTGCTTGGTATGGGAAAAACCCACACATCTGGGATCAGAAATGAAGTATTCTGAAAATGCCTAATGTTGTAAGTGAGAGCGTAGAAAAGAGTTTGTTTTTCTTATTTACATGGCAGTCTTTCCTCATCCAGAAATCCAGGTTCTCCTGTTGGTTTTTTGCCCATAGAATTGTATCCCACCAGGAATGGTAGCTCACTTCTGTAATCCGAGCACTTTGGGTGGCCAAGGTGGGTAGATCACTTGAGCCCAGGAGTTCGAGACCAGCCTGGGCAACATGGTGAGACCCTGTCTTTACAAAAAAATTAAAAAATTAGCCAGGTGTGGTGGCATGTTCTGGTGATCCCAGCTATTTGGGAGGCTAAGGCGGGAGGATTGCTTGAGCCCAGGAAGTCAAGGCTACAGAGCTGAGATCATGCCACTGAACTTCAGCCTGGATGACAGAGCCAAGACCCTGTCTTAAAAAAAAAAAAAAAAAAAAGAGAAAGAACTGTATCCCAAAGATTTGGAGAAATGAGGATTGTTTTAAAATTGAGGATATCAGAAATGTAAAAAAGGTTTTGGATGAGTGTTGATTAAAAGAGATTAATTGGTCTGCTCTTGTTATTTAGGAACACTGCCTCATGGGGATCAAAGGAACTGTGAAGCGTAGCACAGATGGGGACTTCATTCATGCTAATGTTGACATTGACTTAATTATCACAGAAGAACCTGAAATTGGCAACATAGAAAAACCTGTAGAAATTTTTCATATAATTGAGCATTTTTGTCTTGGTAGAAGACGCCTTCATCTATTTGGAAGAGATAGTACAATTCGACCAGGTAGGACCTCAGTTAAAACAACAACTTTATGATTCTTTGGATTGTGCATGTCAAGAAATAGGACATGGTGCTGTGTAAAATAAAGTTCTTATGTGTTTGATTCATTTTCTTGCTGTACTTAAAATATGAACAGTTTTAGGTACACAGCAAAATCAAAGAGGAAGGCACAGAGACTTTCTATATACCTCTGCCCCCACACACGCATAACCTCCCCAGTTAGTATCTCCCACCAGAGTGGTACATTTGTTACAAATGATGAACCTACATTGACAGGTCATAATCACCCAAAGTCCACAGTTTATATTAGGATTCACTTTTGATGTGGTAATTCTGTGGGTTTAGACAAATGTGTAAGGACATGTATCCATCATTATAGGATCATACTCAATAGTTTCACTGCCCTAAAAATCTTCTATGCTCCTCTTATTTATCCCTCCCACAACCCTTGACAAACACTTACCTTTTTACTATCTCCATAATTTGCCTTTTTCAGAATGTTATATAGTTGGAATTGTGTAGTATGTAGCCTTTTTAGATTGGCTTCTTTTATTTGGCAATTGGCATTTAAGATTTCTCTATGCCTTTTATGGTTTGATAGGTCATTTCTTTTTAGTGTTGAATAATATTCCATTGGATGTACCACAGTTTATGTATCCATTTACCTAATGAAGGACATCTTCCCAAGTTTTGGCAATTATGAATAAGCAGCCATGGATATCTGTGTGCAGGCTTTTGTGTGGTCATAAGTTTTCAGCTCCTTTGGGTAAATACCAAGGAACACAAATGCTGGATTGTATAAGAATATCTTTAATTTTGTAAGAAACTGCTAAGACTGTCTTCTGACGTGCCTGTACCATTTTGCATTTCCACCTGCAGTGAGAGTTCCTGTTGCTCCACATCCTCACCAGCATTTGGTATTGTCAGTGATCAGGATTTTGGCAATTTTAGTGTGTGTGTAGTGGTATCACATTGTTGTTTTAATTTGCATTTTTTCTGTTGACATATGATGAACATCTTTTCATATGCTTATTGGCTATCTGTATGTCTTCGTAGGTGAAATGTCTTTTAAGGTCTTTGGGCCATTTTTTATTTGGCTGTTTGTTTTCTTGTTGTTGAGGTTTAAGGGTTATTTGTATATTTTGGAGAATAGTACTTTATCAGATTTGTTTTTTGCAAATATTTTGTCTTTGTTGGTGACTGTCTTATTGCCTTGTTGCATGCTTATTTTTATTTAATTAATTTCTGCTTTTTTGTTTTCTTTCTATTTTGGGTTTACTTTCGTTCTTTCTGAAGTATTTTAACATTGGTATTCAGCATTTTTGTATTATGGTATTATATTGCGAGCTCTAAATTTCTCTAAGCACAGCTTTATTGCATTCCAAAATTTAGGTATGTAGTGTTTTATTATCATTTATTTCAAATAATTTTTTCAAATTTTCATTGTGATTGCATATTTAATCTATTGGTTATTCAGTATTATGTTGCTTAAGTTATTTTGTTACTGCTTTTGGGCTATATTGTGGTCAAATAACATATATTGTAAAGTTCGCTTCTTTGTAATTTGTTGGGATTTGCTTTATGGCTCAGTTTTAATAAATATTCTAAGTCCAGTTGGAAAGAATGTGTACTGTGTTTTTGTTGTGGTTGTGGTATTTATTTATTTATTTATTTATTTTATTTTATTTTATTTTATTTTTTTTTTGAGACGGAGTTTCGCTCTTGTTACCCAGGCTGGAGTGCAATGGCGTGATCTCGGCTCACCGCAACCTCCGCCTCCTGGGTTCAGGCAATTCTCCTGCCTCAGCCTCCCGAGTAGCTGGGATTACAGGCACGCACCACCATGCCCAGCTAATTTTTTGTATTTTTAGTAGAGACAGGGTTTCACCATGTTGACCAGGATGGTCTCGATCTCTTGACCTCGTGATCCTCCCGCCTCGGCCTCCCAAAGTGCTGGGATTACAGGCTTGAGCCACGGCGCCCGGCCCGGTTGTGGTATTTATTAACTGTATGCTATGTAGATCACGAATATCTTTACTGATATTTTTAAAGTACTTGTTACATGACAAAGGTCTATTGAAATCTGTTATGGTTATGGATTTGTGGTTTCTTTGTATTGTTGTCAGTTTTTATTTATATCTACTAGAGGCTCTGTTGTTAGGTGCATAGAAAAGGTGGAATTTTTGTGCCTTCCTGGTAGATTGATCTCCTTAATGCTATGAAATGTCCTTTATCCAGTGTTTTTGACCTTAAATTCTACCTCACCTGATAGTATAGCTATTATAACTTTCTTAGGTTTATGTTTTTGTGTGGCATGCTATTTCCAGCCTTGTACTTTCAGTTTTTCTGTTGTTACATATAAGATGTATCTCTTGCAAATAAACACACAGTTGCTTTTTCATCCAGTTTACCTTTATCTTTTAATTGGACATTTAGTCAATCTATATGTAATGTAATTCCTGACATTTTGGGGCATAAATGACCATCTTCCTGTTTGCTTTGTATTGGTACCACCTGCTCTGTTTCTTTTTCTCTCACTTCTTTTGGATTGATTAATTACTCTTTTATCATTTCATTTTTCCTTTTCATTAACTTGTTATGTATTCTTTTGTTGTTCTTTCATTGATTATCTTGGAAACTGCAGCATGTATCCTTGAGTTACTAAATTCTAAATTAAAATAGTATAGATTTTTAAAGAGTGAGAATACTATGGCTTAATCTTTAGAATTTCCTTAATTTTTTAAACCAATTTTTCCTCAATATGCATATAGATCATATGTATATTTTATACATAGTGTATATATATAATATACATAATATGTATATGTATAATATATATATTATGTATATTATATATGTATATTATATATAATATACATATATAATATATATTTTATATATATACAATATACATATATATACTATATATGTATTATACATTACAAAGCCATATATATACATATATATTATATAATTATACATATACATCATATATATATATATGGCTATGTAATGAAATTTGAGTTGTTTAGGCTTCCTCTGCAAATATACATGAACATCTTGTTTGGAAGTTCTATGGATGACTTTATTCTCTTATAAGAGTAAAATATTTTTTGGCAGCAGAGCTTGTGGTAAGCAAATATTTCCCCTTCACTGAGTTAAGAGAAAATAATGTCTCTAAAATTTCAACTGAAGTAGCGTGTTTGTTCAGGAAGCATAAGTGTCCATATATATTACAAATCAAGAATATAGCTATCATGTTTGAGTAAATAAAGGACAGATATTTCTCCTCCTTTTATTAACCTATCCTGCACAAATATAGCTCCTAAATTTGAGAATAATCTCAGTGGCAACTGCTGTTTAAGGAAACAGAAAACTTAAGAAAAAACAATTACAAGAATAAAAGCAAACATCAGATGGTAATCTCTTAATAATTGAAAAGTTAATGTAACATTTAGGAAAGTTTCTAATAATTATTTTTTTACATAATACTTTTCAATCCCTGTGTATACAAATTTTATTGTATTTTATTTATTTACTAAAACAAGATATATACCTGTGAAATCTTCAAAATATGATCACAATTCAGTGCCATTCTGTAAAAGAGATCAATATTGGATGAATGATGGGAACATCTTTAAGAATGCATTGGGGATTTGAACTAGGTTTTAAAGAATTAATAAGAGAAGAGAGAATTGCAAATAAAAAGGATAATCTTTTTTTCCTCCATTTTAGGCTGGCTCACAGTTGGACCAACGCTTACAAATAGCAACTACAATGCAGAAACATATGCATCCTATTTCAGTGCTCCTAATTCCTACTTGACTGGTTGTACAGAAGAAATTGAGAGACTTCGACCAAAATCACCTCCTCCTAAATCTAAATCTGACCGAGGAGGTGGAGCTCCCCGAGGTGGAGGAAGAGGTGGAACTTCCGCTGGCCGTGGACGAGAAAGAAATCGATCTAACTTCCGAGGAGAAAGAGGTGGCTTTAGAGGGGGCCGTGGAGGAGCACACAGAGGTGGCTTCCCACCTCGGTAATTGTTGAAGACATTGATCCTGTTCATGCTCCTCTAACCTTCTTTATTGTAGTTAAATTTCAAGTGGGAGACTTAACTTTAGAATGCACTTGCAGCTTGCACTTTGCTTTAATTTCTCTGAGCTGCAGGAATGTCTTAGCCAACCTCGCTTGCAGTTGTCACACACACTGTATGGTTTTTTGAAGGATAAATGAGTGATCCTGGTTTTTGTTATGTGCATGAACAGAATGGAACAACTCAAGTTGCTTCATCTTTGGAGACTGAATTTATTCTGATAAGAGTTCAACTAATTACAAAGGATTTTGCTAATTTTTGGAAATAAACAATGGAAAAAGATCCAATCTGTGGTGTCATGCTAGTGCTGACAGGAGCTGGTAATGCACATCCTGTCACTGCTGCCTTAGCAAATGGGGAGCTGTTTGGGAGCCTTGATAGAATAGAGTTGGAACAGATGGTAAGCTTCTGTCAGGGTTTTAACATTTTCTTGATGAAACAATAAAAAGAGGTAAGCTTTTTTATTTCCTTCTTTTTAAAGTCTCAAATAAACTCAGATATAATTTGAATACTGAAGAAATTAAAGAGACTTTGAACAAAACCACCTCTTCCCAAATCTAAATCTGATAGGCGAGGAGGAGATTCCAGGAGCAGGTGAAAGAAGAGATAGAACTTAGTAGATAGACTTAAAAAAACAAAAACAAAAAACAAAAGTTCATCACTGTAATCTCAATTTTGTGGCTGTGACTCTTAATCATGCTTCCTAAGAAGCAAAGGAGGGCAAATATTCATGTGCTAGGTAGAACTCTGGTGTGGACTTGAACTTGGATTGACCCTAAAGTAATTTTGTATTCCTCAACAAAATAAATGAGAGGATAAATGAGAGGCAAGAACAGGATACCTCACTATCAGATGCTTGGTTTCACATTTTGGGACTAAAATTCTTGCTGATGAAATGACGTACACCTTTAAACTTGTTATGGAGACAGTTTAATATAAAACCAACTACAGAAAACTTTCAGCTTAAGGATACAGCTTGGAAATTGGAACTGCAGTTGCCTTTTATTAAACCCACATGGTGTAATGTTTGTTTTTAAGGACTTCTTGTGCAGATGAGTTAGTTATGTAAGACTTGATGTTGTCATTTCTGTTGCTATACTGTAATTCATGGTTTAAATGAATTTGGTAATGAAATAATACCATTATTGTTCTTGATGAATACTTTTTTTATTTTTATGATTTTTCTAATGAAACTTTAAACTTTTAAGATTTGAGAGCCTGTTTTCTATAAGTAGAATTTCTGTTGTTACCAAATAGAAAAGTTTTGGTCTGTGATGCATTTTAATGGCTATTCTCTGCTCATATCTAAGATGAGATTATATTACATCCACCAAAGACTCAGTTTCAAGATAAGGACTGAATGATAGAAATAAGGCTGACTTCTTTAAAAGACTAATGAATTTAACTTGCTTAACCCATTAGTACTATCTAATACAAGACAGCATTTGACTAACACCTCTCTTGTCATAATTGATTAGAGTTTTTGCTGAAATTATGGTATATTTTCAACTTCACTAATTACAGTTTATCTAGAATTAGAACTCTATATGTCAGAGTTGACCTGGGAATAAAGTCAGGATAGAGAAATTCCAGTTGCCTGTGATGGGTCCTTAGAAGTTTCAGCTAAGGAGTGACCCTGTCTTATACACAGGGCTCTTTATTACATTCCATGCCCTGGGCCTAGCCAAGATGACATTCCTGGAGGAGGTGACATTCCTGCTGTTTACATGGCATAGGCACCTGTGAGATTATCACAATTTCATCTTACAAAGAGGTAGGTGTGGCTGCTTTGACAGTTGAAAGTTAAGGGGAGCCATGATCAACCATATTTAGGAAAAAGTAATTTAAAAAAGAATAGATGGTGGAAAAGGAATGCAAGACCTAGAATTTATCCCTTTGACAATAATCTGGCCTTTTTAATCATGGGATGGAGCTGACTCACTAGTTTTTGCTAACTTTCACTTTCAGTAAAGGTTGAGGTATTGTTTTTGCAGTAGACTATATATATTCATTGAGGAAAGGTTTCCAATGAAAATTCATTACTCTGACCTCTTCAAATTTTTGATCTTCTTTATATTTACATGTCTTATATTTCACAAAATTATGTAGAAATGCT
Source organism: Saimiri boliviensis (assembly GCF_048565385.1). NCBI lineage: Eukaryota > Metazoa > Chordata > Mammalia > Primates > Cebidae > Saimiri > Saimiri boliviensis. The sequence goes on along the minus strand of NC_133451.1, from coordinate 169,172,307 downwards.
GGGTGCAGTGGCTCACACCTGTAATCCCAGCACTTTGGGAGACCTGATGTGGGTAGATCACTTGAGGTCAGAAGTTTGAGACCAGCCTAGCCATCATGGTGAAACCCCATCTCTACTAAAAATACAAAAATTAACCAGGCATGGTGGCACACTCCTGTAATCCCACCTACTCAGGAGATTGAGGCAGGAGAACTGCTTGAACCCAAGAGGCGGAGGCTGCAGTGAGCCGAGACTCTCCAGGCTGGGCGACAGTGAGACTCTTGTAAAAAAAAAAAAAAAAAAAAAATTACATAGAAATAAATTTTTAGTTGCTTTATACACTAATTCCTTATTGGGAATAGAAGCTAATTATTGTGAGATAACTACATTTTTTAGTTTAGAAGTTATAAGATCAGCATGTCTGAGCTTTTACAGCATTATAATTCTTGATATTCCAAACCAACTGCTGATACTTATTTCCAGTGAGAACCGTTTTCCTGCTGACCTTCCTCCTTTCAGAGGATGGGGATTAGGAGGCCCAAAGAACTGCTTGGTAGGAATACTTTCTTACTCTTCTTCACAGTGGAGAAAGAAGAGGGGAGGCAGTTGTGATGTCGGGTAGAACAGATTTTGTGGTGGGGAATACCATACCCAAACACAACTGAATCAGATTAGACGACAGAATTGTGGTGATGGCAGTCAGAACGTAGAACAGTCATCATGACACAGCACAGTGTGAGATGTCAAGGTGTCAACCTGGGAAGTGAGAGTCAAGCAAGGAATGTGGCATGGCAACCAGCTCACAAATCCAGAGTTGAGAGGGATCACTACTGCAGCAGCTTTGCTCTGATACTCTGGTAAGTAGCAGAGCCACCTTAAGAGCCCTTATTTCCTGTCTCCCTTATTCTAAAGCCAGGTCAGTGATAGGTCAGTTTCATTTAAGCCAACAGAGTGTAAAGGTGGGATACTTGGGAGTTCTACATTGTGCATCCGTGTGTCACAGCTGCTACTAGGAGTTACTCCTTTTCGTGTCTTTTAAAATACTTTCTACTCGTCCTAATTGCTAAATTGTCTTTCAGTTAGTTACAATAGCTTATTTTAAAACCTGTACTGTTTTCATCCTGAATTTAGAACATAAGATTTAGCCTTCGAAGTGTAGTTTCAGACTTTACTAATTTGTTTAATATAATCCTTATTAAATTGACAAAATGAAAGCCCAGTTGGGACTTACTCTAAGCAGTGGTCTTTGATCTGAAAGTGTCTCAAATTTTGTGATCTATTAAAAACATAAACCTTTGCTTATGCAAAAGGTCTTTCTTAGAACAATCCTGTAATCTTAGGGTTCATGTAGGACTTCAAGATTATCCTCTTTTGATGTTTGGTAATAGGGACTCTACTTTCGCTAGGGTCTCGTGTATATATAGTCAGTTATGAAGCTACAAATCTAGGACTTCTCAGAAGATTAGAACATTTATCCAGCAAACTGACTCCATTGAAGACTTAATTTCTGCTTCTGCTCTCAAGATGTCCATCATTTACTGATATATAAATATTGCTAGCTACAATGCACAGAGAAAAACAACTTCATTCAATCTAGATAATTGTGATATCCTTTTCCTGTAAACCTATTCTCCAGTATTGGACAAAATATTAAAAGGATCAGTTTGAGTACGTTAGAGTTCATGTTTCTCTAACTAATGGTGCTAATAAACTGAAATTAGATACGGTAGGTTTTTCCAAAAATACTTCTAAATAATTGAAAACCTAGCAGTCAACAATGTAAAATGCACATAGGACTCAAGTGTGTTAATAAATCAGGGAAGCAAGCCAGGAACTTTTTAATAGGATAATTGTCTTTTTTAGGCACATTGTTTGCACACTAACTGCATGGAAATATTTTCACTCATTTACTTTCAACTATTTATCTGTGCTTTTTCTCACTTTGATGAGTTTTCTCAACTCCTTTCTCAGAAAAGCAGAGCAGAGCAACATAGAATGCCTTAGTAAATGGCCACTGACTCTTGGTTTCAGGCCATAGTGACTATAGGGAGAGGAGTGGGGGCTGGAGACCTCATACCCTCCATAGGGTGGACATGACTTGCCAGCTCCAGTTAATTGTCACCACAGAGGGAAGAGGGTAAGTCTGAGATGTTCATGTGGAATTTCCCTATATTTCAGAGATTGACAAAATTGTTTGTGATTTTTGCTTATATTTGCCATTCATGGGACTATAAATTAATTTAGGTAGCAAAATACTGCATGCATATTTTATTTTTGATCCTTATTTTTTGAGACAGTCTCACTCTGTTACCCAGGTTGGAGGGCAGTGGTGAGAGCTTGGCTCGTTGCAACCTCTGCCTCCAGGGTTGAAGGATTCTCCTGCCTCAGCCTCCTGAGTAGTTGGAATTACATACAGGTGCCTGCCACCACAGTCAGCTAATTTTAGTGTTCTTAGTAGAGATAGGGTTTCACCATGTGGGCCAGGCTGGTCTTGAACTCCTGACCTCAAGTGATCCACCTGCTCCAGCCTCCCAAAGTGTCAGGTTGCAGGCGTGAGCCACTGTGCCCTGCCGGCATGCATATTTAAATTATGCATGCATTATAGCTGTATAACCGTGTGACCTTTTTTTAGTAAAAAAAGGAAAAAAAGTTGCTTGAGACAGGAAACTATCACCTTTGAAAGCATATTAAGTAGTTGGCTTACTTTGGAACACACAGTAAATTGAAAATGTGAACTAATACTTTAAAATTGCCATACAGTGATGTCACTGCAAGCCATTAATCTGTCCACTGGGAGAAAATGTAGAGGTCTAGACTGTGTTGTCACAAAATACACCTTTTAGAGAATCCTATAGCTTTACAGATTTTTATAACTATTACTATCATAAGAGAATACATCCAAGAAAAAAATTTTTTATTTATCCTGTCTTGTGCATGTGTGTGTTTTTGTTGTTGCTGTAGTTTTGAAAGCGGGGGGAAAAACTTCAAAACACAATTATGTTCAGATTTATCCAGTTTAATAGTTTATGCTTGTTAAGTGATCAAAGTGATTGCTTAAATGTTTGTGGAATTAGCTGTCACTTCATAGGTTTATGTATTTTGGTGGGTGGTTTAATACAAAGATTTTTGACATAATATTGTTGATAATTCATGTAAGCTACACAGGTAGTCGGATTATTGTTTTGTCTAAGAAGCTAGGTTTGTATAGCATGGTAAATAAAAACTCAAGCTTATAACTTCCTTTTCTACTATGAAGCTCAATTGAAGGATAATACATGATTAACAATATATTTATAAAAATAATTCCAAAGCAAAATTTAGAAAAATGTAAACACAAATGTAAACCTGTCAGTCAACTAGCTCCTCGAATCTTAACTCCATATTCCTTCCTCAGATGGTGCTGACAAGATAGTGGATGAGAACGGCATCAGCACTTCTTTGGGGACCTTTCCAGTTCATATTGCTTTCCTTTATTCTGATTCAAATAAAAAGCTTGCCTTTTCATCTGATATCTGCATTTGTCTACTCACCTAGTCCTGAGCTTTTACCCTTCTGCTTGGGCTCTTATGACTTAGTTTTTGTCATTTGCTTTATAAGGGCAGTGGTATGCTTTCTCAGCTTCTCATGTATGGCATATGATAATAAGTGTTCAATAAATAGTCCCTTACTCCCTTGCTGCTTGCTTAATAACTGGAATTAACTCCCAGGAGAGTTTTCATAACCTTCCCTTGTTGGGTCTTTTCCCTTCTGCTGATGATTTCTTGCTGCATAAGAGGACTGTGTTTTTCTAACAAAGATTTTTTTCTGTCTCAAATAAGAGAACATTATCTTTGAGGATGAAGAAAACAAAGCAGTTTCCACTGAATCACCATTTATCAGAGGTCTCGAACAGAACTAACTTTCCCTGGTCTGACTTTAAAGGTACCTGACTCCTTCCTTAGGATGTAAAATTTTAATTACTTATCTGCCAAGGGCAACATGTTAAAATGAGAGTGATTTAACTACACCTGTGTCACCTTGTTTAATTATAGCCTAAGTGGACAAAATAGACTATATTTCTCTTGTGAATAATAGAGACAGTAGATTGCCTGAGAGTGAGGAGGGGACAAGATGGTGGAGGATGGGTGCGGGATGGCACCCAGGAGTCTTGGGAAACTGCTGCTGGTCAGCAACGATGGCCCGAGGAGAGAGAACTTCCTGGGGAAAGAGGTCAGTGGCACAGAGTTCCACTGGGAAAGTAACTCAGCTCAGACTACACATTCATTTCCCCCAAGCACGGTGTGGAAGCAGAGAGCCCTGGACTTCAGGAAGCCATGGGGCACTTTGACACTAGTTAACAGTGTGGATGGAAGAGAGAGAAGATTCCCTTTCAGTCCTGTGGGATAGGGATTCAGATTCAGGTTGATTTTAAAAACATGACTTTTTGCACACTGGAGTGTACAGTTGCAATTCATATCTGCTTGAAACTTCTGTAATTCATAAAGGTAATAAACTTTTTGCCACATAGCCATATGAGGTGGGGTCGCTAAAACATAATTGGGTAACATAAAACCCCATTGGATATCCTAAAATTGTATTCTTCAAACATGAATAATATGTATTTAAACAGTTTTTTATGGACCCAAGGAATAACTCAGCTTGAAAAATACTAAAAAACTAGATCTTATTCTTCAGAAGGTCTTAAAATTGCAAATCTCATTGCAAAAGAGTCATTTTTATAACTGGTAAGAGAATTTTTTCAACTTTTATTTTAAATTCGGGATACATATGTAGGTTTGTTTCCTGGGTATATTGCATGATGCTGAGGTTTGAGGTATGATCACTCAGGTACCGAACACAGTACCATGGTACACAGGTTTTTCTTTTTCTTTTTTCAGTGGAGCAATCAGAACACACACAACATTTATTGATTAGGGTTTGCCATCTTATATAGGTGTGGTTTGTGGCACTCCCAAAACAATTATGATAGTAACATCAAAGATCACTTATCACACATCACCATGATAGACGTAACAAACAAGTTTGAAATATTGTGATAATTGCCAAAATGTGACACAGAGACACAAAGTGAACACGCACTGTTGGATCAACACTTTTTCAACCCTTACCCCACTCCCTCCCACCTCAAATAGTCTTGTGTCTGTTGCCATTTTATGAGTAGCCACTGTTTAGCTCACACTTAGGAGAACATGTGGTATTTGGTTTTCTGTTCTTGTGTTAATTTAGTTAGGATAACGGCCTCCAGTTGCATCCATGTTGTTACAAAGAACATGATTTCATTCTTTTCTATGGCTGTGAAGTATTCTGTGTTGTATATGTACCACATTGTCTAGTCCACCAGTGATGGGTACTGAGGTTGACTCGATGGCTTTGCTATTGTGAACAGTGCTGCTGTGAACGTGGGAATGCATTTGTGTTTTTGGTAGAATGATTTGTTTTCTTTTGGTAATATACCCAGTAATAGGTCAAATGGTAATCCTGTAATGTAATTTTTAAAAATTATCAAAGCCAGGCATGGTGGCCTGTAATCCTAGCTATGTGGGAAGCTGAGATGGAAGGATTACTTGAACCCAGGAGCTGGAGACGAGCCTGGGTGACATAGTGAGACTTCATCTCAAAAAATAAAAAAGTGGAAAAATAAAATCAAAAGGCATTCCCTAAAAATTTGTACACAACTCATGTCTTCTTGAGACTGCATCTGTAATCGCTATTATAGTTTCCTTAATGAAACACCAGCAGTTTGTCTCCCCAAGTTGACTTTGTTCTTTACGTGATTCAACACAAGATTCTCATTTATTAAGTTTGGATAAAAATGGCTCTGCAAATGTTTACGAGGGTACATTTTGGAAATTGAAGGAGTTTAGCCTGCACAAGAAATATGATAGAGATATGTCTTTGAACTATCTGAAAACTGCTATTCATTGGAGGAGGAATTCACCTTTGGCCTCAAAAGACAAGAGTACTTGTACCACAAAGAGCAGTTTTAGGTAAAGTCCACCAGTTATAATTTTCTAACAGAACTGTTCATAAATGGTTGTTTGGGAAAGTAATCTTCTTATCACTTTTTTTTTTTTTGAGTCAGGGTCTTGCTTTGTTGCCCAGGCTGGAGTGCAGCAGCAAGATCAGGACTCACTGCGGCCTCAACCTCCTGGGTTCAAGTGATCCTTCTGCTTTGGCCTCCCATGTATCTGGGGCTACAGGAATGTACTACCATGCCCGGCTAATTTTTTGTAGAGAAGGGTTTTCACCATGTTGCCCATGCTGGTCACAAACTCCTGGGCTCAAGCAATCCTTCCGCCTCAGTCCCCCAAAATATTGGGATTACAGGCATGAACCAGCACGCCTAACCTGCTTCCCTGTTTCTCAAGCACAGGCTAGGAAACATCTATTAAAGATGATGACTAGGGGATTTCTATTGCCTCTTCCAAGCAATTTGCTTTTATTTTTCTTTTAATTCAGATTAGTTGGCATTACATCTTGTGTTTTTCAGCAATTAAAATTTATATATTCAATTATCTAAAGAATTGCCTTTTCTGGAAGATTGCTAACCTTTCTGAAGGTTTAGACAGATTAATGTAGAATGCCCCCTAGTGGAGCTCAAGTTCAACTTCAGATTATCTTTCCATGTTAAAAAAATTGATCTAAAATTTGATCTTTGCTTTTCATTGCTTTCTGAGTAAAGAAATATGTTTCTATATGGGTAGACATTTTAAAAATTGTTAACAGATGATTCCTAATTATTCTCAGTCTACTAGCATTATGTTAAACTTTTAAAAGTGAACCCTCTAGGAAAGCTGCCATTTGGTAGTCTCAAAGATATGCCTTCAAAAAGTGAGTGAACTCATTTTTTTTTAAATAATGGTTTCTTGACATTTGAAATACAGGTTCTTCTCTTTGGTTTATATATTATTGGTTTTTAACATTTAAAGTAGTTGAAGCTGCAAGTTTCTCATATGGCAAATTTAATCTCTGAAACCATCTGCTAATTGGAATTTCTATAGCATTTAAAGATAGTTTGATTTGGAGGACATCAATTACGATACTAGTGGCATAGCAGCAAATCCAATTAGGAGTCAGATTAGTCCTAGTTTTCATGATCCTTAGCAAGTTTAGTAAAAAACCTAATGAAACAATAACAGCAATGGACACTTAAATAGCAGCACCATGTGTCAGATGCTGTTCTAGGCCCTTTATAAACTTTAATTCTTGAAAAAACTGTGGAGGAAACAGTCACAGAAAAGTTTCTAACTTGCCCTGGATCACACAGCTAGTGGTGGGACTAGTATAGAAACCCATGTCATTGGCTCTGGAGCCTGTGCTCTGAGCCATTGTGCTTCACTGCCTCTTCCAGTTTGGAGCACCATTTCAGGGCAGCACTTACACCATTTTTTGGCAGGTGGTCATTCAGGGCTCACCAGAGCATTTCCATTACATATTGGGTTTCTTCTATCATGAAAGCTAACCTCACCATTTATATTATAATCCCTCTGTTTTCCAAGGGTCTTGCTCTTTTGAATATTTTTTCTCTGTCTTGAATCTTCAACATTCTTTGTAGTATAGTATTGTCACTATATATATTTTTTGAACATAATACTGGCTTCTTTCCACCAGCATTTAAGTGGCAAATTTAATTAAAATTTTAAAGATCCTCCCCTCTACCTGTGACTCAGCCTCTCATCCCCTCTTGAGTTGCCTCCATGCTGCTTCCTCTTCTTCAGCCTGTTACAATTATACCTTTATCCTGACTGATTTAATTAGAGAAACTGTTTTCACTTAAGTCACACACGACCCTTTTACTAATCCCAACAAACATTTTCGTCTTTTCTTTTGGAAGCCTGTGACTTAGCTGCCCACTGTCTTCATGCACCTCCTCTTCTACCTTGAGCTTTGTGACATCTTCTAGTCAAGTTCCCTTCCTACCTCTCTGGCCCTTCCCAGTCTCCTTTAAGGTTTCTAGTGACTGTCTGCCCTAGGGATTTGCTACCTTCCCGCTCTACAGAGCCAAAGTCTTTTCAGCCACTTGTGTGGCTTCTTTTTCTTGATATTCAGGTAGGTGGCTTGCAAATCTTTAGCTCACAGCTCTCTCCTGAGATTCACACCCATATTTTTAGGTGCTATAGCTTGTCTCACTTGGATAGCTTGCAGACTACCTTAAATATGTACAATCTGACTATACCTTTTACATACACACTGACATACACAAGCTGTTTTTGTTCACAATCATCTCACTGTCTACCCAGTTGCTCAAAACAAACCATTTTCTGATATATTCTCCTCCCTTACATCAGCTCTCGCCCAAATTCCCCACCCCCAACTAAATACCATTATTTTAATTCAGGCCACTGTGAACTCAAATGGACTATTCTGATAGCCTCCTAAATAGTCTCTCTGCTGCAAGTCTCATCACCTTACAACCCCAAAGTGATCTTTCTAGAGTGATCCTGCTCTGTAAGTGATCCTGCTTAAATTACCTTGAATGTCTTCACTTTGTCATTAGGATTAAGTCCAAACTCCTCCTTGGCTAAGTCTCACTCTACTTGCTTCTCCAACTTTATCTTTTATGACTTTGTCTCTTGGTAGTTTCAGCCAAGTTTAACTTCTTTAGTTTACTCAAAGTGAGGGATTGTATTCTCTTCCCGGGTCCACAAGGGGGCATGGTTTCAAAGGCAAGAACTTCCCAGTGCCATACCTCCACCCACTCCTCCATCCAGCTTAGAGATCGTTGTTTAACTTTCGCATGCACGGGAAGATAGACTGGTCAGGTAAGCTCCCTTTGTCTAGAAAAGCCTGCGAGAAGCTATGGGAGGACTGTGGGCCAAAACAAGAAATCAAAGGTCAGAATCAAAGATCAATCACTACAGTGGAAGTTTAAAGGAACTCCTTTCATAGGACAGGAAACTTGAATGGGGCAGGAATATCTCCCATGTTAAAAGTCCCCTTCTCCCACATCAGTGTAGACTCCATTTCTGGATCCCCTTCCACGACATCGTGGGAGCCGCTCTTCTTTCCCCTTCCTCTCTTGCTCTGCCTAAATAAATCACTTTCTGCAAAACTCTTTGGGGTCCGATATTTACTTAAAACAAGCTCACCGTGCCCAGCAGGGTCCTCTCCCCCATTGTTGGGTGAGTGAGGGACCAAGGACCAACATCCTTTTGGGGAGCAATCTGAGCCCATCATCCGCAATTCAGTCACAAAATGGTGATGCATGCTCTTTCCACTCTGGGCCTTTATGCTTATTTTTTCCTCTGCTGGCATATTTACCACTACTGCCAATTACCTGGCAAATGTTTACAATTTTTTCAGGTCTCATCTTCATTGTAACTTCCTCTGGAAAATCTTTACTGACTACACCTTGCTCCCCAGCTAGACCATATCCTTGCTCTGTGCTTACTGTAGCATTTCATGGCATTTCTGAAACTTTCCTGTAATTGTAGAGATGGCAGGGACTTTGCTTGTGCTGCTCACGGTTGTCTCCCCAGCATAGCGCCTAGTGTTTGGCACGCAGAACATGTGCAAACAGTGTTTGTTAAATGAGAACATACTACTTCCAATGGCATATTCTTTGAGCACCTATTTACAAGTTTTTTCTGTTAAGTGGCCCTTTGTCTCTTCTATTTAATGGTTCTGGTTCTACACCCTAAAGAACACAGAACAAATCATTAGGCAGTCTTCAAATGAATAAAGGAATGTGCTCTGTGCTTCTATTCCACTTAGGGCATGGTGCCTAGAATTGAACACTCACCTAGCTGTGGTCCGACCTCAGAGAGGGACCATCCCTATGCTCATTTGACAGCCTATCCTTGTAATAAAGTAGATTGAGATCATATCTGCTTTTATTCCACTACTGATTCATAATGGCAAACTCCCTAAGTTCTTTCTAACATGTTGTTTCCAAGAATGATCTCCTGCATATGCATTTGTTTTTTGGACACAAGTCTAGAAGCTTACATTTCTTCTTGTTAAACTTATCCAAGTTGATCATAGGCAACATGCCAGTTGGCTAACATGGGGGGATTTTAGTCCTGCCATTGTATTTGTTTTTCTATTCTACTTTATGACATCTAATTTGTAAATAAACCTTACTAGCCATATAATCAGAAACAAGGTACTTAAGCCTGTTTCTTCATGTGTAAATTGGGCTGATAACAGGATCAGGGTTGCTGTGAAGAATACATCTGCATGTGTTCACAAAAAACATGCAGTTCTTGGGACATGAAATGTGCTCCTATTATTCATATAATTGATAACAAAGTTGAACAGGGAGGTAGGGGCACATGCCTGTGTGACATCACTCAAACCCATTCTTCTAGGTTTAGATATATTCATTAACATTTTCATGTAGCCCGTTTCTATTTATTTTGCCCACAAAAACATATTAGAGAACTTTGAAATGCCTTTCTCGAGGACACTATGATGTTTCCTAGATTTATTGCCTAGTACTCCTCAACCCTCAAAAAAAAGAAATTTTTGTTTTCCAAATTTGTTCTTAGTGACCTACCCAACAGCCTTTTGCCAAGACATTTTGAATACTACCCTCATTTCTTCTTAAGACCTAAAAATACGTAATAATTCTACCTACCAAATAAGAGTATATGAAATGATTTATTGATATTGGTTAAGATCCATTATATACAGGTAGAAACTTCCAAATTGTACAAAGAACCATTAAGAATATGGATAAAGACAGTTTTATAGACAAAACAACTGGAAAATAGTTTTAACATACACAATATATAATTATGAAAAAAATGTAGAACACAAATTGTTCTACCAAATAGATTCCAAGAATATTGAAAGTTTGCTATGCAATCCTCAAGTTGAAAAATGTGTTCAATGGAGTTATATGGTTTTAAAAAAATTAGGTATAATGTAAAAATTAAGCTTTTTTTTTTCTCATTGCAATTGGGAGAGGAACCAAGACAACTTTTTACCCCCGTCTATACAGTTTGAAAAATAATTTATATGTCTAGCACAAAGAAAGAAAATTGAGAATGTTTATGGTTCTGTAAACTTTGCCTTTCATGAAATGCAAACCACATCAGTTTTAAAAATTAGAAACTGTGCAATCAGAAACAGACTGTTCCCTTTATGGTACAATTGTACCTTAATTGGCTTTATACCTGAGCACCAAAGCTGAAGTTCTAAATGCCATCTTTTCCTGGAAAGCTATTCTGAAAATGAGCAAGAAATCAAAGCTAGCCTATTATCATCTAGAAAATTAGGCACCAAGAAGGAGATTATCTCCTTAGAAATGCAACATCAATGACAGAGACGCTTCAATTAATTAAGCAGCTGACAGATCTCCTTGTGAACACAGCAAAGGAAATCCACATAAGAAGAGCCTCCGTAAAGTCCTTTGTCTTCTACCAGGAATTGTCGGAAAACCATTTCTGGCTGTTCTCGCTGCTTTACTATTGTGAGCTAGGAAAAAAAACACACACACACACACAAAATATAACAGCACCTGGTTATATAACACATAATTTGAAAATGGCTCACTTTTGTCTATTTCAATGTCAGCAAACATTATTGAATGTCCATTATGTCCGAGGCTATGGAGGATGACTGGAAAGTGCCTAATATCTAGAGTGGAAAGAGGCATGGACCCCGAAACCCCAAAACCTAAGACATACAATTTTAAGTGGCAAAAATGAAACCTAAGCAGAGTGTTATGGGAAAGGCTTCACAATGGTAGTAACTGTCTCCTGAGCCTTAAAATATAGGGGTAGGACTAAAGAGTATTCTATGCTGGGATACATGTACCATGTACCAGAGATACGATTATGGCTGGCATGTAAATTATCACAGGTTTCTAAAAGGGACAAATTATCATAATAATGAGTTTGGGCTTTTGTAGGAAATGTGATCCAGTGAAGGTGCAGAAGAATGAAATGAGGCAGTTAAGTGGCAGCAGTGTGTACAAAACATTTGCGAGATGAGGGACACTAGATAGGAAGTGGTTTGAAGCATCTGGGTGGGAAATGATCAGGTTCTGAATTAGAACAGTGGAGGTGGAAAGTGAGTAGACTGGAGAGATGCTAGAGAGGTTAACATGCAGGGAAAACCAGGAGAACTGTCCTTTGCTCATCACAATTCTCTAGACCTGTGCTGTCCAGTACGACAGCCAGCCAGCATATTATTGAGCACTTAAAATGTGGCTCATCCAAATCAAGATGTGCTGTAAATATAAGATACACAATTGATTTCTAAGACTTAGTATAAAAGATAAAATGTAACAATATCTTAATAATTGCTACAGATTACATATAGAAATATTTTGGATATACTGGGTTAAATTAATTAAATGCTTTTTTTCATTTTAAATGTGGTCATCAGGAAACAGAATTGCGTATGCATTTGCATTACTGGAGAGTGCTGCTCTAGAAGAAACCCACAGGGAAGAAGCCCAGAAGACAGGGAGTTTTGTCATGAACACTTTGAGCCCTTCTCTCTACTCCTGTATTCCTATTCGAGGAAGTCAAGGTAGATGATCTGAATGATCAGAATTTCCTATTTATTGGGCCACAAGTGGGGTTAACTGGGCCACACACGTACAACAATGCCACCTGCCTCCTACATAATTAAGAGGAGCCAGGGTTCTTCTCCTCTTCCTGGCAGGAGATAAAACCACCAGAAAGACCTGCAATAGGGAAGTGCATGCAGTTAACGGTTTCACGAGCTGCAGCAGGGAAGGTATGTGCAATTTTGGCTAGGAGGGCAGAGTCTCCCTACTTTTGCATTCTATGCTTTTTAGTTATCAAGTAGGATATTTCGTCAACATCACTTGTTTTTTCCTTGATAACATTTTGGCCTGGGTCCAAGGCTGTTAAGTTTTAAACTGCCCCTGACCTAGTAAAATAATAATATATAAGAACAACTGCTGCTGCTGCAACTCAGCTAATTCCCTGTGGACACAGACATGTGTGATGCCTTGGCTTTGGGGTATCAGCTCTAGGTACTGGGAGTTGGCACTGGAATAGCTGTGTGCATAGGCAGATTCCACTCCTATGGAAGCACAACTAACCCTTAACGGAGATTTCTCCAAAGAATTTTAAGATTTGCCTTCTGATAAACCTGAAGTCAGGATTCTTTTCATTGTATGTTTTATCCACCCACATGCCACTATGACTTTACTACGGTCCATAACTGGTAGGAGCAGTGTGGGTCTAGACTATGACACAACTCAGGTTGAGACTGGGCAGAATGAGACATTGAAGGAGGGAAGATCTGAAGTTCCCATTTCTTTAGAACTGACTTTCTTTATGGAAATAGTTGGAAAGAAGTTCAGGTTGCTCCTCTTAGGTATTTCTATTGCTGCCATTCACTTGATGTTTTTTTTGGTTTTTGTGTGGTGCTCACTGTACAACCTCCTCTGACAAAGTATCTGGCTATGAGTGGAGGTGGTAAGTAGAACAGGGAATGAATTTCAGCCTTGAGAGAAACTTAACTTGAAGCTACAGTGATGAATATCCTACCCTACCATTTGATTAACTACAGGTGCCAGGATGACACAGAAAGTACAGTGGAAGGTCTCGGGGGTGGACTCGTGGAAGTGGTGTTGGCCTGTCTTGACATAGTGATGGTTGCCTCCTCAAGGCGCACACCAACACCAATAAAAGGAAAACATATTGGTGTGGATTGGTAGATCTGTGTTTATTTCCCTGCTTTATATTTCTATAGGGAGGGGGATGACCCTGTAGAGTAGGAGAAGAACATTAAAATCATCACTGCTTGTTACCTCCTTGCTTCTTGTGTACCCTCTCCAAGGAAGGACTGGCTAACTCTGAATGTGACATTCTCTGGGTCACATTACCAGAGGCCTTAAAGAATGAATGTGCATAGAACATGCTGAATGAGAAAAGAAGAGAGCCATGGCACAACCTTAGGGGAATACCAACTCTTAAGAGGCAGATGAAGAGAAGCCAACGAAAAAGGGTCACTGAGAAAGAAGAATCAGGAGCAGGAGGTGTTTTGAAAGCTGACAGAAGAGAGAATTTGAGGAAGTAGTCAACCTTGTAAATGCTGTAAAAGGATTGAGAATCAATTGTCTTTAGCAGTTTGGCAGTTTACAGAGAACTGGACTGCTAAGAAGAAGGAAAGAGCAGTAATACAGAGTTTTTCAAGGAGCTTGGTTGGTGAATGTTTGGTATATTGCCGGTGTTCAATATTTGTAGAATGAATGAAAGGAAAGGGAAGCAGAATCTCGGAGAAGCGGCAGCTTCAATGAAGGTAGATTTGAACAGTTTGTAAAGTGTGGAAAAGGGCCAGTGGGGAAGGAGTAATCCAGAAAATACAAGTGGAACGAGAGAGAATGAAAAACATTTGGAGCACAGAGAACCATGCTGGGCAGGACGAGCATTTATCAGTAAGGCACTTGGTTTCAGTCGTCTGGAGACATACTGTGGTAGAAATCTTTTTTTTTTTGGTCCCCCACATATATGAGAATAATCTGACAATAAGGTCTAAGAGGACTCATTTTTTTAAAAAGTAATTAGCATAACCTAGAAGGTAGGAGTTCCTTCTAGATTTGATTTTGTTATTCTTGATCCTTCCATAGGAGCCCTTTTCTCCTCCTTAATCTTAACCCTTTAAAAGTATGTTTTCATTTCCTTTGTTTGGTCAGTTTTCAAGTGTCGGAGAAAAGGTGTAATGCTAACTGCACTGGGACTAAGCAGCTAGTACAGGCCCTGTCTCTTCTGTGATCCAGCTTTGAGACCCTGATCACGCTAGTGAGCTCATTTGAGCCTCACTTTCATGTCTGTGATGTGCAGGTGTAAGGAGCCAGGCATCTCCCAGATTCCTTTCAGCTCTGACATCTGTAGATTTTAGATATTTCAAATTCTTTATAGAGAGCACTCTATGAACAGATGGACAAATTTGCAGGTGGTGCATAAGAAAATCTGATTCTTTAAGTATTCAAGCTAAAATTGTTTTATTACACAGTTGCTTAATATTTTATTCACATATAATATTTTGAAGCTTATCCCCGGTTGCTTTTATAACCAAAGCTGACATAACTTTGGTAAGAGGTTGGAATAGGTAGGAGAAAGCAGAGGAAAGTTTTATTTTTTTCCCTGAAGGAGGAGCTACTGAGGATAGGATGATCTCTATGCTTAGTCGTGCCTCTACTCTGCAAATGGCCAGTTGGAGGGATGCGGTTGCTGCAGCTGGAGCTGGGATGAAGGTGAGTCATTATTGCTGCGCATTCTAAATACCGGTGGTTTTCAATTTGCATTTCAAAAGACTCAAGATTTGGTTACATGTTTCTAGGGTGTTCAGACAGAATGCCCTAGAAAAACATGTAACCAAATCTTAAGAGAATGTGTTTAGTTGAGCCTTATCTGTCATCTCTAGGTCCTGCCCTTAAACTGAACCCACATAGGTGCTGTGTGGTGTGACAACTGTTCTAGAAAAGTTCCATATTCATCCAGATGTCATTAGTTCAGTTTACCTAAGCTCTACCTACAGCTGATGTTTGCATGCATGAGTTACTTTCAAAGTTACGAATGTTGGTTTAGATTGACATCACATTTACATTTCAGGAGACATCTGACCCCATAAATACCCTGGCACTTGTAGACACATGCCTCCAGGTGAGTGTCTTATAGCTCTTCAGTAAGCAGTGTTACACAGCACATCATCATCTATACATTCCAGATCCCAGGCGACTCTAATATTGAGCTTGGGAAGGAAGACAAGTAAGTATCTGGAAGCTGGCAACAAGTTTTAATTTTCTTGGGTTCTAGACATATTAAATTCTTTTACTCAAACTCAGAAAAGGTTAGACAGGCTTGGAAGGACAAGAATAACAAAACTTTTCAGAGATCATAAATTAAACATTGTAATAAATCTTACAAATGTTCTAAATGATACTTCTATAATTAATTAATTTTAGGCACTGAAAGAAAAGTCATTTCAAAGTCTTTTAATGATACCAATTGCTCTTAAATCATAAAGTTAATACTAAGATACCCCATAGTTAACCCATGGTAATAGCTGTTTATGTTTGTGACTGGTAAGTAGGTATATACTTACTTATATGTAAGGTTAATGTGAGTTTTGTTTTTTTTTTTTTTAAGATTTGTGATGGTATGAGTTTTTAAAATCAAAGATCATAACATAAAAACATAAGGTATGCATTTTAAGAGTCTTTACTGAAATTTTTAACACTTGGATAAAGGGAAAAAATAAAATCGTTTTCTTACCTTCATTGAATATGGCCTCTTTTGTTGGATAATACCCATTATCATTCTGAGTTGTTGAGAGTATGGGTTTCCTACCTCAGGCAGCAGTGTCTAAATTTAAGAAAATCAAAGTTTTAGCGCAGTTTATAACATTTAGATAGAAGTAGCAATATGAGATTATCATAATGTTTATAACATCCTTCTAAAACCATGTACTTGAATATTAGTGTAGTTCATTACCTGAAAACCAAAATTGGGGGAAATGCGCTAAAAATTCTTGTTGGCACCCATTCCCACCAATGATTCATAATTGAATCATTTTCTGTCTTTAAAAAAAAAAAACAACTCTTCCTCTGGAATTTGACACATGTGTATCACTGAAATTATACAACACAGATGTAGTCGGCCCTTTGTATCTATGGGTTCTGCATCCATAGACCAAAAATAATATTTGTAAAAAATGCATCTGTACTGAAAAGGCATGGATTTTGTTTTTTTGCCATTATTCTGTAAACAATATGGTTTAACAACTATTTACATAGCATTTTACATTGTATTAAGTGTTATAAGTAATCTTTTTTTTTTTTTTAAATAGAGACATAGTCTCATTATGTTGTCCAGTCTGGTCTTGAACACTTGAGTTCAAGCAGTCCTTCCACTTTAGCCTCCCAAAGTGCTGGGATTATAGGCGTGAGCCACCGTGCCCGGCTGGTGTTGAGTAATCTAGAGAGGATTTTAAATATATGGGAGTATATGCACAAGTTATATGCAAATACCATGCCACTTTATATCAGGGACTTGAGCATCTGCAGATTATGGTATCTACAGAAACTTCTGAAACCAATTCCTCATAGATACTAACAGGCATAGTATATGTTTTATGCAAACCATTTCCCATGAAAGTTTGATCCCTTTTCAAAATTCAAGGCTATGTTGTGAGAGAAAAGACTGTACTTTATTCCTTCAGTGGATGGAAAATGCCATCCAAGTACTACTGAAACTGTTCCAGCATTAAAATAAACTACCAAATGTTAATTTCTCATAGGGAATGCAGCCTCTTAGGTATCCCAGAAACCTGGTTAGTGGTCTAGAGACCAATCCAGCTGCACATGGCATCCAGGAGATATGAAGGATTTTGACTTACATTTATTCCATTAAGACAGAGTAAAATGCTGATGTTTGCTTCTCAGCAAGGAGATGCCAAGAGCCAATGCATCATCGTGAGTTAGTCTGAGAATATGTGAGCTAGAATGTTTCACCATAAACCTCAAGTGTCAGGAAAAGTTGATGGTCAATATTTTTCACAGGAGTAAGGAAAGCAAAAAATTCATTAAAGTGCCAACTGCCTCTAAAAAGAAAGTAGCTCACATTTAGTTTTTAACTTTGTTTCATTTTGTTGATGAAATTCAAGGAAAGGTATGCTGATATAAGCACAACCCTACATCTGCTGCCTTGTGGTAGAGAGACTGGCTATTTCCTGTGGATGCTCAGTTCACCAACTATGCATTCAGCATTTACTATGTCAATATAAGAGGACGCTCTCTTAACTTTTATATAAACATTCTTTAGACTCATAGTTCTTTGCCTACTGAATTTTATTTTTAAATTACATTTCTTATTTCTTAACTTCAAACATATGCAGATATCTTACCATTTCTAAATCTTCATCTTAAAACTAGTCTCTAACTGGAATATGGATACCCTTGAATTCTTTTAAAAATAATTTTGACATTCCTAATGAATATGCAGCTCTCTAAACTGATCACCTATCATGGCCTTGAATTTTAATCCTGTCTTTTTCTGCAAGATGCTATATATACATTGATAATTTGTACTTCATACCATTGGGATCAACAACTAGACTTAAGCCATCTTGCCACAGTGTAAGTGAGACTACGGGGAACAAACTAACTCTTGAGCTCTACTGGAATCCACTATCAGAGTCAGACAATAGCCATCTGGCAGTGATGCTCATGCAACTTGGTCTACAAATAAGGTTTGCAATAAATGTTGACGCTTGTACAAATTATAATTACTGGGTTTTCCTAAGATGCTTTAAAATAGTCATTTTTATTAATTTAACATCAAACCCACAATTTCTCTTGTAATTGCAACACAGGGGTATATAATCTGTTTTTATGGAATTATTATTTTGCTAACTCAGTAATTTGATTTAGTCTGTAGTCGAACACCTATGAAAGGTTCTACATTCCTTTGAGCATGCAGTTCAGCATGAGGGATGAGCCCAGAACATAAGAACTAAATTCATTTCCCATCTCTGCCACTTTACTACCTGAAGGAACTTGGCTCTAAGCCTCAATTGATTCTTCTGTAAAATGTTGATACCATATCCATCTCAGGTATGGTATATTTAAGTATTTAGAGTACAGAGACTGGCACACAGTTAATGATCTGGAAGTGTTAGCATTTTCTATTAAAGTCATATATTTTAGTTGTTTGAAAGTACTCTATACAAATAACTTTATGCCAGCTAATTGATATTGATCAAAACATATATTTCATTCATATGCCTTATTGTTTCTTTGTGTAATATTTGACTGCACATAAGTAAAAGCATTTAAGAATTGCTATTTTTCATATTACCACAAAAGCAATGAAAAAAATACTTACCATATCTGTGTTGATATGTGCAAAAGATGGCACATTAAATATTCCTTGGATCAGTTCTGGTGGGCTGCTTACTCCCAACCATAGGAACATGTGTAGACCATTAGCCAGTAAGAATATGCCTCCTTCTGAAAGACGGGACTCAGAGCAACGAACAGCAGCAGGTAATGTTGTACTCTTGACATCTAATGTGTGCTGGGCAGGCACAGACAAGAGAGTTAGAAGCTCCTTTCTTCCCCTTCCCTTCCCTCCTTCCTCTCTTCCTGTTTCTTCCCTCCCCTCCCTCAGTGCATATTTAGTGAGTACCTATTATGTAGAAGACTTTAGTCCAGCCATTAGATAATAAACCCTACCTTGTGCAGCAAATAGTTTTTTGCAGGGAGGAAACGACAACACATAAAATAAGTAAAAAATACAGTATATAGATGGTGCTAAGAGTTATGAGGAAAAGATGCGAGAGTGGTATGGGGTGTGTCGCTGGTGAAGGTGGGGACAGTTTTAACTAGGATAGTCCAGGGAGCCCACCAGCTTCTAAGAAGGCAGCCTGAGGAGGTAAGTGAAGGAGCCATGGGGACAACTGGAGAAGACCGTTTCAGATGGAAGGAAAAGCTAGTGCACAGGCCTAGAGAAGGGCCCGACTGGAGTGTTTGAGGATCAGCACGAAGGCTGAAGTGGGATGAGGAAAGGGAGAGTAACAGAAGATTTCAGAGAGAAGGGAGGGGAGGAGAGGGCAGGCAGCACTGGGCGAGGGCTTTTACTGAGATGGGAAATCCTGGAGTGTTTTGAGTGGAGGAGTGATACAAGCTGACAATTTTTTTTTCTTTTTTGAGACAAACTCTCACTCTGTTGCCCAGGTTGGAGTGCAGTGGCACAATCTTGGCTCACTGCAACCTCCACTTCCTTAGTTCAAGCAATTCCCCTGCCTCACTCCCCTCCCCGCCCCCAGGAGCTGATTTGTTTGTATTTTTAGTAGAGATGGGGTTTCACCATATTGGCCAGACCGGTCTCGAACTCCTGCCTCGGCCTCCCAAAGTGCTGGGAATACAGGCGTGAGCCACTGCACCCAGCCTACCTTCTAGGCTGAAAACAGACTGAAGGAGACACAGAACTCCTCAGATTCCCTCCCCTCACCATAGTGAGCACACACTGATGCACATAAGCAACTTGCAGAAAGAGCCCCCGCTCAAAACCCCACACCATACATTTTGACGGCATTTGTGACTAACTTTCCTCTTAAGAACAAAATGTTTCAGATATAACATATGGTTTAAGCACAAAATAGGATTCCCTTCCAGCCTCCTCTGGGAAATGCAGCACCCCAGCATGCTTACTATGGGCAGAAGTTGTGGGTAGAAGAAAAGCTGAGAATCAGCCACACCCATGGTCATGACCAGCTGTCTCTGGAATGCCCGTTCATCGGTTGAGATCTCTGGTCTGCTGAGCAGCACACAGTTTTTTAACAAACAGTTCATGTACACTGGCAATACTTTCATGGAATCTGGTAGAATAAGCTGAAAAAGACAATTTTTTGTTTCATATGCTTGATGATTACTGAGAACAATCCTGAGCTTCATCTGTAAGACTGAAACATCATTTGCTTTTGAACTTGTAAGGATTAACTGGTAATCCATGTAAAGCACGTAGAGCACACAGTAATCTGGCACAGAGTAGGCATTCAAAGAGCAGCAGTTGTTTTTATTTTATCTAGTGCTACAGCAGCCCGGTGTAGCTGTTAGCAGCACCACCCACTCAGTGCTTAGGATGCAATTCCAGCTCTTTTACCAGGTGTGTGACCTTGGGCAAATTACTTGCGCTCTCTTTTTTCTCTCTTTTTTTTTTTTAGCTGAATAATGGTATATCTACTTCATGATAACTGAGTTTTAATAAGAATTAAATGATTTGTAAAGCACAGTGGTGCCTAGCACATTGGATGTACCATATATATGTTTAGAGAGATATATACATATTAAATAAAACTTTTTAAAAAAGTGATTTCTTAACCTATATTTCCAACTTCAAGAAAAGCATTTCTAACTGCACACAGGATATCTCTTTATGCTCTTCATGCATCTTAAACTCATCAAACAAATAATAAATGCCATTGTGTCATAGGTTCTGTGCAAAGTGTCAAGGATATAAAGAGGAATAAAGCACAGTCCGTATGATAAGATGCTTGAAGTTCACCTGGGATAGATAAATGCATAAAATATAATAAAGAGATTTCAGTACTATAGATTAAAAAAAAATGCTGCATGCATTTAGATGTGTCACTACTGAATGATAACCTGCGAAATCAAACTCCTACAATTCCACAAACATGTTCTTCCTCCCATGTTTCCTATTCAGTGTAGAACTTCCAGATGAACCCTAATTCATTTATTTCTTTACCCTCGATTAATAAACAAATCCTTTTAATTCTGCCTTCATAATCTACCCATACCTTCTATCCGTCTTCACTTTGGCTCACGTGACTTCATTCTAACTGCCCCAAAGTACATGCCCTTGTGAGATACTACAACCTAACACAGTGCAGCAATTCTAGGAGCACAACCTGATGATTTAAAAAATTGTAATTTCCTATATTATTTAACTTTCTCCTAAATCAATATTGTAAGAATAGCTAATAATTAAGTTTGACTGATCCGAACGTCACTTCCTTCCATTTAATAGCACAAGTCAGTGAACAAGGACATATCCAAAAGAAAAATTATACATAGGAGATAATAATAATTTGCAAACAGATAATTGAAATATCTGGTCTATAAATTCATGGTTTCTCTTTAGCTTTCTCTCTTTTTTATTTATTTTTATTTTTGAAACAGTCTCATTCTGTTGCCCAGGCTAGAGTGCAGTGGTACAATCTCTGCTCACTGCAACGTCTGCCTTCTGGGTTCAAGTGATTGTTCTGCCTCGGCCCCCTGCGTAGCTGGGATTGCAGGCATGTGCCACAATGCATGGTGAATTTTGCGTTTTTAGTAGGGGTGTGGTTTCATCATGTTGGCCAGGCTGGTCTCAAACTCCTGACCTCAAGCAATCTGCCTGCCTCAGCCTCCCAAAGTGCTGGGATTACAGGTGTGAGCCACCGTGCCTGGCTTAGTTTTTTATCTTAATGATGAAGAAGATGGATATATACTTATCAGAATCCATACTGAAAAGAAAATGTCCCTGAGGCTCTGTTAGAATTTATTCTACGACTTAAATTTATATCATAGGTCTCTTCCCATTATGTACTAAGTAAGAAGTGGGGGACAGAGCTTCCTAACTGGCTCAGGCAAACATATTTCAAAATGATTCGACTTTGTAGTTTGTTTCCCCTGTCGACTTCTAATCTCCTTTCAAAGAACCAAGGACAGTTAAATGTATGTTTATTCATAAGAGTAGAACACTCTCTTCTAATTTTTTCTCTAGCATAATATATCTTCATTTAACAACATTTGGTACTGGGTTACTTTCTCAGCCAAGGAAAACTATGATGAAAAGATGTAGGAAAACCAGATCATGGTCATATTCCAGAGCCATGTGGCTACTATGCTATTTCTGGTCTAGTTACCAGCTAGGCATTTTACATGTTATTATGGATCAGGAATGTGCTTGGATTCCTGTATAAGGCGTGTACATTTGGTTTTAAAATACCAGATTGAAATTTCACTGGTTGCTTCTAATTAATCAGGTCATATTAAGAGTTCAGAAATCTGTGATCCTAAATGCCACAAAGAGGTGAGATTGGCCCACAATGACATTATTAAGACTAAAAATTCTAATCAGAGGAGGTTGGATTGTAGGAGCGAGAGGGAAGAAAACAGCTGATAAATGAGAAGGAAAATCTAATCATGAAAACAAACCCAAAAAATGGAGTTAAAAAATAAAAGAAAACAAAAAGACATTTTATTCAATGTTTTTGAGTGAGGAAGAAAATGTTGCCACGGATTTCCACTATAAAATCTCCCCACCCCACTGGCCCCCCTCTATATATAACTAAATTATTCTCTGGGAGTAAGGTATGAGAGTGAGAGTGGGAGCAGTAATTCATGTAAGTCGAGCTTACCTGAATTTGGAAAATTCTTTTCTTCTTTAGGTTTTGAAGTGACAAAAGTAGTAATAATTTTTTTTTTTAAGAAAAAAATTTATTTTGCAGTTAAGGTCATTTGACTTGCCTTTTGAAATCAATGCACTTCCATAAGATATTAACATACTTAAACTCAGAACAGTGAGCTATTAGATGTAATTTTAAAAAATCTACATTGCTTATGTAAGATTTATAAGCCTTAAAGTTAGCTTTTTTTTTTTATTTTTAAATTTTTTTTATTTTAAAGATACTGGGTCTCACTTTGTCTTCCAGGCTAGAGGACAGTAGCACAATCACGGCTCACTGCAGCTTTGAACTCCTGGGCTCCAGGGATCCTCTTGCCTCAGCCTCCCAAATGGCTGGGATTATAGTCGTGCACCACCACACCTAAGTTTTTATTTTTAGTAGAGGTGGGGGCCCAGGTTGGCCTTGAACTGCTGGGCTCAAGCGTTCCTCCTGTCTTGACCTCCCAAAATGCTGCAATTACAGGTGTGAGCCACTGCACCCAGCCTAATTTGTCTTAATATTGTTTCTAGTTATATGCCTTTTGTTTTGTTTTGTTTTGTTTTTTTTGTTTTGTTTTTTGTTTTTTGTTTTTTTTGAGATAGAGTCTTGCTCTGTCACCCAGGTTGGAGTACAGTGGCATGATCTGGGCTCACTGCAACCTCCACCTCCCAGGTTCAAGCAATTCTCCTGCCTCAGCCTCCCAAGCAGCTGGGAGTACAGGCATGTGCACCATGCTCAGCTAATTTTTTGTATTTTTAGTAGAGACAGGGTTTCACCATATTGGTCAGGCTGGTCTCAAACTCCTGACTTCATAATCTGCCAGCCTCGGGATTACAGACATGAGACACCGTGCTTGGCCTTTTTTTTTTTTTCTTTTGTGATGGAGTTGCTCTGTTGCCCAGACTGGAGTGCAATGGTATGATCTTGACTCACTGAAACCTCTGCCTCCTGGGTTCAAGCTATTCTCCTGCCTCAGCCTTCTGAGTAACTGGGATTAGAGGTCTATACCAACAGGCCCAGCTAATTTTTTGTATTTTTAGTAGATGCAGCAGGGTTTCACCATGTTGGCCAAGATGGTCTTGAACTCCTGACCTCAAGTGATCCACCTGCCTTGGGCTCTCCAAGGGCTGGGATTACAGGTGTGAGCCTCCGTGCCCAGCCATGTGTCTTAACTCAGCATCTATCACACAATCCTCAGAGTGAATGCTTCCTTAAATTTTGTACTCTAATGCCTTCTCTTGCTATAGCCTAGTTTTGGCTCTGGCAATTCAGTAAAAGCAGTTCTACTGAGGTCCAGTATCATACAATCTAAATAGCTCCTTAATGGTCTTGCTTGGGTCAAGGAAACTTTGGGCTCTATGGTAAAAAGTGGAATTCCTTTAGGAATTGCTCCATCTCCATAGATACTATTTTTCACAAGTAAACTGTAGGAAAGTACCAAGATTACAGTAAGATTTTCTGAAGAGAACATTAAGTCCAACTATTCTGTTTTCAGATAATACTAACTGTTTTAGATTATCCACATTTTTCAGACTCCATGATGGTTGGTTAATCATAAGGTACTTAAGTTACATTATTTTTTTTAAGCATACTATTGGTTCAAAGGCACATTTGAAAAGTGCTCATGGAAAAACCTTATTATAAAAACAGGAACAATCTCTATCAACTTATTCATAGAAAATTTAACATCATAATGTTTTTACTCCAGAAATAAGTTATTTGTGCAAACAGGTGATCCAGTGGTAGAGACAACCCTTTAGACTTTTAAACCAGAATAACATTACAGGTTTTATTTTCTTCCGTAAGTAGGCAGTAAGTTGGTTTTTAACTTAAGGTCTTTGAATCCAGTTGTTTCAAAGTTAACAAATAAATGTCCAGAGAGGACACTAACTGTATCTGTACTACTTCAACTAATCCTTCGGGAGTGTGAGAAACTCCAGAATCAAAATAATGTTTCCATAGCTCTAAGACAAATAGTAAAATGAAGTAAATGTTTAAAGTGCTCATGATTGGACTCTTTTGGCTAGATTCCAGGTGTACCTGGTAGGCTTCTGTATAACTTGAACAAGCATGCTATGAAATAGCACTGATATTCACGTTGACTAAAATGGCAAATCTTCTGAATAATAAAGAGGACTGAATACTCATGTAGATTCAAGAGTTGCTTATACGATTATCAACACAGGAGATAAAAGAATGGGTGACTAATGTAATCACTTTGGGCAGCATGGAAAGGAACTTTCATGAAAAGTCCATCGAGTAAATGTGTTTGTTTTGTTTTCCTTCTTTGCCCAGATTATAAATTTGGACCCCAAATTTATCTGCATTATCTTTTCTGCCAAGACTTTTCTTTTAGGTGTGGCTTCAGATAGATGTCCTATCAGCACTCATTTTTGACAATGAATAAACTAGAAAGTTTTCCCATCTGTTGCTGTCTTAATTGAAATTCTATATTCACATATTTGATACGCAGCTATAAACATGCCATCTAACTTTTATTGACATAGAGAAGAATGTGAACACAAGAACAAATGCAAAATTAAATGTGGAGTTGAGGTTCTGCTTTTTGTTTTATAGGAGAAAGACTAAGTGAGGTTTACTTAAAGAATCTTCTAAAATTTCAAATTACTAGATTATGGAGACAGTCAATTCTTTGGAAAACTCTTCACATCTATTAAAAACTTTTAAATGTAAAGAACTCCAGTATTTATATTTATAAATTATATTTGTTTATAAAGTATGTTATTAGTGCCATCTCCTCATGCCAACTTTGTTACTATCCCTAAAATGTATTTAAGCATACACATTTCATAACAAAATACTCATCTCTGGATAAGAAAAGAGAATCCTGTTTATATTAGGACACTTCTTACATATAACATTCTTAATCTTCTCAGCTACATGGTTTACTATCACAGTCACAGCATCTAAGTGCCTGCAACATCATAAGCCTTCAACAGCTATGTGCTGAAGAACTGAGTAGTCGATTGTAACAGTTTACATCCATGTACAGTAGGTAGCTCACCTGACTTGCTGCAGAAGGACTGGCACAATTCTTCCGGTAACATGCCAACATATGGGCAGTCTGATTAACTAGAATTTCCCGGATGACCTTCAAAGGCTGATGGAGAATTGCTTTAAAAGCTGTGTGCACAAAACAATGAAAAGGGCATCAGTTTTAGCTCAGACACTGATAATAATAATCAGACTCTTCAAATAATCAGACAAGGAAAAAGTTGTTATTATCTTCAGACCACCAAGCAAGAATAATATTTAAATCTGTTCAGGTCGTTTGCTAATGGTCTCTTCTTGACTAAATATGATGATCTAGCTAATGGAGAACACTGGCCTACCTATGGCAAAGGTTACACTGGCCAAATTTATCTTCAGAGTATTAAAATTGTACACACAGAAAAAAAGGCAGGCCTATTTTTCATTTTTTGATATCCTGAATTCCTATGGGCTAGATTGCTACCTTTTCCAAACCTTAGTGTATGTAGAATTTCTCAAGGAAAGCCAAAGAAAAGTCCACCTCGGGCCCATTCTATTTCATAGTTAACATGGTATGGATAAGCAAGTTTAGTCTAGCATTAGAGGTGGTCTCATCCATTAACCCCGTGTGTCAGAGGGCATGATTACATACCATAATGAGGGGCTAAGCATGCTATTCCTAAATTTCAACTCAGACTGCCACTCCAGAGGGCAACTTCAACTAAGTCTGTATAGACTGGCCCTGAACTGAGTTATCTCACTTATTAATTTAGAGTTAAGAATCTGACTATTCTGCCTCAGACTTTCCTTGAATTTACCCACCAGAAGGTTGCAAAACTACAGTGCTTTTTAGCTACTGAATTACCTTGACTGAATTACTAAGCAAGGTTTCCTGAACCTCAGGATTGGCAAAGTGTTACCTGACTTGGCAAAGAAGTTGATAAGAGCATCTGTTTCACAGCTCTTATAAAGATCAGCCAGCTGGGAGCTGCAGTTTAAGCCAAGATTGTGAATCCGAAGTCTTCTTTGACCACTGATTGTCGTGTAAAGCACAGCACACTGTAGAAGCAACATTGAGGTCACATGTTTTTCTGATTAACATATCCTCCCAAACTACCTTGATCTTACTTGCATTTACAAAACATTGTGTACAGATAGATAAAAGACCTCTATTTTTTTTCTATTATTGTTAAAGAATGAACAATAGGAAGTATATGAGAATAATGACTCATTCATTTGCTGGGTTTCAAGGTAGCACTTCACTAGTTTAAACTGATGTAAATAATCACATTACTACATGTAAATAATTCACATGTAAATAATCACATTTCTACAACTAGTCTTCATTTTTCATAGCTCATGTTTTATTACCAGGGATCGAGGTCCAGAGACAATACCTTCACATGCTCAGAGCCCTACTCAAGGCTCACTTCCTTAAAAACATACAACTAGCTTTCACAATGGACTTAGGTCTTATGCTGATGATATACATTTCAAGAATGCGTAGATAGAACCACTTCCCCAAACATCTGTGATTGAAATATAAACTTTAATTAAAGTTCTTCCTCAACCTAATGCCAGCCTCTCTTCATCCTTTAAAGATGATGCTAATGTTTGAAAACTATGACCATGTATATCTCGTGGCCATAGTTTTTCTTTTTTTAATTCAAAGTCTCCATGGCTATTAGCTAGTTTCACTTTAAACAAAGCAAATCCTATTTCACTTGCTTATAATATAATATGATTAACATGGTTTTGGGGCTGAACTGTGGCTCCTCCAACGTCCTAACCCCCTAGTACCTAAGTATTTGGAGATGAGGTCTTTAAAGAGGTAAATTAATTAAAGTGAGTTCAGTAGAGTGCACCCTAATTCATTATGACTGAATAAGAGGAAAAACTTTGGACACAGACATGTAACAAAGGAAAGATGATGTGAAGACACAGGGGAGAAGAAAACCATCTACAAACCAAGGACAGGGGCCTGGAACCGATCCTTCCCTCCAGGCCCTCAGAAACCTTGATCTTGGACTTCCAGCCTCCAGAACTGTGAGAAAATAAATTTCTGTTGTGTAAGCTGCTTCCTCTGTAGTGTTTCTTATAGCAGTCCTCGCAAACTAATACAGCTATGGTAGCCGTGAATGGGTGCTGAAGCCCAACAGAAGTGACTACTGTTAGAAGCCAGTTTGCTGATGCCTCTGCTGCTCACCACAAATTTGCTGGACTTGCATGCAATGACACAAAATTGTCCCTTCATATAAGTGGCAAATATGAATGAGCGTGGAGAAACCTCACAATTGAGTGTTCTAATCTACTAACTTTTGACTTTGGAGAAAGAGAGTTGAATTTTTTTTTTATAAAGACACGAATACATTTGACGGTATTTCAGTCTTCCCACTGATCACTGCCGGTAACAAACGAAAGAACAAAACAGGGGAATACATTTTGAGTCACCTGGATTAAGGCTCCAGTGTCCTCGCTGAGTCTGTCGTCGTGCTTGAACTCCACAGTAACTGCCTTGTCACTGTCGATGGCGGCCATTTCTACATCAGTGCTGGTGTTCATCCAGATTCCTC
The DNA here is from genome assembly GCF_048565385.1 of Saimiri boliviensis. Classification (NCBI taxonomy): domain Eukaryota; kingdom Metazoa; phylum Chordata; class Mammalia; order Primates; family Cebidae; genus Saimiri; species Saimiri boliviensis. The sequence continues at coordinate 169,143,880 of NC_133451.1, read as the reverse complement.
CGAAGAAGTCGGTGGCTCTGAAACCTAAAGGTAAGGGGGAAGGGACATTTCCCTTCTATTTATTTTATGGTTATTTTCTTTTTTGGCCTGTTATTAATCTGAAAAAGAAACAATGATACAAGGGAGACCTGAAAAATTGTATAAATGATAGTTACCTGTGCTGGTACGAACCCTCATAATAGCATCAAAGCCTATTTTCTTTTCAATGTCATTTCTGAGGTCGTTCAAAAATTGTTGGCTATCCAAGTGCATCTAAAAAATAAAGTCTGATCAGTGTCCACTAGATGGCAGTAAAATACTTAAAATAACTTCTCATTTTAATCACGAGTTAAAATAATTCTTAAATCCCGATTTGGCATATTTTTGCATATATCTTATGCTTCTTTGGTTAAAGAAAATATAGGATCTTTGGAAACTGTTTCTTAACTTTTGAAACTAAAGTCACATCTATTATGTTCCTTCATTTTAACACTTAGATGAGAAAATCTATTATTAATCACAAATGGGAAAATTAAGAGCGCATAAGTGAGCCACTCAGTGGCTTAGGGTTAGAGATACGATTAAGACTCAGGGTAGGCCGGGTGCAGTGGCTGACGCCTGTAATCCCAGCACTTTGGGAGGCCGAGGCGGGTGGATCACAAGGTCAAGAGATCGAGACCATCCTGGTCAACATGGTGAAACCCCGTCTCTACTAAAAATACAAAAAAAAAAAAAAAAATTAGCTGGGCATGGTGGCGCGTGGCTGTAATCCCAGCTACTCAGGAGGCTGAAGCAGGAGAATTGCCTGAACCCAGGAGGCGGAGGTTGCAGTGAGCCGAGATCGCGCCATTGCACTCCAGCCTGGGTAACAAGAGCGAAACTCCATCTCAAAAAAAAAAAAAAAAAAAAAAAAGACTCAGGGTATAATACCCATTTCATGAGGTTGGGGAAAGAGCCTGCGATTGGGGCTTTTAAAAAATCTGACTACATTCAGAGCTTTGTGAAGCTATGTAAGGGGAAGTATAAACCCCTCTCCTACCCCTATTAACTATTCTATGATGACCATATTTCTGAAAGATGACCACATTCCACAACTAAGCAACGTTTATATAATATGCACATGTGCACAATACTGAGCTCAGAGGACACCCAAGACAGTAAACAAACTAGCTGAACACCAGCTTCTAAAGCTTCTCATCTGACCTTGTCAGTGAAGCTCTTTAGGAAATTTTCACTACTATTTGACATGTAGGAGAGACACTGACACACACATCCCAAAGAGAATGAAGGAGGAAAGGAAAGAGGGAGATCACAGACACAATCTTTATAACAATCCCTTTATTTGCTTGCATACAACTTGGTGGTGCCTGCATAGTTCTTGACCATCATCTTCATCTTATAATGTTACTGAATGGAAAAGGCTATTAAAGTTTGTATTGTTGAAGACGAAAAAGAAATGCTATGGTAGGATTCAGTTTTGCAACAATTGGAATAAACACAAACAACTGAATAGCAGCATAGGCAACATTAACACTCTTTTCTTACAAAATATTTTACTGCCTGTTTACATCTTAGAGGCTTTTCCTCTGCTGGATTATAACCACATTTCTTTTTTAGTAACATTGAAGGAATCAATAATAATTATGGATATGTTGAGGTACAAGAAAATATCCTTTATTATATCAGAAACTACATACGGTTGGCACATAACTCAAAAATTTAAATAGAAAAAAAAGTAATACGCCTGGATGATTACACCGCAGAGCAGCCCCTGCCTACACATCACTTGGTAGGCTGTTCTTTGAAGCCAAGTCACTACCATGTAGATGATAACAACAGTATATAGCAAAGGGCCAAAAGAACCCCAGTACAATTCACATATGCCAGGAATGGAGGATGATAAAGTCCTTTTTGGAAAAGGGTGGGTGAAAGACTTCTGATGAAATTTATTCCCCTAGCTGGAAAAGGAGCTAACATTGATCAGCATGGTAGGTTTCATGTACCTCAATACCCAGAATATGTGTAGAATGAGTAAGGGTTAGAATTCTGTATGATTATTAAGAGCTTATTTTCTAGAGTGTGGCTGAAAATACTTTTATCCAAAAGTCTTCGAAAGAGTTGTTAAAGCTTTTTCAATTTTATTTCAATTTACAATCTTTGGTCTTATCAAGTCCCTTAACTAGTTTATAATATAAATATGTAACTAGTCTCTATTAAGAATAGTATTGATGATTAACAAAAGTAGATGACTAACATTTGTTATTTATGTTGGAGAACACACCTTCCCAGTCCATGCCTCCATGTCTGTCCAGGCACACACACTTTAGGTGAGGGGGAGTGACTTATCTGATTAATAAGTTTGGGGAAAAGTAACTGGGTGGGCACAGCTCAGCCTCTTCTGAGTCCTCTTCATAGGAAGGCAGCTGGCCTGCAGGAGGCATACATTTTCTGTCCCTCCATACAGTGTGTTTTCAAGGCATAAGGGTCCACAGGAGAAACTCAAATTGTGGCCACTCTGTGCCTGGGTGTTTAAGTTTGTCAAATTCAGGGTAAATCATTAGCAAGCCCACTTGCCTACAGACTCAGGTCCATTATAGTGCTGACATTTTGATCATCTCTTGAACATGTCTCTCAATTCAGGTTGGGAAGAGATAAGTGTAATGAATTGATCCCTAAAATCCCGATAATTTAAAACAAATATGCAGTCACTTTTAAAAGTATTAAGTATATGTTACATAAAATATATTTTTCCTCATTACAAAAGCTCACAGTAATATTTAACTCTGAGGATAAATATGCTCATTCTATCACCAAACACTTAGGAAGTATGGATTTGCTGAACCACACACACACACACACACACACACACACACACACACACATATACACGCACCCCCCACACACAGTCGTCCCTCATTATCTGTGGGGGATTGGTTCCAGAACCTCCCATAGATACCAAAATGTACCAGATGCTCAAATCCCTAACATAAAATGGTATATTTGCATATAACCTACACGCATTTTACATACCCTTTAAGTCATCTCTAGATTACTTAGCTTTTAATTTTTTGTCAAGACAGGGTATTGCTATGTAGCCCAGGCTGATTTTGAAGTCCTGGTCTCAAGTGATCCTCCCACCTCAACCTCTCAAAGCACTGAGATTACAGACATTGGGTCACTGCGCCTAGCTTACATTACTTATAATACCTAATACAATGTGAATTGTTATGTACGTAATTGTTATACTATAGAGCATAATGAAAAAAGTCTGTACATATTCAGTATGTTACAAAATTTTATTCTGAATATTTTTGATCCAAGGTTGGTTGAAGCCAAGACGCAGAACTCTCCTGATAAAAAGGGCCAACAATATAATTTGTTTTCCATCTGCTCTTGAATTTATATTTGTCATCTACCCACAAGTGAACACAGTTTTTAAACTTATAATTTAAACACCAAAATTAAAATGGGAGTGGAAGACTGAGGTGAACAAATTGCTGGCATTTACCTGGAAATTGCTGTATTTGTAAAGGGTTCCTCCAGTGAGCTGAGGAACCAGCCCCAGCGAGGCCACGTCCACATATTGACTGGGAAAGAGGAAGAGGGTCACAGAGCAGCCGTGAGCCACGCAGTCCTTGGCCAATGAGTCATAGACATTTGTTTGGGGCTGGAAAAGTATCTGGAAGAAAGATGCATAAAAGGAAAAAGAAAAATTATGAAATGTTTTTGGTTTAAATTTCAAATTTCTATTGAATTCTTGTTGAATTTTCAAAATGGAAAAATAGACATTTTCCAGGTAAGTGACCTAGGCTGAAGAAACACACTGTGGTCATCATCAGTGCAGTGGCCACCTGCTGAGGACTCAGTCTGTGCCAGGTCCATGCTGTGTGAAGTAATTTTGTGTTCAATTTTATTTTATACTCTATCAATCCTAATGAAGCTGATACTGCAGCCCTTACTTTACAGACTTAGATGAAGCAACCTGTAGTTGCCGTGTAACCACAAGTTGGATCCTATGTCCATAGCCTTATCCATCCCACAGACTTTCCCTTCACTGCTACACTGTCAGAGGTTTTAGGCGAAGGCATATTTTGAGAACCCCATGCCTGTGCTTCATGCCTCAGGTCTCTACCTCCAAGGGGTATCGTCAGACGGTACAGTCTATATTAATCATTGGAGGTCACAGTCTAAAGCCCTCTACCCTTTCAATCTGCTGTTTTCTCCCACTTCCTCCATTTCTGTAATAGTCTTATCATTCAGTCTTTCTTATGCTGATTATGCACGAAAAAGTTTGGGACACCGCCCCCCACCCCACCTTTTTTTTTCTAGATGGAGTCTCTCTCTGCTGCCCAGGCTGCAGTGCAGTGGTGTGATACAACATCCATTTCTTGAGTTCAAGTGATTCTCCTGCCTCAGCCTCCCAAGTAGCTCCCACCCTGGCTAATTTTTATATTTTTAGTAGAGGTGGGGTTTCACCATGTTGGCCAGACTGAACTCCTGACTTCAAGTGATCTACCTACCTCGGCCTCCCAGAGTGCTGAGATTACAGGCATGAGCCACCATGCCTAGCCTGGGCCCTTATTTTAATTTATGTATTTCAGAAATCAGTTTTTCTAGGAATATAAAATATTTTAAGCTGTTTGTAATCCAAAATATTCCTGTAATATGCAATGCCCTTGACTTAATTTATCTTAATTTATGAGATTTAGTTTCGCCCCCTTTCTTACACTAAGAACACATTGCCTCTTTAACTCCTCTTAATAACTGACATATAGATACTAAAATAGTAACTGTTTACAAGTACCTTCTCTTTGTCTGTATTAACCAGTTTTTTGTCATCTCTGTTTTTGAGCTTTCCTGGTGCTTCAGCAGTTGGCAAGGAAGAATGGAAGATGAACAGCTTCCCAGGACAGTCTGCTGCCTAAAAAAAAAACCCAAAACTCACAGAAAATGCCTTGAGTAGGAACATTTTAAGAGAATCAGAAACTAAATTAAAATATAAGTTCTTTCTATGAGCTAAGCACTATATTCATTTAATTTAATCCTCATAATAACCTTTGTGTCCCTGGGGAGGTACTATTCTGTTTTATAGATTAGAAAATTAAGGCTGAGAGAGGATAGGCCAAAAGTAATAAAAGTTGTAAACGAAAGAGAGCCAACATTTAAAGCTAGGTCTATGTATCATGATGCTTAAAAAAAAAAAAAAAAAAAACTACTAAAATGATGTTATGATGAAAACACTTTCTTATTTAGCCTACGGTATAGCCTCCTGGACCAGGTAATCTCATAATGTAAAGTAGATGGTAGAATTCCCAGGATGATGATGTAACAGAAGCTCTTATTTCAGATCTTCAGTAAACATGGATTAAAGCTATGGTGGTATTTTGAGGAAGAACGCATAAGAACGTAGCGGTGGTTGGCAACAGTAGACACCAAGAACTATGAGCTATGAGGCATGATGCCAAGAGGAAAAGTATGGGATCAAGATTATACATCTGTAGTTCTTTTTGTTGCTTCCTGGTGTCTGGGAAGCAACAAAAAGAGTCAAGCTCCATGACAGTCAAGTCAGCACTAAGAATCAAGACTTAAAATCTTATTTAAGGTGCTAAGAAGTAACCTACTAAGCAAAATTTCCTGGAATTAAGTATGATTCAATATATTGTCCTTCCATCCCCACCATGCTGCTTTTCTCCAAACCACACTGCACACTGCACCAGAGCAGTGCATCTGAAACGAAGACAATAGCTCTGATCAGGTATGTGGCTTTTATCCTTACGAATCCTGAAGAGCTGAGCACAATTGCTCATGCTGGTAATCCTAACACCTTGGGAGGCTGATGCAGGATGACTGCTTGAACCTGGGAATTTGAGACCGGCCCAGGCAACGTAGTGAGACTCTCATCTCTACCAAAACTAAAAGATTAGCTGAGTATGGTGGTGCATGCTTGTAGTATCCACTACTAAGGAGGCTGAGATGAAGGGATTGCTTAAGCCTAGGAGTTTGAGGCTGCAGTGAGCTATGATCATGCCACTGCACTCCAGCCTAGGTGACAGAGCCAGATCCTGGAAGGAAGGAAGGAAGGAAGGGAGGGAGGGAGGGAGGGAGGAAGGAAGGAAGGAAAGAAGGAAGGAAGGGAGGGAGGGAGGGAGGGAAAGGGGAAGAGAGGGAGGGAGGGAAAGGGGGAGGGAGAGAGGGAGGGAGGGAGGGAAAGGGGGAGGGAGGGAGGGAGGGACAGAGGGATAGAGAGGGAGAGAAGGAAAGAGGAAGAGGAAGGGAGGAAGGAATCCTGAAGGTTTTCTAGTACACAATAAAGTCCACAGTCCTTTATCCGGGTAGGCATAGGAAGGGTGAGAAACAGTGAGATGAGCTGCTACCAACATTTACTGCAGGCAGCTCTGTGCCAGGCTCTTCACACATTTTCTTTAACACTCACAACCTCATTCAGCAGGTACTACTGTTTGCATTTTAAGAATAGGGAAACTGAGACTCATCCAATTTGCCCCAGGTCACACAACCAGTAAATGATAACTTTAAAGGCCCTTTGAAGTTGAGTCTGAATCTATCTTTCCAGTCTTACTTCCAACATGTCCTTACCCCTGACATCTGCTTACACTGGAAGTTTTAGCCACACAAGCTTCTTGCTTTCCTGGGATATACCACATGCTTTACACACCTCCCTATCTGTGCACATTCTGTTCCCTTGGCCTGGAATGCATTTCTCCAGCTTTCTGCCTGCAGCTGTTATTTGCAAAGGCACAGTGTGCCTGGCTCAGTTGCAAGATGTGCAGTAAGTGCTGCTAATAATAAGGTACTTAGGTTTGTGAATAGCTCTCTTAAAAACAGAGAGAGAGAATTCAAGGTCAGCCCTGTCCCAATGTCTCTCTCAGTGACTGACATTCTAAGCTCTGTGGAGTGGGTGAGAGAGGTGAAGACACAGCTGACGTGGTGAGAAGGGGCGTAACCTGGGGCCTGCTGTCTCATCTCTGCTATGGCCAGTAGTGAGCAAAAATTTGTGTGCTGTGATCTTATTGTTGCATGTGTCTTCTACTGAAAATTACTGACAGATGCAGTTCTTATTAATATAAGGACACAAGGATGAATGAAGAACAAGTATGAATCTATAGGCATATGTGTACTAAATAGGAGAAAGGGAATAGCAAGATTTTGGCCAGTAAAGACACATTAGCTCCAATGACCAAATGAGAGTAAAATTTACAATAATACTGATTACAAAATGTTAAGCATGTTGAAACCCTGAAATTCTATGACTGTAAATTTATTATCTCTGTAGTTTTCTTTTCTTTTCTTTTTTTTTTTTTTTGAGACGGAGTCTTGCTCTTGTTGCCCAGGCTGGAGTGCCATGGTGCGATCTCAGCTCACTGCAACCTCCACTTCCCAGGTTCAAGCAATTCTTGTGCCTCAGCCTCCCGAGTAGCTGGGATTACAGGTGTGCAACACCATGCCCGGCTAATTTTGTATTTTTAGTAGAGATGCTGTTTCTCCATGTTGGTCAGGCTGGTCTTGAACTCCCGTCCTCAGGTAATCTGCTCACCTCAGCCTCCCAAGTGTTGGGATTATAGGCGTGAGTCACCATGCCTGGCCCTGTAGCTTTTATTATTATGAAAATCGTTTTAAAAAACATTCAAATATCATAGAGAGTATAAACCTTTAATAAAAAGTCTACCTTCTCACCAGCTTTTCATGCCTGGCCTACCCGATTCCCCTAAGGCATTCACTGTCCAAAATTCTATTCATTTAGATATTCTCTACTCGTATTAATATTGTCATTTTATACCACAGCAGTAAAGAACATGAGTCCTACCTGTCATGATCAGAATCAGCCATTTTATTATCTGAGTGACACTGGACAAATTATTTAACTTCTTTAATTTTCAGTTATCTCATGACAGGTCAATACATTAAACTACACAAAATATTGTTAGGAGAATTCAATCATCTAGTACACGGCGTTAATCATAATGAAACATACTTTGTCTTGTTATATTTTACTATATTACCTATAGTAAAACTCTGAGGGAAAAAACATCAGGGCCCACTGGAAAAAAAGGTCAATATTATTTAAAAAGTGGCCATATTTATTTTTTCCTTATGAAATGGTTACTTTTAGATCCATAATTTCATAAACACACCATTATATAGCCTTTTAGAAGTAGCAAATTAATAAAAGCTAAAGGTCTTATGTATTAAATGTTTTATTCCCTACAAAAATTTATGTTTTAACCAAAGTCTGACTTTGCCTATAGGAGTGAGTCATGCAGAATTAATGAATGGTATGTATTATTCTTATTATAGCAGAAAACAGGTTGAGAGAGGCTAGCCTGGAGAACTCGTAGTTTGAAATTCAGCTCTGACACCCCTTCCTCTGCTATTACCACCTTCGACTTTACCTGCTCTTCTTGATAGAAAAGACTATTCTTGAATTAATGACATTTGTATCACAACTTTAAGTATTCTAGTGTCTCCTCCTGTAGATCAAGGGCTCCCTGAAAAGGAAGGACCTAGATTTTGTGTTTCTCCAACCCCCACTGAGACTACCACCTTCCATTCTATGGTGTTCCATAAACCCTTGGGCAAGGAGTACTGTTTGTGATGCATTCCCCTGCAATCAAATTTAGGTACGTATATGGATAATGTAAAAATAAATTCCCCCCAACTCATATATTTTAAGCATAACCACTAAAGATCATTTTCCTCTCCCCCCCCTTTTTTTTTTTTTGCCAAATATTACCCCTAATTTTATGGTGGAAATAATAGCTAACTTAGTAAACTGTTCTTTGGCCGAGTTAACAGACAATGCCAGCAATTCATGTATAGTTGAGTCATGAAGGTCAGATTTTGAAATAAATGCAGATTTTTAAAGGCTATGTGGGGAAAAAAGTGCTAAGCGTACAAGATGCTGTGGACATGGAGGCATTTACAACAGAAAATAGTACTGTAAAGCCTGTAGTTGGATATTTCAATGACTCTTCAAAAGTACGCATAAGAACTTTCCAAAGAGTTGCTGTTTATTTTCATGACAAATTTGCATATTTTTTGGTTAGTTTTTGCCTACTCTGTTTGCTTCAAGAAGTACTACTACTGATTATATAAAGATTTTACGTGGCGTGTAGCTGATAGAAAATAAAGCTATAATTCAAATAGGGGAGTACAGTTCTGAAATGTTTTCACTTGGACACACAGTAAGAAAACTTTCACTTTATGTTCTTTCCATTTCTACTCCCTGTGCACAGTGGATGAGACCCTCATCTCTGGCCTTCTGGGAGGAATATCCTGAGCTATTTGGCTGACCAGCCACAGTCCTGGGCTTTCCAAAGTTACTCTTTGCCCTTCTCCCACTCCCATTAAAAAATATATAACCAACCAACATTGTGTTTTGTATTACAGAGTTACATCTTCTCCAGCATACTGTAAGCAGCACAGGGGCAGGGACAGCAGTGGAGCATCACGCAGCCTCCACACGAAAACTGACCTTGGGGAGAACAATGTTTACTTTGCCAGCAGGGATGGTAGTAACTGCCACTGACATTATGTCCAACAGTGGCATTTTGTCAAGATAGTTCCTTATCTATTTATAAAGAGTTATTTACCTTTTATAAAGATAGTTCAGTCTGCTTTGTAAGAACACTATTATACTACTCATTAACTTTGTATTTATGAACTTATCCTGAGTTGTTATATATTTAGATATTAGTGCCTTCTCATTTTTAAACATCAAGATTAAAATATACATTATTATAACAATAAAATTACAAATATGACCAAAAAAACCCATGCAAAAGATATGAGATACATCACATTGGCTGAAGTGAGCTGGACTCTAGTAAACTAGCTGATAGTGGAACATACTGATTGCTGTGGTCATTGTACTGCATGAGCAACCTTGGAGAACGTGGCTATTAAGAACAGTGATTTTCAATAATGCATCATAATTATAACAAATTTCAGATACATAGAATGCATGTACACAATTTGCTTTATATAGCTCTTCTTTCTAAGCTGGCAAACAGCCTCTAGACCTCTTGTGGACTGCCAATGTGGCAACCACTGTTGTAAGAGTGCTCCCTTTTAGAAATGAAATATGGGGTTTAGCTGGGACTCTACATTCAGGTCCTCTGGAAGCCTTGGCTTTACAATTCTACGTTACTATGCTCTCTTAATTGATGAAATATTAGCTAATGAATATCTACTCATCCTTCCTTTCATATACAAATCCATGAATACAGTATTATTCCCAGTCCTAATTTCTTAGAGTAGAAAGACTTGTAGGGTGATATATGACTTATTGTGTATAGGAACATTTACATATGGATTTCTAGATATTTTAATGGAGGAGAAAAGAACAAAAACAACCCTTTCAAATTGAAATAGAAGGTATTGATTTGTAGTCATGTAGAATAAAACAAATTCTCTTCTTTCTGAAGACCAACCAGTTATCATTTGTTGGCTTCTGTTAGGTGAGCCCTAATATCTTCAAGTTGCTTTATGATATCATATTTCTTATTAATTTTATGTTAAATTAACATATATTCTGAGACTTTTTGGGTGATATCCACAAAAATCTTTGATCCCGTAAGTAAATACTCTTTAGGATAAAGAAAACTCAAGCAAGAATCACTGTCTTAGAACCAAGGTATATATTGAGATATAAAATTATGTGGGAAGTGTTTCATAAACTCAGTTCTGTAATATTGTTGTTGCTGTTACTGTTATTATTACTAAGCATTTTATTTTAAAATTAAAATTTAACTTTAATAATAACATTTTAAAATTAATTTTAGGAAACAGCTGTAAGGGCCAAAGTGGTCTGACTCTTGTGTTAAGGTAATAATGATGATTTAGAGTGAGTGCTTTTTAATCATTATGCCTTCTTGAGTTTACTGTCTTCATTACAATGAGGATGACCAGAGTCATTCTGGGCTCAGCTTCCCAACTAGAGATATGGCCAACCTCTCATCTACTTCTGGCAATCAGCATTCACATCTCTGTCATTGGCTGTCACAAGGACTTGGCCTGGCATGTTTGAAAATCCCATGGCTGGGGACAGTGATATGGTAATCTGGTAGTTCTGATATTGTTGGATTGATTTTAAAATAGACCATATAAAGTTCATACAAAAGCCAGAGGGAGGGGCTAAACTGGAAATCCTGGCAAAATCAGTTGCTCAGATGCTAACAGTGCTGGAATGGAAATGCTGGGACCAATCTGTGGTTTTGGCCATTTCCTCCTGGGAGTTGAGTGGAAGTTTAGAATAGCCTCTAGTGACCCACATTTTAATGAAGAGTATATAACTGAAACTTTCTTTTTTGTTGTTGTTTCTCTGTTTTTAAAATTTATTTACTAGCAATTAGAAGTGGCTTCTTCTCACCTTTAGTGCTTCCATGCCAGCCTGGATGACAGGGGCAAAGACAGTCTCATTTTCATTAGAGTCTGCAAAGATGTCTGGAATCTGGTCCAACAAACTATAAGACATGAGTAAGCAAAAGGTTTGAAATGTTTAGCATATTTTAATAAACTTTAAGCAATAAATCACTGACATTCAAGCCTAAACACATACGGTATTTATTTGACACCAACACCTATAGGTAAGTTTCCTTAGGAAATGATACCGTAGCATGGCTTGGCACCAAAATCTATGATTTGAATAGAACATTTACAAAATCACTCTTTGTAGATATTTTTTCCTATTCACTGCATTACTGATCTCTTAGACCATAAATTATTGGAACAGTGGCTATATATTCAGTTGTGATATCATCACTGAATACATTCATCCACATATAGGAAATAGCTCCCTTAAAATACCTTTCCAGAAAAAAAGAAAGAATTGATAGGGTTGGATATGAGTATTCAAAATATTCTTTCTTTTAGATACTAGTCTATATTAAGAAAAAAAAGGCTTAACATAAATGATAAGTTTTATAATCCATGCCTTGAACCCCCCTTGCTAATGACAAAACAATGCATGATTGAATCAAAACACAGTGCAACTAAAACAGACACCTGATTCTCTTTTAAATTATAAAATGCTTGATATTTACTTATGAATCACAGATTGGGATTCTTGATAGTTCACAAGGAAACCATCCAACAGAGGAACAAAGACTTCTCCAACATCAGTCACTACCATCATCTGAGGCTGGGCCAAATTACTCTTCACATTAAAGAAATGGAGAACTTTGTTATACGTGATAAAACCCACTCGAATTGCAGACGTCTCTTCTTGCTCTTCCCTATAAGAAAAAAATGTGTTTGAGATACATTATAAACTTAGAATGAAAAGGAGGTTTCTGTCTGAAACTCAGTAAGTGTGTCTTCTATAAAATACATAAAGACATGTTTAAAGTTTTTGTCTTATTCTATTACCAGGTGTAAACAATACTAGTCATGGCAATAGGGGATAAGAGTTATCACAAAAATAAACAAACTGATAAGGAAAAAAAATCTTCAAAATTCTAGGTAAAAATCATATTTCTGTAACATTTATTTTTAATCTATAGAAAATAATAATGCTTTTTTCATGAATAAACTAGGCTTATTACATTCCTTATAAGCAAGGCTCTCTCAAAAGTCACCAGAAGGTCAGAAGAACAAATGGAATATCTGAAGCAAGGGATGAGGAAACCACACTCATATTACTAACAGGACAGCTGCTTTTATCGAGAAAACACTTGCTCCTCCTCTCTGATTCTTTCCTTACATATCAGAAAATTGCAATAGAAAACAGGCTAGATTTTGAGAACTATATACCTTATAACAGGCGTCCCCGAACTTTTTACACAGGGGGCCAGTTCACTGTCCCTCAGACCGCTGGAGGGCCGCCACATACTGTGCTCCTCTCACTGACCACCAATGAAAGAGGTGCCCCTTCCTGAAGGGCGGCGGGGGCCAGATAAATGGCCTCAGGGGGCCGCATGCGGCCCGCGGGCCGTAGTTTGGGGACACCGGCCTTATAAACACATAGGGTAAACATATAAAATACATTTATAAAATGAAGGTGTAGTTGCTATAAGGTGAGCATTTATGATGGTCATGGCAAAGCACTAAAAAGCTCCAAGGCTCCAAAACTGTAACAAAGAGTAGATTTTTTTTTTTAAATTCCAAAATGAGGCTTTAGTATTCCTATAAGTGTAAAGGCATGAATATTCTCATTCCAATCTATAGTCTACAGTCTATAGTAAGTACATTCAGAATTTTCTGGTCTAAACTTTAGTTTCATGTTTGCTGAGTGCATTGTACTGTCTATTTTTCTCTCCTTTAAAAGAAAATAACTAGATACTATTGATGCTCTTACTAATTTTCAATGGAGAATATTACATAGTGCTCAATGGTTAAGTAAAAGCCACAAAAGATACATGCCACTTTCTTTGACCATTAGATGTCAGTTTAACTTATTCTGATTAAAGGACAACTATTTTGAAAAGGAACCTGATAGCCTGGCGTGGTGGCTTATGCCTGTAATCCCAGCACTTTGGGAGGCCGAGGTGGGCAGATCACAAGGTCAGGAGTTTGAGACCAGCCTGACCAACATGATGAAATCCAGTCTCTACTACAAATACAAAAATTAGCTGGGCATGGTGGCATGCACCTGTAATCCCAGCCACTAAGGAGGCTGAGGCAAGAGAGTTGCTTGAACCCGGGAGGTGAAGGTTGCAGTGAGCCAAGATTGTGCCAGTGCACTCCAGCCTGGGTAACAACAAAGTGAGACTCTGTCTCAAAAAAAAAAAAAGGAGTCTGGTTTGCCCAGCTTCTAAATTTTGCATATATCCTAAAGAGTTACTCAAGTATAAGAGAGAGGAAAATGGAGGTATCTAGATGGAAGTTTCTCAAGTTCAAATTGCTGATTCTGCCGCAGACTTACCAATTTCTTTGATATGTCATCAGAGTACAGACTGATAAGGTACTGACTTTGAACTGTGTTTTCTTCTCTACTTCCTTCACTAACTGAGGGTAGTTGTTCTTCACTGGGCAGTTTAAATAGATTCTTATAATCCCTTGCAAAAGCACTTGGTAACTGTTTATATTCTGGACACTTGCAAAACTTTCAGAAATGAGAATCCCTGTTCTTTCTAACTACACATACACAGACACTCATGCACACCTCAATATCCTAAATGGTGCAACTGTATGCAACTAACTGCTATGCTATACTGCATCCATGCTTGCCCCAACCCTTTCCTGATTCATTAGAATCTTAGTCTTCAAAACCAAGTGCAAATTCTTCCTCCTCTGTGAAATCTCTCCTGATGCTATCAATTGGAAGTCATTTCCTCTTCTCAACTCTTATAAATCGTTCTCATTGGGCTCTTAGCATAAGGTACCTTTTAGTAAACATTTCGTTGAGTCCTTGAGTACGTGCTAATAAAGGGCAGCACCCAAAGTTTATGTTACCTGTCCCCTGAAGGTCAAGTACAATGTGGTGAATCAGAGGTTTTATTGAGGATGATTATCATGATGGTGAAAAACTGGATTTGGGATGGCAGGTTAGAGCCCCGACTGACAACCCAATAGTACACATTTCTTCCCAGCTCCAGTTTAGTGATGTAACCCTGACAGTTTAGAACCAGCCTGGCTAGAAGCACTGACACCATGGATTGAGCAAAGACTACAAATCAAGGCTTTATTTATTTGAGAGACAGCTTACCAGCACACCACTAGTTAAGCTCCCATTTCCAGTAAAACTTTCTATGACATTAGGTGAAACACATCCCAGCAAATCACAAAGGGATTTATTCTCTTTTAATAGTTAATTTAGAATCAACTAAGGCAAAAGACACAAAAGAAAATCTACAGAGGAAAATCTAGATTACTTATTTCCCATTGGATTTGGACATTTTCGAATGATGGGAAAGGAGTATCCTGGGATTCACAGGGTTCACTTAAGATCTAAATTAACATTTTTAAAAGCATCTAATCAGAACACCCTACATTATTACAAAATATTAGTACTGGTCTCCATGGGAACATTTAAAAAAATTTGTTTGAGAAACAGAACTGTACTAAAATTTCCTTCAACAGTATAACTGCCTTATTAAATCATATCCAGAAGAAAACTAATTTTCAGCTTCGTCTTCATATTAATTCTAGACAAGTTCTGTGAAGTTATATAAGAGACATTATAAAGACTAACACGTTTTGTTCTTCTGCTTTTCAATGATCACTTCTCTCCATGCTTGGCCCGTCATCATTTTAATGGAATAACCTGACAGAGCAATACTGAAGACATTAGCAACTAGGTGAACCAGAAAATTTTAAGATCAAGCACTTGGAACGTTTTAGTTTCAGCAGCACTAAAAACAAACAGATTAAAAAAAAAAAAAAAAAACCAAAAAACTAAAGAGCTTGATCTGAACAACAGATGAAACATTTCAAATCTTTTCTTCCCTGTTCCAGAGAAGTGAGAAAAGTCTGGCGACCTTGAGAGGCCAAAGGTATAAATTCAAAGTTAAATAGTACAGAATGAGGCCTTCTTGTTCCAAAAGATTAGCTAGGAGATTAACATACCCTAAGATGTTAATCAAGACTTCAGACTGTGCTTTTTAAAAAGCTGTTTGGCATAGTACCTGCTTTAGTACAAAGAGGTAGATCAAACTGATGACAATCTTACCATTAAAAAAATAAAGTTACACAGATGCACAGCCCAAAATAAATTTCAGGGAGAAGGAACAAGATTTGTTTTAAAAGATCAAGGAGGAAAAGGTAATTGGCTTGAATAAATTCTTTTAAAAGAGAGATTGGAATAGTGGCAGAGAATAATCAACAGTATCCTTTTATTTTTTCCTCCTATCTTTTGCCAAAGTCACACATCCCTGCTTCAATGGGACGTAACATTATAACGACACGAAAGGAGGGAGTGTGATTTCATAACTTACGTCAACAGGTTATTAGCTTCATATCACCAGCATTGATAAGAAACAAGGGATTGGTGAAGTAACTGTCTATGATAATAGATTAGCCTAAGTTGAACCAGTTTGAGAGAAGGAAAAGAGAGAAAAACCATTTCCAGACATTAGTTTTCTTTCATGCTAATCAAGTTCAAAATTCAGATTAAACCAGCCCTATGACAGAGTTCTGTAAGAAAATACGTCATATTCAGCAGAAAATCCATACTTCTCAAGTTTCTTTAAGAATGGGGTAAGGGAAACTACAGTCGCAAACACATCTGCAGGCATCAGATGCCTTATGCGACCATCTTCAACTTGCTCCCAGCTCATTCTTCATTTTAGAATTTAGTTTGGAATTGCCTCGGTGTTTTTTAAACATCCCCACTGCTTTTCCAAACCATCTCAAAAATATTATGACTTCAGCTTCACGGATACAAACAAAACTATTCCTGGGAGGTCCAGAGTTCATCTGTCCGAGCCTCATGAGTCGCAAAGCACCAGTCATATGTGCAAACAATACAGAGAAGTGGGCACCCAAAGATTCATGGAGCTCTAAGGGCTGAAGCCAACACCCCACCCTCCAGAAAAACAACCGTGTCCAGAACAAAGACAGATGATATTCAGGGAGACAGGGAGAGGGTGGGACGGGCAGGAACTAGGTTACAGACAACATTTTCTAACCTGTTCATGTTTCCTCACATGAAGGATGGCATTCTCCCTGCTCATGAATCTCCTTAGATGTTATTCCCCATCCTAAACAACTAGTTTTTAGAATAAGATAATTTAAAAATAGCCATGTTTGATTTAGAGACAATAAGAGAAAGAGAAAAAGGGATATCGCTAGTTATTCCCTGCTAGTTTCCAAATATCTCTTTTAAAAGCTTTTATTCACACCACCATACATTTTTTTCCTCTTTATCTTTCAAAACACATACGGTTGTTTTTTCTCCCCTGAAATTTGTTTTGGGCTGTGTACATGTGTAACTTTATATTTCTTATGGTAAGATTGTCATCAGTTTGATTTACTTCTCTGTTCTACAGCAGGTAATATACCAAACAGCCTTTTTAAAGCACAGTCTGAAGTCTTGACTAAGGTCTAGGGTTTGTTCACCGATGAGCGATTAGAATTAGTTGTCCACCTTTCCTTGCTGCCCTCTTGCGATGGCAAGGAATGTGGTGCACCTCGTGCTGTTAAGTTACAGGACAGAGGCAGTAAAGCTGCAAATGGGTTGGACAGCTTATCATTAAGGGCAAAAGGAAATTGCCTAAACATCTACCATCTCTGCCGTAAGACGACAGTTTAGTTTCCTGACATCCTTTTGAACCCTGCCATGCTCAGCAGCTACAGTTTCCTCTGGAAAATCAATGCTTCAAAAAGTGAATAACACATCCAAAGTCTTTCCCATCACACTGTTAGGATTCTTCTTAGAATTTATAATGTAGTTTGAATGTTTTTTACTGTAGCTTTTTTTTTTTTTTATCAGTTTGTTTCTTTTGCTTTGTACAAAAGATCTCTCTAACTTTTTAAGAACTCAAAACAAGGTGCTGTTTGATTTATGACTAATTACCCTATGTCCTCATTAGCAAAAAATATCAGTTGGTCATTCAGCACTTATCTTCTGGCCAATAAATTAACTAGGCAATAACGTATAAGTTGTAAAGAGAATGATGGTTCCCTTACTTTGGAAGTTTTTCCAGCACGGTCTTCAGTTCTTCACATATGAGCTTGACAAGTCCATTCTTTATGTTACTATATGAAACATCAATCATGAAGATGAAGGCTGGTGGGTTGGGAGGCTTATTCTTCTACAGGAAAGCAAACACATCACACAAATAGATAGAAAGTAAATACATTGCATAATAAAATGTTGATACTCATTAGAAATCCTTGAAAGTTATCAGATGTTTCATTTAATTTTTAGGACATATCATCTGTGGAATTAAATCATTTTTCTAGAATATCTAGAGCATCTGGTTTCAGACACTATTAAAAAGATAAAAGAATTTGTTTATTTTCCAGGGTATGACCTGGGTCAGTATTGAATTAGACATTATTATGACATCTAGCACAGAAGGTTCACTTTTGCAAAGTTTTATTACTACAGTTGCTGAAGGGAGAGTACAGTATTATGGCTAGACTTGCTTATAACACTCTGCCTTAGTTCAAAATATGTTTGGCACACTAACAAATTATGCTTAAAAAGAGTACATATAATAGTATTTGTTTTTGAAACTGTAATAAAACTTCATTAATTTGGATGTCACTATTTTAGACTCTCTTCTATTAGCTCTTTCTGTTTAAAAGATATGAAATTGTTTATGAAAATATAACTATACTTCTAAAACCTGTACGATATTGTTAAGTCCTCACCTACTTTCTTACACATTCGTGGTAACATAGAATGTTAGGCCTTTTCTTTATCTGTTTAAAACAATCACTGTGACATAAAGCAGCTGCTATGAAAATGTTTTTTAATTGTTGGTCCCTTTCTGGCTGGTGTTCAAACAGCTTTTAGGAAGTGATCCTTCAGTTGCATCTTACAAAATATTTAGAAAAGAGAGCCACAGGCAAACAACTTTAGTGACCTATACTAGAGAATAATTAAGACCAACGTGATTTTTAACTTTATGATAAATCACAAAAATTTCTAAAATTGTATTTTAATTATTTTAAAATTAGATGACTATGTCTGTAAATTATCTTACTGATTCATTCTATATCCACTACAAGGCTAGATATAACTTTTTAAAATAAAATCCTTCATTTTAAAGAAAAACCAATTATAGGACTTACAAATCATCATCCTGAAAATTTCATCAGCTTGCCAAAATCAGACGAACAAAGAAATGAAGAAATTCTGCTTTCTATGTGAATAATTTTTATTGCAAATCATTCCTGATTTACACCTACTTTAATTTACAACATAGACTTATGCTGATCTATAATGGGCAAAAATAATAAGCATTTCCATTAATTAAGCCAAAACCTCTTTGTGAAAGACCCAAGTATGCTGTACCTTCTTGTAATCTCTTCTAAATTCAGCATTAGCAATTCCTTATGGAATAGTTTCTGTATCTCCAAATTGCACATTTCTACAAAAATGCTTCACTATAACTTGTTTTTGATATACTCAAAATTAATTCATCATTCCTCTAAATCACATTCTCTTCCCATTTCTCTGTCTCTATCGATAACATCACCACATGCCAACTCAAAGGCTTGAAAGCCAGAAATTGTATTTGGCTGTTTCTTTTCCTTCAATAACTGAGTCCCATTGTTTTCATTTTTCAGAATGATTCTTAAATGATGTTTTGGCCCACCCCTACTCTTAACCATCTGAAAGCTTGTCATCTCATGCCTAGATGACTGTCATGGCTTCATCATTATCTTCCTTAATCTATTACTCTACCCATTCAATCCAGCTGGCTTTTTCCAACAAGCTTAACACGTATGTACTCGATAAAACACTGGTTTTCCATGCCATCTTACTAACACTGCTCTCTTACAGATCACTAAACCATCTAGATTGCAACCTATAGTGTCTTGAAATAAAATCCAGCTCTCATCCTAGATCTCTTCTCTCTTTGCAATTTTAGGCGCAGCAGACCACTTTGGCTCTCTTAGCTGTCAAGGCACTGAGACATCATTTCCTCTCCCAGTTCTCTGTTGTTTCTGTTTTTCATTTTCTCATCTTTATCTAACTTCTCTCCTCCTACCCATGTCCATCACAGAAATCTCATTCATTTGCTCAGTTTTAACCAGCACCTCTATATAGGCAACTCTTCAAATTCTCTCTCACTGTGATCCCTTTTGGGCTCAAGACCAACATTCCAATTAACTATAGCATACAGCCACATAAAAGTTCTACCAGCACCTTAGACTCAAAATTTTAGAGATTATGACAACATTTTCCCCACTGTATTTGTCTTTCCTATAAGAAATTTACTTAAAAAACACAATTAGCTAAAATAATCTGGGCTTGAAATCTCACTGTCTCCATGGACTTGTCCACCTCACTTAGATTATACAGCCAGTTAACTGTGAAGGCCCATGTGGCTCTCCTAGTTCCAGTAGCCAAATTTAGATTATCAATTTCTCTCTTTTTCTATTATTTTTAACTGTGGAAAAGTGAACATAAAACCCTTTCAAGTGTACAGTTCAGTGGCATTAAGTGCACTCATATTGCTGTGCAACCATTACCACCATCCATCACAGAATGCTTTTCAGCTTGTAAAACTGAAACCGTACCCTTAAACAATCTGTTACCTCTCTCCAGCACCTGGCAATCACCATCCTATGTTCTGTCTCTATGAATTTGACTACTCTACATACCACATACAGAATCATTCCATATTTATCCTTTTCGTGGCTGGCTTATTTGACTTAGCATAACATCTTCAACATTCATCCATGTTGTAGCATAGGTCAGAATTCCCTTCCTTTTTGAGGCTGAATAATATTCCATTGTACATATGTAGCACATTTTGCTCTTCCATTCTTCTGTCGATAGACACTTGGTTGCTTCCTCTTTTTGGCTACTGTGAATACTGCTGCTATGAACATGGATATGTGAATGTCTTTTTGAGACTCAGCTTTCAATTATTTTGGGTATATACCCAGAAGTGAAATTGCTAGGTCGTATGGTAATTCTATTTTTAATTTTTTGAGGAATTATCATACTACCCTCATTTTCTTTTAGTTGGACAACTACATTAATTTCTAATACACCCTTGCCTCTAATCTCTCCTCTCATTATATAGACTACTGTCAGAATAAACTATCTGATGCTCGATACAGATCACAATGCTACCTTCTCTGAGAACAGGAAGTTTACTGAGTCCTTAGAGCCTAGCACAGAGCATGGCACCACAAAGAATGCTCATTAACTGTTGACTGAGTGAGTGAATTCATGGATGAATGAATGAAAAAACTCCATCTTCACCTTTAATTGTCGACATGGCCTACTGAATTAACATAAATTCTTCAATGCCTGGCATAGATGACCTACCATGATACTCATTTTAAAAATATGTATAAAAACCTAAAAAATCAAAGATACGATACTGGACCCAGGGGAAAATAAAAAGATAGACTGTGTCCTCAAAACAACTTCCCATTATTCCCAATATGCATTTTCCCAACAACTTGAGTGGTTGACATTTCCAAAACATCTCCTGTCCAGAAGTCACAGACTAGTGGGCCTAAGCCAAAAATTTGTCTGGAAAAGTGTTTTGTTTGGCAGAGTGTTTCAAAAAATATTTGAATTTAAATATGTTTTGAGGGAAGGGATAATATATTCTCTAATTATCGTGGGCCACGTCACTTCATCTACAATGTCTGCGTAGCCCCTAAAGAAATCTGAATAAATTGTCAATATGTTTGTGAAACTGTGTCTGCTCACTGTTCTAGTTCCCCTCTCCAGGCTCATAGTTTAACCTGCTAAAATGTCACCTTCTCTATGAAGCCTTCCCAATCCTGTTTTCTTATGGTACTATAATCATTCCATTCTTACAGGGTTTATAATATTTGAGTTTATACCAAAATTATATACATTTCTTATCAGGTCTATACATAGTAAGTACATTGAGAGCAGGGTTATCATCTTGCTAATTTTGTTATCCCTTCCAGCACATAGACAAGTACCTTAGAAATGTTATGCACCTGGTAATGTCAAAGTGAATTATAATTAAGTGAAGAAACTCCATTTTTGTTCAGGAAAAATAAAAGCTGACTTGGAAGGAGGTTTTACATTTCAAGTATACTTTACATGCAGATATATTCCATAAACTTATAAACGATAAACTCTCAATTATGTGACAAAACTTTTTTTTTACCAAGGGAACTCCAGGATGATTGTGTTAATCCTTGCTCATGTATACATAGTGTATTGATAGAGAATAGGGCTTCTGTGGTCACACAGATACGGTTTTCAGTCTGGCTCCAACATTTCCTGGATGCATATGAAGCTGGCATTTAGGCACTTTCTAAGCCTAAGTTTCCTCTAATAATGATGGCATGCACCACATGGGTTCACCATGAGGACTAAATGATACAATACATAAAAAGAATTTAGCCTACAGCTTGACACATGGTAAATGTTCAACGATTGTCAATTTTACTATCTAAAATCATCATTAAGATAAGCCACGATGAAAAGGAAAATGTGATTTTGTAATTCCTCTTTCCAAGTGCATGGTATTAAAAAATGCAAGCATAAAGTAAATAAGCTTTTTCATTGTCTGAATAGCTAAGCCAACTCATTATTATACTTTATTTACATTTCAAATTATAATTAAATTTGAAGATGTTTACAGCATATTTATTATGAACTCTACTTGGAATAATAAAAAGAAGATTATGCTTACAAAAAGCTCTTCAAAATGTACAATTTTTGTTTGGTTCCTTGCCTGACTGGGTGAGATTTCCCATCAGTTAGACTTCTGGAGTATTTCCAGATAACAGAGTTTGAAGATACTAAGACTTTTGTTCCCAGAAACAGATTTGACTCTCTGCCTAAGTTTCTACTAAAAAAGCATACAATCAAGATCATGTCGCTTTTTTTGGCAGAGAACTGGAGACTGAGAGTGTGGTCAGGTTTATACGATGGTTTCAAAGATGAGCGAATAAATTTTCCATCCTTAGTTACAATGGCTTTCTTATATTCAATTAAAACATTAATTGAATATAATTTTTGCATGTTGAATATAAAATTTGCATGTTGCCTAATGATTGTCCTTCAGTTAACAGCAGTAAGGAATATATGCTGTCCAAAAGTCATTGTATTTTAGGACATGTTTCTCACCTAAAAATAAAGGATTGGTACCAAAAATATTCCTAGATTTCCCCAAGTATGTTCAGATGTTGCAACATTTTAAAATAATAAAGCATTATGTTTTCTTTAACAACCAGTTCTATGTGATACAGTGCAAAATAATTATATAAAGCAAGAAAATAAATGCAGTAAGGTATGTTAATGAAAAAAAATTTAAGACTCAGTCAATGGGAAAAAAATCTGTTTAGAAAAAATGTTTATTGTCATCTATACTGAATACATGACTGCTCCACATGACTGCTCCCCTTGCAAACATCTATAAAAGAAATTTGCGGGTCAGAAGTTGTTTTCTGGGAATTGGGCATTAGTAGACATTCATTTTTAGAAGAGAAAATAAGTCAGAATGACCCTGTTTCTTCAAGTCCACACATGCTGCTTCAAATATGTGCTGAAATCTGAATGATACCCAAGAAAACGTGATTTTCAAATCAGTGAAGAATTTTAAAGCCCTGCAAGGTACCCATATGGTGTCATTGTGACACTGGACAAGGAAAATGGATAGTCCTGGCAACAGTAATACTCACAAATTCATTCATTTATTCATTCCACATACACTGATCAACTACCTATCCTGTGCCAGATAGTGTGGTAAATGTCATAAAGATAACTAGGGTATCAGAATCTGTAAAGATGACAGACATGCAGTAAGATTTAAATTCCAAGGGGATAAATGCTAATAGAGAGATATAGACCAAATTCCGTGAAAAAACAGAAGCTATAGTAAATAATTACCATGATAAAGACAGAGAAAGTTGCATATGTCTATACACAATAAAATTTCAGCCAGGCATTACAGAATAAATAGGGTGGGGTTTGCCAGTTGGGGTCTGTATAGATGTGACAGGAAAATGGAAAGATAATCTGGTCAAATGAACATCTGGTATAAAGGCATGGAGCTGTCAAAGGGGCTAAGTTCAGAGTATGAGGTGAAAAGTTTTGTACAACTGAAGATACAGCTGAGGTGATAGTTTGGGGTCCAATGCTTAATGGCCCTATAAAGAAAGCTAATTTTTTTTTTTAATTTAAGTTTTTAGAAAAGAAATAAACAATAGAGGTTTATGGGAGGCAGTGAGTGTACAGCCAGTGTCTCATGATCACATTACAGAGCAGTAGAATCAAAGGCGAGGATCTCAGGCTGCTGAGATAGTGTAAGAGGGATTCTGAGAGCCCAAACCACCGTGGCAGTAACTGCAGTGAAGAGAGGTGCAGAGACACGTCAACCGTCCTCCTAACCATTTTGTTGAGCGTTTCTCTTTGAAGGGAAGTTTTTCTGAGACTCTTTACAAAATAAAGGGGGCAGAGGCAATGTATGAAACTACTGTATTAAGAACCAGGTATATTCTGTCTGTCAGGGACATAAAAATTATTGTTTTCTATTTGTGACACCACATTTCAGTTTTTTGGCAGAGAACTAGAAACTGAGAGTATGGTTAGATTTATACTATGGTTGCAAACATCAGCAAATAAATTTTCCATCATTAGTTACAATGGCTTTTTTACATTTAATTGAAAAATTAAGTGTTTGCACAGGATTCTTCTTCAGTTAACAGCAGTTAGGAGTATGTGGTGAAATGGTACCACCACTATCAGCATTTTGGTACCATCAAAATGCTTTGTTTGTGAATCAAAAGTCAGTTCTTTACATATGAAAGTTATTCACTTGAATCTGACACTGATTCATAAATCCTTGAAGTTCTGGGAACACTTACTCTGCAATAATCCAAAGTGGCAACATATTCATAAGATCCTAGAGATAACTCTGGTTTCTCATAGTGGTCTAATCTTCTTCCAATGTGGTCCAGATGTTGGAAATAGAATGGTGGAACTAATAAAAACAAAATAGAAAAGAAAATATTTTGTTTTTATAAACACAGACAATTTAATAAGTTCTCAAAATTTATTAAGGAAGGAAAGGAGTTCGTATCAGGAAAAATGTATTTTAAAGCTGGAATGTAGTACAACTTAAATATGTACTATTTTAAAAACATGTCTTAGAAAGGAGGAGGGTTCCTCTTCTACAAGTTATTGATGACAAGGAACATTTATGATTTAGAACATCCTAGAAAAACAGGATATAAAAGTACTGGTGTTTTTAAGTTGTCACAACCCAAATTTAATTGTCTCCATTTTATTACTTCTTTTAAAAAGAATTCCACTTTTCTAACTATTTGAATTTTTAATATGCCTAACAGAAATAAACATTCATTATTTGAACTATACTATGAACTACAATATTTATTATGCTTTAATTAAGAGATGTCTTCACCCACGGGGAGTTTGCATGGTAATCTTTTAATGTTTGGGCTTAAGAGTGGAGAGGATTACTGTATTAGGGAAAGACTACACCACTTAGATCTCAGCTAAGGAACTTTAATTTGATTCAAATGTCTAAGAAGGTTAGTTCTGGCAAAGATCTGGAAGTCATCCAATAGTACAGGAACACTTATGAGTCACATACTGAACACTTGGACAAATATGGCCTGGTATCTCTGTAAAAACGAACTCCTGTTGCCTTGAGATTAACAGGGCTGGCTACTAAACCACTGCCAATGAAAGTATTTAGAAAAACTACCAACGATCTGGTTTTAAGCTTTTTGTAAAGAACAACATTACCATTTGTAAAAACCATACAAGTAATGCTTCTTGTTTTTAAACCAACAATTCAGCACTATATATTTTTGACTGTGAAACTGACATAATAACAAGACTGCTTTCTGAGGTGGTATTTTTTTTAAAAACCCATTGAGGCTTGATTTTTCTACATTGTTACTGTATCACAACCATTACTTTTAAAGTTTTATAAGGTTCTTATGCACATAAAGATCTCTGAATTTGAAAATTTCAACTTCTGGAAAAGATTACAGAAGTAGAAACTGACAGGCTCAGCTGAGGTAAGTAAACTTTGAGGGTCTTAAATTGCTGTTTTGTTACATTTAGATGAGATGGAGGATGCTGCAGAAAGGTACTATGTGAAATTTTTTTCCTTTAAATTTTTTAATATTCATTAGCATTTAATATTGTCTGTCATCTTTTGTGAGCCAAAATTCAAGTCATCCCATAAATCATGTGCTACCCTTTGACCCCTGTCTTGCTGCATGCCTCTGACCACATATGCTCCCCACTAGGCAATCTCTGGACACTTTGCAGGTAAATAAGAGTGGAACCTCGAAGCCAAGCCTGCTGGGTTCTTTCTAACTCCAACAAACCTCTGTCTTTGTTAAACCTAAATAAAGAATGTAGGGGTCAGCATATATTTATGGGAGTCTGGCTTCCTTGTAGAGACAAATATTTAAGCCTAGTATGAATAATTCTATTGGAAAATAAACATGGCAACTTCCTAGGAGTGGATACCTGAGGGAACATAATCTGCTGTGCTGAGATACAAGAATTCTGAGTCGTTTTTCTCTTCCGGGAAGTGGCTGGGCCTTTTAAGGCTCTGAGCCGACACTTTGGGTAGGAGGCCAAAGAGACACAGCAAACTGAAGATCCTTGCTGCTCTTCATGCTGGGGAGGATTTTGGTCACCTTCCTAAGAAAGCTGGGGGCTTGGGTGAAGACATCTGAGGAACTGGTGGGCTCGGTGGAGGACTGTGTCCAAATACTTTGGGAGAAGCCTCTGTCCCTTCTCAGGATTTTTTCCTCTAAAACTAAAGCACAGAGAAATGAATTGTCACAGGGCTCCAGAAATCCAGGTCCCAAGACTGACTGATAGCCATGAATTTGGTTGCAGATTTCATCCAGGCTGAGACAGGAAACAAGATATTCCTTAGAAAGAGAACTAAGGGTCGAGAACTAACAGAATCTGGTCTCAATGGATATCCAATTTGCACTGAGTGGAAACCACAGTTAATGCAAAGAGAGAGACATCCCAAGAGGCTGAGGCCATAGTTTGGAACCAGTCTAGAAGTCAATGATTCAACTCCACAGCAAGGTATGTTTAAGAACTGATGAAATGTCTACATGAGAGGCACTCACAAGGCCAGTCTCTGGCGCTCTAAGTTGGGAAAAGCCCATGGACTGTGTGTGTGTGAGAGACAAGGGGGCAGGGACACAAGAAGGCAAGCAGTGCTCTCCCACAGAGAACGCTCACAGAGCCAAGATGCTCACAGAGCCATGAATGCAATGATGTAGGAGGAATAGTGTCCCCAGCTCAGTTGTCATTAGGGAGTAGCCAGTACCCATGGGCAGAACCATGTGTTCACAGGCAGACAGTGCTATATGCTCTTCAGATTTAATTACCTGCAGGGAAGCCTGTCTATAAAGATAAGAAACAGAAGAAAACTTGTATTCTAATAATCATCACATGGTTCAAAAAATGTCAATGAATATGCAAATTTTCTCAGCCTGAGTATGTACCTCATTTAACAACAAATAATTAAAAATATGCAGACACATTATAAATGCAATAAATGTGAGAATACTTTCAGCAACTTTGCAGTTTTCTTCAACATCAGAGAATTTGTACTGAAATAAAACAAAATATAATGAATACGGGAAAGTTCTTTTTCATAATGTTCTTTCCTGTTTAAACAATCCAACATTTACTTCAGAGTGAAGTGTGTGTGTGTGTGTGTGTGTGTGTGTGTGTGTGTGTGTGTGTGTGTTTTAAAGCCCTTGGTTTTACCTAAGCTTTTCCTAAGTATCAATGAGCTCATATTCAAGGAGTGACAACAGAGGAAAAGTCACCTAAGTTTATCATCTGTAATCATAAGAGGTAAAAATCTTACTTTGTTTCCCACTGAGGCTTGGTGGAAGGGGATTAATAAATAAAAATTTCCGCCTACATTTGAGTTTTCTTTTATAAGAAACATTTCAACTTCCATGTGGGACTCATGTCGTTACCTAAGGTTAAAAGGGGCTTAAATTTCCCAAATAGAACCTGTTATAGTTGATATCCTTCCAGAGAAATTATAAAGAAGGTAGTGCTATATAGAAAAAAGAATCTATACTTTTCCTAAACTAACACATACAATGCATTTTACTTAATAAAGAATTTCACAAAGGGCTTTTAAGGGCACTGCTTACCATCATTCACACAGTTGCAAAACCCACACTGGTACCTCCTTCCTCCTTCGGTGAACTGCATAAACGGGCACATGTAGGCCTTGCACCTGTTGCATCTGACAGGTCCACTCTCGCCGTGATTTACCAAGTAAAGGGGAGTCTATGGAGAGGCAAGAAAAATTAGAATTTCTAGGTATTATAATTTGGAAAACCTTCTAGAAGCACTTTTTTTTTTTGAGACTGATTCTCACTCTGTCAATCAAGCTGGAGTGCAATGGCATCATCTTGGCTCACTGCAACCTCTGCCTCCTGGGTTCAAGCGATTCTCCTGCCTCAGCCTCCCAAGTGGCTGTGATTATAGGTGCCCGCCACCACGCCTGGCTAATTTTTGTATCTGTAGTAGGGACGAGGTTTTATCCTGTTGGCCAGGCTGGTCTCCAACTTCCAACCGCAGGTGATCTGCCCAAAGTGCTGGGATTACAGGAGTAAGCCACCATGCCTGGCCTAATGGTACTTTTTAAGGAACTCAACTCTTAGGTTTTTGCCCCATGACAGTAAAGATGTCTTTCTTGAAAACACAGAAATTCAAAGCCATAAGATGTTGTCCATGATACCCAAACAAAACTTAAGTTTATTTCATTTATCAGGATATATTAATATATGTATATTTATGTCTATGTGTGTATGCTTATTTGCCAAAATGTGTGTGGAAAGAGAATATATAGTGATGGTAATAATACCTAATTATGCTTATGTTAAAAACATTCTGGACACTTTGTTTCACACATTTTGCTGTTTCTTCATAGAATATAAATAGACTTAGATCGGATTTCGAAAGTTCTAGTTTGCATAGCAGCATGCTGTCTACATAGTTCCCCCAAAGCACATCAACCGTTTCTTCAACAATGCAACTGTTTGAAGAATATGCAATAACGTTTATTTACTTAGGCAAGGAGGACAATTCTACCTTTTCTGCTACTTTATTAGAAAAAAAAAGTTTCACAGAATACTCACAATGTGGCTGGCCACGCTGTGCCAGAACCGAAAAAAATAAATCATTCAATTGCTTCTTCCTCATAAACATACATAGAAACCATGATAAATATTTTACAGTTTAAAAGTAAAAAAGCTCAGCATTAAGTCTGCCTTGTTTCTCAACTCTTCCAGCTTTCAGGAGAAAACCACGGAGATCCTTATTGCTTTTCTAAATCTCCTTAAAGATAACAGTTAAATAAAAACTTGAGAATTGCAGGCTTTGGCGTGTCAATGAAATTTTTCTTTACTGAAAAATATAGAAGTAAAGCAGACTGCTTTTGAATGGAGGCCTGAAGAGTAGGAGTTCGGTGGGGTGGGGGCCACAGGCTGTTTTCTGTTCCAGCCTTAGAAAACTGAGAGTTCCCACTGTCCCTGCCCAGATGTTCAATGTGAAAACTGAGGTTTACAGAAATCAGTTGGGAGGTCTCAGAGCAGAAGAAAACAGGTTTAACACAATACTCAAAAAAATCAGGCAAAGGATTAAACTTAAAAAAAAAAAAATCATTCCCCTCTGTTTCTGTACTGCCCTCTTTCCCATCTCTTGCCTCAAGAAAGCCAGATGATATACTGGATTTTCTTATTTATGGTCACTTCCGATCCACTGCACAGGCTCCAGTGACCCACTGGTATGGGTTGTGTCAAGGATTGATGAATAATATGTGTAGCACACAGTACTGTGCCTGGGACAAAGTAGTTGGAAAATTTTTATCCAGAACAGCCTTTCCTCTCTCAAAACTACTCAGCTCAGGACAGAGTCTTCTCTGACAGGAGAGTTGTAGCTGGGTAAACGGGATGGACTTCAGCTCCTGAAGGCTACCTGGTCAGTCATTGTAAAATATCATTGTAAAAATGATCTAGAAGACAGAGAATGGACTTTCAGGAAATCCTGATATACTCTAATGGTTAAAAGTTGAGAGGCAGAACAGATTTTTAAAACACTCTAGGAATTTTGTTTAAATACATAGTCACACATACAAATTCATATATCTGATGCATACACCACTCTTTTAGACAAATTTTTTGTTAGGAAGGCATATAGTGACAAATGTCTGTTCTCTTCAGGTAGTAATAAAAAGAAATTATTTGAGGAGGCAAGAGAGAAGCAAAAACATGCAAGTACAAAAAGAAGAGATTCTTAGAACAATAAATGGAGAGCCAGAAGAGTGAGAAGTGGAAGACAACAAATATGTGCTGTTCCGGTAGCTTCTTCTGGATTAAAACCACAATTATCAATTATGACTCCAGTTACCGTTCTGTTCCACAACTCCAACTTCCGAAATCAGGGGATGCTTTCAGAAGTTAAAATTGGGAGAAATTCTGCAGTTTCCATTCACTCAGCCAAGTTTACTTTTCTCATCCTTTTATTTTCAAAAAGTCCAAAGGCTGTAACAAATCCCCTGATTTTAGAAACCAAATATGATCCAATTATTTGCTAGACAAGCCAAAAGTAATGGAAGGAAATTTGACCTTATTATCACTGATTTGCTCAAGGCCAGGCCCAGCCTAAAATTACTGTGAAATTGTCAGCAACTAACACCTATGCATTCCAGTCCTGGCAGATTCAAACTTGCAGGACTGAAAATGAATATCTAACAAGAAACTGGAGTCAAGTCATGACTGTGTCTAGGCTATTAAATACACTAGAGTTTTTTCAATTTTTACTTTTTTAGAAACCAGATGATGGATAGGTAAGTAATGTTTTCAAACAACTAAGGTGACAGTAAAGAATGTTAAAAGCTTTTTAACTGTTTACATTTTATTTTCAGGCAACAGGGCAAGGGCTTCTAAATTACACTGGCTTGTTTCATCTCTCTCAGGCCATGTTGAAAACCAGTAGAGATTTCCCTTTGCACTCTCCAGATGTCGGCTTATCTGCACCACAGTAGTGTGCATGAGCTCATAAATAGCTAACTTTACTTTTGAGTTCCATCTTGGTGTGTATGGCTTAAAAAAATCAAACTACTTTTAAAAAAAATTCCCTAAGTTATTTTTTTCCTTACCAAGGGAATTATATTTAATTCAGAAATATTTTCAGATCTAAAAAATTTCATTTACAAATGTACTTAATCTTTAGCTCCTAGTATATCCCTGTCTGCCCTTGCTTTTCTGTTCTCTTAAGTGGAAAAGTGAAAGGTTAGAGAGACTGGCTATAAAAACCTCACCTGGCTATTGTTTGATTCTGGCCCTGTGTGGCTTAAGTTTACACAACATGAAAGTGATAGGGATGCTGAGGAAAAATGTGAATCTTTTCCTTGTATTTTTGGATTAACAGGGGTGTGCCAAATACTACGTTAATACTAATTTTAATAAAAGTGCTTTAATTGAATAAAATGTATCTCTTCTGTGTATATATAATACTAGTTGATTTTGGACCACAAGTGAGAATATCATTCTAAGAAATGAGGCTTAGTACTAAAATGATATCTAACAATTAAGAAACAAAATAACTTTTGATTACTTTTCCATGCAAAAGAAATAGGCATTAAGATGCATCAACCAATACCTTCTTAACACCACTAGTAAAAATTTTAAAAGTCTTATTTGAATACATTATCAATTTTCCAAGTATTCCTGCCATTCTCTTGAGTAACTTTAACATCTGTACCACACAGGTACCTTTGAGGGACTTACAGTGTAGCGGGGTAGAAAGACAGGAAACAAAAAAAGTACACACAAATGCAACGAAAAACACAGGGTCTGAGTAGAAATAATACTCGGGAGAACATCATCAACAAGAGCTATTTTTAAAGCTCTTTTTAGCTTAGAAAGGCAATGTTAAGCTATTCACAGATTGTATTTCCAAAACAAACACAGATGCTCAAAGAAAATAAAGCACAGTGTAGTAAGATCCATCATGGAAAATTTGTGCCAAGTTTGTAGGCTGTATGCAGTTTTGTTTTGGCATGTATATTATTAAGAATAATCTGAGTACCCAAGCCTGGCTACAGTATTTCTGTTTTAGGAAAGTAATGAATTACAGTAAGGAATTAAAGCAAGCAGCTAAAATACCAAAGCGTTTTTATCCCACAGATCCAATAGGTGGCACTGTGTAACTAAAATTAAAGCTGTAATATCCTTATCAGTATTCAAGAAAACAACCAGGATAATCATGCTACATTCATTTCATGTAACTCTAACAACTTTTAACTGAACTTGCTTTTCTCAAAGAAACTTTTGATAATGGTTTAAAAATATTCTGGGCCAAACAAAATACAATTAAACATGGAATGCAAGACTATTGTATGCATACATTGCATAGAAATTATAGAATGTGCCAAATTTACTAACAGCCAAGAGAAACATTTTAAAAGTTTCTAATCCTCTGCCAAGTTTCCTTGAGTATATGTAGGGAAATAGAGGTGAGGTTGGGATAGGGAGCCACAAAGTAGAGCAGGCAACCTAATGACGGCCTGGGAAGCAGAGCGAACGACACGAATGCCCTGCCACCAGCATCCATGCCTGCTTTCCACATTAGCCATTGTGGTGCAAAATAACAAAGCAACAGTGACAGCTGGTGTGTCCTGGCACTCGGCAGTACACTGCAATGAAGAAAAATGATTTTCTTTTATTTATTTTATTTTTATTACACTTTAAGTTCTGGGGTACATGTGCAGATCATGTAGGTTTGTTACATAGGTATACGCGTGCCATCACGGTGGTTTGATGCACCCATCACCTTGTCATCTACATTAGGTATTTCTTCTAATGCTATCCCTCCCCAATCCCCTCATCCCCTGCTATTCCTCCCCTAGCCCCCGCCTACCCGCCAGGCCCCAGTGTATGATGCTCCCCTCCCTGTGTCCATGTGTTCTCATTGTTCAACACCCACTTATGAGTGAGAACATGTGGTGTTTGGTTTTCTGTTCTTGTGCCAGTTTGCTGAGAATGATGGTTTCCAGTTTCATCCATGTCCCTGCAAAGGATATGAACTCATCCTTTCTGATGGCTGCATAGTATTCCATGGTGTATATGTGCCACATTTTTTTAATCCAGTCTATCATTGATGAGCATTTGGGTTGGTTCCAAGTCTTTGCTATTGTGAACAGTGCCACAATAAACATATGTGTGCATGCATCTTTATAATAGAATGATTTAAAATCCTTTGAGTATAAACCCAGTAATGGGATTGCCGGGTCAAATAGTACTTCTAGTTCTATATCCTAGAGGAATCGCCACACTGTCTTCCACAATGGTTGAATTAATTTACACTACCACCAACAGTGTAAAAGCGTTCCTATTTCTCTACATCCTCTCCAGCATCTGTTGTCTCCTGATTTTTCAATGATCACCATTCTAACTGGTGTGAGGTGGTATCTCAATGTAGTTTTGATTTGCATTTCTCTAATGACCAGTGATGATGAGCTTTTCTTCATATGTTTGTTGGCTGCATAAATGTCTTATTTTGAGAAGTATGTGTTCATATCCTTTGCCCAATTTTTGATGGGGTTGTTTGTTTTCTTCTTGTAAATTTGTTTAAGTTCTCCATAAATTCCGGATATTAGCCCTTTGTCTGATGAGTAGATTGTTTCCCATTCTGTTGGTTGCTGGTTCACTCTATTGATAGTTTCTTTTGCTGTGCAGAAGCTCTTAAGTTTAATTAGATCTCACTTGTCTATTTTGGCTTTTGTTGCCATTGTTTTTGGTGTTTCAGTCATGAAGTCCTTGCCCATGCCTACATTCTGGATGATATTGCCTAGGTTTTCTTCTAGAGTTTTTATGGTGTTAGGCCTCATGTTTAAATATTCAATCCGTCTAGAGTTAATTTTTGTAAGATGTAAGGAAGCGGTCCAGTTTCAGCTGTCTGCATATGGCTAGCCAGTTTTCCCAACACCATTTATTAAATAGGGAATCCTTTCCCCGTTGCTTGTTTTTCTCAGGTCTGTCAAAGATCAGATGGTTGTAGTTGTGTGGTGTTCCTTCTGAGGACTCTGTCCTGTTCCATTGATATATATATATCTCTGTTTTGGTACCAGTACCATGCTGTTTTGATTACAGTGGCCTTGTAATATAGTTTGAAGTCAGGTAGTGTGATGCCTCCAGCTTCATTTTGTTTTGTATTGCTTAGGATTGTCTTGGCTATGAGGGCTCTTTTTTGGTTCTGTATAAAGTTTAAGATGTTTTTTTCCAGTTCTATGAAGAAAGTCACTGGTAGCTTGATGGGAACAGCATTGAATCTATAAATTTCTTTGGGCAGTATGGCCATTTTCACGATATTGATTCTTGCTAACCATGAGCATGGAATGTTTTTCCATCTATTTGTGTCCGCTCTTATTTCCTTGAGCAGTGGTTTGTAGTTCTCCTTGGAGAGGTCCTTCACATCCCTTGTTAGTTGTATTCCTAGATATTTTACTCTCTTTGTAGCAATTGTGAATGGGTAAATGTCTATCTTCCTGTTGGAATATCATATCACAGGCATGGTGCTGGTAAAGGGTGGAGACAGAGTAGCCAAAGCCCAGATTTCAAGAATATCCTGAATGAGTAATGTCATACCTGCCCACACCCAGGACACTGCTGGGTGAAACTGCCCCCATCTCTCCTTTCTTCTCTCATTTGCCCACTATCTGCTCTCCTTATTTTTCAGCACCAGAGTTCACAGTTCTAATATACACACACAAACTCACTCTTCAACTTCTTTCCCCTCTCTTCTAACACGTATTCCCTAATTAAAAAGAAAATACTTACATTATGTTTTCTATGTATACTTCTTCCTCCTCCACTTTTTTCTCTCTTTATTTCCTTCATTAGAAGTCTTCAGGAAAGTAATCAGTGTCCTGGGACTATACCGTTGTCCCCACAGCACCAATATTTTACTTTACAAAGTGCCTGAAGGAAATACCTTAGCTAAGCAGTTACTGGTTATGAGAGAGAAATTTTTGCCCACAATGGGATCTAAATAAGATGAGATTTAAAATAAGACCTGCCAAAATGTTTTCCCGGCTGATTAAGGATCATATTCAGCATCAATTTATATTTCCCAGGAAATCACTGTAAATGTATCTCTCTAGCAGCAGTGATTTCCTATTGTCAATGTAACTTTGGCAAGCAGCTATTTCTTGGAATTGGAGTGCTGCTTATTTTTTGGAACTGTCTCAAGAGAGGGTCTGTTGGTAATTTGGATTAATTGAGGGATATAAGTAGAAGCCTGGAAATGGTATGTGAAAAGATAATCCAGAACCTGTGATGAACAACTATCCTTTAAAAATGTTAA
Organism: Saimiri boliviensis; assembly: GCF_048565385.1. Taxonomy (NCBI): domain Eukaryota; kingdom Metazoa; phylum Chordata; class Mammalia; order Primates; family Cebidae; genus Saimiri; species Saimiri boliviensis. Next base: position 169,108,920 of record NC_133451.1, on the reverse strand, counting down.
ACATTCAGACTATTAGGCATGCTGGAAGATGAGCAGTCAGTCAGATTCCCAGAGGATTATGCCCAGAGGCCAAAAGGAAAAAAGCCTGTATCAACTGCATTTATTAAAAACATTTCCATGTGAAAGAGAAGTGAGAAGCAGCTTATATGTGCTTTCTGCTTTTAGTTTTACCATATATGACATTCACTTGGCTGATATGGACAAAAAGATGCAGCTCAATAGGCTATTTACTGTACATGTGCTTTTTAGAGGGCAGTACTATTCTAGTTAGAATTTTTAAAATAAGTGTGAAATCAAAGAATATTTTCTGAATTAAAAAATAAAACAGAGCCAGGCACAGTGGCTAATGCCTGTAATCCCAGCACTTTGGGAGGCCAAGGTTGGGCCACGAGGTCAAGAAATCAAGACCATCCTGGCCAACATGGTGAAACCCCATCTCTACTTAAAAATACAAAAATTAGCTGGGCATGGTGGCATGCATCTGTAGTCCCAGCTACTTGAGAGGCTGAGGCAGGAGAATTGCTTGAACCCAGGAGGCGGAGGTTGCAGTGAGCCAAGATCACTACATTGCATTCCAGCCAAGCACGTGGTGACAGAGCAAGACTCTGCCTCAAATAAATAAATAAATAAAACAGAGAGACAATATACTGTATTAGTTCTAAGACTATATTTATATTTTTATAAATAAGATTTCTTTAAAAATTTTAATGTTTTTAATTGTCCCTTCTTAACCTAAAGCTTTGCTGCATTTTCAAAAGATCAGTTTTGTTACAATGTTAGTGACACCTGAGAGATTGTTTTCCTTTTTTCTTTGAACAATACTATCAGAGAGTATAATTGTTCTGTTTTAACTATAACTACAGCTTATATTATACTTGGATAGCTCTTTAATTTGGAAGTTAGTTTTTTCTTTTTGGAGTTTTTTGGCACTGACAAATTTTTACTGATTCAGACTTTTCATAATAAATGTAAGGGTGTAACTATTATCTTTATGGTCTTATGGGCATTTGTCATTTAAAATACTATCATTTATAAAATCTCAATTTGATATAAAGGGGCTAACAACCCAGGGAGTAGGGAATTCCTATCCACATTGTTCAGAGGAATGCCAGGTCAGTGACAGGAAGTGATCCATAAAACAAATTGCAGAGCTGTAGCTTGAATTCTGATTTACTCCAACTATTTATGTCCTCTCTGATATATATGCAAGAAACAGCTTGTAGACTGCATCTGTAGAAAAGCATACTGTTTCAGAGAAAGGTACCATTCTCCCTGCTCTGTGGCTTGAATCAAGCCCTTGAACCATGCTCCTTGGTAAGCAGTCTAATTGTCTCTAGTCATTTCTCTCTCCCATTCTCTATAGGATCTGCCATATACCTTTGCATTCTTATTTAACCCTCCCCATAAGCTCCTTCTCCACCTCCCTTGGTAGATAAATTTGCATTCTTCTTCACAAAGAAAATAGAAAACCTCAGGTAAAAACTCTCTTGACTTTCCCCCACTAATTTATCAGCATCTATCCAACATTTTCCTTTCTCTCCTCCTGATACAGTGGAAGGGATCTCCCCTCTCTTCTGACTTCTCAGAGGCATTGTCTAATCCAGGACCATGTCTAAACCTGGCCCCTCAAGATCCTTTCATCCACAAGGGAGAATTATATTTTGTTGTCTAATTCCAGGCTACTTGCAGGAAACATATTTAATTGCTATATGTTCCCATATAACTTTGTGCCTGAGAGCACTCATCACACTATTTTACTTTTCAGAACCACTACTACATTCTCAAATCCATGACTCTCAGGTCCAGGCTGTTTACTATTGTATCTCCTGTAGTACAATACCTGACACAGGGATCAGTCAATGGTTTCTGAACGGACAAACAAAATAGCTCAGGTACCCACAAATATATTGTCATATGCTCAGGATAACTTGTGATAGGTGTTGAAGCAAAAGGCCAAATAAAAGAAAAAATCTTCAGAAGGGTCAATAAAGCCTTCATTCAAGGAAAACATGGGCATGCATGAGGAGTTATTTGTCCACTGACAGAGAGAGGGTAAGAATTTCAACCAGTGAGAACAGCTTAACACAAGAAGAAAAGCCCAGGGTATGTTGGTGGCCAGTAGGCAGGTAGCCTAGACCAGCTGGGATGAAGGGAGATAAAGAGAAAGGCTAGAGTGATTTTGAGGAGAGCCTTCAAAGCCAGGTAGGATAGTAGTATACTCAGCAGGTTTCAGACAGACACAGACACAGACATACATACACACACACACACACACACACACACACACACACACACACACACCTACCTAAAATCTGTTGTTACTATATGGTAGGAATTCTGACAGAAGTTAGTGAGATATTTCACCATTCACTAAAATGATGTCCTTCGAAAAATAGTACATTTGGTATAAATTTTGAAATGTGCTTATAAATTAGCAAATAATATCATGTTTTACCATTATTATGAAAGGTTTTTAGAATTTTTGGTTTTTTATCATCTCATATTTCACTCAATTCATAAAATTCTTGGGTTTATTTTTAAAATAAACTCAAAATATGTTTGAATACCATAAACAATTTTTAAATTAAATTTCTAACTAAAAAACGTCACCCCTTAGCAACCAGTATGTAAGCTATAGCAGTATGTAAGCTTCATGTTCACCACTGATCCCAAAGGCCTACATTACAGAGTAAATTCACAGCAAATATTTGGGTGGATGACAAGGAAGAGTGACAGGAAAGGAGTGAGGGAGGGGAAAACTGAAGGAAGAGAGGAAGGCCGGGGAGGGAACAGAGAAGTCTCCTTTGGAATTAAGGATATCTGCCTATTCTTTTATCACAGAAGATCTGGGTGTGATGAACCCTAATGTGCTTTCAACCCAAAATATGCACTGATAACTATACCAGGACACTCTTCTCTTGGAATGGCCCCAAATGCTTTAAAACAAGCACAGCTGTGACCTTTCTACCCAGGCCTCTAATGCCAGGAGGGCTTTTTGGTAGGAAGGTCACATCAAACTGTACACTGAAGTCTATGAAAGGGCAGCTGCTGGTGATATGGCATCCTTAGTTTCAGAAGGGAAAATAAATACCAGTGCAGTTAAGAGAGCATCTTAATTAGTTTTCCTGAATGGCAGTCCTAGTTCATAACTAAACTATCAATGGTAGGTAATGATTCTTAAGCAAAAAGTGGTCTGTTTGAATTGGGTTACGCTGACGCAGTGTTTCAAGTTATGGGCTTATTTGCAAAGATCAGCATTATTTTTCTTGCTAGAAAAACTTTTGAGTAAGATACTCTCTCTCCAGAATTTTATACTTGAGCAACATTTTGCCATATTTCTTATAATCTTTGATCTACTGTAATTTATCTTTTATCTCTATGGGAGAAATATATGTTGTCTAACTACAGGCCACTAGCAGAAAACATACTTCATTGCTACAACAATGCACCATGTTCTATAGATGATTAATAGATCTTAGACTTAAAAGCCTTCTGTATCAAGTGTGTTTCTTCTATGACAGAACAATTGGCAGCTTTCTGCTCCTCAAAGAAAAGTTGTGAAATACTCTAAAGATAAAAGCGTTAAAAATAATAAGCACAGAGGCAAACTCTCTTTGTCTCTCTGGCAGAATTATAAATTAGTCAAAGTATTCCCTCTATGAGTCTTATTTCTTTATAAGGCCATAATAAGAATTTCCCTCTATGTGAGGGTCTGAATTTAAATGACACCTTCTCAATCAAGCCTGCCCTGAACGCCCTATTTAATCTACAAAAGACACACTCCACCTCCTCCCACGCAGATGTCATCCCCCGAGTCTGCTCTACTTTTTCCTTCCTCTATAGCCTCAGATAACCTTCTTATTAGGTTCAGTGTCTAATCTCCATTAGAATGTAAGCTCCACAAGGACAGAAATCATTGTCTCCTCTGTTCGCTGATGTACCTCAAGTGCCAAGAAGAGTATCTGGCACATACTGAGCAAACAATAAGTATTCATTCAATTGAACTGGCTATTCTTAAATCCTTTTTGAAATAAGGTGTCATGCACAAAGTCTTCCATTAAAATGGTCTTAGCTTATAAACTATCATATCAAATAATAACGTATTGTTGTCCAGATTATGGTCTATGAGATGACTGAAAACATCACTAAAATCCCAGGAGTGATTATACAAGTTAAATACAAGTATAAAACTGTTTCCATAAAGAAGCTTAAGGGAACTCCAACCAAATGATCGATTCCTTTTTCAGAGTAGACACCTATGGAAGCTATGCATTTATCCAAATATGTCTAAAACTTTCTCTACAAATCCTTTTCAGAGTAGAAAAAAAAAATAGGACTCTAAGTGTCATGCAGTTCAATCTGTTATTGGTGTAAACATTGGTGACTGTCCAGGCACAGTGGTTCACACCTGTAATCCCAGCAATTTGGGAGGCTGAGGCAGGCAGATCACTTGAGCTCAGGAGTGCAAGACCAGCCTGGCTAACATGGTGAAACCCCATCTCTATTTAAACAAAATAGAACTTCAGTGACTAACCATCCCTGTGTATCGGTGGGCTACTTCCAGTAACACAGCAAATCATCTTTGGTGAGTTAATTTTATTTGGACACACAGCCAAAAATCATTCAGAGGACAGTGTTTTTGAAAATAGGGTTAAAAAAAGTTGAGAAAAAATTTTAATTTAAAAAACAGAAGACAAATTCAAAAGCATCTAAAGAAATAAATATATTTATATATTTATTCTATATCAGTAATAAGCTGAAATAAAAGGAAAGATGACTTATCAGAAATAAAAGTTAATAAATATGAAACACTTTCTATCCTTTTCTGTAAGAAATATGAAATATAGACAAAATTATGTCTTAACTACTTAGATAAAGAATTTTTCAAAACTTTTCAAACTATAGAGGACAAGAGTATATGGGATGTAGTAAACCAAAAACATTTAAATCTCATCCCATGTTAGACTACAATATAATTTACAGTTTAGGATAAAGGAAAGTGATCTTTGTGGTAGATGAACTCCAGGATATCAACAGAAACTAGATTTGATAATTATGGTTCTTCTATTTTGCCTGCATTTTACAGAAATATTTTCAAGAACGTCAATGATGGTCGTATTTTCCCAAACAACAAATAACATTTTTAAAGCTTTTTAAATGCTTTTTGTTACACGTAACAACATCCTTTCCTGCCCGTGCCCTGCCCTGCCCACCAAATCCACACAAACACACACTCACAAATACCATATACCTTCCTGTGTGAGATGATATTGAGAGAAACAGTGGAGTGGGAAGAGAACAGAATTGAAACCAAAGTTAAACTTTATGCAGAATTTCACTGTCCTGGAAATTCCTTAAGCAACTGTTATTCTAGTCAGTGCAGCTGTTTTCATCTGCTAGCAATACTAAAGAATAATAATTTGTAGTGGGTCCCCAAGTGGCTATTTTTTTTTATAAGAACATATGTGTGGAAAATAAAATGTTTTCATTGATATAGACCATGGAAACTGAACTCAAGCAGACACTTGGATAAAGAGATGACTCTCAATACAAGATCCTGGTCTTAGTTTGGCTTTTAAATTGTCAATTCCTTTCTTATCTATTTTGTAACACTTTCGGTATCAAATATGGCATTTATATACAACAAGCTCAATAAATGTTTGAGCACAGACAGACCTCTATGGTGAAAATTTCACCAAATTGCTTGGCATCAAAATTTGACTTTACTTTCATATATAAATGCTATTATATGATTAAAATATCACTTAAATATTATTTAGCTAAAAATGTTTCATGTACTATTTTAGGTCCTATAAATGCAGTAGTGAGAAAAATCAGATGTGGTCCCTACCCTTGTAAACCCAGCAGGAAAGACATTAGCCAAATGTACATATCAAAAATTGCAAACTGGAATTCGTGGTATGAGTTGAGCTACAGGGGAGAATGGGGCTGGGGAAGTATCCCAAAAGGTCTCTTCAGGAAGTGACTAAAAGGACAGAATAGTATGAAGGAGATGAAGAAAAATTATTCCAGTAAATGCTCATGAAACATCTTATGAAAAAACAGTCTATATAAAGGTTTATGTTATGGTGATGATTATGATTTGAATAATAAAAACAGAGAAAACAGTGATCTAATATCAAATGACAGATACCACGCAACATTTCTTTAAAATCAGAGTAATTAAACCTCTTTCCCCATTTACATATGACTACAAATTGTGCAGTCTAACTCATTTGCCTCCTTGCTACATAATAATATTGTAGCTAGAATCACTGAAGGGGTTTGACAACATCCCTCTTAAATGTATACACTTTAAGTAAATATAAATTGCCTGAAGTTCTCATACTTTTCTTTTTTGTATATAGCAGACACTCAAAATCAAGATTATAAGATTAAAATAAAAATTTCCATGGTGAAATTTAATATTACATAGGAAATAATCATAATAATAATAAAGATGATAAGACTAGTTTATTTTTAAATAACTACAGGTTAAGGGGTATTATCGAAATTTTACTTATTAAAAAAATAAGGCTCAAAAAAGTAAATTTTTCAAGGTCATACTACTGAGATAGGGTCAAGTTATGCAGCTAACTCCATTTAACTCCCAAATTCCTGACCTAGTCACCACATTCATGACAATGCTATATTCCTGACAAAGAATTACTTGAAAAATAATCTGTGTTTCATACTAACTTGGGTGTCACTTTCAAATATTTCAAGAAAACAATCCCAGATTAAACGTTTAGACAGGGTTTTCTTTTCCTACGTTTTTCTCTTTCTTCTTTCCTTCTTTCTTAAAAATATAATTTTATTAATTTTTTAGACTTTCATTCAATGCAAACTTGACTCCTATGAAGCTTTCTAATATAAACATCAAAATATTTGACTTTCTTGTATGTGATCAGCAAAGATGCACAGCTGCCCACATTGTAGACCCTGGTACTCTTCAATTATCTAAATATCTACAAAATTTGACAGAAGTTAGAAGCATGAAGCAAGGTATAGACAATGTATTTTATTGATTCTAAAATCCCTTCAATTCTAAGAGACACCAAACCTTCCAGGTAAACATGACACATTGTTAAGAAACCTGTGCTAATAAGGCATATTCCTGTTTTTAAAATGCTAAAGATATGAGAAAATATGGGTCTTAGAATTGACAGAAATAGCAGCAAAAAGGCTCTAACACATTTCTTCATCTGTGGTGGCTTCTCACTCCTCCCCACTATTCTACTTCTAGGAAGGTTGATTTGGGTCCTCAATCACTAGGGCATAGAAAGTCAAAGAAGTAAATTTTTACACAAAAAAGTAACTTTTTCAAGGTCATAACCCACAATTACATTCACTGAAAATTAAATCATGGTAGAATGTTTTCTTTTTAATGTTTCTCTTGAAGTTGTTCCCCACTTAATAAGAGAATAAAGATTTACAGGAATAATTCTGTGATTGAGAAAATAAGCTTGGTCCATTTAGCTTCTAAAATGTAACTTAAAACGAATTCAAAAGACCTCTGCCCCGACAAATGTGACTCTCCCTACACAAGTGCTACAATGCTAGAACACTGTTTAAAAGGGGATAATATTCTGTTCTTCAGCTGCCAAACTTTTTCATAGCACTTTTTCACAGCACTATATAAACAATGACCAAAAATCTTAAGGGATGAGATTCAGTTTCTAAAGTAACTGGATACAACAAAGGTATTTTAAATGTTATAGTCATCATTTTATTTCTGAGTACATGCATTTCATATTTTCAAGTTTTTAATATTGATAATTTTAAATATTTCATTAAAGCAGACAAGATTATGATATACAACTTAAAATTCTGACTTTTGAAGTTGTCATTTAAAAATAAATAATTTAAGTCTTCTTTAAGTTATTTCCAGGCCATGGTATCATACAGTAATCAGTTTAATTTCAGAGCATGCTCATCACTAAACTAGCTAAATTTTGGCTATACGTGAAAATGCATAGTCTCCCAATCTTCATATGTTCTTTTTATTTTTAAAGTTGAGGCTGGATGTGGTGGCTCACGGCTGTAATCCCAGCACTTTGGAAGGCCCAGGCAGGCAGATTGCTTGAGCTCAGAGTTTGAGACCAGCCTGGGCAGTATAGTGAGACCTCGTCTTTACAAAAAAATACAAAAATTAGCCAGGTGTGGTGCGCATGCCTGTGCTCCCTATTTGGGAGGCTGAGGTGTGAGCCTGGGAGGTGAAGGTGGCAGTGAACCGAGATTGCACCACTGTACTCCAGCCTGGGTGACAGAGTAAGACCCTGTCTCAATAAATAAATAAATAATGAAATGAAAAAATTAAAGTTGAGATCTCACTCTGTCACCAGGCTAGAGTAGAGTGACACTATCATAGCTCATTGCAGTCTCAAGTAAGTCTCAACTCCAGGGCGCAAGTGATTCTCCTGCCTCAGCCTCCTGAGTAGCTGGGACTACAGGCGTGCATCGATGCACGTGGCTACTTAAAAAAAACTTTTTTTTGGTAGATATGGGGTCTCACTATGTTGCCCAGACTGGCCTCAAGTGATTCTCTGACCTCATCCTCCTAAGGAGCTGGGATTACAAGTGTCAGCCACCATGCCTGGCCACGTGTTTCTTTTTAAATGAATAATATTATACACTCCAGACTTACACTGAAAGTATTATACAAATGAAATTATTTTTGGTTGGGTTGTGAAATTTGTTCACATTAATTTTTAATACCATGTAGGACTTCATGAATGGATCCATGGTGAATGTCCAATAAAAACTGGAAAAGTAAGGCAGACACTATCAGCTTCCTGGATTTACAAGACCTCAGAACCAGACTTCTCTCTCTTAGAAATGGAAGCCCAAGGTCACAATAAAGGCAAAGTGGAGACCTGAAATCATTCCCTGGCTCCTAATCCAGTGTTCCACCATTTAGCTAATGTCTATTGTGCTTTGGAAAAAGTAACCAGTTTTTATTGGTTTCTAAAATATCTTGGTCCAAAATTCATTCAATTGTTTTACTGTTCTGTCCTTTCTAGTGAAATAGAACCTCTCTCATTAATATGTGATAGAAGAAACTAATTCTCCCACAATGTTGAGGAACTTGTAAAAAATACATTGCCTTTCAAATGATTTTTTTCTTTACCTGCGGTTTGTTGGATACGTGAAGAGGGTTATAAGTGAAGTCTGTAGTCATTTAAAAGTAAGACATGAAATATCCAAAGTAGGACTTTAAAAAGTGTTTATTTCATTAGCAACATGTTTATCAGTAGACCCAACTGCTGCCAACAAAAAACTAAGATGAAAAAAATTAGAGGCCTAAAATATCTACAAATCAACCACCATTCTGTGATATGGGTTTTTTGGTTTTGTTTTGTTTTTTGGCTTTTTTTTTTTTTTTTTTTTTGTCTTTTAAATGTCTCTACAACCCTGAGGAGAGTGCATTTATTCAACTAGGACCCCTATTCCCAGCCCACTGCTGAATTCTGTAGTCTTTGCCTTCAAGGAGTATTATGTAAAGGCTTACAGTCAAAAAGACTTTAAGAACTCTAAAATGGATATTTTAAGATAACTCATAAGCTTCTAGGGAGAGCAAGAGGCCCATTGCTAAAACTTTAGCCAGCAAGAAAAAGAAATACTGTTTTCTTTGAAATTTAGAATCTTGAGTTTCAGTAGTATCACTACCTGCTAGTAACTTTAATAGCCCCAGAACCTGTGGAGCTTCATCATTTATAAAAGTGGTATTATACCTAATACAAAGCTGCTATCTTCCTAAAAGAGGGATGACATAGTCATCGTGAATACACTATTACAGTAAGGCACTATAAATTCGGCCAAAACTATGTCAACCCATGCAAGCAAGATTAGCTGAAAAGTCAAATGAACGACCAGCATTTCCTTTTGCTGGTGACAGATGTAAAAGACCATTCCTGACATAAAGTATTGGTGTTGGGCTTATTCCCTAACAGAATTTTCCCTTCTTGTTAACACCATTAATCAGTTCTTTGACATCCATTCCTTTCCCCCAACAATGGTGCCTTCTTTAGATCTACTATATCTGTCAAAATATAAACAATCATTAACAAGAAAGTTTTTTTTTTTTTTTTTTTTTAGACAGAGTCTTGCTCTTGTTACCCAGGCTGGAGTGTCTGGCTCACTACAACCTCCGCTTCCTGGGTTCATGCGATTCTCCTGCCTCAGCCTCCCGTGCAGCTGGGATTACAGGCACGCACCATCATGCCTGACCAATTTTTTGTATTTTTAGTAGAAACATGGTTTCACCATTTTAGCCAGGGTGGTCTCAAACTCCTGAAATAAGGTGATCTACCCGCCTTGGCCTCCCAAAGTGCTGGGATTACAGGTGTGAGCCACCATGCCCAGCCACAAGACAGATTTAAACAGCATTTATTAGTAGAGCCAAGTCCTTATTTATTTATTAAGTCATAATTCAGGTAAAACTTTCCCTGAGACTAGGCTCCATATAACAGTGAAGCTATCCCCGTCAGAGCCTTTTTCACATTGTACAAAAGTTAGCTGTATACACAAAAATTTTTTTGTAAGTTCCAGGCAAGAGTAACCAATTCCTGTTTTACCTGTTTTCCAAATCCCTAAAGTTCAGCACAATTCCTTGCACAGAGTAAGTAAGAGATGAAAACTCAACTGAAATGTTGAGTCTTGGATGAAAGTTTATTTTTGCTAATTAAATAGGCAAGGAAATTACTTTGACTATTATATCCATTTATAACCTAAAAATGTACAAAGATATTCCTGAATCTAGTCACAGATGGAGTAAAAGCTTCTACCATCTGGTTTATAGGTGAAATTACTTAATTGTATGTGTAATTAGACTATGCACTTGTCCAAAATATAAACATTCCCTATTTTAGAGAAAAAAATGCAAAATTAAATTAGTTATAATCTCCAACCCTTCTGCACTGGACTTCCACACCATTCTACCTCAGTTCCTGAAATACAGCATCAAAAATTAAAACACAGTTTTCTAAACAAAAGGGTTTGCAGCATAACCAATTACTTTTGCTAAATATATACCTCATAATTATACTGACTGTGGGGATGAGTTTCACTTAAAAGACATAAAACATTAAAACGTATGCTAAGGAATACAAAATTTAAACAGTGACAACATAGATATGCCCCCGAAAATAGCATACGTCTCCAAAGCAAATGTTCACAAGGAACACCCTCTCCTCCAAACCACTGGGGTTAGGTTTATTTTTATAGGCCGTTGCTAACACAATAACATGCTTAAAAATGTTGGAACCTGTCAAACAATGGAACCAACTTAAAAAAAAACACTGTACTAAATAAATCCTTTGGTAGTTGCCAAATCAGGTTATCGCTAAGGAATGATTTTAAAATTGCAGTAATGATGGCAATATTAGCTAAGCAAACAAATTCTAAATTGTTATTAACCCGAAAATAAATCATTTATAGTAGAGGAAAATAATTTAAAGATGATTTTATATGTAGAATAACAGTATTCATGTAATTCATTTGCTTAGAAAAGATGCTTTAAAACTGTTATTTCCTTGATTATGGATTATAAATATCTAAAATCTGCATGTCCCTCATTTTCTTTTATTATTTAACTATAATCGTGTAGTTTTTGCTTTTTGTCTCACAATTAGATAAATGATAGTGCCACTTATTGATATGTGGAAGAATAAGCAGGTTTGGGGTGCAGAGATCAGAAATTCATTTTCGGATATGTTAAGTTTGAGGTTTCAATGAGGCATCCATGGAAAAATTTCAGAGAGGTGTTTGGATGTGTGAGTATGGGACTGAAAACGTAGAAATGAATGAATGAATAACAGAGTAACAGTGCAGTGCTTTAGACACTAGAGTCTGTGTGAGTTTGCATCCTAGCTCTGCTATTTAGCAGCTGCTGACCTTAACGAATTATCTCTCTGCCTCAGTTTACTTATATCTAAAATAGGGATAAGTAGGTTAATGTGAGAATTAAGTAAATAAACAAATATTTTTTAAAACCTATAGTTTTGCTTGCTATAAATTTTGATGTTTATTATTCTTATCACTAGTAGCAGCAGATATTACAGATGATACTTAATCTTTGAAGAGGATAGGGTATCTAAAGAGAGTGGAAAGAAGCTCCCAAGTTCAAGCCTTGACTAACTCCCAAATTAGAGATCAGGAAAACAATAAAGGGAATTTAAATGTTCCCTGCCTGTGATGTAGGAACAATTACAGCAGGAAGGTGTCATGGAAGCCAAAAGAGGAGAATCTGTCAAGAAGGCCCAAACACATAGCATACAGACTTGCGTCTAGCTAGCTGGTATGATATAGCAACAATAATTCCCTAATGTTGGTGGCTCTCCAAGTTTAGGTCTAGCTACATGCCCAAAAAGGAAGACATTTTTTGAGCACATGCTATGGAGAAACTTCTTCCTGGTGTTACAGCATCCCTCTCACAGTCCTTATGTTTTTGACTTCTAAGTCTATTTCAACAAATAAAAATAAAAGTACTCCTTTAAATAAGGAGTGTCTTCATTCAAACCAGGAAGCATTGCTATATAAGGGAAAGTAATTCTTAAATATATTTAGAATAATTATATTCTTGAATGTCTAGGGGAAAAGAAAGGGCTTTGTATAGAGAGAAGTAGAGAAAACAGTACTGTCAAATACATTTACATGGTCAGTATTCAGAGTCTCCAACAACATTAAAGGAATAGAGTGTGTTACTTTCACAAGCAGAGCTTCTCCCTAAGTCAGATTCCAAAAACAAGCTACTACTCTAACCTCCTCTGTTTAATACTTTGGAAAGCACAGAGATGAAAATGCAGCACAAGTCTTTACTAAAAAAAGATCTGATGTTGGTGAGCAGGTAGTATTTGGTTAAAACCAACAATTTTGGAAAATAGAAACCATACTCCATTTATATACAAAATGCATATAAGCATTTTTAAGAAGAGGCTTAAACTAATGTTTAGAAGATTTTTTTCAATAGCAACAAAAACATGAAATGCCAGGTTTTATTTTCCAGAAGACATTAGTGAATAATTTTATTGTTAATACTAAATAAGGATAACAAGAATAAGGTTCCAGACTCTGGTTCTGGGTGTGAACAACTGCTGAGTTTTGTTCCATTTCATGCATATTTGACCCAGGTCAGCTTTATCACAAGGAAGGAGCAAGGAGGGGGATTTTGCTAGTAGACAGCTGAAAACCATGCAAACTCACTGCCATTAACAAAGTGCAGCCAAAACTGACACTATTCATGGGCATAAATCCTATGTATCCACAATACTGATATACAGTAGAATTGCTTCCTATGATATTTTGTTACTTATATATGCTGCAGGCTTCTGTCAAGGTAGAAATGTTATCTTCGGTTTATGAAAATAAAATATCTCTTCGATAAGGTTCAGATAGCAAAGGAACAAGTAAGTTAGAGGCTGCACATGTATAGCAATTCCACCCCCGAGAGAAGCTGTGGGGGCTGTTCTTCTAGGCACACTGATGACAATACATTTCCTCAATTTGAGGATTCATAAAGGTTTTCTATTTTTTACATCTATATGCTTCTCAAAATTGATTTTGTATGTATGGTTATAATAACGTTTCTCATATTAATGTATTACCCAGCTGTTTTAAAGAAGAAGGGAGCTCTGTAGGTAATAATATAAAATCAGTGCCAGATATACTAAATTTAAAAAGTACAGAACAATGTGTGTAACATCATTCACATTTACATACTATTTTTTAAAGGATAGATACATAGATGTTGTTATATGCATATTTTATTTCTAGAAGGAATGACAAAGAACAGGTAAGGGCTGTATGAAAGGGGAGGGGGCAGAGGTAGGCAGAGGCCTATTTTTCATTGTATACCCTTTTCATGTTTTGATTGTTGATGTTTTAGTTATTTAAAAGTACAATAATTGACTTTTTCAAAAGAACAGACCAATATTGTTATGGATACCTGCATATGAAGTCAGCACATAAAAACTTTTTTTTTTTTTTTTTTTGAGACAGAGTGTTGCCCAGGCTGGAGTGCAGTGGCACAATCTTGGCTCACTGCAACCTCTGCCTCCTGGGTTCAAGCAATTCTCCTGCCTCAGCCTCCCGAGTAGCTGGTATTACGAGCACATGCCACCATGCCCAGCTAATTTTTTTACTTTTAGTAGAGGTGGGGTTTCACCATATTGCTTAGGCTGGTCTCAGACTCCTGACCTCAGGTGATCCACCTGCCTCGACCTTCCAAAGTGCTGGGATTACAGGCATGAGCCACTCTGCCCAGCCTGAAACCTCTATTAGGAGGCCAGGGTGTGGTGGTAAACTCACACAATGAATTACTATTCAGCAATAAAAAACAAACTATACATGCAAAGTCAAAATGGCTGTTTAAAACATTATGCTGAGTAAGAGAACCTTTGCACAAAATAGTGCATACTTTATGATTCTATTTACATGGAGTACTAGAATAGTCTAAATAAATCTATCACAAAAAACAATCACAATTGTTTTCTGCTGCCAAGAAAGAGAGGTTATGTCAAGGGGTTGGGGGCTGCCTAGGAAAGGGCATGAGATAACTTTCTGGGGTAACAATTATGTTCTATGTTTTGATAGGTTTCTGGGCTACATAGGTATATACAGTTGCCAAAACTCAATAAATGTTCACTTAAGACATTTTTATTGTAAATGAAGTTTTCCTCATGAGAAAATAATCCGTAAGCAAATTTTGAACACTAGTTAATGATATGCATTCTGGAGCAGAGTGAAGTGTCTAAATGCAATTTACTTTGAAATACATCAGAAGAAAAAAGATGGGTTGATGGATAAACATCATGATATGTGACAAAACAAGTGTAGTTACATGCTAATGGTAACATCTAGGTGACAGAGATTTAGGTGTTCACTATGAAATCCTTTTAGATTTTCTGTATGTTTAAAAATTTTCAAAACCAAATGTTGAAAATAGCTTTGAAAATACTTCTAGTTAAGTTATTCTTTAAAATGCATACATTGTATGTAGCAACATCTGTTTGTCAATATACATTGTTCTATCTCGTATACTAAACATAGTGAGTTTAATAAGGAGTTTACAAATATTATATTAAATTATATTATTATATTAAATTTCCAGAACCATCATGGAAGAGATTGTGGCTAAAATATGTAAACGAAATACTGAATGTACATCTTGATTTGCAAATATGAAATGATACCACTTGTAAGTTTGGCTTCTAGCAACAGTTCAATGCCCTTCCCACGACCTACTCTAAGCCAGTTCACTCTACTATCCAAAAGAAGTGTTGGCAGCAGTACACTACACTCATAAGGACAGTGAGTGAAGGTCCCAAAGGGTATAAAAGCCACCGCACACATCACACATCTCTCTTTTCTCTCTTCTTTCCCTCAGGGGACATAGAGTAAGCCCCACTCACCACAGCTTCCTCTCACTTCCTTCCCTTCCCCACACTGCTTTACTCTCCATACCAGCTGGTGTGGTGAGACCAAGAAAGGAAAAGAATCTGTATTCTCTTGCAGATGCTCTGCCTCTTGCTCAGATGCTGCTCAGTGTGCACTGGATCAGCCCACTTCAAAAAATCATTAGATCCAAGACTGAGGTTTATGCTGGGAGGGAATACTGGGGCTGTGGCCTTTAGTGCAGCAAGAGGAATCTGTGGTTCAGCCTAGCTTATCAGGATACTGCAATGGATTATGGTCACAGTTCCAGCTGGAAGTCAAGCTTTTCTTCCCCTGTGTGACTTGCTCTGCTATAGTGCCTGTGTCTCTGTGTGCATGTAGGCATCCATCACTCCGGGGCATCAAAAGAAGGAATGGCAGCAGCGTAGGTTGGAATTAGGTTATTTCTGGAAGTTTAGCTCAAATACCCACTAGCAGCATCCTGACACTGCAGATTTTAAATGTAAACACTTCTTATTCTTTTTTTTTTCCCACTCAATTATATGTTGGGCACATATTTTCAAATCAATATACATAGATTTATCTACCCCATGCTTTCTAATCTTTAAGTAGGAGTTGATGAGTATCCTGGCCCAGTGATAATTAAAGCAGATATAGTAAAATTTGCTTTAATAGGTCAAGGACTATAGATCTATCACCTTCCCTCAACAGAACACCTATATTTCAGGGCTCTAAACTAGGGCATAAGGGCCTCATGACAAGTCATGATACTTTTACCGTATGATATTCTATATTTTCTGTGTATGTGCATTACTACAATAAGCCAAAAAGTGACTTAGTCCATCTGTATTTGGTGGACAGGATGCCAAAACCCATAGCTTATTCTATTATTTGTTTTCCTGATGAATTTAATGACTAGATGTTTTTTATATTATATAAATATATTCCAGTTTCTGAGTAATATATAAGAAAATTGTTAGAAAAGAGTAATTTTGGAATTGATAAATTATTGAATTGCTATTACGTATCATTCTTACCTCATTTGAAGGAATGGTGGCAAAGGGTTTGATGACAGCAGCTAACGGAATCTGAGCTTGCTTTGCCATATCTGACGTGCATGGAAAACAGTATGTTGTGCAACGGATGAATCGAGGACTGGCATTTCCTGAAACATTCAAAAGGATACACTTAAAACTTGTTTAGAAAAAACCTTCCCTAAGATATTCAAATATTTATAAAGGTACTTCTAGATAACGCATTGCCTTATTTTGGATTTGTAAAACTCTCTTCACGATTTTTTTTTAAAGTAGTATTGTGCAATTCTACAATCTATTTCCAGGAACACTATAATTTCTTACAAAATAAAAATACTCTGAATCATACTGCAAAGACATAAAAGAAGTATCTTACTTATTATTATTTTCCATAAGCAGAGCCTTAATATAGCCTTACCGTAGATTTGAGAAGTATTTAGATTCAATGGAAAAAATAAAACAAAGAAACACATAAATATGAAAGAACAAAATTTTCGAATCGCAATTATTTCTTCTTCATCTTCTTTTATCTGCTTATGGGAAAGGTAAGCATTTGTATATCATTTCATATTACAAAGTGATACTTTGTCAAATATAATGCAATTTGTCTGTTTTTTTCTAAATTTGAAAATTGCATTTAGAAATGAAAATTCTACTTGTAACAGAAATATTATTTTCAAAAACATCCTAATCTATTTTTAATAGATGTTAGGCTTCCTGACCAAATATCTTTACTTCATGGCATACACGAGTGTTAAAACAACATCTATGACATAAAGAATAATTTAACACTAGAATATCTTATCTAAAATAAATTTTGAAATAAAATTATGACTAAAAGAATGCAATCATCAAATGTTCACTGAGTGTCTACAACATTTCAGGCTCTGTCCGAGGTGCTTGCAGAGCTTATTCTTGCAGATGACACAGACAATGAATATTACACCTAATAAAAGTAAATTATATAGGATATTAGAAGGTGATGAATGCTGTGAAAAAGCATATCTAGTGAAGGGGTACCAGGAGGTGGGAGGCAGATTACAATTTTAAATACTTACAAGGTAGGCCTTATTTAAAAGTTAACATCCGAGCAAAGAGTCACAGGAGGCAAGCGATTTACTCAAGCAGGTATCTGGGGAAGGACGCCCCTGGAGTAGAGGGACAGCAAGAGGTCTATGGAACTGGAATGGAGGCACTGTGGGGGGCCCAGGCTGGTGAGGAGTTCAGCAAAGCTACAGGCCAGATGAGGTAGACTCTTGAGACCATTTTAAGCCCTCCGACATTTCTCCCAACGAAATGGGGAGCCGCTGATGGTTTCAGAGCAGAGGAGTGTCATGATGTGACATAGGTTCCTCTGCCTGCATTTTCAGAATGGATTGCAGTGGCAAAGAGTAGAACCAGGGAGACCATGTGAACACTGCTGCAGTACCAGCCCAACAGCAGTAGAGCTGTTGAGATGTGGCTAAATTCTGAATATATTTCGAAGGTACAGTGACTTATTTGTTAAAGAGCATGATGTATAAGGTGTGAAGATATGAGGTATGAGAGAGTGTGAAGAATGACTCTAAGGTTACTGGCCTGAGAAACTAGAAGTATAAAATTGCCACCAACTGACAAAGGAAAGGCTGCAAGAAGGGAAGGGATGTTTTAACAGGTGTGCAGGTGGAGACAGGAATCTAGTCTGGGACATGTCCAATTTGGGACATCTATTACACAATGAAACAGCAATGCTGAGTACACAATTAGATATGTGCATCTGGAGACTGGGAAGTCTGGGCTGGAGATACACATCTGGGAATTCTTACCATATAGATGGTATTTGAAGCCATGAAACCAAGTTAAAACCACCAAGGGAATAATTATGGCCAAAGAAGAGAAGATGATCAAATTCTAAGCCCTGGGGTCCTCCAAGACAAGGAGGTTAGAGGAGGAGAAGAAAGCAGCCGAAGGACTGAGAAGGATGAAATGAGAAGCCTAGGACCTATATCATGCGGAGGCATGATCATCTATGCCAGATGGTGCTGCTGGAGATTCTAAAGTGACAGTTTTGGTGGAATGCTGGGGGAAAATCTGCTCAGAGTGAGTTTAAGAGATAACAGAAGGAGAGGAATTGGCAATAGTCCTTAATTTTGTTCTGGAGGGGTGGAAAGAGAAGAGTGCTAGCTGGTAAGGGAAGTGGATCAAGAAAACATTTTTATATTTTAAGATAAGATTTTTTTAAAAAGATGGAAATCATTCTGTAGAAAGAAAAATATTGGTGATTTAAGAAGAGTGGAGACTTATTGTGGGAATATACTTGAGTAGTGCACAGGGAGAGAGGCTGGCTTTTGACCAGAACACAGATTGCTCACTGAGGGCCAAATGCAGGCTGCCACAGTGGGAGGACGTGCTGAGGCAGGGGGTCCATGTGGTGGGGGTATGGAAGTTTTTCCTCCTAAAAGGAGGATGTAAAGCAGCTAAAAGAAAGATGCGAGAGAAGGTGCTGCAGGTTTGAAAAAGTGTAAAATAGTCACTAAGGAGAGTGGAAAAGTGAAAAGACCAGGGAATACAGAGTGCTGGGATGTTTATGGTCCTGAGTTTAAACAGAGATTGCAGTGGGGTTGTGAGACTTTCTCTGGCGATGTTTCGTTACACAGATGCAGGCCTGAAATGAATGGAAGGTTGAACTTAATGCTTTTATTCTGCTCATTTCCAAGCTAGTAATGCCAGACTTCACAGTTTTTAGGACAAACTGGAAATCTGGATTTTTATACAACATATTCTGATTTTTAAATAATGACAGTTAATTCAAATAGAAACAAAAGAAATTACTGTATAGGGCAAATTAATATGACTTCAGGCTGAACCCAGTCCTTGGGCTCCTCTGCAGAGCATCTGAGAGAAGGGGAAGACATAGTACTAACAGCAGAGATAATAATAATAATAACAGCAGCCAATGTGTTAGACATCATTCTAAGACTTACATGTAAACTCATTTAGCCCCACAATAACTCTATAGATTAATATATTTATGATCTACTTTAATGAGGGGGAAATTGAGACACTAGGAGATTAAGTGATTTATCAATGGTTAAAGAGTTAGTAAGTGGCAAAAGTAGGATTAGAACCAATTATAATTTTCTGCAACATCCCAGAAAAATTGAGTCCAGCTTGTCAAGGCCAACAATGCTGGATGAGGAGTTGAGATGAACCCTGCCTGCCCATGGGCAACGGTGGCATTTCTTTGGCAAGGGTAAAAATTAAAAGAAGTTTTCTTACCAAGAGTAAAATATCAAATAAGTAATTGAAGAAAATCAATCTGCCCAAAGTTAGATAGCTTCTAGGAGCAGAAAAAGAATAGAGACAGGTAAGCTGGTCCATTGCTTTAAGAGCTCAGGTGAGCAGTAATAGAAGATGAAACCAGATTTTTGGCAGCAGGAATAAAAGAAAATGAACTATTAGATAATATTAATAAACATAAATATGTTTAAATGCTTATTAGTGTTTGTTTCATATTTAGACAACACTTTCCGCATTATCATTGTTACACAATGCTATAGAGACTATGAACTAATAATTTAAAAAATATTTTAAAGTTTATTTTAATTTTCCATTGCACTCAACTTTACTTGTTAAAACTACCAATAAATATTGAGATTGGATATTTGTTACCTTTAAAGGGTTTATTTTTTGACAGTGAAATATGCATAAACAAATGAGCTCTAAAGGTGACTAAACAAATGCTTCATTCAGGAAGATAATGTGCACGAAGAATAAAATTTGAAAAAGCAACTGAGAATTTATTTTTACAAACAGGTATACGACAGCGGGGCATAAAAGGTCTGGCTACAGTGGATAATTTAGTAACCTTAGGAACTAAAATTTGAAGCTTTTTGAGATGCCTAGTAAAGAGCATTATGGGATAATTTGACTGAAAACATTCAATAAATTAATTCCATAGACATTTACTAAGCTAAGTCCCATGCAAGGGCTTAGAAACAGAATAGAGTGAGGTCTCTGGCTTCACAATCTAGTTGGAAAGAGTCATGGTAAAAATAGATCATTGCAACATAGTGTGGTAAACATCACAGAAGAGCAAATAGGTTAAGAAACAGAACAAAGGAGACAACAACTCTGTCCCTCGGACCAGAATGGACTACACAAGGGATGAAGTGCTTGAACAGGTTCTTAAAGAATGGGAGCCAAAGGACAAGTAGAATCTTAAAATAAGATCCTGTAGCCAAAGGCAAAGGAATAATATTTTAAAGTTTAAGACTATTTTATATTTATTGGCGATCCTAACCAGCTGTATGGCCTTAGGCAAGCCACTTCACCTCCCCGGGTCGTACCCTTACATCTGTAAAGTGACAGAGCTGAGCAAATAAAGTTCAAGATTTCTTCCAGCTCTATATTCTACTGGGTCTGTGAATTTATATACATGTCTGAGAACCTTGGGTTACATCCTCAAAAGTGAATTACTATGATCAAATAAGCCAGGCCAGACAAAGGGGCTTCATAGCAAAAGGATACCAGGCCTGCTCCACACCAGGCCTCCACACCAGGCCTGCTCTCACATCTTGCCAGGGCTTGGCTGCAGGCTAAGAAGAAATAATGATGAATCAGACTCTGCCGCCTTACTAGTCCTGCCTGCTCACCCACTCCTTCCTTCATACTCTTTCCATACTATACGACCCAGCAATTTCACTTCTAGGTACAGTACATAAGCCAAAGAAGTGAAAGCAGGGTCTCGCATAGATACTCGTACATAAATATTCACAGCAGCATTATGCACAAGAGCCCAAAGGTAGAAACAACCCAAATGTCCTTCAACAGATGAATGGAAAACAAAATGTGGTATGTATAAAAAATGGAATGTTACACAGCCTTAAAAAGGAATGAAACTCTGATATATGCTACAAGGTAGATGAATCCTGAAAATATTATGCTAAGTAAAATAAACCAGACACAAAAGGACAAATATTGTATGATTCTACTCAAATGAGGTGCCTAGAGTAAATTCACTCACAGAGACAGAAAGCAGAATTAGAGGCTAACAGGGGCCAGGTGGGGTGGAAGAATGGGGAGTTATTGTTTAATGGGTACAGAGTTTCAGTGTGAGATGATTTTTTTTAAAGTTCTAGAAACAGGTAACAAAAAGGATTTGGTTGTACAACATTGTGAATATAATTAAGGCCACTGAATTGTATACTTGAATATGATTAAAATAATACATTTTATGTTATTTATATACATATATACACACACACAGATTTAACCACAATTTAAAAACTACGCACGAGTCCCTCAAAACAAAAAACTATGCAGATTCTGTTACCTGACATGTACTATGCTCTCTCCCACTACCATACTTTAGCACATTCACCTCCACTGCCTGGCAACCCTCCCCTCCCCTACCTCCCTAGTTTTGTGGGTTACACTTGCTCACTAAAGACACAGTTCGGGTGTCTCCAACTAGAGCAAAGACAGGCTGGGTCAGTTATCTGGTTGGTGACCTCACATTTAAGTTCCCATGGCGACATGCTTTTTATCCTTCTATTATAACATTCATCTCACTGTATTAATATTTAGTTTTCTCTTTTTCCCTGCCAGATTGTTCACTCATTTAAAAAAAAGAGCCATGTCTTTTATTTCTGAATAGATGCAGTGAAGTTAAGAATACAGGCACTTGCATCAGAATGCTCAAGTTCAAATTCTAGCTTTGCTTCCTAGTAGCTACATCTCTTAGGTAAATTACCTAAGCATTCTGTGCCTCAGTTTTCCACTCTGTAATATGAGAATGATATTAATGTCTATCTCATAACATTATAGGGGGGATTAGATGAATTATTCCATACAAAGTGATTAGAAAATTGTCTGGATACATACTAAGTACTTGCAATTATTAGCTATAATAATAATGTTAATTTGTCTATTTTTTATTATATTATTAATTTCAGGTTTAGCATAGAGGCCTGGCACATAATAGGTACTGCATAAACACTTTCTGGATGTATGACATGAATGAGTGAAGTTCTGAACAAGTGGAATTCTGATCCCAGATAGCTCAAAGATTTATGGGGGAGACCTGTCTCTACAGTAAAATGTAATGTGATGGGGCAATATATAAATGAAGCACTCTGGGAAAAGACACTGGAGAAGACTTCAAAGAGAAAATTTAAATTGAGTTTGGAAGAACTAAATGTTTCCCAAGTAAAGGGTTGAGAGTCTTATATTCCAAGTACATGTGTTCAATACATATTTATTGGTCAACTAGTTTGTTCTAGATAACAGATGAATTTCGAAGGAAACAGTGGTGAACAAAAAACCATGCTCAGGCTGTTGCAGAGAAAACAGTACACATAAAAATCAGAGACATCAGGAGAAAGAGGATGAGTCTGATTTATTAAGGCAGTTGTAAAGGAAGAAACAGGCAGGAGATGATGCTGATCAGGAATATTCTTTAGGTGGAAAAAAGCCCCAAATTTTATATTTATTTTAAATATTAAATAACATAGATATTAAAACACTTACGTAATGCTTATCATTAGGTTGAAATGAAATTGCCACTTGTATAGGTCACAATGATAGAAAAAAATCAACAATTTCATATAGCTCAACCTATTATCTACCAAGTCCTAAATGATTTACAAATATAAACTCATCTAACTAGTTGGAATGGATTCTGTAAGTAATGAGGAAGAAACAAATTATTTTGACACTAGATCTTACCAAAAGGTCAGAAAGCACAAACTATTTTTGGAATAATAAATGAAGTGATCTGAATTGTTTTAATATTAATATCTACAACACCTATAATTTACATGAAACCTTTCTGTGTATTGAGCCCTCTACACACATAAAAGCATACTTAGGTGTTTGTGTATGACACACAAAGACTCATACACACAGTTATCTCTAATTCTTACATTGGTTCTGCAGGGCCAGTCTTAGTCTCCACATATTACTGAGGGTGATGCTGAGGTTGAGGGACAGGTGAGATACACAAAGTTCACTTGCGCAGTGAGGAGGGGAGTCTGAATTCTCCCAGTCAAAATCTCTTTCTACCTCACAGCTCTATAAGGTTAGCTCTGAAGGCAGCACAGAGGATAGAGAGATGATCCCTAACTAGAACTTGGCTAACTCAACAACTCTGAGATGAGACAAAATGCTTGTTTGTATGCTGATTTTATGTTTCTAGAATAAAGTACATGATCCATTAAAATGGTATATTCAGAATCTCAGACTTCAGATTTCATCAGGCTATATTTTTAACTGGCCATAAACAATAGGGCAATATATTCTTGTGCTGAAAGGTATGAACAGTCAGTAGAGATGCAGCTCAGCTTCTCCTCTTCCCGGTTTAAAAGTGGGAAAAGAGAACCCAAAATGTTAAAAGATCTGCTTAGAAAATGTTGTTAGGGCTAGAACCAGGTCTGCATGACATTTCAAAGAGTCTAATCCCTTACTGCTCTGCTCATGCCAGCTTTCCAACATAGTGAATAAATTAAACCAAAGTAGGGTATAAACCAATTGAAACCCATAAATTAAAATAGATAATTGTATTAAGCAGATATATTGCTCTGTATCTCACTAGAAGCTCTCTAGACTTCTATACTCAGAGAATAAAATTCAGTTGACAGCACTCTCTTGGTACTTGAGGGATTCATGGAGAACTGGTTCATTATCTACTATAATGGGTTTTTCATCATTAAGAGCATTATTGAAGGGTGTCAGTGTATTTGCTTTAAGTGGTGAGAAATTTTAAAACCTTAATAAATGGCATAATTGAAAACAAATACCTTGGTCTTGTATTATACAATCTGTAGTGACCAGGGGAGGGATCTGGCCTCTGGTATTGGTGGCATAAACTTGTCCTCCTCTGCTGGCTCTATCATTCTCGATCACCTGAATCTGATAAATAAGACATTAAGAGCCGGTTAAAGTAGGTTCAGACTCTTCCCAACATTCAATTTAGAGAGTACCTTTGCTCTCTTCTCCCACCGTTTCCCCTCCATCTCAATATTCACACACAGACACAGACACACACACACACACACACACACACACACACACACACACAGTCTCACACATTTACACAAACTGGCATTTTCTAAATCCTTTCAGTTCATTTCAGATCAACTTGTCATGGAAAAACCTACCATGTCTTCAGTTAAAATGGTTACAACTTTAGAATAGTAGTTTTCAATTCTATTCTGTAATTTTTTAAGCTTCAGACCATGACCCTTCAGAGAACTTTATTTTTTATCTAATTTGTTTATTAGGAAATAGGTAAGCATTTTCTTTTCTTTATTTTCTGTTTTTTCATTTTTTGAGATGGGGTCTCACCCTGTCACCAAGGATGGAGTGCTATGGTGCAATCATAGCTCACTGCAGCCTTGACCTCCCTGACTCAAGCCATTCCAAGTAGCTGAGACCACAGGTGGGTGCTACCACAACTGGTTAATTTCTTTTCTTCATCTTTTTGTAGAGACAGGATCTCCTCACCCTATGTTACCTATGCTGGTCTCAAACTCCTGGGCTCAAGCAATCCTGCTGCCTTGGCCTCTCAAAGTGTTGGTGTCAAAGGTGTGAGCCACTACACCTGGCTAGCATTTCCTTTAAAAAAAAAAAAAATCTGGTAAGAAAAGAAATGGAAAACAACTATTTAAAGGAAATACTGGCTTAGCACAATGGCTCATGCCTGTAATCCCAGCATTTTAGGGGGCCAAGGTGGGAGGACCACTTGAGCTCAGGAGTTCGAGAACAGCCTGGGCAATAAAGTGTGGCCTCATCTTTACTAAAAAGGTTTACAAAATTTGCCACGCATGATGGCATCTGCCTGTAGTCCCAGCTACTCTGCAGTATGTGGTAGGAGGATTGCTTATGCTCAGAAGTTCAAGGCTGGAATAAGCTTTGATCATGCCATGGCATTCTAGCCTGGGTGACAGAGCAAGGTCCTATCTCAAAATAAATAAATAAACACTTTTTTAAGTAAAAGAAACTTCCAAAAGGCTAAAAATTATCTCAGAAGAGATGATTTATAATATACACCTATAAAAACCTTAACTTTCTCCTCAAATGCCTTTTGATCTTCAATTTGCTTTTCAAGTTTCCCCAACTGCATCCCTGGCTCCTTGAGATATAAGACACAAACAGTAAAGCAATCCCATGTGGTTTTGCCCACTGTTGAGAAGACAACAGGAGCAAAAGTCTCTCTTTTTTTTTTTTTTTTTTTTTTGAGACGGAGTTTCGCTCTTGTTACCCAGGCTGGAGTGCAATGGCGCGATCTCGGCTCACCGCAACCTCCGCCTCCTGGGTTCAGGCAATTCTCCTGCCTCAGCCTCCCGAGTAGCTGGGATTACAGGCATGTGCCACCATGCCCAGCTAATTTTATGTTCTGTCATCTAATGTGGAAACAACTGATATTTCTCTACTAAAAACAATTGTTACTGATGAATAATATAAGAGATACAAAATATCTCTCTGTTCTGTTTAGGGATGAAAATTATGAGCAAAATTTAGTAATATGGAGTTATTTTTCCTCTTTATCTTCTCCCTTCCCTTATTTCTTTCTTCATAGGTGAAACAAGGAGGAATAAAAGGAAAAAAAAAATGGAGGGGATGTAACAAGAGGGAAAAAAAGGGAGAAACGGGAAGTGTGTCCAGCCTGGAATAGTGTGTCCAAACTGCACCTAAGGATGCAGTTTTTAATATTCCTAAAACCATTAGCAATATGAAAACTGCCTTCTGCCAAACTCTGAAATGTTGCTTTCTCTAATCTTCCCTCCCATTCCATCCAATCCAGCCCCCAGCTGGTATTGACAACATTGGTGTTATGAAATGTTGATGACAGATTTAGCCTGCCTTTAAGTCTACAGATCTTCCCTCCTAATTTCTTAGGACCTGAATTGTTATTAGATTAATATATAAAATGGCTTCAAACATAACAGCTGTCAGATACAGATAAGACTAAAGCTACCATGAGTGGAGACTAGAAGCAGAGAAATGGAAACATTATAATCATATTCTGTATTTTGACCACAGGGTTAATCGGATTCATTAAAATCAGAGTTGTTTCTTATTTTTTATTTTTTATTTTTTTGAAACAGGGTCTTGCTCTGATGCCCAGGCTAGAGTACAGTGGCATGAAGAGGGCTCACTGCAGCCTCAAACTCCTGGGCACAAGCCATTCTCTTGCCACAGCCTCCCGAATAGCTGGGATTACAGGTGTGCACTACCATGCCGAGTTAATTTTTTAATTTTTTGTAGAGATAGGGTATTTTGTTGTCCAGGCTTGTCTCAAATTCTTGGGCTCAAGCTTTCCTTCTACCTTAGCCACCAAAAGTGTTGGGATTATAGGCGTGAGTCATTGCACCTGGCCTAGAGTCATTTTTACATTTTTCAATATTTATTACAATCATTTCAACCACCAAAGAGTCAAATATGAAAGTGAGGTAAAAGCCATGATAATGTATTAGTGTTCATAATATACAGAACATATTGAACATAGTCTTTAATCAACTATATTTCCAAAAAGTTAATTTTTAAATCATCCATTTGCAATTTACAAAACCCTGCTTCCAAAGAAACAGTGTTATCAGTAGTAATTATATTTCTAAATTAATTCAGATCTTGGATGGAATACTACAAAGACTAGGAGATATTAAAGTATTTCTGATAATTGCTAAAAAAAAAATACTATACCTATTTTATTTACCTAAAGTGTACATTCTTGAAAAGCAGGCTTAGAGATAAAATAAGCAAGCTTCAACAGCAATTTTGACTGTGTCTCAGTACTTGAAGGGTTTAGATTTAATAACAGTGATTTTGATAATTCCGAAACTACTTCAAAAGGCATAGATTTATTTTCCCTTCAGAAGATGTGCTGCTAGAATTACAATTATACTTATCAGCTATGAATGGAGCATTCTGGGTTCATAAAACAGAATTGGAAAAGAGAAAAAAAAGGAAGTGATTCTCTTGAGATAAATGAGTAAGTATAAGGGAAAAACAAGAGGATGTGTGTGCCAGACAAAAAAGGCTACTCAGCAGAATCGTGAATTTTAGAGAGGTAAGATAAAGTAGAGGAGAAAGCACCCAACTTCGGAATAATCCTCTTATGGACACAGAAAGGGAGGGAGAAAGAGTTTTGATGATGATAAGTTTCCTTACTTTTAAAATTTGTCTAAAACCATCACCCAAAAATGTTGTAATAAGCACCTGGCTCAGGACTGGAGTATAGCAGAAGCCCAGTAAATGTGACTTTACATCTTTCTTTCCAAAAGGAAAAATTTTGTTAGCAAAAGCACATTACTTTGGTAATAGGAGCATAAACAGGTTCCATCTGATATCACTATTTAATTACTTTTAAGATAAAAATAAATACTGGACTGATTTGTCTGTATAAGGGTCCTGGATGAGTCAGAGCATCTACTCCTTCTTGCTTTTGTTGCCCGTTCATTCAAGGAATACATGGACATATCAGTTCTGTTCTAAGTGTTAGAAACACAGCAGTGAACAAAACCAAATCACTGCCCTCATGGAGTGGACATTCTAGTATGGAAGACAGGTAATAAGTAAACAAATGTACAAATAACACACCCGGCATCAGGCAGTAATCAGTGCTGTGGATACGGAGTCAAATGGATGGGGTGACAGGGAAACTGAGGATGACCAATGAGGACATTAAAGAAATGAGGACATGAGCTGTGCCTTGCATACACTTAGGGGAAGAGCATCTAAGCAGAATAAATATCAAGTGCAAAGACCTTGAGGTAGGGGCATAGGAGGCAGGTGTTGTTGAGTCAAAGGGTGTGGGGAAGAGTGGTAAGAGACCAAGTCAGAAGTAGGGGTGTGTGGGGGGGAGGGCAGGTGCAGGGGAGCCAGGGGTGGCAAATAATGTAGGGTCCTGCAGACTATTGTAAGAACTTTGGTTTTTAACTAGAGTATTGACTTTCTAAGCCATGACATGATGTGACTTAGAATTCTAATGGATGACTCTGGGCTACTCTGTGCGGACTAAAAGGGTAGGGAGACCAGTTAGGAAGCTCTTAGAAGAACCTAGGTAGGTAGATAGTAAAGGCTTGGAACAGGATGAATAGACAAGGTAGGACCAAGAGAATTAGCAAAAGAACTAAATGTGAGATGTGCAAGAAAGGAAGAATCAGAGATGATTCCTAGGTTTTTGGCCTGAGGAGCTAGAAGAATGGAATTGGATCTGAATTTCAGGAAAAAGGTCTTTACTAGGAATATCTGCATTCTCATTCAAAGCCATGAGAATGAATGGGATTACCTAGAGTGGTGCTTTGCATACTTTAGTGTGCCTAAGAATCATCTGAAGAGCTTGTTGAAATACGGATTCCAGGGTCTTACCCTTAGAGATTCTGATTCCCTAGCTTTGGGCTGAGGCCTGAGAACATGAATTTTTAATAAGCTCCCAGGTGATGCTGATGGTGCTGTCCTGGGAGCACATTCTGAGAAGTGTTGATCTAGAGAGTAAATGTCAATGGAGAAAGGGACAGGTCCAAAGACTAAGCCTTAGGACACTTCTAACACTAGGTGATAGAGAGATAGGGAGATATCAACAAAGGAGACAGGGCCTCCAGTGGGGTAGGCAGAGATGTAACCAAATGGGTGGAATCCCACAAGCCAAATGTAAAAGTTTTGTTTCAAGGAGAACAGAGTACGTAAACAGATGTGTCAAACTGCTGCTGATGTCAAGTCACATGGAAGCGGAGAACAGACCATTAGATTTGGTAACAGGAAGTCATTGGTAACTGGACTAGCACAGTATTGTGGGGTTGTGGTGATAAAATCTAAGCTGGAATAGGATCAGGAGAGAGTGGGAGGAGATGAACTGAAAACAGCAGATATAGGCAACTCTTTGGGAGATTTCTTGCTATAAAAGCAAGCCAAGAGATGGGAGGAAACTGAATCCAGGTTTGGGGAGAGGCCAAGGAAAGCTTCTTCTATTAATGATGGGAGGCATCATTGGATATTTATATTCTGACGAGAGTGATCTAGACAGAGAAAAAATTAAGTTCATTTTCAAAGAGGTGTAGATGATGCAAGAGAAAGGGGATGTGATGGTTAATTTTATGTGTCAACTTGGCTAAGCCATTTTTAGGACAAACACCAGTCAGTCTAGATGGCGCTGTGAAGGTACTGTTAAAGTATTTTTAAGACCTAATTAACATTTAAACAGGCAGACTTTAAAGCAGATTACCTTCCATAATGTGGGTGGGACTTAACTAATCAGCTGACAACCTTAGAAAAAGGCAGGTTCCCTGAGAAAGAGAAAAAGTCTGCCTCCAGATGCCTTTAAACTAGAGCTGCAGTAACAACTCCTCCCTAGGTCTCCAGCCTGCTGTCTTAACTTTCCTATTCCGTTCCCATAACCAAGTAAAACCATTAATTAAAATAAATCTCCCTCCCTCTTTTAAGCCATGAAAGCAATGACTGGCAATATGATTATCAATAAAGACAATAAGAATTGTCAAAATTTAATTTCTAACGTTATAGCAGTAGATAGTATTACAAATCTTCAACTTCAAATTCAAATAAATACAAAGTGACAGATTACAAAAACAGCCAACATTATGCTTCCCTGTATCAATTCTCTTTTCATCGTTGCCTTGCCCCTCCTCCCATCAAGAGGCAAAGTCCATTTTCTTACTCCTTGAATCTGAGGCGGTCTTGTGACTTGCTTTGGCTGAGAGAATGTAGCAGAAGGAGTGATGTACCAGTTCCAAGCCTAAGCCTCAAAAGGCCGTGTGCACTCCTACCTTCCCTCTTGGATGTCTGCCACCCCATGAACAAACCCAGTGTACCCTGCTTGACAACATGGCCTGGTCATCCCCCATCAACAGATGGATACCAAACACAAGATACACAAATGACACAATGATGGGCAGGGCAGTGGCCCTCAGCAAGATATGTCCATGTCCTAATCTCTGAAATCTGTGAATATTACTGATATGGAAGGCAGGCAGGGAAATGCTGGGTGGAGAAAGGCAGTTTCCTGTCTAGGGCTCTACACGCACGGACCTAGGTGAGGACAGGCACTCCTACTTTCACCCAAATGCTGTATTTTTCAAGACCACACTGGCCCACCACACCCTCATCCTGGGCTTATAAAAACCCAAGTACCTAATTACATATTGGGAAAAAAAAAAAAAAAAAAAACCCAAGTACCTAATATGCAGGCACCCAGGCAGCCAGACGTGCAGGGGAGCACATAGGTGGATAAAGATACAAGTGGTTGGACAGCAAGAGGATGTGGAGGGAGCATGCCAGTGTAGAAGCACACTGACAGACACCAGCACACCGGCAGGCCATCCATGGGCGGGCCAAGGTGAAGTTTGGTCAGGGTAGTCAGAGGAGAGCCTGGGCCACTGAGTGGTGGGACTCCAGGGGAAAAATATCTCTCTCTGGCTCCCCCATCTGATGAGTGCTACTTCTACTGAATAAAACCTTGGACTCATTCTCCAAGCCCACATGTAATCCAATTCTTCCAGTACATCAAGGCAAAAACCTGGGATACAGAAATCCCTCTGTCCTTGTGATAAGGAAGGGGTCTAATTGAGCTGGTTAACACAAGTCACCTATAGACGGCAAACTAAAAGAGCACCCTGTAACACATGTCCACCAGGGCTTCAGGAGCTATAAACATCCACCCCTAGACACTGTCATGGGAGCCAGAGCCCCACAGCCTGCCTGTCTGTATGGTCCCCTAGAGGTTTGAGCAGCAGGGCCCTGAAGAAGTCAGCCACATTCTCACTGCACGCCCTTCGAGGGGCACAAGGGAACCTTTCTCATTTCATTACCTCATATGGCAAAAGAATTTTATGATGTTAAGGATCTTGAGAGAAGGAGCTTATCCTGGCCCTGCATGGAATCACATGTATAAGAAAGAGGCAGAGGAATTTTGAGATAAACACTCAGAGAAGAAGATACAAAGAGGAGGAGGACGCGATGTGACCACAGAAGCAGAGACTGGGGTCATATGGTCACAAGCCAAGGAAAACCTGAAGCCACCAGAAGCTGAAAGAGCCTAGGAACAGATTCTCCTCCACAGCCTTCAGAGGCAGCACAGCCCTGCTTAGTGTGCTTTTCATTGCTTATATCAGAACATCTGGAACAGTCATTTGTAAAGAAAAGACATTTATTTCTTATAGTTCTGGAGGCTAAGAAGTCCCAGGTTGATGGGCCACATCTGGTGAGAGCCTTCTTCCAGGTGGAGGCTCTGCAGAATCCTAAAGCGTGACAGCATGACATGGCGAGGGGGCTGAGCCTGGTAGCTCAGGTCTCTCTTCCTCTTATTATAAGGTCACTAGTTCCACTCCTATGATAACCCATTAATCCATTAACCCACTAATACATGAATGGATTAATCTATTCATCAGGGCAGAACCCTCACGACCCAATCATCTCTCAATACTGCCACACTGCAGATTAAGTTTCAACATGCATTTTGGAGAAGACAAATATTCAAACCATAGCACTTACCAACACTTTGATTTTGGACTTTTGGTCCCCAGAACTGTGAGAGAATAAATTTCTGTTGTTTCAAGTCACCTAATTTGTGGTAATTTGTTACAGCAGCCACAGGAAACTAATAACATTATCCTAAACCATCCACACCCCAGCCAAGCCTCCAGCTGACCCCAGATGCATGAGCAAGCCCAGCCCAAACCGGGTGAGCCTAGCCCAAATTAGCAAAACTGTTCAGGGAATCCACTCATGCGTATTAAGATATAGTAGTGCTAAGCTACTGAGCTAATATGGTAGCTTTCCGTGCTCCTTAGTTTATTTCTAACTTCTTCTGCTTATATTTATAGAACCTATTCAAAGACCTAAAATTAACTGTAGCCAATTTCATTATTATTCTGAAAGGATTTTACATCCCAGTGCCACAAGATTGGCAGCTTCCCTGCCCCACTGTCATTGAGCTTTGTTTTATGATTTGCTTCAGCCAAGGGCACATGAGTGGAAGCTTTAAGAGCTGTTGCATGTTTTGGCCAGCTTTCTTTCCTCCCTCTGCCAAAAAATAGCATGTCCTCAGTAGTGGGTGCCTCTTCACTCTGGATTCTGGAATAAGGATGAAGCAGAGCCTGAAGCCAATCTGCGGCCGCTGCAGCCTACGTGTAAACTAAGTGACAAATGCATCTTTGCAGTTGTAAGCAAAGTTGGGGATTGTCGGCTATGCAGAATAACCTTGTAAAGCTGACTAATACAATTATTAAAGAGTAACCCTTCAAAGAAGTCACTTGAGTGAAGAGTTTAGTTCTAACTTTACATAAAACAATTTTATTTTTTAATGTGCAAGATGTAAAATATACTTTCAGTCTCTATGGGTTTCTCTTATTGAAAAGGATCCTTTATCTAAAATAGCATGCTTACATAGGATATAGTCTTATTGTTAATTTCTCATTAGATAGCAAAAGATACTGCCAAAATATGTATATAAACATTATAGACACTGCCAAGTTTATATGACACCAAAAAAAAAAAAAATCTATATAGGCTGCTTTTTCATGGAGACCTTTAGTATGCCCATAACCCAAGCATGGCTTCCCCCATACACACATATAAGGAAGGGAAGCTTTCCCTTTACGTGATGAGTATCTCCTAACTTCTATGGTAATGAATAGGATAAATGCTAACAAACTGAAGAGTTGCTGAGAACAATGAATGCTCCTCTGTGAGTGAAACTGTGAGAGTGAGAAGAGCACTTACTGGGCTAGGGATAGAGTCAGGATCCAGCTTCTTCTGGGGCTGTGGTGGACCAGCCATCTGTGCAGGACCTCCAGGGAAGCCTCCTGGGTAAGAGAGCTGTGCGCCTGCCATCTGGGGGCCAGAGTTGGCTGCTTGGAAAAAAATTTAAAGAGAAATGACTATCATCCCAAATCCGGCATGTAAGATTTGTTGACACTATCATACTGTTCAGTCAATCATGTTGTATTTTTCATCTTATTTAAAAAGGCAGGCTGTCAAGTATGAATGTGGTTTCCCCATTTCTTTGCTCTTGCCACACTCTTCAAAAACTACCGTTTCTTAAAAGTAAGTGATAGAGACCTAGGAACATGCGAACAAAGTTCATTTTCAGTGAAGGGTTTCCCTGGGTAATCCAAAGCCTTCCCCTGAACCCTGCCTGCCTTACCCTGTTGTGGAGGATAACCAGCACCCAGGGTCTGGCCTGGAAGAGGCGGGGGCTGGTACTGGGCGTTTGGAGGAGGAGGTCTAGCGGGCCCATCTGGCCTGTACATTGATGGAGGCAAAGGTGAAGCACCAGGACCATTGAGTGTGGTGGGTGGTGGTGGAAGAACCTGAGATCCAGGCTGCAAAATGGACGGCTGTGGAGGTCGTGGAGGAGTCTGGAATGATGTGGCTGACAGAGGGCCAGGGGGTCCCTGGCTTGGAGGAGCCATGCCTGAACCTGTGTGAGAAAGAAAACCAGCCTTCTTAAATACCGCATTTCTCAACTCTCTGACTTTGGCAAAGTACATGACAGAGATGCTTGCTTTTCTGACATAAAGCTAGAGGACACCCTTACAACCGCATGTTCTCACTCATAGGCGGGTGCTGAACAATGAAAACACATGGACACAGGGAGGGGAGCATCACACATTGGGGTCTGCTCGGGGGAAATAGGGGAGGGACAGCTGTGGGGGGAATTGGGGAGAGACAGAATGGGGAGAAATGCCAGATACAGGTGAAGAGGAGGAAGGCAGCAAACCACACTGCCATGTGTGTACCTATGCAACAATCTTGCATGTTCTTCACGTGTACCCCAAAACCTAAAATGCAAAAAAAAAAAAAAAAATCCAAAAAAAAGAAAAAAAAATCCATATTTGGGTTTTTTGCCAGAAATTGAAATCTTCATTCAGAAAATAGAACAAATGCTAGTTTATACAATGGGATTATTTTTTTAAGATAGGGTCTTGCTCTGTCACTAAGGCTGAAGTGCAATGGCAAGATAATGGATCACTGTAGCCTTAACATCCTAGACAAAGTGATCCTCCCACCTCAGCCTCCCAAGTAATTGAGACTACAAGAGCACACCACCACACCAAGTTCTTTTGTTCTTTTCTCTTCCTTTATATATATATATACAGAGAGAGAGAGAGAGAGAGAGAGAGAGAGAGAGAGAGAGAGAAAGAAAGAATGTCATGATATTGCTTAGGCTGGTCTCAAACTCCTGGGCTCTAGCAATACTTCCTCCTTGGCCTCCCAAAGTGCTGGGATTACAGGTGTGAGCCACCAGGCCTGGCCAGGAAAATTTTTAAAAGGTAAAATCAATATTTGTAATTTAAGTGAGGGAATTCATAGAATAAATTTTAACTCAGTTGTGTAATTACATAATATATGAAATAATTAAAGCATCTGTATCTGGTACAAAATCCAGAAAATTATATAAAAATTTCATTACATAATAAGCATTACTCAGGTAAATTATACATTCAATAAATTATTTGCATCCTGTGTGTGACTTGACCAAACAAATTTCAGAATTAGGTTGAAATAACCAGAGAGGAGGGAAGGGTCAATAACATGCTCTCTAATCATACTGGAAACCGCTGTAAAACCAGATTGTCTTCCTTTCTCTGATCATGGGAAATTGAGTTGCTTCTTTGGAGACTTTTCCATTTTAAAATTGGTAAAAGACAGAAAATACTCTGAGGGGTTTTAATGATACTTCAAAAAACTAATTTTAAGTAACATGGAAACATTCTTCATCTAGATAAATGGCTGACTGTGCTGTCATTACACTGGATATTTCCATGACTTCTGGATATACAGCATTTTTATTGATGTAAATCTCAATACTGTGACTCTTTCCTCTCCTGTTCTTTTCTTTTCTGCTTCACAACATCTGAGCTTCCATTCTTTCCATGATCTAAACACATAATTAAAATGTACTGTGAAACAATGAGTACTATATTTCTGATTTTGAGTCCCCATCATACACAATACACGGTTAAACTTATCTTTATTTTATTTACTAAAATAATTTCACTGTTCTAATGTTTATTTGTTAAGTCAGCATATTTTATTTCATTGTTTGATCATTGAATGGACGGTATTCTGAGGGTCCTTCAATTATCTTGAAATAAGTGGCAGCATGATCAAGAAAACAACTATAGCAAAACACAATATAGACGCTTTATATTAAAATGTCCAAATACTACTTCAATACAGTATGCCCTGGTCCTGTCTATTTTAAAAATGAAGAAAACCTCCCATTAAAAATAACCAGGACACAAGGCAGTCAATAAACACTAATAATAAAACTATTACCATAGCTGTTGATTTGCATAGCACTGAGCTGGCTGCCCAGCTGGGTGACAGATGAAGTGGACATAGAATTTGGATAAGATGATTGCGCAGAGGATTGGTATGGTGCATACGAGGATGCCACATTGTTGACAGGTGGAGGGCCTGAAAATCTGAGAAAAACAGGATGTTAATATCATAGCATCTCAAGCAAATGACATACAACAATATTAACAGCTTATAAAACTAAATAAGCCTGTCTAGTGGGCCTAGGAAAATGACCGATATTATATACTCAATCTTTAATCAAGCTTGATGTGAGCTCAATATGTTCATGCAGCATCATCTTATATTTATGCTCACATGCTGAACATGACAAGAAAGAAAAAAAATTCTAATGTGAGCATAAAACCAGTTCTGGAAATCAATTTGGGAAACTAAGCCCACCACAGCCTTATCTATACTAAAGTTAATGATCAATAGAACGAAAATCAAGAAAACAATATAGCCAGTAGCAGTGGCTCATGTCTATAATTCTAGCACTTTGGGAAGCTGAAGTGGGAGGACAACCTGAGCCCAGGAATTCAAGACCAGCCTGGGCAACATAGTGAGATCCTGTCTCTACAGAATAAAAAAATAAATAAATAATTAGCCAGGAGTGGTGGCACTATTTGGGTGGTTGAGGTGAGAGGATCACTTGAGCCCAGTAGGTCAAGGCTACAGTGAGCCGAGACCGTGCCACTGCACTCTAGCCTGGGCAACAGAGCCAGACCCTGTCTTAAAGAAAAAGAAAAATCTAAAAGTTATGTCATGCTTTACCTTTGATCTAGCTTGAACTTGTTAGATGTTTATTTTTTCTTGTTCTGCATTAAACAATGACCACTATCTGGAACTAGTATGGTTAGTCTGCCAAATGAGATTAAAGCCTGCCTGAGAGTCACATTATAAATTCTTATAAATTTCAAATTTTAAATAAAATTAAATTTTCCCAAATGGTATACTCTGATTTCAATTTCTCTAACTGTAAACCAGAAACTATTTTCCTATGGTCCATGTCTTGCCTTCTGCCTCCTACTGCCATTGAGAGGTTAGAAGCACGGCCTGAGGGAGGCCGCTGCTTGCCTGAAGTCCTACAATTTATTTGTGACAACACCAGGACCAGCATTTTTCCAGGTCTTCAGTGAGTACAACTTTTTTTTTCATGAATGTTAATATTTTTAAAATATGCAATTCTGTGAATCTTTTTTTTTTTAACAACACAGAAAATACAGGTAGGACAAAATATATTTTAAACAGGAGTTATACACAAGCAGCTTCAAGTATTTTTTTTTTTTTTTGAGACGGCGTTTCACTCTTGTTACCCAGGCTGGAGTGCAATGGCGCGATCTCGGCTCACCGCAACCTCCGCCTCCTGGGTTCAGGCAATTCTCCTTCCTCAGCCTCCTGAGTAGCTGGGATTACAGGCACACGCTAATGGGGATTACCATGCCCAGCTAATTTTTTGTATTTTTAGTAGAGACAGGGTTTCACCACATTGACCAGGATGGTCTCGATCTGTTGACCTCGTGATCCACCCACCTCGGCCTCCCAAAGTGCTGGGATTACAGGCTTGAGCCACTGCGCTCGCAGCCTCAAACGTAACAAAGGTTAAGGATTTGAACTAGAGAATGAGAGACCATATAACCATCAGCCACTACTTTCAACCCATAAGTGCCTACTTATCATTCAGTGCCTAATATATACCCTGGGGATTAGGTTTCAGAAATTCACAAATAAATTATTTGTTTCTGACCAACTTAAATATCGTGAGTCCTAACTAGATTTGGTTTCTAAACACAATTATTACCAATTTAAAAATAAAATAGTATTAAATGGCTAACAAAAACTCTCACATAAATGAGAAAAAAGAGATGAAAGAACATCTTAAACACACAAATTAGTTTAACATTCAATTTTATTACTTTGTACAAAGTCACATAGCATGTCGTACAAAGCTGGGTCCTCCTGTCCTCGTGTAGAAATAGTGTATGCCTATAGGTAAGCCACTTAATCTCTGTAGCTCTCAGCTTTCAGATTCTAAAAATGAGCAGTGAAAAGGAAAGATCCTCTTTTTCTTTCTTTTTTTTTTTTTTTGCTATAAATATAATGTAGTTAAAATTAAGAACCATACAGAGTTAAATAAATACTTCTCATGTTGACTGCCTTTATTTAACATGGCTCTGGACTGAAAAACATTCAATTATATATTTTAATTTACAGTTTGATTGAATGTCAATTATATATTTTAATTTACTGTTTCAGTGAATGTCAGAGAAGGGCAGATTCACCATCAGAAAGAAGTCTATGAAGAATTACCACCAGATGATTAACAAAACATGAAAATTTAGCCTCGATTTAATCCTAATCCTCTGTAGAGTTGGCTCAGTTTTCTGTGCCCTGTTCAACTTCAAACACTCCCTATTTTCAAGTTTGCAACAAACTGCTCAAGAAATGAGATGTATGCTGAAGTTTTTATGTGGAGATAAGATGACAAATTTTTAAAGATTTGATTGAAACAAAATCTGAATTTTGAATACCTACCCCACAGATAGAAAAAATAAAAGTTCCACCAAATTCTAGCATCATTTTGTACATTAAATAAAACTGAAGAAAAAAACAACTACTTCTCTTATTTGTATTGTTTCTTGCTTCAACTTTTGTTAAAACCAATTTCTTAGTAGACTCACACATATTAGCTTCAATTTGGGAAGATGGGTCCCCTGTTCCCTCTAATTCACTATTTCTTCATCAGAATACATCACTTAAAATTGATTGATTAAATTTTTCCTTATAATTAAAAAAATTGATTTTTAGGTTGCAGATTTTATTTAATATCCTACCCAGTAGTAACTCTATATACATAACTTTAGTACTGCTTGAAAGTTTAAGACATTTATTCTTCCTCAGTCAAATCAAAACAACAAATAACTTGGTATGCTTTTTAAATTTTATAAAACATTATCTTTAAAAAAGCAGTATTTTTAAAATAAAAATTTTACATGTTAAATTCAAATCAACATAGTAACTCATTTATATTTCGGGTTTTATTTGATAATTTAGATATAGTAAAATTAAAATATTTCTTTTATTGATATGCTAAGTACAAATGACACAGATGAAATGCTAGAATCCACAAAGAAAAGTCATATGCCAATTTTGCTCTTTGATGGCCTCTGCCATCATCAGACTGGTGTGATTCACCTGCACAATCATGGTGCACTTTACCCTTGCATTGCACTACATTCACAGAAGCATGTCCCATGAGGGCAAGGTAGCATGGTAACCAGGAAGGCTTAGCCTGAAATATTATAATTTTCCCTGAGTTTTTCAGTTTTTAACCCTAATTCTACTTCAATCCAGTATGCAAGTTGTAGCAAGTGAATAGTAGAAGAGAGGGAGAAAAATCTGTCAGTACTTCCCTAGGAATCACCATAAAAGCAGATTCTTAAAAGCTGTCATAAGATTCTTGAGCTGTCCTAAGTAATTAGAATTGAGTTCTAGCGACAGACAAGCTATAAACAGTGGACTTTTCAGATCCAATGGAAATGATATTGACAACTGTTAAAATGTTGAGTCCATGGGCACTGTGCACTGTGTAAGGTACTCTGCATGCATTAATCATTAAAATCCTCACAACCACATATATTGTTGTTACAACTGTCATGAGCAAACCAAGGCACAGAGAGGTTAGGTAATTATCTAGCTAGTAACTGTTGGGCCAACATTAGCAAATGTGTCCTGACCCTAGAGTCCTCTGCCCTTCATTGGGCCAGACCCTGTTCTGAGCTCACAATCACAAAGTTAGGGCCTGTTTGATGGCAAAGTCCATGGTTTACGTATTCCTAAGCAACCTGATCAAGTGAAATAAATGGCTATAAACCAGAAAGATCAATCAATTCCAGGCTAATACCAGTGACCAAAACATTTTTCTAAACTTGAAACCAGCTGTTCAATCTTTGTATTTCTTTCTTTTTTTCTTTTTTTTTTTTTGCCTTGAGACAGGGTCTCTCTGGGGTCAAGCAATCTTCCTACCTCAGCCTCTCAAGTAGCTGGTACTGCAGGTGCATGCTACCATGCTTGGCTAATTTTTGAATTTTTTTGTAGAGATGGAGTCTCATGAAGTTGCCTAGGCTGGTCTCAAACTCCTGGGCTCAAGCAATCCTCTCACATCAGCCTCCCAAAGTGCTGGGGTTACAGACATGAGCCACCACACCCAGCAACAATGAATTTGTCCAGGTCTTCTCTCCTTTACTTCTGGGCTGAGAATTCTATATTCTCATTTTACAAATGAGCCTGTGAGTCACCACACCTGGCAACAATGAATTTTTCCAGGTCTTCTCCCCTTTACTTCTGGACTGAGAATTCTATATTCTCATTTTACAAATGAGCCTGTGAGTCACCACACCTGGCAACAATGAATTTTTCCAGGTTTTCTTCCCTTTACTTCTGGACTGAGAATTCTATATTCTCATTTTACAAGTGAGGAAAATGAGAATGGACATGGCCAAGAAACTGCACCAGTGTCCACAGTTAGTAAACTGCTTGAACCAGAGGAGGCATCTTGGTTCTCCATCTTTTTCCTCTTCCTATCTTGCCTTTTTATTACTCTTTTGAGACTCAAGGCAGTAGGGTCAGGTCCTGAGTAAGGCCCTTTGACTTCTTGCTCCAAGCTTAAACAACAGTCACACTCAAACCAAACCTAACCCATCCCCTGTTTCTTGCATGACCTACCCTCTGCATCCCAGAGCTACCATTTCAACTGGCAAATGTTATCATGACGAACAAGAGCCAGCAAGTGCCAAACTCACAAAGGCCTTATAGGTGAATTAACCTGAAGACAAAAAATCCCAGAGGGAGTTTTCCTATTATGGACTACAGGCTTTGTGAAAGGCCAAGACTAAAAGGCTTTACCATTAGCAGGGTCTAGAGTCATAACTAGGGGTTACTGCCCACCCGCCTCCAAACCTAGCTACCTGGGAAGGAACATGAGAAATGAAGCCTGCGGGTAATCCTTGGAAAAACTCCAAAACAAACACTGCCTGCGGCTTGGCACTGGTTTGGCACTGGTTCTCAGCAGCTACACCTCACAGGACAAACAATAATGGGATTTCTAACAGGGAAGGTGTGATACTTGCTTCTTTCCCAGGGACTGGTCCCTAGTGGGCTGCAGGCTCTAAATATTTCATACAGCTTGAAATATCCAGGCCTGCTTCCAACTTTTCCCTTCCTCAATTGATTATAAACACAAACACAAGATTTGTTTCCTGTGTTGTTTTTACTATAGCTCTGCCTTTTGAGAATCCCCACTGGCATCTGTGTGCCTTCCACATCGAACTCGTAGACTTTACCATTGGCGACAATCCGATTTAATTTTAAAATATTTATTAAGCGCCCATTGGCACTGAGCTCACTTTTGCGAAGGATTCAAGAAAATAGAATGATTTAAAATTTTATTCAAGAATATAGTCCAGGACATCTAAAGGAATTAGAAATTAATATAAAATTCTAAAATAAACTGACTATAACTCAGAACTAAAATGTATGGTATTAACACAAGTAATTTTTGATATGCTTTAAAATGCCTAATATTATTTTTTTCTCCATAACTTTTCTTATCTTTTTGAGACAGGGTCTTACTCTGTTGCCCAGGCTGGAGTGCAATGGCACAATCATAGCTCACTGCAGCCTTGACTTCCTGGGCTTATAACATCCTCTCACCTCAGCCTCTCCAGTAGCTAGGACTACAAGCGTGCACCACCAGGACAGCTAATTTTTTCTATTTTTGTAGAGACGTGGTCTCACTATGTTGCCTAGGCTGGTCTCAAGCTATCTACCCAACTCTACCTCTCAAAGTGCTGGGATTATAGGTGTGAACCACTGTGCCAGGCCACAACTTTTCTTAAGGCTTTGTTTCCTAGGGCAATTATCTAGTATATTCTTTCAGGGATGTAGACATTATCAAAAGGTCAAACTTTCAACCAATAAACATACAACCTTGAAGGTATTTCTGAAATCATTGTGGGAGAATATACAGACAAAGGTTGGAATCTACCTAGCTCACCTTTGCGGAGGGTGACCAGCGGCATGAGCTCCATTCTGGCCAAACTGATGGGGTCCAGGAGGTGGAGGACCTGGAGGCAATATCGCTCCAGTGGCAGTGGCCCCCAAAGGCCCTGCTGGCTTTGTCATACCTGCAACAGAGGGGCATGAATTTAGAAGTGTATTAAAGTACAAAGAGAGATGAGGCAAAGGCATTAGGTTGAAAATGCAAACTAGGTGGAGGAGGAGGGAAACAAATGGATTAGAGCAAAATCTCTTTCAAGCTTAACCGTCACCTACAGACCTGTCAATACCAGGCTCTGGCATGAGTATCTGACTATCAAAATGATGAAAGAGCAGAAAAGAAGGAAATCACTTTATCACTAAACAGAAACCAAAACAGAAAAAATAACTTTGCATATAACAGAGGGACCTTGATAAAGCACATTATCACACAAAGAATACTTGAACATGTAATGAAAAATGGCAGTTAGATATCAGAAAATAAATCTGAAAAAAGCGGGAAGGGTCATGGTACAGCATTCTAACTGTAACTATATGGTAGCATGGGACAGACCACTAGAAATGCCTTTGAGTTAGAGCACAACAAAAGCAGATGGGGGTAGGGTCTATTTTTCTTAAAATCCTGAGCATATCCTTCAGAGCTTAATAATTTTTCCAGGATCCTAAATGGCTGGATGATAAACAGCTGAGGGACTGCTCACTCTGAGTCAGACTTATCATGCTTGCTCAGACAAAATATGGGTCTACATGCAATTAATGGATGCTTCTGGGAATGACGGTGTTTTCACTTATTAGCAGCTCTTCTCAAATAGAGACCTTAAAGACTTCTCTTTGGAACTGTCTTCAGACATTTTTCTTTTCTTCTTGAGAAATTGCAATAGAGGAGAAAAATCACTGGGCTTGGGTTAGAGTAGTTCAAGGCCTCACATAGTTACTTAGTTGTATGACCCTGGGCAAGAAGCTTATGTTTAAGGACCTCAGTTTTCTCCTTGAAAAATGAAAGGCTTAGACTAGATTACCTGAGACCTCTTCTAGCTTCTAGAAAGAAGAAAAGAGAAAAGAAAAAAAGAGAAAAACTTCAATTCTTCTATCTGCTCTCTCTACTTGACTGTTTTCACTCATTCAATGTACTTTTGATGGTACCCT
This sequence comes from Saimiri boliviensis, assembly GCF_048565385.1. NCBI lineage: Eukaryota > Metazoa > Chordata > Mammalia > Primates > Cebidae > Saimiri > Saimiri boliviensis. The sequence continues at coordinate 169,065,991 of NC_133451.1, read as the reverse complement.
GCTCTCTGGCAAGGTCATCGATGACCACCTAGCTGCCTGCTGTGCACTCCTCCCTTTGGCTTCATCATGGTATTTCACACTAATATTTCCTTTCTTTTGTTACATTCCTCTTTAAAGTTTATTCCCTCAGATAGAAAGGAACTGGCCGACGACCTGCAGTCACCCAGGAGGAGTTTCTTATATTGTCACCATGACTGCTTTCGAGAGAATGCTTTCAGATGTTTGGGTAATCTAAAACGACAAGTATCTAGAAGTACCAATCTTCATGAATAATATTGAAACTTTTACAAGGTTTCTTCTCTTAAAATAGGATTCCTTTAACTAAGGACATTTTTATATTAATTCTACATAGTTTTGCCTAGCACATTTATATACTACCATTTCAATAAATATTGTTCTAACATCACATTTTAATACAAAGTTCTAAACCCCAAACCCAGCAAAGTTAGAAAAACATGAGACCTGCAGTTACAGACAGGTTTGAATTTGTGACTCTGACAAGATACTCTGTTTTTCAGAGTCTCAGCTTGTCATCCCATGTCATGGTAATAATATCCCCTAGCTCCAAGGATTGTTTTGAGAATTAAATAAAGCAATGGATATGACAGTATTCAGAACAGTTGATTCGTCTCTCCTGGCCACAGCCCTTGCTCTCCTTTTGCAAGCATTTTTATTCTACTACAGCATATGCACCATAATTACAAGCACATTTGTATTTTCATCTTAAAAACATTATTTTGGACAAAAGTAGGCAATTCACAACAGTAGCATTAATATATTTTCAATTTAAATAATTACATATACTATAAGAAATCAACATAGTCTTTTTGTTTTTTTCCTTTTTTTAAATTTGCCTCACAGCTCTCCCCCAAAATGGTCTCCATTTTTTAGAAAATAAGTAGAATAATAGCAATTTTCATGAACAACCCCTGTAAACCTGTCTAGAGAATTTTTTAAAAAACAGCTATAATATGTGCAAGCAGAACGTTATACATCAGTCTTACTATACTCTCTTTTTTATATGGGAATCAACTCTACAGTAATGATTCAAATCATTCTGTGGCATTCTTAAATCATTCTCATTATTATTCAACATACATTTAAGGTGATTTTGAGGCAGAGATAAGAGACAACCATGTAAACAAATAATGACAATGTTTTGTGATGACTGTTAGAATACGCAGAGAGACTACTCAACTCTTCCTGGGGGAATCCAGAAGGGTTCAAAGAAGAAGGACTGCTTGAGCTGAATCTTCAAGGACAAGCAGAAGCTTTCTTAGTATAGAAGACAAGATAAGGGATTCCAGTTAGAAGGCAAAGCTTGAGCAAAGACATGAGAGAGGATGGCACAATCAGGACAGGGAAAGGGCTTGGTCTGGAGAGGCTGGGAGGGGAAAGTAGCCAGAGTGGAGGCCATCCAGGTTGGCTGGGGTGAGACTTCAAAGTCCTGTATGACACTTGCACTCCACCCTCAGGGCAAAGGGAAGTCAGTATCATTGATATCTGCAAAGTCATGGTCTTCCCCCAGCCACGTTATTGGCATTTTCAAAAGTACTCAAACACAAAGAGAATCAGGTTCTTTATAGAACAGTATGAGAATTTTAACAGAAAAGGCACACTGTGCAGTGACAACGAACTAACTGTACTTAGACACGCCTCACCAAAAAAAATCTAAGATAACAAATTGGTCCCTAACAGGGTGGCAGATCCTATAGACCAGTTAACTCAACAATTCCAATCCCTTTCTGACTTGTCTTTCTATTAATATTAATATATAGTTTTGAGGTGGAAAAGTGAAGATTGCCTTACAATTTGTTTTGCCATGTGCTCTAAATTAAGCAAAGCAGCACACCTCTGGGAGGCTCTGGCAAGCCTGGTGGCAGAGACAGTTCTTCTGGGAGAGAAAGGTGGTGACTTCTAGTGGAATGGTCCTGCATGGGACTGTTATCTTCATGGACCACATACTCCTAAGTCTGGTTCTCTGCCTTTTTCTGATGTTTTGTTTGCTTCCTAATACCTTTTAACAAATCCCTTTCCACTAGAGGGGATAGTTAACAACAAAGGAACACTGACCAAAACCACATCACAGAAAAGCATGTTTTGAATTTGGTTCTGGACCTGACAAACTAAAACCAAAATTACAAGCCATTTGTTGGGGGGAAAATGTTTATCTAAAATAAACAAAGATAAGCTCCATATTATATCGGTAGTATTGTAATGGCTATGGTTCCTGAAGCACCATGCTGGGTGGTGCACCTACATAAGCTGTTAGGAGCCCTATCACTACCCCACTACCCCTGTCCTAGAATACTTCTTGACTCTCAGTCTCCAGACCAGCGTCCTCAAACAAAGGTGATTTTGTCCCTAAAAGGACATTTGGCAATGTCTGGGACATGTTTGGTTGCCACAACTCCCAGGTGGGAGGACATACGACTGGCATCCAGTGGATGTGCTGTGTAGCTTTCTAAAACAAACATACATTGCATTGTGACCCTTCCCAGATTAAATAACTTAAGTGCTACTCTACTGCCCTTACAATAAAGTCTAAGTTCCTTAAAATGGTCCCACATTCCCCTGCCAGTGGCATCTCTTACCGTTCCCATGCCATACCCCAGCCATGCCAAATGTCTTGCAGGTCCTGAAAAGTACCGCCTTCTAATCCCAACAAACTGATTCCTGACCTGGCCAATTCTCATTCATGTTTCAGGGCATTCCCTCAGGGAAGGAGCCCTTTCACCCTAAGTCTTGTTTAGGTGACCCTGACTCATGCTTCCATACCACCCTCTACTTCCTTTACGATAGTATTTCTGCCCAAAATTGTCATTGTTAATTTATTTCATGCGTTTTTCACTAGCTAAGTAAACACTATGAGGACTGAGATTAGGCTTATTTTATTCAATGCCATATTACCAGAAGTATTTTGTTCACTAAATAAATAGGTTAAAATTTGTGGTTGGGTGCAGTGGCTCACAACTGCAATTTCAGCATTTGGGGAGGCCAAGGCAGGAGAATGGCTTAAGGCCAGGAGATCAAGACAACCCTGGGCAACATAGTGAGACCTCATCTCTACAAAAAATTTTTAAAATTAGCTAGGCATGGTGGGGCACACCTATACTCACAGCCACTTGGGAAGCTGGGGCAGGAGGATAATTTGAGCCCAGGAGGTCAAGGCTGCAGTGAGCTATAATCGCTTCACCACAATCTAACCTGAGCAACAGGGCAAGACACTGCCTCTTTAAAAATAAGTGTTAGTATACAGCACTAGCTTTACAAAAACACCATGAATAGGCATAAATGGAGATATGATAATGTAAGCAACACAAAGCAAGAGTTTGAACTGGCCAGAACTACAGTGGAATAGATACTTCAAAAAACTACAACGAGGTTGCTTGTGTCTGTCAGAAGACCAATAAGAGAGTCGCTAAAAGGCTAGCCAAGAAGACACATGAAGACTGAAGATGAAGGTATCTAAGGTTATTCAGCAGAATATAATCAGAGAAGTAAGAGCTGGGGTAATTTAGAGAAAGCCTTAAATAATTAATCACCAGAACACCTTAATATGCACAGAAAGGTAAATTTGCAGAGAGTATAACAGCCTGATTATTCATCTGATATTTAACATCCATTAAATAAGGAGAAAGCAGTTTAAATTAAAGCATGAAAAATTAAATACAACAAAGACAGCTTTTAAAACACTGGTAAGGCCAGGTGCCAAGGCTAACGCCTATAATCCCAGCACTTTTCGAAGCCAAGGGGAGAGGATCACTTGACCTGAGGAGTTCAAGACCAGCCTGGGAAACCTAGGGAGACTCCATCTCTACCAGCTACTTGGAAGCTAGGCCACAGAGCAAAACTCTGTCTCAAATAAATAAATTAAACATTGGTAAATATTTAATCAAATCAAATATTTGCAAATATTTGATTAAATTACTGGTAAATGCCAGAGTGTTTTGCTAATGAGTGCTACAGCTTGTCATTCACTTCACTCACTGAGTAAACATTTATAATTAGCTCAATTTAACCACTCTACGGTGTATACATATTTCAAAACATGTTATACATGATAATATATATGTAGATATAATTTTTTATTTGTCAATTAAAAAATTTAATTTTAAACAGTCATGAGTGCTTTCTGTGCTCCAGGAACATCTATTATAGGTACGTCTATTATAACACAATATGGTAAATAGTATAGAGGCCTGCAAAAGTATTAGGAGAACACAAAAGGAGAATTCAAATTAGATTTGCATGCTATAAAAAATCCCTCTGGCTCGGAAGTGATGGTTTGGAAAAAGGCAGTATTGGAGAGATCATCTTAGTAATCCAGGTGAGAGATGGATGGACTGAACAAAAGGAGTGATAGGAGAATGGAAAGGAGAAAGCAGGGAGGAAAGCTGTTTACAATCACCCCAAAAAGATCTGGGTGACCAACTGCATTGGAGGAGGTAAAAAAGAGGGAGAGGTTTTTTGCTTGTTTGTTTGAGAGAGTCTCACTGTGTTCCCCAGGCTGGCTAGAGTGCAGTGGCATGCTCTTGGCTCACTGCAACATCCATCTTCCTGGTTTAAGTGATTCTCATACCTGCCTCAGCCTCCCAAGTACCTGAGATTACAGGTGGAAGCCACCACACTAGCTAATTTTTTTTTTTTTTAATTTTTAAATCTTTTTAGTAGAGACTGGGTTTCACCATGTTGGCCAGACTGGTCTCAAACTCTGGGCCTCAAGTGATCCACCTGTCTTGGCCTCCCAAAGTGCCGGGATTACAGGTGTGAGCCACTATACCTCACCAAGTTTTTGTTGTTGTTGTTTTCTTTTTTTTTTTTCTTCTTTTTTCTTTTTTGGTTTAAGTTTCTGGTGTGGATCACCAAACAAATGATGCTAATGAGTGAGATTTGAAATGCCTGAAAACATGGGCTTCCATGATGAATATGGAATTGTTTTGGGCATGGTGATTGTGATATGCCTTAACAAAGGTGGACAACTGGAAATATGGGTCTAGAGCAAGCTCTTCTAACCCACGGTCCACATGTGGCCCAGGACAGCTTTGAATGTGGCCCAGGACAGCTTTGAATGTGGCCCAACACAAATATGTAAACTTTCTTAAAACATGAGATTTTTTTGGACTTTTTTTTTTCTCATCAGCTATTGTTAGTGTATTTTATGTGTGGCCCATGACAATTATTCTCCCAATATGGCCCAGGAAAGCCAAAAGGCTGGATACCCTTGGCCTAGAGCTTAGGAGAGACATCTGGGCTGCAGAAATAGATCCAAGAGACAAGCACTTTCTGGGAATGATCCAGCTTAGGGAAAAATCTACAGAGTGGAAGAACAGTGGTGAAGATGGAACACGAAGGGAGAAATAGCAACAATTAAAGGTCATGTAGAAAAACTTCAAAAGAGATGTCCAGAAAGCAGCCAAAAAAAAAAAAAAAAAAAAAAAAAAATGAGCACAATGGCTCATGCCTGTGATTCCAGCAGTTTGGGAGGTGGAGGCGTAGGCGTAGGCAGAGGCGAGTGGATCACTTGAGGTCAGGAGTTCAAGAATGGCCTGGCCAACTTGGTGAAACCTCGTCTCTACTTAAAATAGAAAAATTACCCAGGTGTGGTGGTGGGCACCTGCAATCCCAGTTATTCAGGAGTCTGAGGCAGGAGAATCACTAGAACCCGGGAGGCGGAGGTTGCAGTGAGCTGAGATTGCACCACTGCACCCCAGCCTGGGCACAGAGAGAGACTCCCTGTCAAAAGCAACAACGAAAGGATAGTGTCATTGAAACCAAAGGAGCAAAGAGTTGTGTAAAAATGAGAGCAGTAAACAGTGTCAAATACAAAAGAGGACAGACGGCACCAGGTCTGCATTGAGAATTAAGACACTGATAGTCTTGGTAAGAGAAGTGGAAGTGTGGATGGGGTGGCAAGCTATGGAGAGTAAACTATGCAGGGAAGGAGAGGCAAAGGTGGAGATCGCCGAGCATAGTGAGTACTTTCTCAAGAAGATGCCTGTGAAAAGAGAAGGTTGAATAATAATGAGTGCTATACTTAGGTGTGAATGCAGTTTGTTTTTTGCCTTCTTGAGAGATCTGGGTATGAATCCTGGCACTAGTACTTGTTATCTGTGACCTTAGACAAGTCACATGACACCATGATACCAGACATTCAACTTCCCTAGCAGCAAAAATACCTTACTGCATAGCATTGTATGAGTGTTAATTAAGATGATACAAAAAAAGCTTTTAGGACCAGATTTCAATACATCCTAAGCACCCAAAATAGAATAATTTATAATTATCATTATAAATACATGCTGAGGAGGAATGAACCACCAGATAGAAACTGGAGGGGTTAATGGTTTCTACAGGATCCAGAAAGGCAAGATTATAAATGTTCTGGAAAGGACTGTCCTGAACAAGAAGAGGGATGCTTCATCTGGACATCTTTAAAATTTAGGGAAGAATAAATCATAACAGCGACTTTCCACAGAAAATTCACAAACTCAGAGCATCTTCTGCAGAATACTGTGGGTGCCTGCTAACATCAAGCCCCACCACAGGGAGTCCTCACCCCTTACTGACTCTGCACTATATACATGCTACCTAGCACAGCCTGGATCCCAGATATCTGAGTTAGTTCCAATGAGCCCTGAGAGCTACTCATTGATTTACACATGGTCCATTTGTACAAAGAATTATCCTCACATATAACTGATGTACAAATTTATCTAGGACCAATCCTAGCTAAGAATACATAAATTTAAATCATTTATAAATTTAATTCATTTTGTATTCAATGTTGCAATAGCCTTACATCACTAATTAACAGCAAGAACAAGTCTCACAGTAAAAATAAAACAAGAAGTGTTTTAGTCTATATTATAAAAACAAAGTTGTATTCCATGCAATAACCAAACTAGTGATGTAGAGCTCTGCTATGAGAGCCTTTTCCAAATGATCCTGTAATCTAAGCCATTTCATTATATAATGATCATTCAGTGCATTCAAATCTCCTCCTTCAGAACATCTTATGTCTCTGAGCCTGAGAACTGAATAATCACCTACAAGTCAAAATAACACACTTTACCTGTTGGAGATGCTGTGTGTGATGGATCCCCATAGTGCCCATAATGAGGTGGAGAAAGGCCTATTCCAGGCTGAGGCTGAGAATATGGGGGTGTAGCCACATACCCTTGTTGACTCATTATGAAAATATCATTCCAAAGGATAATCCTACAAAAGAACTCTGCAACAGAGAAACAAAAAACATGTTACCAAGAGAGTTTTAGTCACTTAATGCTATTAAAAATATAAACAATGTTAATACATGTTTATGATTGTTTGAGGAAAAGTACAATTATCAGGTACACGAGAAACCTTTGTATTATACAATAGAATATATATCATTATCCCCTTAAAAGGGCCTAATCATACCTCTCTGAAACTCAGTAAATCACTTCAATAATTCTGGGCAAATTCTCAAGCATGAGACCTGAATCACAACTGTCAAACACTTTTTTATTGGAAGCCTGAAGCATTTCAGATAGTCTTTCCTAAGTGTTCCTACAATTCTGTGCTTTGGTTTCCATGGTCACATTTCAGCAGAAAGCACACCATGCCATTCAATTGACTGACCACCATAACTGCCAGCAGTCTGCAATCAGACCTTTTATGACTTACCTCTTTTTAGTGCTCCTCTAATTAGTCATTTTAATCTGGTCATCAGGACAAAGAAAAATCACAGTCCAACAAACATGTCAAAAGATAAAGTTGATAATGGGCCTATTTTATGAGTCATAATTTGAACAAGCCAGGTAGTCACTATAACCACTTGAGTGTTTTCGGTGGTTTTTCAAAGGCGACATCATTTTTTTTTTTTTCTAATTTAAATGATATCACATCTCTAAGAACACAGGCACCTATATTTAAGGGACTAAGGGAAAAAAGTGTAATTCTGTAAATGTGTAGGCACACACATCACAAATATAACAGACTCATCTTGATCCTTTTATTTTCATCTTGATTCTACTCAGAACCCAAATTTGCTTTAAATTTTCCATTTTTCCTGGTTTTCACAAAATAAGAGCTATTTCATAGGACATTTTTAAGAAAATAAAGTAAGATAGAAAATGCTCTGAATCCTGGCAAGAGAGGTATGTTTTCATTCTATATCTGTCATACTTAACTGTGTGACATAGAATGAGCTGAAGAACCTCTCTGAGCCTCAGTTCTTTCTTTTAGAAAATGAAGCCTTTAGGAGCCTTTCCAGATTTCCACTAATTCTACAATTCCTCTCCAGTTTATTTGTCCTATATAGGCATATTTTTCCTTTTGTTCTTTTATCTGCTGCAATTTAAGATAACAGATCAGTGATACCTGCTAAGACTTAGAATCCGTCTATATTCAAGAAATGACATTTCAAATTTAAAATCTGTGATTTGATTTTATTTCCATATTAAACTATACGTTTCCAAAATTAAAGCAATCATGCAAAAACATTATGATATCACTTCCTTCTCCTGGGAAGGGGAGAACTGAAAAAGAGGGCAGAGGCAGGCAAAGGCCTTCTGGTCCACTTGGTTCTTGACAACTCTTTTTCCCTCCTCCCACTTAGCAGAGAGAGACGTGGCAGCCTGAGCTTTGGTCAGACTCATCCAACCAAGCGCATTTAGGAAGTCGGCACGAACCCACCCACCTAAGTAGCAGCCTGTTGCTGAGTGACAGAAAAGAGAGGCAAAGACGGTCACTGCAAAGAATAGGAAGCAGCCAGGTCCCTCTAAACTGGTCCTGAGAGGAATCGGCTTCCTCACGCAACCCAGTTTGCCACGTCAAACTTCCTCACACAGCACCAAGTCAAAGAAACCTGACTCAGCTTCCAGCGGCGACATGGCAGAAGGCCACTTGGCATGAGCAGGCCTAGGATCAAAATCTGGGGAGCCCAAACCCCAGAACGGCCCCCTGGCCCACTGTCACCCAGCAACTCTAGCCAAGGTGCGCTTCCAACCCCGGAACAAGTTCAGATACAGCCAGATCAGTTTCACTATTCGGATGTCCCGAAGCTACAAGATACAGTTGCCATTTTTATCATGAATATTTCCAACAGTCCCTTCCTTCGAAAAAGGAAATTAAGTTGATACGGAGACGAGAAAACCACTGGCAATGACACTGGAATGGTGGCCACTGAGGACCCTAACCAGGCGGTTCCAGCATCCCAAGGCAAAAGGTGGGGGCGGGTAAAACATGCCCACGCCCACCTCCTTCTCCCCCATCCCGTCCGCCCCACTATTAAACTGCATTGAAAGGCCGAAGGAACAAAGAATGAGGTGTCCTCCCGCCGCCCCAGCCTCAGGTGAACACCCGGCCTCCCGCCGCGTCCCCGGGCCGGGCGCCGCGCCCCGCTCCGCCGTGCCTGGGCAGGGGCCGTCCCGCCTGAGCGCGTCGGCGGGCGCCAGGCTCTACCTGCTCCCACTCCCGCGCCCCGCAGGCTTCCGAGCGCTGGCGGCTCTGCGCCGAGTGCCGGCGACCCGGCTCACGCTGCGGCCGTTCCCCTCGCCGCGCCTCTTCCCCGGCCGGCGTCCCCGCAGCCCGGTCTCACGCTCGGAGTTGCAGCTGGGCTGTGAACTGCCACGTCAAACCCTCTCCCGGCCGCGCGCCCCCGGCGCCAGGCTTGGACCCGCCGCCGCGCTCCCGCCTGCGCACGCGCACAGCCGCTGGCGGAGCGGGAAGGGGCGGGGCGAGGAGGGGCGGGGCGGGGCGAGGAGGGGAGGGGCGGGGCCGCCGGGCCGGGGCAGCGAGGAGCCGAGCGACCGCCTCCTTTTCGCTTTTTGCCTTTTTCCGTTTTTTTTTGTTTTTTGTTTCTCTTTTTCTCGTCTTTCCTTTCCCCTCCCCCGACAGGTCGAACACTTGAACGTCGTGGCTAAATCAGAACCGTATTTTCTCTGCGCAGCCCGGCAGGAAGGAGGGGAGCGCGTTCATTCATTCTTCCATCAACAGGTTGCAGTTTCAGCTCTTCGTTCATTACGTATTACTTAAATAAGGAATAGTTCAGGCACGGCACTGCAGTGACTTACAGGAAAATACACGATCTGGACCTAGAGGAAATTACTGTTTAAACGCGAATCTGGCACGTGTACATGCACATTTGATGACGTACCCGTGCGAGACACTACAGAGGAAGGAACGCCCAAGGCAGCCTGGCAACGTGTAGCGCGGAGGGGCGGGGGAGTGCGGAGGATGTCCCAAAGGAAAAGTGTGGGAAGTGGGGTTTCCATTGACATCGCGGTTGCCAGCGTTCTATCCACTCCTTAGTCCTCATGTTCCTCGTTTGTGAACTAGGACGACTGCTCCCAGCCCCTAACAGGATCTCTGCATGTAAAAGCACTCAGCGTTTATAGCTCACTGTCTTGTGAGAAACCGTTCAGAAATAAAGGCAACGTATATGATATATGGAGTTTACCTCTCTAATCTCACCCTAAAATCAGGAGCATTTAGCTGGTTTACCATCATCTCTCACTGCTAAATAGAAAGACATTCAGCCACACCCAGGTTTGGTGTAGCTACCACTTTGCTCAAACTTACAAAGTAAAAACCAGCCTTGTGCTGTTGTTTTTTAACATGTCCTTTCTTTTGGGCCACAAGAAACCTATTTGACGAATACCTTTACTGATGAACTGCCTACGTAAAAACGTACATGGGGTTGTTGCTACTCCTGAGATGCTACATTTAGCCGTAAAGATTTATGGTCCCTTTTTCCCACTCTTATAAGTTTTTAAGGCACGTGGCCAGGGTGGCTCACACCTGTCATCTCAGCACTTTGGGAGGCCAAGGGAGGAGGATTGCTTGAGGCCAGGAGGCAGTGAGCTATGATCACACCACTGCATTTCAGCCTGGAGAACAGAGTGTGAGACCCTGTCCCAAGAAAAAGTAGACAATATTTTAAGGTGTGATATCCTGCCTACATCCAGCTTGAACACTGGTCGAGTTCGAAAAACCACATTGAAAATTTTGTTTCAAACTCTTTCTTATATTCTCAATGTGATGAAAATGTCTGGTGGAAGTTTAGGAAGTTTTGGCCAGTGTTGAAGCAGTACAGATTGTAAGAGTAGTGAAAGAAGTTGTCATATCACAGCTGCATAACAAGGAGAGAGTGAAGCTATGATGCAAGGATAGAAGAGAGTAAAGTCAGTCACACCATGTGATGACCTGCTTGACTTGGTACCCCTGTAAAACCACTACATTTGAATTGTAAGTACATCCTCACTTCCTGCTCAGGTACCAAACTTGTCTGAGACTAGGACAATTTGTGATTTCAATCTAAAATGGTTTTTAATTCCTAAATGTTAAAGCAAGAAGAGACTTTAGAGATATAAGTATTCAACTCAACATTCAGTGAGAACTGAATTCCATTTAATCATCTAATGGATTAATAGGTTTATTGAGAAAATTTTAATGACTTACTAGTCATTTACAGCTGGTTAGAAATCATGCCTTCCAATTCCAAAGCTCTCTTCACCTATGCTTTTTACCTTTTGGTACTCTGATTTGCTGTTCTCTTTTAACTGGTTCTGCCTTTTTCTCCTGTGACTGCCTTATATTCAAGTTCTGAAATAACTAAGTATAACTGACTGCATAGTTCCACCAACAATTGGAGTTACCTATCACAAATCTCTTTTTTTAAATGAAATGGGCTTCTGGTTTGCATTTTGCTTTCTTGTCCTGTCCCCAAGTGCCCATGCCTTAGGTGACTAACTCCTAACTTTGTTCATGTGATTGGGTCCCTGGCCTTCATGAGCTGTGAGGGTGGGCCTGGAGTCTCGGCCTTCCTTGATCTGACCCATCCTGTTGCCACCTGAGCTTAGCCTCTGAACATAGCCTTAGTTCCATATGTAATTAACTTAGTTTCCCAGGTAACCATATCTATTTGAAAGGTGAGGTCACAAGGACCACAAAATGCCCATATACTGGGGTTCTATGTTCTAATTTAAAAAGGGAAGAAAGCAGAGAGTCATCTATGCTTAAGACTATATAGAAAGAGAAGGAATTTCCTAACAATGCTTCAGATTTCTTCTAACTGGCAACCTTTTGAAGGTTATGATGCACTAAGCGTTTACGTAACTTACAAAATTTGGACATTTCTGATTCCAAAGCTGAAAACAGTTTGAAAAAGCTTTATTAAAAAAAAAAAATTGAGGTGGCCAAATCTGGAGTATTTTAAATACCTGGAAATGTAGTAAATAAGATCAAGTTAAATGGGGGTGATAGGAATGATACATGGTAAGGTAGGCCAAGTAGCAACTAATAATTGTAATGATAGAGTTCAAGTAATACCAAGGTGCTTCTAGAATTACTTTTTGAATATCTCGAATATCATGCTCTAAATATACTGTATCACATACAGCTTCAACCACAAAATGGGCAGTGGGACATCACACTACCAGCTCAAATAAACTCAGGTTTGAATCCTGACAGTTTCATTTACTACTAGCTGTGCAAGTTTTACTTATTCAACAAGTGCTTATTAAGCACCTACTATAAACTGGATACTGTACTAAGCACTGTGAATTTAAAGTCAGATGAGACACTTCCCTAAGCTATGAGAAACTCATCCAATAGTGCAAGGATCAGCCAATGGCAGCCCATATACTATATTTGGCCTACCCACCTGTTTTTGTACAGCCTTCAAGCTAAGAATGGCATTTACAGTTTTACATGGTTGAAATTTTAAAAAAATATTTTGTGACACATGAAAATTATATGAAATTCAAATTTCAATGGCCATAAGTAAGTTCACTTGGAATACAGCCATGCTTCTCTGTTATCATATTCTGTGGTTGCTTTTGTACTATAAATGGTAGAGTTAAGTAGTTACGACAGAGACCACAAGGTCTGCAAAACTCAAAATATATACTACCTGGCCATTTACAGAAAAAAATTGCTGCCCCTGGTCTGATAGGATGTACAATTACAATATAGCTCATTTTCATTCTATGAGGAGACACAGGTTGCCACGAGAATATGTAAGAAGGGACACTTAACCCAGTTTTGGAAAGCAAATGACATGTCCCTGATGGAGGTGGCATCTGAGCTGAGGATCTGAGAACAGTAGTAATGCAAAAAAAAAAAAAAAAAAAAAAAAAAAAAAAAAAGGTAAAAGGCAGAAGGGAATAGCATGAATGATTTGAGGAAGATGTGGAACTTGGGGCATTCAGAGGTGCTAGAAGTCCCTTACAGCTTGGACCTGGGTTTCTAGAGGAAACGAGATTAGGCAGGTATGCTAGCATAGCTCATCGACCCCGCAAAGGCACTGGAAAAGGCAATGAAACATTTTAAACATAGGAATGACTCAGTGGATTCTTTTTTTCTTTCCAGAAAGATCAGTCTGGAGTTACCGAAAGAGTGGAAGAGAGGAAAAGGGAAGACTAGTGGGGTAAAGAACAGTTAGGACATTGTCAACAGTAATCCAGATGAGAATATGATGGCCTGAGCAAAGGCAGCGGAGATGTGGGTAGAGAAGACAGACAGGTGGGAAAGAGGTTGATAAGGAGCATCAATGGGAATGAGTACAGAAATCAGGGAAGTGAGGCAGAATATGGACAAACACTCAGATTTTTTTTTTTTTTTTTTTTTTTTTTTTTTTTTTTTTTTTTTGAGACGGAGTTTCGCTCTTGTTACCCAGGCTGGAGTGCAATGGCACGATCTCGGCTCACCGCAACCTCCACCTCCTGGGTTCAGGCAATTCTCCTGCCTCAGCCTCCTGAGTAGCTGGGATTATAGGCACGCGCCACCATGCCCAGCTAATTTTTTGTATTTTTTTTTTAGTAGAGACGGGGTTTCACCATGTTGACCAGGTTGGTCTCGATCTCTCGACCTTGTGATCCACCCGCCTCAGCCTCCCAAAGTGCTGGGATTACAGGCTTGAGCCACCGCGCCCGGCCAACACTCAGATTTTTGATCTGGGCGAATTAGTGGATGAATGGTAGAGCTATGTAAGTGGTTAGGGAAACAAAAATAAGCAGATATGGGGAATGGATGGGATCAGTTTTGGAGAAGTCCATTTTGAGCTATCAGTGGGACATCTATCTATGTGGAAGTGTCCAGTCACCTGTTGGATATGTGTGTCTGGAGCTAGTAGACAAATCTAAACTAGAGGTAATAGAAGGCAGCCAGCAATGAAAATTTAAAAATCAATCTGGCAGAGAAGAGGTCAATCAGGCTCTGCAGTCAGACTAAGTCATGACTTCTGGTTCTGTCCCTTATAAGCTGTGTATACTCTCCCTAAACCTCAGTATCCTTATCTTTAAAAATTAAAGGAATAATAATAATCTCAAAGGTCATTGTGGGGATTAAATGAGATAATACAGGTAAATCACTTAGTACAATGTTTCATATATAATAACTGATCAATAATGTTATCATTGTGGCATCATCATCCCAATTACGATTAATAACATATAAGTGACAATTGAAGTCATATGAGTAAAGTCAAAGGATGAAACCCTTGGGAACGCTAGAATAGATGCATGTTTTAAGTTTACCAAACCTTGGTTTACTCATTGTAAATTAAGAAGATTACATTTCTCTCATTGTGATAGAATAAAAAGGGTTATGGAACAAAGTAAAAGTAGACTAGGGTAAAAATCATTCGGGATGGTGAGCTGGTGATCAGTAGTAGTATATAGGGTAGGTAGGCAGGCCTCTTGGGGCCACAAGGTTGTGCCACTCAGCTCTCCTTTCAATATAACCTGCTCTGAGGAATGTTAAGTGGCTGACAACCTTCAGCTGCTACCCCACTGGAGCTGCTAAGGCACTTAGCCCAAAGCCGCTCTCTCAGCAGCCCCTAGTCAATGACTGCACCTGGTGGGGTTCATGAAGTTAGCATTTTTGCCTAACATGGGACACCTCTAGGGGGAAGTCTTTTCTCTGGGGATCCTTTTGCCCTGGCCAAGACCCTCTCAGAGCTGCACTGCAATCTGAGGCTCAGCCTACCTCATCCTCCTTCCTTCCCTGTCTTTTTCACAGGTGTCAGATCTGCATGCACCAGAAGGCTTTTTCTTCTCCTCTTGCTCCCTAACTCATCTGTTCTTGTGGGCGTTTCCACCAGTGAATCTCTTATATGTCTTGTTCCATGTTGTCTGCTTTTCATCTGACCTAATCTGAAAGCATCATCAAGAAGGTGAGATTTGAACAAAGCTTTGGAGGAGGTAAGGGAGTTAGCAACATAGATCATCTGGGGTGGAGAAGGGAATTCAGGCAGAAGAGAGAGCCCCCAAAAGTTCCTATGTCAGGAAGTTAAGTACCTGGCATGTTTCAGGAGTAGAAGGATGCTAAGGAGCCTGGAGCAGAAAAAAATGAGGGGAAGGTTGTAGGAGAGAAGGGCCTAGAGATAAGGGAGGGGGGCAGATAGTATAGGATCCTTAGGCTATTTTAAAGTTTTTTTTTTTTTTTAATTTGAATGAAAAAGGAGTCATTACAGGTTTTGAACTGAGGAATGACATGATTTGACTCACTTTCCAATTTCTTTTTACTAATATGGGAGGCAGAATCTGGTGTTCAGAGAAATATTTATTTTTACAGTCTTAGTGAGATTTCAGGCTTCAGAAATTATTCTCTAATGGTTTGGTTTCACACATTTTTTCTTGGTCATGGCCAACAACTGAGAAGAACAGTAAGTGTTTTGAAGCCTACTGTACTATGAAAGCATGTGGAAAATTGAATTCTGACTGCTGCACAACCACAGTTCTGTATTCATAGCTCACCCTTCCCTCCCACCACATTCCTGGTGACTTGAAAGATTTTCCAATTGATAGGGTAAGGTGTGACTCAGTGTTTTCATTACACTGATTTTCTTAAGGGATTTAAGGAGGCAGGTGAGCTAGTAGTACTAAACTGAGAAATTAAAAGCACCTGACTCATCCTAATAATAGGAAGAGGTAAAAATGGTACCAACAATCGAATTAAAATCAGTGCTTAAGTATATGATCATTAGTAGGAAGAAATGGTGTTCCTTTGATTCTTTCCTCAAATCTACTTTTGTGATTACCTAGAAAAATAATGCAATATTGTGTTGTTGCATAAATGAGAAATATCAGAAATTTGGATTTGGGAATATTATATTTGTGGCACAGACTGTGATTTTTTCTAGAGTGTGTGGCTGGTGTGTGGATGCCAGGCCTCCCTTGTAGCTGGTTGTAGCCTTGTGGCTCACAGAAACACAGTAGACGTGATGTGTGCAACTTCTTTGTCTCATCTTTAAAAGTCTCTTCCTGAGTCTTTCACTTTCTGCAAGCTAGAATGAAAACATGGTGGTAGTAAAGCCAAATTAATCCTCCAGGTGAGGATAATCCTTTAGGGTTGATGGTAAGAAATAAGGAAACCTGGTCTCTGGTTGTCTTCATAACCAGGGCAGCCTATCCCTCTTGAACCCCGTGTCTACCTCTGAGCTGATACATGAGACAGAAAAAACTCCATGCTTTTGGGCCCTTTGATAAGTTAGGTGGTTTTGTTTTTGTTTTTTCGTGTATAAGTCCTGTATTATTATTATTATTATTTTTGAGACAAAGTCTCATTCTGTTGCCAGTCTAGAGTACAGTGGTACAATCTCAGCTCACTGCAACCTCTGCCTGCTGGGTCCAAACAATTCTCCTGCCTCAGCCTTCAGAGTAGCTGGGACTACAGGCACATGCCACAATGTCCAGCTAATTTTTGTATTTTTAGTAGAGACAGGGTTTCACCATGTTGGCCAGGATGGTCTCAATCTCTTGACTGCATGATCCGCCTCCCTTGGCCTCCCAGAGTGTGAGCCACCGCACCCAGCCAGGTTTCTGTATTTTTTAACTTAATTTTTTACTCTTATGTTTTATGTGAATTTGCTTTTTTCCATTTCTATTTATAGTGTTTATTACCAGTAAATACATTTCTAAATATATGTGTGATAAAATTATCAAATTATCTTTCTTATTTTATTACTTTAAAATTGCAATTTTGGAGTTTTCTACATATACAGCAACCTCATCAGCATTCCTTTTTTTTTCTTACTGAACTCACAAGAAACTCCAAAATAATACTGAATAATAACTGTTGTTGAACATTTCTCTGGTTGTGCTTTTAAAGAAATGACTTTAGCATATACATTTAGAATAATATTTTAGGTAAAGGTGGCATGATGGTTAACTTTAATGTATCAGCCCTACTATGATATCTGATTAAACATAATTTCTGGGTTTGTCTGTGGTTGTTTTGGGAAGAGAATAGTATTTGAATTGATGGAATGAATAAAGCAGGTGTCCTTCCTCAATGTGGGTGGGCCTTATCCGATCAGTTGAGAACCTGAATAGAACAAAAAGGTAGAGGAAAGTTGAATTCACTCTCTGACTACTGAGTGGAAACATTAATTTGTCCTCTGCACTTTTGTTCCCAGGAGAACCCTGACTGGTATAGGTAGTGGGCATGGCAAATACAGAAACACCTGTTCTAGCTTGCTTGCTTTCCTTTAATGGAGAGTTGAAAGCTAAAACTACATTTTCCAGTCCTTGCATTAAGGCTTTTACAACTTCTTCGATGTTTTTCTGTATTCTTCCAATTTTCTACAATTAACCCATAACTCACCTACTCAACTAAACATTGCTGACAAGTGGCCAAGCCAACTATATTCAACCAGATCTGTTGAATCCTTGATCCCTAAAGTATCACAATGCTCCAGTGAGAGTGCTAGCTTCTCACTGGATTTATTTTCCATATTGCAACTGCATCAAATTTCTAAATTTTATTTGCATTACCTATTTTACCTGAAAATTCTAGTGAAGAGGGCCACCCGGCATATATGCTGGTTCTTGTCTTTTGGTGAACTTAACGTATGTATTCTTGGCCTTGCTACTTTTAGCCCTATTTACTTATGAGAAATACTACATGCTGCTATTACCATGATCTGTTTTGTTGCTATCTGTTATGAAGCAAGCTACTCAGTTGTTGAGGGGAGCAATTTCAATATTTCAGAATCTGATTTTGACCCTCCCTAATATTTTTTAGGTGTGCCTCTCTACCACACATTCATGTGCCATGTGTGAGTGGCTATCTACTTAACATCACCTGGAATTCACTGTATAATCAAGTGTCAGAGCTGTAAGAAGCCTCAAAGATCATTCTAGCCCAATATTTTCATTCCCCAGATAGACAAGCTGAGGTTCAGATAGTCAAGCTCATAGGGCCATGAATTTTGGAAGAGCTGGGGTGAAAACCTAAATCTCTATTTGCACTCCTGTGGCTTTTTTATGATTCCAAACTTTCTCCACATTTTCTAGAGTTTACGTTCATTCAAAAGCCTCTTTTAAGAGTTTAACTTCAAATTATAACTGTGTGTTAAGAGGATACTTTGAAACCAAATTTAAAAACAGAATGAGCTTCTTAAAAAAATCATACACACACACATACATACATAAATATATATATATATATATATATATATATATATATATATTGCCCCCACCTCCACCCACACACACGGACATACACAGACACTGCTCAGGGAGGGGAGGGTAGAGAAGGGAATGGAAAGGAAGAGAAGTGAAAGTCTTCCATTTATGGCTTGCTTTATCCAACACTGTACAGTACTTGATAACCTGAGGATCTGGCTCTCAGCTTCTGCCTTTCTAGGCTCTATGCCTTCCTTCTATGGCTTGGATCCACAGTCTGCAAGTAATCCAAAGGAAGGTGCAAAACTGCTTTTGTAGCCTGATGCTTTAACTATAAAGCCAGTTCTTCTGCCTCCAGATTTCAGCTTTAACATCTCATCTTTGCACAAAGCAGGAACAAAGTGTCTCTGAGTGGGGAGTAGAAGTTGGAAATCCAAACTGTTCTCCTCCGTTAGGATGATTTTACCATTTACACCTTCAGAGAGGCGAGACAGCCTCCTTCCTCCTGTTCCTGAGGCTGAGAGCTATCTTTCCTATTTAAATGTATTATAATACCTTTCGCTCTACTTTCCCCACCATACTTTCAAACCATTTGTTACTCCCACTAAACTTATCACATGGCTTACAAGAAAACAGTATTTTAAACAGAAAAATAAATGGAAAAAAATTGAGTTTATCAAAGATCTCATCACTCCTACATAAAACTTTGCTTCAGTAAGTTTGTTTTGTTGTTGCTGTTGTTGTTGTTTGAGACAGATCTCACTCTATTGACCAAGCTAGAAAGCAATGGGGGGATCATGGCTCACTGTAGCCCCAGACTCCCAGGCTCAAGCTGTCCTCTAACCTTAGCCGCCCAAGCACTTGGAACCACAGTGCATACCACCATGCCTGGCTATTTTTTTTTTTTTTTTTTCGTAGAGATGGGGTTCTTACTATGTTGCCTAGGCTGGTCTCAAACTCTTGGACTCAATCTTCCTTCCTCAGTCTCCCAAAATGCTGGAATTATAAGCATGAGCCACCACATCCAGCCTTCAGTAAGTCTCGATTTTTTTCATTCTCAATATTAAGGATCTTAACTTCTGTATTCCTATATAGTCTCCACAAATGTTGACTCATTTCTCAGATGATTTTCATATTTTTTTCTTCTGTAATTCCTGTTTTGTTTTCTCATTTGTTTGTCTTCCTTTACTAGCCCTTTTTTAAAAAATCAGCTACATCCTTTCATGAATATACTGCTTTCAAGGCACTGAAAAGCCTCACAGCCATAACAAGCTTACTACAAATCCAATGGCACCAAATCCCCCAGGAACAAATAAATGATGCCTCTCATGCCTTTGTGATTATTGTTTCTGCTCTTAGAATGCATGGATAGACATGGAGTCTTTCTGTATAGAAGAATCACAATTTCTAAAAGTGGGATAATGTCCTGTTGATAAAAATCTATAAAAACTATGAGTATTCTGCATCTCCTCAATAATTTATATACACCTCTGTTCAAATTTGTCTTTTTTTTTTTTTTTTTTTTTTTTTGAGACAGGGTCTTGCTCTGTTGCTCAGGCTGGAGTATAGTGGCATGAACATGGCTCACTGAAGCCTCTACCACCTGGGCTCAAGCAGTCCTCCCACCTGCCACCTCAGCCTCCCAACTAGCTAGGACCACAGGTGTGCAACACCATGCCTGGCTAATTAAAAAAATTTTTTTTGTAGAGATGGGATCTCACCATGTTGCCCAGGCTGGTCTCAAACTCCTTCAAACTCCTGGGCTCAAGTGATCCTTCCACCTCTGCCTCTTAAAGTGTTGGAATAACAGGCATGAACCACTGTACCCGGCCCACATTTGTCTTGAACAAGTTATTTTTAGCTCTGTGTTTAGGCAGTACCTATCGACATGATCTCTAGGCACCTTACTAAGAATATTGTGCCAGCATTCTGCCTTTAAGACCAAGAAACCAGAGCACAATGAAGATCTAAGTATGAGAGCTACCTCCTTGCTTATATCACTTATTATTAAGCTTTTCTTTGACAAAATTCTTCTTAAAGATTATTTTTAGTAGAATTAGAAAACTTAATGCAGTTTAGATCACCAGGAGTTCATGTGCAATGTCAAGTGTGGATAAATTATTTAACTGAAGGTCCTTTATAAACGAAGACTATGCCATTTTTTTTTCTAATTGACTTCATAAAACACCCTTCCAAGTTTCTATGTTTTTCACAGAAAACTGCCAGAGCTCACTGATTATGGGGACTTGAGCCCAATCATGAAGTAAGTCTCTGGCAGTCTTATCCATAACTAACACTGATAGCACTAGAATTCAGAGGATGGCAGATAGGACCATGATGTTGGTACTTAAGAATTTTAATCCTTTTTCAAAGGAACTGTGAATGACCAGCTACAGTTAAAATAAAAGACTAGAAAGTTGGCTCTGGGGAAAGAAACCTCAAAAAGCAAAATCCTTGCTATGAAGTTAAAGAAATATCAAATCTATTTTTTAAAAGAACTAATTTTCGTATTATTCAAAGAATTCTAGCAATATTAAATAATTTGTGAAACAAGTTTTTAAAGGGCATAATACATGCTTGTATACTGGACATGTGTTTATAAACCCTAACTCTTTGTTTTCCAGTTTATGTGATGGAATGTGAGAAGAAATACCAAATTTGATACTTTCTGTGAGACATTTGAGTTTTCTTTGCTCTTTATTTAACATAATGTGAGTCTACATAAAATGCCTCATACCATACTATTTTGTGCTGTGGAGGGGGAGGTTATCTTCTCTGGATGTAGAAAGGAGAAGTGGATTAAAAATAGTTTTAGAAATAGATTTCAAATGCAAATACAGGCACTCCTTGACTTAAGATGGGGCTATGTCCTGATAAATCCATTGTAAGTTGAAAATATCGTAAGTTAAAAAGGCATTCAAGACACCTAACCTATCAAACATAGATTAGCCTGACTTACCTTAAATGCACTCAGAACATTGGATGAGCCTAAAGTTGGGCAAAATCATCTGGCAGCACAATACACTGTATATTACAGGTCCTTGACCCTCATGATCACATGGCTGACTGGGAGCTGCAACCTACTGCCACTGCCTGACATCCTGCAGGACAGTGGTGTTACACTGCATATCGAACTCTGGAAAAAAGCCACAATTCGAAATTCAAAGTATGATTTTTACTGACTGTGTATCACTTTTGTGGAATCTTCCCAAATTGGGGACCTTCTGTAATCATTTTCAAGATGTTTGTGTTAAAATAAGTTAAATATACTGTTCAACCCAATGTGAAGACATGGATTCTTAGAGAAAACATCTTGAGAACCATCTGGAAAGTAGTTATTATTCTTTGTTGGTGGAGCAGGGAAGGGAATTCCTGGAAGAGAAAGCACCTGAACAAGAGCACAGAAATGTAAGGCAACCTGGAGGTCTAGGGGGAACTGCAAGCTTTTTGATGTGGCAGCACCAAGAAACATGCTTGTCATGGCTGAGGAGGGGCTCTGCCAAGCGACAGCATGAAGATGTAATCGAGGGCCAGATAATGAATGGCATTTTAAGTACCACCGAGGTATTAGTGATTCATCCTGGAGGGAGGCATCAAAAGGTTTCGAAACAGGGAAGCCACATGATGTGTTGCTTTTGTATTGTTGGTTTTGGCAGCAACGTAGAAGATGGAATCGAAGCCCATTAGAGGCAAAAAGCACTAAGAAAACAGCATGAAAATATAGAAAAGAAAAACAAGGAAGAGTGGTAATGAAGGGTCATTCAATTGAATGTATGTGAGAAGAAGGTGAGAGTGGAAACCAAGGTGATGTCCTGGGTGGGGAGGGGCCAAGAAAGAGGATACAGGAAGAAAGTGGGGTCCAGGGAAACGTTTGTTTCACTTTCAGTTTGCTGCCTTCAAAATATTCAGAACATATTGTTCTGGAGCTCAGAAGAGAAGGTGAGGTAAAAATCTGAATTTGGCAGCTCAGAAGTGAAGCTCCAATCTTGAGGATGAATCAGATTGGTGAGGGAGACCGTCATACACAGTGAGAAGAGAGAGCCAAGGGACAGAACTGTAGGAAGTATCAATATTTGTGGAATGAGAAAGGAAGGAAACCCCCCACAAAGGAGATGAGACCAGAGGAATGGTTACACAGGTAAGAAGAGAAGCAGAGATGAATGGCATCCTCTTTATATTTCAATCACCTGAACTCATTACTCTTTATTGCCTGAGAATATCAGGTGTTTAGCTGTTTCTCAGCTTTTACTCAGACCTTTCATCTTTTGAAAAAGAGTTTCAAAATCCTACTCACTCTTCAGTGTCTAAGTGGAATACCAGATCTTCTGTCAGAACTTTCCTGACCATTATCGTGATCTCTCTTCCTCACATTGTTCTAGTAACCCCAGTGCCATGAAATTGAATACAATTATGTTATTTAAGACAGTTTTTCAACAAGTTTTTGGTCTCAGGAACCCTTTACATTCTTAAAAATGATTGAGGATCCCAAAGAGGTTTTGCTTATATAAGATACTACTATCAATATTATGGAAAACATAAACACATATTGTTACAACATTTATTAACTTATTTAAAATAGCAATAATGCTATTGCATGTCAATGTAAATAACAGTTTGATTAAAAATACTATATTTTCCAAAACAGAAAAATGTAGTGAGAATAGTGGCATTATTTTAAGTTTTTTCAAAATTCTTCAATGTCTCGCTTAATTGAACACAGCTGGATTACCATAACCACCTTTATATTCAATCTGTTGTGCCATTTTGGTGCAAGTATGGGAAGAAAATCCAGTCTCACACAGGGATATAGTTGGGGAGGAAAAGGCATATTTTAATAGTCTTTTCAGAAAATGAAAACTGTGGATTTTCTTCTTTGATACCACACCAAAACTCAGCAAGAGTTTTTTCTCCCCACCCCCTAAATGTTAATTGCAATGTGGAATCTGAAACCATATCAATAAAGTTTCCAAACTGTTATATCAAAATTCATTGGTCTATCATACAAGTTGAATGGTAAATTTTTACTCATGTATGATTTTGCAACATCACACATTTGTCAATTATAAAATACTGATTTGCCATATAAAAATGCTCAACATCACTGATCATTAGAAAAATGCAAATCAAAACCACAATGAGATTCCACCTCACACTAGTCAGAATGGCTATTGTTAAAAAGAAAATAGCAGATCCTGGCAAGGTTGTGGAGTAAAAGGAACGTTTATACACTGCCTGTGGGAGTGTAAATTAGTTCAACCCTTGTGGAAGACGTGTGGTGATTCCTCAAAGACCTAAAGACAGAAATACCATTCGACCCAGCAATCTCATTACTGGATATATACACAAAGGAATATAAATCATTGGCTAGGTATGGTGGCTGATGCCTATAATCCCAGCACTTTGGCAGTCTGAGGTGGGCAGATCACAAGATTAGGAATTTGACACTACCCTGGCTAACACATTGAAACCTCGATTCTACTGATAATACAAAAAAATTAGCCAGATGTAGTGACACGCTCCTGTAGTCACAGCTACTCGGGAGGCTGAGGCAGGTGCTTAAACCCAGGAGGCAGAGGTTGCAGTGAGTCGAGATCACATCATTGCACTCCAGCCTGGGCGACAAGAGTAAAATACCATCACACACACACAAAAAGGAATATAAATCATTCTATAGGAAAGACACACACGTATGTTCATTACAGCAGTATTCACAATAGCAAAGACATGGAATCAACCTAAATGCTCATCAGTGACAGATTGGATAAAGAAAATGTGGTACAGACACACTATGGAATGCTATGCAGCCATAAAAAAAGAACAGTATCATGTCCTTTGCAGGGACACAGATGAATCTGGAGGCCATTATCCTCAGCAAACTAACACAGGAACAGAAAACCAAATACCACATGTTCTCACTTGTAAGTGGGAGCCAATGATGAGAACACATGGACACAGAGAGGGGAAGAGCATACACTAGGGTCTATCAGGGTGGGGAGGGTGGGAGGAGGGAGAGAATCAAGAAAAATAACTAATGGGTACTGGGCTTAATACCTGAGGGACAAAATAATCTGTACAAAACCCCCCATGACACAATTTACCTCTGTAACAAACCTACACATGTACCCCTGAACTTAAAAGTTAAATTTAAAAAATTTGATTTACTGAGTTATTCAAGTCCTCAAAATGTTGACACATTTCCTTATCACATTTTGTTACTGTTACCATCAATTTCATCAGAAAAGCTTTTAAATATTAAGAAATTGTCAAGCTCACAGTGGCAGATACAACTTTTCCAAATGCTTATTTTTAATGTGAAAGCCCAAGTTTTATCATTGGCAACAAACATGAGAGTTTTTTTCTTTGCTGTAAGAGGGTCACTTTGTTCATTTTCAAGAAAATGTCATGCTATTCTCCTCTAAATATGAATTCTTTGCACATGTGCCTAGAGATAAGAGGAAGAGGTTGACTTTATTACTATTTGAATTTTCCTTTCAGTTCATAGCAAAAGTTCTTGGACTTAGTAGTTTCTCAGCAGATGATTGTAGATTTGAATTAAATTTATTTCCATTGTGAATTTAAACTGCTATAAGGATTTCATTATGTCCTAGTTGGCCCAAGATGATCCCCACATATGTATATTCTCTTCCTATACCATCAAATTTAGAATATTTCCCCCACCTCCTGATTTAAATTAGTATTAAGCATTGCGATAAAATATCCGCATCAATTTGATGGACCTAAACTTGGCACTTCCAGTTTCTACTCTAGGTTCACCCAGAAGCGTAACACTATGGTTCAGAAAACAGAAATCTCATCTTAATTCATATAAAGACAAACAGAGATAGCCTGTCTCTAATTTAGAACTTTTCTAAATGCAGAATAATTAATGCCTCCTGTTCAGGACAGAGTGCAGGGTCCTAGCTGGTAAAAAAAAAAAAAAAAAAAAAATGTGCACTTGGACTCAAGTGGCTAGGGAGAGTTAAATCCTTCTGGTCTTAGGCGTAGCAGGAGAAGTATTCAACATCATTGCCTCCTACGGTCTTGGCATTCTAGCCAATCATGCCATGGCCTGTGCTGCAAGATTCAATATGTGACAAGCCTCCAGGCTACCAGGCTGCCAATCAGCAGTGTCATGGGGAAATGTGGGAAATTACAGATTAGGCATCCAGGAAATATGTGCAGGAAATAGAGGCTGGATACCATACATTGTACAGAGAGTCATCTGACACTATTGCAGTAGCCATTTTGTCAGTATCGTATGGTGAAAACCTTTCATGTGTTATTTTGTTGTCAATGCTTTAAAAAAAAAAATGCAACAAACTCTCTTGGCAGCAATGATCCAAAAGCTAACAGTATTTAGTAAAAAACTATATACTGAGTTTTCTGTTTCTCAAAAAAGCTAATGATAAAAGTATCACTTAGAAAAATGTTGAAATTTCCCATCCAATGATGGACCATAACTGCTAACTACACAAAACCAAAGAATCTGCTTCAGAAGTTAATGTTACTTTAAGATAATTGTAACTGCCCAGAGATCATGATTTAACATGCACAGCTGCAGAAAGTGTATTTACATGTCACGCTGTGAAACATGACTTTCCATTTGCTCATTTTAGAGTGCAGGTTTTCTTGTAATCATACAAAAAGTAAAGAAATGGCTATTATCTTATTGGTTCCATTAACAGAATAATTTCACAAATAGTTAAATGATAAGAATTTTATAGCAATATATTAGATGCTACAAATAGAAAACCAGCCAATTCAAAATAGTTCAATTTTTTTTCTATATGAATTAAGGAATCAAAGTAAAACTATTTGAAGTTCATCATGTCAAGAAATATCTGATACTATTGTTAAAGCCATTGTAAATTTACTTTAAAAGTTCAGCATTTAAGATAAAATTATTTGCCTTATGCAGCAATAAAATGAATACAAATTTTGGTGAAGCATCTTGTCATTATAAAAACAATATTCCACCAAATTAACAAACTTATAAAGAAGAATTATGCTTATAGCTGATTGTGGTACATAAAAAATACATAATGGCATCCTAAAAGAGCTGAAAACTGAAATTGAAGTTATAGTTGTCAAATTGTATAAATGCTTTGTACATACACACAGAGTAACTGAACTATTTTATGCACTTAATGATGAAATAAAAAATAATTCCGATGCAGCACTGAAGTAGGTGCTTTCTCTTTGGTTCTCATTATTAACCAAATTTAGAAATGCTTCAGCCGTTACCATTTCTGTAATGGGTCTTAGTGTTATACAGTAATATTAAACTCACTTGCAAGTGTTCAAACTCAAAACTGTCAGTAAATAGAGTGCCCAAAATTCAGCTCGTGAAGTGTTTAGCAAGTTGCAATTAATGACAATACTTGCAAACAGGTTGATGTTCTAATTATTTTTACTAAAGCAAAAAAAGAAAAAAAACTGAACACATTAAATAAGGTTAAAATTTGATTTTGAAATTTGATGGTAGATCTTTGGAATATTTTGACTTATTAAAAGAATCTTCTGATAAATCTATTTTTAGTTGGAAAAAATTCTGTGCTGAAATAGAATGAAATTTAAGAGAATCTAAATTTGGTAGACATCCAAAAGAATCATATAGACAATTTGCTTGATGAATTATATATAGAAATAATTACTCTGAATAGAGGCAAAAGATAGTAACTGAACATATGTTAACTGAGATACTAGTATTTTTCAATACAAAGCAAGTATAATTGAGAATAATCTCAATTTAGGATTATTTTTCATCTGAGAAGGTATCTCACAACTGTAGAGACAGCATTTTCATATTAAAAGTAGTTCGATTGAAAGAGAATAATCAATTGAATGTGTCAATAATTTCAAATATATTAACCATTTAAATGCCACTTTAAATATTGCTGGTAACTTTGTGAAGCACATGCAAAATAATTAGACTATAGCAAAATAAAACATTTTTCAGGAAAATGACAGTGACATGATATTAGAAATGTATATGGCTAAGAAGCTGATTAACATAGGTAAAGATGTCATAACAATAATTATTGTTTATATCATTTTTACTGTCTATATTACTGATTATCTCTTTAAAAGATATAATTTACAAAAAGTCCACCAGATTTACAGCTTAATGATTTCTTACATACATATATACTGTGCAGGCAGCACTCAGATCTCTTTCCCTCTCTCATCCTCTTTCTTTTTCTGTCTATAAAATCCAGCTCAAATATAATTTCTTCTCTTGGCAGTGTTTCATAAGCAGCCCTCTCATCACAACTCCCTGGAAAATTCTTTGTTTCTCTTCTGGGGTGCCATAACATAGTGAATCTATTATACCTCTCTTCTAGCCCATGTTGTGTGGTATATTGTGATTTGCATTTATACTTGGCCCCACAACTAGTCAGTGAGTCATTTGAGGGTAAGGGCCATATATATTTTTTCACCTTTATCCTAAGTGCCTAGGATTGTGTGCAAGAAACATATTAGGTCCTCAGAAAATGTTCTGTGAAATGAAAATCTATTTAGTTATTGTATCATCTAATAGCGTTAAATACATTTTTGGCTCTCAATAATTATTTTTTGAAGTAAGTAACCCAATATCTTCTTGTTCATTGGAGTCTGCACATACTAGTTTTGAGACGCATGTAGATTTATCAGGGGGGATTATAAAACCTAATACAGTTTAATGAGGGCCTCCTTAGAGCAAAGCTTCACAGTAAGCCGTGGTTTATAGTGGAATGTATATTAATTATTCCAGATTATTATTTCAAATATATATATATATTATTTTATTATATGTTTATTGACTTTTAAAAAATGTATTTTATTGCACTTTAGGTTCTGGGGTTTGTGTGCAGAACATGCAGGGTTGTTGCATAGGTACTTACATGGCAATGTGGTTTGCTGCCTCTATCCCTGTCACCTATATCTGGCATTTCTCCCAGTGTTATCCTTTGCCAACTCCGTACACCCCACTGTCCCTCCCTTATTCCCTGCCAACAGACCCCAGTGTGCGATACTCCTCTCCCTGTGTCAATGTATTCTCATTGTTTGACACCTGCCTATGAGTGAGAACATGCAGTGTTTGATTTTCTGTTCTCATGTCAGTTTGCTGAGAATGATGGTTTCCAGATTCATCCATGTCCCTACAAAGGACAGATACTCATTGTTTTTTATCGGTTTGCCAGTATTTTATTGAAGATTTTTGCATCTATGTTCATCATGGATATGTTTTTTATGGCTGCATAAATGTGCCACATTTTCCTTGTCTACTCTATCATCGATGGGCATTTGGGTTGGTTCTAGGTCTTTGCTATTGTAAGCAGTGCTACAATGAACATACCTGTGCATGTGTCTTTATAATAGAATGATTTATAATCCTTTGGATATATACCCAGTAATAGGATTTCTGAGTCAAATGGAATTTCTATTTCTAGGTCCTTGAGGAAATGCCACACTGTCTTACACAATGGTTGAACTAATTTACACTCCCGCCAACAGTGTAAATGTGTTCCTATTTCTCCACATTCTCTCCAGCATCTGTTGTCTCCAGATTTTTTGATGATCACCATTCTAACTAGCATGAGATGGTATCTCAATGTGGTTTTGATTTGCATTTCTCTAATGACCAGTGATGATAAGCATTTTTTATATGTTTGTTGGCCTCATATACATCTTCTTTTGAAGTGTCTGTTCATATCCTTAACCCACTTTTGAATTGGTTTATTGGTTTTTATTCTTGTAAATCTGTTTTAGTTCTTTGTAGATTCTGGATATTAGCCCTTTGTCAGATGGGTGAACTGCAAATATTTTTTCCCATTCTGTTGGTTGCCAGTTCATCCTAATGATTGTTTCTTTTGCTGTGCAGAAGCCTTGGAGTTTAAATAGATCCCATTTGTCTATTTTGGCTTTTGTTGCCAATGCTTTTGGTGTTTTAGTCATGAAGTCCTTGCCTATGCCTATGTCCTGGATAGTTTTGCATAGGTTTTCTTCTAGGGATTTTATGGCGCTAGGTCTTATGTTCAAGGCTTTAATCCATCTGGAGTTAATTTTAGTGTAAGGTGTCAGGAAGGGGTCCAATTTCTTCTTTCTGCACATGGCTAGCCAGTTTTCCCAACACCATTTGTTAAACAGGGAATCCTTTCTCCATTGCTTGTTTTGTCAGATTTGTCAAAGATTGGATGGTTGTAGATATGTGGCATTGCCTCCAAGGACTCTGTTCTGTTCCATTGGTCTATATCTCTGTTTTGGTACCAGTACCATGCTGTTTTGATTACTGTAGCCTTGTAGTATAGTTTGAAGTCAGGTAGTGTGATGTTTCCAGCTTTGTTCTTTTTGCTTAGAATTGACTTGGCTATGCAGGCTCTCTTTTGGTTCCATATGAAGTTTAAGATGGTTTTTTCCAGTCCTGTGAAGAGAGTCATTGGTAGCTTGATGGGGATAGTGTTGAATCTATAAATTACTTTGGGCAGTATGGCCATTTTCACAATATTAATTCTTCCTAACCATGAGCATGGAATGTTTTCTCGTCTGTTTGTGTCCTCTCTTATTTTGTTGAGCAGTGGTTTGTAGTTCTCCTTGAAGAGGTCCTTTACAGCCTTTGTTAGTTGTATTCCTAGGTATTTTATTCTCTTTGTAGCAATTGCGAATGGCAGTTGGCTCTTGATTTGGCTCTCTTTAAGTCTGTTACTGGTGTATAGGAATGCTTGTGATTTCTGCACATTGATTTTATAACCTGAGCTTTGCTGAAGTTGCTTATCAGATTAAGGAGATTTGGGGCTGAGACTATAGGGTCTTCTAAATATACAATCATGTCATCTGCAAATAGAGACAATTTGACTTCCTCCTTTTCTCGTTGAATATACTTTATTTCTTTTTCTTGCCTGATTGCTCTGGCTAGAACTTCCAATACTATATTGAATAGGAGTGGTGAGAGAGGGCATCCTTGTCTAGTGCCAGATTTCAAAGGGAATGCTTCCAGTTTTTGCCCATTTGGTATGATATTGGCTGTGGGTTTTTTGTAAATAGCTTTTATTATTTTGAGATACATTCCGTCAATACCTAGTTTATTGAGAGTTTTTAGCATAAAGGCCTGTTGAATTTTGTCAAAGGCCTTCTCTGCATCAATTGAGATAATCATGTGGTTTTTGTCTTTGGTTCTGTTTATGTGGTGAATTACGTTTATAGACTTGCATATGGTGAACCAGCCTTGCATCCCTGGGATGAAGCCTACTTGATCGTGATGGATAAGTTTTTGATGTGCTATTGCAATCGGTTTGCCAGTATTTTATTGAAGATTTTTGCATCTGTGTTCATCATGGTTATTGGCCTGAAGTTTTCTTTTCTTGTTGAGTCTCTGCTGGGTTTTGGAATCAGGATGATGTTGGTTACATAAAATGATTTGGGAAGGATTCCCTCTTTTTGGATTGTTTGGAATAGTTTTAGAAGGAGTGGTACCAGCTCCTCTTTGTATGTCTGGTAGAATTCAGCTGTGAACCCAGCTGAACCTGGGCTTTTTTTGGTTGGTAGGCTATGAATTGTTGCCTCAACTTCAGTCCTTGTTATTGGTCTATTCAGGGTTTTGACTTCCTCCCGGTTTAGGCTTGGGAGGGTGCAAGTGTCCAGGAATTTGTCCATTTCTTCCAGGTTTACTGGCTTATGTGCATAGAGTTTTTTTGTAGTAATCTCTGATGGTAGTTTGTATTTCTGTGGTATTGGTGGTGATATCCCCTTTATTGTTTTTTATTGCATCTATTTGATTCTTCTCTCTTTTCTTTTTTATTAATCTGGCTAGTGGTCTATTTTGTTGATCTTTTCAAAAAACCAGCTCCTAGATTTATTAATTTTTTGGAGGGGGTTTTTGTATCTCTATCTCCTTGAGTTCTGCTCTGATCTTAGTTATTTCTTGTCTTCTGCTAGCTTTTGAGCTTTTTTTCATCTTGCTCCTCTAGCTCTTTCAATTTTGTTGATAGGGTGTCGATTTTAGATCTTTCCTTGCTTCTCATGTGGGCATTTATTGCTATAAATTTTCCTTTAGACACTGATTTAAATGTGTCCCAGAGATTCTGGTACATTGTGTCTTCATTCTCATTGGTTTTGAAGAACATCTTTATTTCTGCCTTCATTTCATTGTTTATCCAGTCAACATTCAAGAGCCAGTTGTTCAGTTTCCATGAAGTTGTGCGGTTCTGAGTTAGTTTCTTAATCCTGATTTCTAATTTGATTGCACTGTGGTCTGAGAGACTGTTTGTTATGATTTCTGTTCTTTTGCATTTGCTGAGGAGTGATTTACTTCTAATTATGTGGTCAATTTTAGAGTACGTGTGATATGGTGCTGTGGAATAATGTATATTCTGTGGATTTGAGGTGGAGAGTTCTGTAAATGGCTATTAGGTTAGCTTGGTCCAGATCTGAATTTAAGTCCTGGATATCCTTGTTAATTTTCTGTCTCATTGATCTGTCTAATATTGACAGTGGAGTGTTAAAGTCTCCCACTATTATTGTGTGGGAGTCTAAGTCTCTTTGTAAATTGTTAAGAACTTACTTTATGTATCTGGGTGCTCCTGTATTGGCTGTGTATATATTTAGGATCATTAGCTTTTCTTGTTGCATTGATCCTTTTACCATTATGTAATGCCCTTCTTTGTCTCTTTTGATCTTTGTTGGTTTAAAGTCTATTTTATCAGAGACTAGGACTGCAACTCCTGCTATTTTTTTTCTCTTTCTCTCCATTTGCTTGGTAAATCTGCCTCTATCCCTTTATTTTGAGCCCATGTGTATCCTTGTATGTGAGATAGGTTTCCTGGATATAGAACACTGATGGGTTTTGACTTTTTGTCCAATATGCCAGTGTGTGTCTTTTGATTGGGGCATTTAGTCCATTTACATTTAAGGTTAATATTGTTATGTGTGAATTTGATCCTGCCATCTTGATGCTAGCTTGTTGTTTCGCCCATGAGTTGATGCAGTTTCTTCATTGTGTTGATGCTCTTTACCATTTGGTATGTTTCTGGAGTGGCTGGTACTAGTTGTTCCTTTCTATGTTTAGTGCTTCTTTCAGGAGCTCTTGTAAGGCAGGCCTGGTGGTGATGAAATCTCTGAGCAATTGCTTGTTCATAAAGAATTTTATTTCTCCTTCAGTTATGAAGCTTAGTTTGGCTGGATGTGAAATTCTAGGCTGAATGTTCTTTTCTTTAAGGATGTTAAATATTGGTCCCCACTCTCTTTTGGCTTGTAGGATGTGTGTTGAGAGATCTGTTGTGAGTCCAATGGGCTTCCCTTTGTGAGTAACCTGACCTTTCTCTCTGGCTGCGCTTAGCATTTTTTCCTTGATTTCAACCCTAGTGAACCTGAAGATTATGTGTCTTCGGGTTGCTCTTCCTGAGGAATATCTTTGTGGGGCTCTCTGTATTTCCTGGACTTTGATATTGGCCTGCCTTGCTAGGTTGGGGAAGTTTTCCTGGATAATATCCTGAAGAGTATTTTCCAGCTTGGATTCATTCTCTCCATCGCATTCAGGTTCACATATCAAATGTAGATTAGGTCTTTTCACATAATCCCATATTTCTTGGAGGCTTTGTTCATTTCTTTTCACTCTTTTTTCTCTAATCTTGCCTTCTTGTTTTATTTCATTGAGTTGGTCTTCAATCTCTCATATCCTTTCTTCTGCTTGATCAATCCGGCTATTGAAACTTGTGTATGCTTCGTGAAGTTCTCGTGCTGTGTTTTTCAGCTACATCCTGTCATTTATATTTTTCTCTAAACTGCTTATTCTCATTAGCATTTCATCAAACCTTTTTTCGGGGTTCTTAGTTTCTTTGTATTGGGTTAGAACATGTTCTTTTAGCTCAGAGAAGTTTGTTATTACCCACTTCCTGAAGCCTGTTTCTGTCAATTCATCAGACTCATTCTCCATCCAGCCTTGTTCCCTTACTGGTGAGGAGTTGTGTTCCCTTGGAGGAGGAGAGGTGTTCTGGTTTTGGGTGTTTTTATTATTTGGCACTGGTTTCTTCCCTTCTTTGTGGATTTATCTACCTGTGATCTTTGTAGTTGGTAACTTTCGGATGGGGGTCTCTGAGTGGATGCCTTTTTTGTGGATGATGTAGTTATTTCTTTCTGTTTTTTAGTTTTTCTTCTAACAGTCAGGCGCCTCTGCTGTAGGACTGCTGGAGTTCCACTCCAGACCCTGCTTGCCTGGGGATCACCTGCAGTGGCTGTGGAACAGTAAAGGTTGCTGCCAGTTTCTTCTTCTGTTATCTTTGTCCCAGATGGATACCCACCAGATGTCATCCTGAGCTCTCCTTTATACGGTTTCTCTTAGAATATATGGAGGTTGGGGAGCTGCTCAAGGAGACAGTCTGTCCCTTATAGGAGCTCAAGTGTTGAGCTGTGAGTTCTGTTGTTCTGTTCAGAGCTGCTGGGCAGGTACATTTAAGTCTGCTGCAGTGGAACTCATAACTGCCTTTTTTTCTCCGTTGCTTTGTCCTGGGAATGTGGGACTTTATTTATAAGTTCCTGACCTGCTGCTGCCTTTTTTCAGAGATGTCCTGCCCAGTGAGGAGGTAGCCCAGCAGAGGCATTTCTGAGCTGCCATGGGATCTGCCCAGCTGCTGTGTGAACTTCCTTGTGGTTTTGTTTATAGAGATATAGTTAGAACTACCTCAGTAATGGTGGACTGTCTCTGTAATAATGGACTGCCTCGGTAATGGTGGATTGGCTCATTAATGGCAGACTGCCTCAGTAACGGTAGACTGCCTCAGTAATGGCATACTGCCCTGGTCGTGTTGGACTGCCTCGGTAATGGCAAACACCCTTCCCCTCACAGAGCTAGACTGTCCTGCCCTGGTCCAGCTGTGCTTGCTGTGAAACTCACAATCCAGAGTGATTCAGATTGCTGGTCTTTGTCAGGGTAGAACCACTGAGCCAGATCACCTGGCTCCTGTTTCAGCCCCCTTTTATTCAGTTGAACGGGTGACTCTATCTCCCAGGCATTCCAGGCGCTAGTTGAAATAGCACCCAGATTTGTGTGAGTTTTTGTGTGGAGACACATTGTACTGGCTGAAACAGCCATGCTGGAGACTCATGCCACATTTCCTTCCTAGAATCTTCTGGTCTATGGGCAGTAAAAACTGGTTTGGAAATGTGGTGATCACTTACCCTCTGTGTTCTCACTGGAAAATGCACTGCAGAGCTGTTCCTATTTGGCCATCTTTCTGGTTTCTGTTTATTGATGTTTTCTGAGACAGGGTCTGGCTCTGTTGCCCAGCTGAAGTACTCGCTGCAGCCTCAACCTAAAGTCATCCTCCCACTTGAGCCTCCCAAGTAACTGGGACCTTATGCACATACCATCACACCCGGCTAATTATTTTATTTTTTGTAGATGGCATCTCCCAATGTTGCCTAGGCTGGTCCTGAACTACTGGGCTCAAGCGATCTGCTTGCCTTGGTGTCCCAAAGTGCTGGGATTACAGGCATGAGCCTCACCTGACCTATATTTTTAAAAATAGTATTTCTTCTTCTATTGTTGATAAGAGGAAGAAAATGCAAAGAGCCTTCAATTGAACAGAAATAATTGACATTCTCCCTTTCTTTTTATTCTATGTGGTATTTTAAGTAAAGAGTATGAATTTACTTTGTTTTTAAAACATCAATAAAAGCTCTTTATTCACAAATGTATTCTTTATAAGTATAGCCCACAATACAGACTTTAATTTTTATAATTAAAAAGAAAATATTGGCATCAAAATAATTTATTAATAAGTATATAATCAAGCTACTTATATGATGATAGTGTATTAAACTCAGCAATTGCTGGGTAATTTAACAAAGAAGTGCAAAAGAAACACTAAATGTGGGAAAATTCTTCATTTTGGGAAATTATTAGTGGTGGGGCATATCCAGCCACATACAGCAATGTAATTCCCCAGGAAACTTCATAAAATGATGATAACCATGCTAAACTGAGGACAGGACAAAGGTAATAGCTGTACATATTTTCTAACTTATAAAATAAATGATTTTTATAATTTATTAACCTCAAAGGCTAGCAAACACACTGTAAATTAATAGTAGATGTGTTGCATTTGTCAGTAAAAGCCTTTCATGAAAAATTTCCGTACTCACCAGTAAAGAACCACACAGAGCATATGGTTCATTGAAACAAGATAAAATTATTTTTTAAAAATCAAACCTTTAGTAATCTGTGAAACTACTAAAATTTAAAGTTTCTTCACAGATTAACATAACATGAAAATTAGTTAAAAGAAACACTCTGAAATTCACTGTAGAGTTTAAGTTTGTACTTTAATTTCCAATAGAGTAAAACGCTCTCATACTAAGAGGGTTATTTTTCTAGCAGTATCATTTATTTGAATAGCCTTTACCACTTAGATACATTTAGAGTATTTTTATTTATTATAAGGCAAATGAATGGATTTTTTGAGGGGACTTTTGGCTATCTTTACAAAAAATAAATTTGGTACAAATAGTACACAGTGAGATTTCTTTCTCTCCTGCCCCCATGTGAAAATGTGCTTTCTTTCCCTTCACCTTCTGTCATGATTATAAGTTTCCTGAGGCCTCCCTAGCCATGCAGAGCTGTAAGCTTATTAAAGCTTTTTTCTTCATATATCACCCAGTCTCAGGTGGTTCTTTATAGCTGTGTGAGAATGGACTAATATACCTTAATACCCAGAAACAGAATTTCAAAGAACTTTTTAAAGTTACTCACTTCTTTAGTTCTCCTTTCCTTTTTTCATTTTTTAGTCTAACTGAGGAATTAGCAAACTTCCACCTAGGGGCCAAATATAGATGTTATCTGTTTTAGAAATAAAGTTTTATTGTAATACATTCATACCCATTTATTCACATATTGCTTATGGCAACTTTTGCACTAAGACCACAGAGTAGTTTCCATAGAGACCATATGACCCCTGGGCCATAGTTTACAAACATTTGCTTCAGACCTCAAACACTTTAAAGGTAAGAACCAGGAGTTTGTATGCACTGTATCTAATATATTGACTTCATATTTAAATCTTAGATTTATCTAAAAGTGTTTATTGAACTTAGTTGTTTTCTTTCAAATGACTACATACAATGAAAGATCTTACCATACCTGCCTGTATTGTATATTGGATGAGCCAAATGCCATGGTTAAAGAATAATACCAAAGGGTTTAATTTTAAGATTATAAGATATTTCCTGGTTGTTCCTCTTAGTTTCTTTCTTTTTTTTTTTTTTTCAGTCTTAGACTGCTCCTCTAACCTTTACTACCCATGTTTCAAAAGAGTAATTATTTGTTACAAAGAGAATAGGACACAATGAATAGATGCTTTAGTACAAATCAGTCATGCCTACAGATTTTAAAAATCAGTATATTTATTAAAAGTGGTTACTTATTCATCTTTCCCCAAGTATCTTTTTTACATTATACATGTTACATGTTCTGTTTGACCTTCTTCTGAAAAAAATGTAATTTATGTTGATATATATGATATGGTTTGGTTCTGTGTCCGCACCAGAATCTCATGTTGAATTGTAATTCCCACCTGTTGAAGGAGGGGCATGGTGAGAGGTGATTGAATCATGGAATAGACTTCCCCTTACTGCTCTCATGATAGAGTTCTCACAAGATCTGGTTGTTTGAAAGTGTCTTTTTTACATTATACATGTTACAAGTTCTGTTTGACCTTCTTCTGAAAAAAAATGTAATTTATATAGATACATTTGATAATTTTGTGTTTGACAATGAGAATGTTTTCTATTTAGTTTCTTTCAAAAGCAGACAGCCTTCAAAGTGTTACCTTTTCTACTCCTTCATTCATAGGCAAAAATGAGGTAGAGGCAATTGGTATAATTGTATGTCACAAATAGGCTCATAAACCAAGGAAAAGAAGTTATTTACTAGCTCACAGTTGTCAAGATTAGTTGTTCTTGTGCTAAAATAATATTTGTGCACCCTGTCTGCCAACATAATACAGTGGTTATCTGTATACTTCCACTTCAAAATCTTAGAATTCTTTTTATTTTTTTGATGAATAATCAAACTGGAAACATCTTAAAATTTTTAATAATGATTTGTTCTACTAATCTTTAATGATGAACACCATTAGTCAGACATTATCCTGAACTCACTGTATCTTGAACGTTACGTGTGTATATTTGTCATTCCAGTAATTCTGTGACAAAAGCACATTTATCATTCTATAAATTCTACTAGTCTCTAAATAAAAATTACTTGAAACTCTGAAACAGTGTTATTTTATGGTTTTGAATTGCCACTGTACCTGTGTAGTCCCTTTATTTATTTATTTATTTGTCTCCTAAAAGCTATTGGTAATTCTTAATAATATATACACCAGGAGTTCCTTGATCAAAACAATTTTCTAAATAAACCATTTGTTTTTCAAATGAACACGATTCTTACTAGAAAGCATGCCTCTGTTTTATTAGGTTTACAGCAAAGTATCTTGCATCATTCCAACATCTGGATTTCATTTATTATTAAGGCAGGATAAGATGAATTTGGGAAAAATGAAGTAAAATCAGTTTCAGTGATCATTATCTGGTTGTGCTTTGGACTGAAACTTTCCCTCCAGTCAGGCTCCGTCATGTTTAACTTTGAATAAAAATGTGTACTTCATAGGTAAAAAAGTTACAGTGACCTAATGTACTCTTCCCCTCACTTCAATTAAAAAAAAAACTACATAGTTAATGAAAAACAGTGGAGTAAGGGACAAAATCTTATTTAAATTTTTTGTGCAATGGTTCTTTTGAATTTTGTATATTTAAAAAATTAGATGCTCTTGTTAAATGATTTTACCCCTCCAAAACTATAACACACCTGGTCTAGATTTTATTGTTTTTCAAATTGATTATCTGAATTTGGATAATTATTGGATTTTTAAAAATGCATTCATAAATGATATATATAAGAAACAATGTATCTCATGTATCTCACCTGTGAATTAAATTTTCTTATAATATTGAATTTAAAGTTACCAATTTGTACAAATTTTCATGTATGCCTTTTAAAAAATTTTTACTTTTTTTGAAATTTTATAGATATTTGGCAGAACAGATTACTTTTCAAACATCACGTTAATGTTTTGTTAAACAAACCTACCTTTTAGTTAGAAAGGATTTTTGAAGGACACTTTAAATCATTGCAGAGAATGAATTTTTCATATATGATGGCCTCATTTCCAATAATCTTAATTATTACTAGTATCAACACTAAAAAGGAGTAAAAAGATAGTAGGAAGAGTATAACTAGAAATAATGAAATGAGATCTGGAAGTTGTACTTGGAATGATGGGCAAACTTTTCCTTTTATATGCTGGCATAATTACCCAAGTTAGAAAGAAGGAAAATGGAAGGAAATACTTTATTTAAGGCTAAATTTCGCAAACTGTTAGAAAACAAAATACAGGAAAATACCCTGAACATGTTGCTGGGAAAATGGCCCTAATGACCTCCTTTTATCTTTTCCTGTGTGCCACTGACGTGGGCAGAGAGTCTTAAGGGTCTGGCTTGCTTTCCCACTGATTCCAGCACAACCTCAGGAGATATGCTCGTCTGGCTGCCTGTATCCCCTCTTCCCAGAAAGTTTAGCAACTGGCACTTGGTGGGGCTTAATGTTTATAAGCCCTTTAGGATTGCAAAAAGAAAACAATTTTTACAAGTGTAAGAATTATTGCTTTCTGTCACTCTACCTGTTGGTCAATAAAAGTTGAAATCTGGAAGTATAAAATTTAAACCAGGTTTACTATGTTCATTAAAGCCTGCATTTGGTGTTTCCATTTAATTCAGTTTGATTCTATGCAATTTCATTTCACGCGTATTCACTGAGGGGCCATGATTGTTTCAGTTAACTCAAAGCCTGGGGCCTATAAAATTGGTTCACTGGCCATGTTGGAAGTTCAAGAGGTTCCTCTAGTTGAAGGGTAGAAAAAAAAACACCCAAGTTCCTATCCGGTTTAGCAATTTCATTAAGCCTGGATATACAATACAGCGGAAAATACTCACAACTGGGAGATAGGACAGCTGATTTGTCAGCAAATATTTTTGAGCTCCTAGTAGATTTCGGGCATCATTCTAAATGCTGGGGATTAAGATAACTGAAATGAAATCCCAGCCATGGTTACCTGGCTCATTTCATAATTCTTTTCAAAGGTATGATGATGTTTCTACAAATTCATGATTCCGTGAGAAACCTACGAGTGAATGAGAAATCATTCTGAGTGAAAAAGTTATGTCACTACAAAATAACAACAACAATAACGACAGAAATAAACAAGATACCTCCAGTATTCCAGCACAGTGTGAGCATTGACTGTCCTGATCTATTGGCAGACTCAGGCCTAATTCCAAAGCCTGCTACAGAGTTGCGAGGGGTAATGAAATCTGGTCAGCTGCACACTTATTCTTCAAACTCAGTGGTGGCTGTTTTACTCTGCTTGCCAGTGCCTGCTCACTGCCTTGTAATGATTAGCAATTTTCTAGGAAATTCCTCACTTTTGCAGGAAACCTACTATACTGGCCCACAAGGATAAGTAATTTCCTTCCAGAAACTCTCAGTTTTTAGCTTGGGATCCTTCCCCCTTCAGAGGCAGCTTTGTTTCCATCCAGAGGACCATTTGAGATAGCAAAGGGAGGGTTTAAGGAAAGATTTATTAAGCAGTTGTTATATTGTTAGGCACTTGTTTAAAAAGCAGATGTTCCACATTTTATTTATTCATTCTATCACTAATGGGCATTTAGGTTGATTCCATGTCTTTGCTATTGTGAACAGTGCTGCAGTGAACACACACATGCATGTTTCTTTATAATAGGATGATTTATATTCCTTTGGGTATATACCTAATAAGGGGATTGCTGGGTCAAATGGTATTTCTGTTTCTAGATCTCTGAGGAATTGCCACACTGTCTTCCACAATGGCTGAACTAATTTACATTCCCACCAACAGTGTAAAAGCCTTCCTATTTCTCTGCAGCCATGCCAGCATCTGTTGTCTCTTGACTTTTTAATAATCGCCATTTTGGCTGTAGGGGGTATTGGGGAGGGAGAGCATCAGGATAAATAGCCAAAGCATGCAGGACTTAATACCTAGGTAATGGGTTAATAGATGCAGCAAACCACCATGGCACATGTTTACCAATGTAACAAATTTGCACATCCTGCACAGGTATCCCAGAACGTAAAGATTTTAAAAAGCAGATATTTAAAAAATCTTATTTATCACTCACAACAAGCTCAAAAGAGAATACCAAGGTTAAGAAAGACAAGTGACACCCAAGACTGTACAGAAATTAGGTTTGAATTCATGCCAAACCTTGCCTCTCATACCTACCTGTGCTGCCTCTGGAAATAATATATACCTAGCATCTTGTTTGGTCAAAATATTTTTATGATTTAAATCTGTAACAACCACTAATACTGCATCAACACCAAACAGGTCAAATATCACCTCCACGTAACAGATAGCTTTCCTTGGAGTAGCCAACCTTCCTATGCTACATCCCTCCCGACACCTTCGTATCTTTATTTTTCTTTTTTTTCTTTCTTTTTTCTTTGCGATGGAGTCTCGCTCTGTCATTCAGGCTGGAGTGCAGTGATAAAATCTCAGCTCACTGCAACCTCTACCTCCCAGGTTCAATCGATTCTCCTGTCTCAGCCTCCCTAGTAGTTGGGATTGCAGGTGTGCACCACCACACTGGGCTAGTTTTTGTATTTTTAGTAGAGACAGGTTTTACCATGTTGCCTAGGGTGGCTCAAACTCCTGACCTCAAGTGATCCACCCGCCTCAGTCTCTCAAAGTGCTGGAATTACAGGTGTAACCCACAGTGCCCAGCCTCTTTTCCTTTTTCTAAATATTTTTTTTCCAGATTCTGCACAAACCACATCTTTATTTTTCTTCATAGCATGTGCCACCATGTGACAAAACATGGGGTTATTTGTATTTTTCCTCCATTCTGCCTACTGGAATATGTGCTTGTAGGAGATTTAGACCTTGTCTAACTTGTTAATTTCTACATCCCTTGTGCCTAGGACAGTGCCTGAAATAGATAATAAACAGTTGTTAAGTAAATGACTGGGTCAAAGCAGGTTTCTGAAGGCAGAGTAGATAGCAAGCCTGTGACTTGTTGAGAGTACAATATGGTTTAGTCTGGAAAACATGTTTCAGTGCAACAAACGTAGCAATTTGTATCATGCTTTTGCCTTAATATGTTAAAAGTGATTCCCAATTTAAGAAAATTTGGCTCTAATATAAAGCTTCACTCAGGAATCCATTGACATTATTTATTTTACTTATTAGGCATTTTTTTCTTTGCATAAATGAACGGGGTACAAGTGTAATTTTGTTATATGCAGAGATTGTGCAGTGGCGAAGTCAGGGTTTTTAAGGTACTCATCATCTGAATAACATCCATTGTACCTGTTAGGGAAACAGGCACATGGGAGAGCCAGGGTGACACTTTTTAAAAATCAACTTCATCTTAAAACAAGCAAGGCACATTCCTTGTCAGTCACAACCAACTGTCATAAGATGTTCATGGCTAAAAAGCAGCTTAATAATACCTGCAAAGACAAACTCCTATGACAACAAAAAAAATGTCCAGATGTCCTGATATTGCATAACAATGCATGTTTTAAAAGTAATTATGGTCATGCTTTAATGTACTTATGCATTAAAATGACAAGAATAATTTTCTTTAAGTTAGCAAAATAATAAATTTTGGCATGCTCTCAGCCCACCCACACGTAGAGGTAGCTTAGCTTTCATGTAGATAAGACTTCTACATAAGAAAAACTTCAAAGACCAGGCATTCCTCCTCTTGCTTTCTGAGGACACCAGACTCTGTATCTTAGTAGCTTTCAGTAAACTACCTTTCTTCATTGCACTCTGAGACACCTTGAATTCCTTCCTGCATGAGATCCAAGAATTCTCTCTTGGGATCTGGATCGTACCCCTTTTCCTGGTGACATACCTATTAAGTAATTTCTCATCATTCATCCACCCCCTCACGCCCTGCCCACCTTTTGAGTTTCCATTATCTATCACTCCACACTCTATGTCCATGTGTACACATTATTTAGCTCCCACTTACAAGTGAGAACATGCAGTATTTGTCTTTCTGAGTTGTTTCACTTAAGAAAATGGCCTCCACTTCCATCCATGTTGCTGTAAAAGACATCATTTCACTCTTTTTTATGGCTCAATAGTATTCCATTGTGTGTGTATACAGACTGCCCCCCTACACACATACACACACGCCACTTTTCTTTCTCCAGTCATTCCAATCATCCATGAAAGGACACTTGGGTTGCCTTCATATGCTTGCTATTGTGAATAGTGCTGCAACAAACACACCATGCAGGTATCTTTTTGATATAATGATTTCTTTTCCTTTGAGCAGACCCTAAGTAGTGGGACTGCTGGATCAAATAGAAGTTCTAATTTTAGTTCTTTGAGAAATCTCGATATTGTTTTTCAGAGAGGTTGTACTAATTCACATTCCCACCAACAGTGGGTAAGTGTTTCTGTTTTTCTGTGGGTTTTTTTTTTTTGTCTTTTTAATAATAGCCATTCTGATTGGTGTAAGATGATATTGTATTGTGGCTTTAATTTGTGTTTCTCTGATGAATGGTGATATGTAGCATTTTTCATATGCCTATTGGCTATCTGTATGTCTTCTTTTGAAAAATGTCTATTCATATCCTTTTCCCATTTTTAAATGGGATTACTACTATTATTAGCTGTTGTTTTTGAGTTGTGTTCCTTGTGGATTCTAAATATTAGTCCTTTGTTGGATGCATAGTTTACCAATACTTTCTCCCATTCCACAGGTTGTCTGTTCACTTTATTCTTTTGCTGTGCAGAAGCTTTTTAGTTGAACAAAGTCCCATTTGCCTATTTTTGTTTTTGTTGTCTGTGCTTTTGAGGTCTCAGTAATGAATTCTTTTCCTAGCCTAATATTCTGAAGAGATTTTTTTTCTAGATTTTCTTCTGTATTTTTACAGTTTCAGGTTTTTAATTCACCCTGAGTTGATTTTTGTATATGGTGAGAGAGAGGAGTCCAGTCTCATTCTTCTGCATATGGCAATCCAGTTTTCCCAGCACTATTTGTTAAAAAGAGTGTCCTTTTCCTATTTTTAATATTATTAGATTCCAGAAGCCTAAGGGCAAAGCAGGCATTTTAATTCACCTTGTAAAGTTGTGAAGTAAGAGATAGAATAGAAAG
Organism: Saimiri boliviensis; assembly: GCF_048565385.1. NCBI lineage: Eukaryota > Metazoa > Chordata > Mammalia > Primates > Cebidae > Saimiri > Saimiri boliviensis. The sequence goes on along the minus strand of NC_133451.1, from coordinate 169,022,354 downwards.
AGTGAGGTGGAAAATTAAAAGGTGAGACAAGGGCCAAATAAATTATACAATCTAAAGACTATTGATATTATCTCTGGAAAAAAATTACACAAATTAATCCCCATTACAAGGCAAAATTATCCCCTAGTTTGTGTGACATCTATTTAAAAAATCAAAACAAACTAAAGCTAAAACCAGTGGACACCATGCAATACAATTGTGCATCTGATATATCTGAAACTAGCCCTGTGACTGAACCATAGCTCTTTTTTTATAGCTGGATAAGTTTTGTTGCCTTTTCTCCCTGCTGTGGACTTCCTTGCTGTAAATAAACCAGACAGGAGAAGATAGAGGCTTTGTGGGGTCTAACCTGTAACAATCCAATGGCAGGTGTGGAGGCCTTTTAAGAAAAAGAATATAAAAATACAAATTATCATTATAAAATTAGACATGAAACTGGATATTTATTTAGAATGAGAAAAAAACCCCAAAATTTCAAGTATTTAAAAAGATCATAAATACGACAAATACACAATGCTGCAAAAATACACAAAACCCAGATAAATAACAGTATTTTTTCAACTTTTATTTTAAATTTTATTTTTTATGCATACATGTGCAGGATGTGCAGGTTTATTACTTATGTAAACGTGTGCCATGGTGCCTTGCTGCACAGATCATCCCAGGGATTAAGCAGAGCATCCATTAGCTATTCTTTCTGAAGCTCTCTCTCTTCCCATGCCCCACCCGACAGGCCCCAGTGTCTGTTGTTCCCCACCCTGTGTCCATGTGTTTTCATTATTCAGCTCCCACTTCTAAGTGAGAGCATGCAATATTTGGTTTTCTGTTCCTGTGTTACTTTGCGGAGGATAATGGTTTCCAGCTCCATCCATGTCTCTGAAAAGGATATGATATCATTCCTTTTTATGGCTGTGTAGTATTCCATGGTGTATATGTACCATATTTTCTTTATACAGTTTATCATTGATGGGCATTTAGATTGGAATAACAGTATTTTTATTAACCATTTTACATACTTTTTTCCTGTTTTTTTCTGGTTGAGTACTCTGATTTTTTATATGATACTAATTTTGTAATATCATAGTTTACATTGACCTCTAGCATGGTTTATCACAATTTATTTTTTATTATTGATCATTGAATTATACAACACACAACTTCCTATATGGATGTCATCACTGTAACACGGTTGTAGGTTTGTGCCCCAAAATATTGGAATTCTGATAAATTATATTTCTCATGATAGTCATAAAAATGTATGATGTGATTATGATTGTGTGTGCTTGCATTACCTAGCATATTCCTGAAAAGGGAGTTCCTCGTATTTGACTACACCTTAATACGAAATGAATTCTTCACTGGCAGTTTTTATTTTTGATGATTATAAGAGTTTTCCAAAGACTAGCTTCTGGCTCTTTACATGTCAACCTTCACTTCTCCTCCACCACCCAAATACTTGCAGTGTCTGCATCTTACAATGTGTTGGTGTTGTGGTCAACCTCTGCCCTTTCGTGTTTCCATGCTGAGTGAATTGGCACAACACATGGTAGAAGGATGCGTGGGAGCTGTTCCTTCCTTCACTGGGCAGTGGCAATAAATTTACATGAATGCCATTTTAAACCACATACATATATTCCACTAAACCCAAACTGAACAAATCCTCAACTCATTTTTCCTTAGCCTGGATTCCAACAATGCTCAAGCCTACTCTGGTACCATGAGAAGAAGTTGAAGTTGACAACAATCTTAACCAAGTTTGGTTAAAGTATTTTACTTTGGCAGATTTTACAAAGGCATATGAACATGTGCGCACATGCTGGGGTCCTTCAGTTCCTTCAAAGGATTCTGAAAGTGAGGGCGCAAGAGGCTTCAGCCCTGGTAATTGGTAGTAATCCACCACACTTTAATTGCACTGGTCTTCATTTCTTCTTGGTGTTGACAAAGCATGTTTTTGCCCTACTTCCCTCTCTTCCAGCTTTTCAAATAACTGTCTTCTTGTCAGTTTGTGTCTCAGCTATTTGTGTCCCAGCTCAGGAGGGGTTTTTGATCACCTTATGTGTTGCATTACTCGCATCACTCTCTGCCGTATCGCCCTGCTTTATTTCTTTATTAACTCTTATTTCTCTCTGAAACTCTTTCGTTTGCTGATTTATTGTCTAGCTTCTCCAGTAAAATGTAGTCTCTAAGGGAGGAGGCATCTTTTCTCTGTGACTCATAGATACATCACCTGAACTTAGAAAAGTAACCAGAATTTATTTATTCAGATTCCCATTCCCTCCCTCCCTCCCTTCCTTGCCTCTTTCCCTCCCTCCTTCCTTTCTTTCTTTCAGTCTTTCTTTCCTTCCTTCCTTCCTTTTTTCTTTCTTTCTCTTCCTTCGTTTCTTTCTGCCTTCCTTTCTTCCTTTCTCTCTTTCTTTCATTCTTCCTTTTCTTTCTTTTTCTCTCTTTTTCTTTCTCTCTGTCTCTCCCCTCCTTCCTTCCTTCCTTCCTTCCTTCCTCTCTCCCTCCTCCCTCCTTTTCTTCTTTCCTTTAGACAGGGTCTTGCTCTGTTGCCAAGGCTGGAGTGCAGTGGCATGATCATAGTTGACTGCAGCCTTGACCTCCTAGGCTCAAGCAATCATCCAACCTCAGCCCCTTGAGTAGCTGGGACTATAGATACATGCCACTATGCTCACTATGCCCAGCTAATTAAATTTTATTTTATTTTTCTAGAGCCAAGTTCTCCTTATGTTGCCCAGCCTGGTCTTGAAATCCTGGGCCCAAGTGACCCTCCTGCTTCAGCCTCCCAAAATGCTGGGACTGCAGGCAGACACTGCACCTGGCCTTCAGATACTTTTCAAATGACTGAATGAAGAGACTATACACTTCAAAGCATATAAATGTGTTTTTAGTTAGCTCAGGAATATTATTTTACCCCTTCCTTACACCATATACAAAAATCAACTCAAGATGGATTAAAGTCTTAAATATCAAACCTGAAATTATAAAAACCCTGGAAGATAACCTAGGAAATACCTTTCTGGACATAGGACCAGGCAAATTTCATGAGGAAGATACAAAAAGCAATTTTACAAAAACAAAAATTGACAAAGTGGACCCAATTAAACTAAAGAGCTTCTGCACAGCAGAAGAAAAAGAGAGTAAACAGACAACCTACAGAAAGGGAGAAAATATTTGCAAACTGTGCATCTGACAAAGTTCTGAGAATTTATAAGGAACAAATTTACAAGCAAAAACCGAACAACCCCTTTAAAAAGTAGGCAGAGGACATGAACAGACAATTTTCAAAAGAAGACATACATGCAGCCAACAAACGTATGAAAAAATCAACATCACTGATCATTAGACACATACAAATTAACACCATAATGAGATACTATCTCACACCAGTCAGAATGGCTATTACTAAAAAGTCAAAAAATGACAGATCCTGGTGAGGTTGTGAAGAATAGTGAACACTTACTTACACATTGCTGGTGGGAATGGAAATTAGTCCAGACGTTGTGAAAAGCAGTGTGGCAATTACTCAAAAAACTTAAAACACGATTACCGTTCAGCCCAGCAATTCCGTTATTGGGTATATATCCAAAGGAATATAAATTGTTCTACCATAAAGACACATGCATGTGAATGTTCATTGCAGCACTATGCACAATAGCAAAGACACAGCATCAACCTAAATGCCCATCAACATTACACTGGATTAAAAAGTAGGGTACATATACAAAAAGGAATACTATGCAGCCATAAAAATGAGATTATGTCATTTGTAGCAACAGGGATGGAGCTAGAGGCCATTATTCTCAGCAAACTAACACAGGAACAGAAAATCAAATATTGCATGTTCTTATTTACAAGTGGGAGCTAAACTTTGAGTACATATTGACACAAAAAGGGCAACAATAGACATCAGAGCCTAATTGAGGGTGGATGGTAGGGGGAAGATGAGAATTGAAAAACAACCTATGTACTATGCTTATTAGCTGGGTGACAAAATAATCTGTGCACAAACCCCTGTGACATGCAGTTTACCTGTATAATAAACTTGCCCATGTACCTGTGAACCTAAAATAAAGTTAACAAAGAAATAAAACAAAAAGAATATTATCTTATCATTTAAATCAATTTACTCCAACCCTGGTTCCCCATCTCACTGAGTTGGTGGAAACACCAATTCAGATATGGTTAGGGCCCCTTCTTCCCCAGGCTCTATGGACTGAATGTTTTTGTCTCCCTTGAAATTCATATGTTGAATTCTAAATCCCCAGTGTACATTTGGAAGTGGGTAGAGCCCTTGTGAATGGATTAGTGTCCTTGTAAGAAGAGAGACATAAGAGAGATGACCTTTCTCTGTGTTTTTGCTGTGTGAGGATACAATGAGAAGACAGCCATTTACAAGCCAGGAAAAGGGTCCTCCACAGACACTGGACCTGGCAGCACTTTGATCTTGGACTTCTCAGCTGCCAGACCTGTGGGAAATACATTTTTGTGGTTTAAATCGTGCAGTGTGTGATATTCTGTTATGGCAGTCCGAGCAGACTAAAACACCAGGGGCTGCAAAGGTCTTGGGATCCAATAGAGCAGCAGGTCATCAATCATTTGCCCTTATTGGTCACTGAACTGTCTGTGGTCTTGGCTGGCAGTCAGGTACCTAACTGCAGCTTTTGTGACGTTCGTGTAGCTGAAGAATGTTGGTGGTGGTGGCAGCCCTGCCCTTGATATCCCGCCTCCTTCCTAAGACCCTGTGAAGAAGGGAATTAAATAATAGCAATAACAGTAAAACAAAACTTCAGTTTGTAGTTGCTATATAATAAAATAAATTTTGCGATGCTGTGTGCTGCTTAATGTAATACCTCCCCATCTTCACCTAAGGCAGAATGTTAACTGCCTCCCTGTAAACCATTTAACCTTATCTGTCCTCCTCACATTCTTAGCAAGGCTCCCAGGCATCTAAAAGTTCCTGTGTTTCTTGCTCACCAGCTGCAAGGTCACAAAGCGGACAGGCTCAAGACTGCAGCATGTGTTTCTCGAAATGTTACTTTTCAAATGTACAGTGCATCACAAAACATGTCCCAAGTTAATGAACAGTTCTCTGTTCTGGCTTCTGTAAAACCTGCTTCCGGCTTTGTCATCCTGTACCAACTAGGTGCATAAAAGGCACCCCATTTTTTTTGTACTTTGCTCAGAATTAAGAAGTGATTTCACTAAGCCCATAATAACTTTAAATAAAATCCTCCTGCAACCCCTTCTGTCTCTCCAGATCTCTGATTTCCTGCTACACCTGCCGCCCTTTGCCTCTGAGGCCTGCTCCCTGTCAGCAGCGAGGTGGTCTGCACTGCTTGAGGGACACAGGAGCAGCAAATCATCCGGGTCAGGACTGAATCCCTCCTTCCTTCTCTCAATGGTTCTCCCCTTTCTTTCCTCTCTCTCTGAGACTCCTCGCATTATCGTTGAAGGTTAGGCCTTACAAAACCCAGAATCACTGTTACCACCTTCTTTTCCTGCTCAGCAAAACTCCCTGAGGTGAGGAAATGGTAAGGCTCTGGCTACTTCCTCTGATAAGAAGAAGAAGAAAATCTGAAGGATCAACAAAATGATCAAAATTTGAAAAATTATGCTGTCATGTACATGTTATATATTTTGTGTACTGGAAAGAAACTAACAGGGAGTTTGGCTATTTGTATGCTGTGCCTTCCATTATGGGGGGAATTACATCCCCCCAAGTTTGTATGTTGAAGACCTGATCCCTAGTACCTCAAAGCTTCAAATTTTAACACTGATTTTTGGGGGGTATAATTTAATGGACGTTCCAAATAACATGACTCATGAAAAAATGACTTTGCTTATTTAAAATTATAGAAGCTACCATTTAAATTTTATTTTCAATAATTCATTGACATTACATTTTCCCTTAAAAATTATCTCTACTCTTTCTGACGTTTTAGGTCATTCCATGTTACTTAAAATGTAAAACATTAATATTTATCAGTAAAAACAGCATGTGACTGTGTTTGTGAAAGGGTCTTTAAAGAGATCATTAAATTTAAATGAGGCCTGTAGGGTGGGCCCTAATCCAATATGACTGGTGTCCTTATACGAAGAGGAGATGAAGAGATAGACATGTCCAGAGGTGAGACCATGTGAAGACAGAGGGAAGTGACCGTCCACAAGCCAAGGAGAGAGGCTTCAGAAGAAACCAACCCTGCTGACACCTTGATCTCAATTTCCAGCCCCCAAATGTGAAAGAATAAACTTCTGTTGCTTAGGCCATCCAATCTGTGGTGTTTGTCATGGAGCCCTCACACAGTCGTACACTTTCTTATGCCCTGAGTGGGAGCAAGTCAACAGCTCTGGGCTTTGTGTAAAAGTAAGAGTTGCTGGGGAATATCCGCTTGTGACTGTGAGCCTCTATGGCAGAACTTTAAATCACTGGCAGTAGCAGCAGTGGTAGTTTCTCCCCAAGCCACGTTTGGGTTCCAAGTGAGAGAGGGCACACAGATCGCAGGGAAAATGTTTTTGGGAGGGCCTGAGGGCATCTTCTTTCACACTGCTCATTCTCTCCCTCGCTGGAATGCTGCAGAGCACCACCCCACCTGCTCAGATGGCTTTTCACGGAGGGGCTTGCATTTCATTCCAGGAAATCACACAAGTGTTCCAGTTACATCAGGCCCTAGCGTGGCCAGCACATGATGAATGCGTGATTCTACAATAATCAGAGAGTTGTATAACTATTCAATATTGGTCCTCAAGTGTTTATCTATCCTGTTGATCATCTGTCTCTCTATACATTTAGCACTTATGATAATGTTCTCTTATCTGCGATTAATTCCAACCAGCATGTTTGTTTCAGAGGTTAACAATTAGTATTTTAAAGACTGCTAATTGCTGTCTTTGTCTGGGATACAATTTCTTCCCATATACATAATCTTACTTTTTATTGTTGTCAGTCACTTCTTTTTTTAATTGGGGGAAATAAAACAAAACAACAACAAAATACATTATTTCAACGCTCCAAATTTTAACACTGATTTTGGGAGGTATAATGTAGCAACAGTTCCAAATAATCACAACCCATGAAAAAAATGATTCGGTGTGTTTAAAAATATAGAAGCTATTCTTTAAATTTCATTTTCAATAATTCGTTGACATTACATTTTTCCTTAAAAATCTTTATTCTTTCTGATGTTTCAGATAATTCAGTATTATTTAAAATGTAAAATATGCAATATTTATTACTAAAAACATAAAGTAGCAAAACTACAGTCACTAGACATTGGGTCAACATGGTCCTTTCATTCCTTGACACAGATAAATGCCCTTTGATCTTTTGGAAAAATAAAATGCCTAAAATGTTTATTTATCTCATCTTCATTGTCCTAAAATATGTGCACACACACACACACACACACACACATACACACACATACACACACACACCTTTATAAAGCATACTTTTTGAAAATGAAACTTATAAAAGACCTGTATTCTCAGGGGGCTTTAATATATGGGGTTTTTATTTGTTGAGTCATTCAAACTGCACTCACATAAATATATTAGCTAATGCTGTAAGATGCCTGCTAGCTTTTTCTTTCTTTTTTTAAAATTTTAAAGACCTTTTAATAAGCAAGAAGATTTTGTAGGGAATCCAGGAGCCCCACACATTGGGTGCCAGAATGTAGGAATCCATGAGCCCCACATTGGGCACCAGAATGTAGGGAGCCAGCCCTGTATCACCCATGGGTACCCCGACTTCAGTGGCAACAAAGGAATGAGGAAAAGACAGATTAAGAGAGACAGTGGGACCAGGGGGCCATCACTTATTACTCTGGAGGAGGCAGTGAAGACCCTGAGCTCTGATCATCCACGCTATTTATTGACTACAATCACTTTGATCTATAGGGTAGGGGTGGAGTGATGGTGGGATGAATCAGTGAGCCAGAACTGGTGTATCGTTCTAAGGATTGATAACAGTGGTGGTTTGGGAGTTTCACAAAACAAGAACATGGGTTATCTTTAGCTTATTGTCTATGTACAGCTGATGGAACTCAAGGCTTACAAGGAGCCTACAAGTCTGGCTATGTCATAGTGCTATGAAGGGGATTTACATCCTTGAGCGCAATGTTTATGGTAATACAGCCTAGGTCACCCTGCACCGGAACATGAGGCATGGAGGGACCTTCCTCCTCAGAGGCCTCCTGTGGCCTTCTGCAGTTTGTTGTTCCTTGTTTATGTGTTACTCATAAACAATTTATGTAGGCACTCTGTAAGTCCTTTCTCCTTTGCTGCTTTTCCCAACAGATTCGATGGCCCAAAGGACAGGAAGGCTTAGGCTTGCTTTAGATATTAAAATCATGATGCATCTTTCCTGGTTTAGCCATTTTAAATTTCACATAATTTTATAATAATGTTCACTTCCTTGCTGTCATGCTTCATTTTTCTCCAAAAATTTTTTTTACCATTTTATTCATAATGGAGAGTAACTTCTAGTTCTTTGAATAATTAGGAAGCAGTCATAGACATTAGCTCAAAATGGAAAGTAATGACGTTGAGTGAAAATTGAATTAGGAAAATAAAAAAGGGGCACAAGCCAGGCATAGGGAGCCAATATGAAATTATTGTAGAATAAGTCATTCCTAATGGAATCTATGTGCTTCATAATGTGCTCTCGCAGTTCATGTTAGACCCAGAAATCTTACAGTGCTATCAAAATGGGGAAAGATAGAATAGGTATTATTTGTTAAATAAATCATTACTTAAGTGAATGAATAAATGGTAGTATAAGACAAAGTATCCAGTACATTGTTAAATCATTCAAATGGCATAGAATTAGAGTTAGTCCTAGAAGACCATTGTCAACATGACTTTAGCCACTTTTTAATTTAGAAAATAGATTTTTTTTGCTCTTGCTTTTATTCCTAAAACCCAAATAAAATAAAAGGAGGCAGGCTTATGTGCTCTTTGATCAGGGCTCCGGTTTCATTTTTCTACTCATTTCTCAGTTTCACCCTGTTGGGTCTGGGATTTCATTTTACTATCTTTACAGGCTGCTAAATTAGCTTGTTACTGTATTAAAGGTGCTGGAAGAACACATGAAACTTCTGGGTCAGAGACAAAGAACTTTATTACTCAGGGTCTGTAAGCAGCAGAAACATCAGCATTTTTGCATCAGTTCACCTTGCCCCAAGCCCCATAAGCGTGACACAATATGATGGATGCTACACACACAGTGGTTTTTATCATAGCTAGGGGGCACTAAGCTTAGAGAATTCATCACTTTTATAATAATGAATTAGCAAATCTGCTCTTTGTTTCAGAATGATATATTAAATTTTTTCTCAAGGCTGCTTGCTGTAAATGTAATCCCGAGAAATGGCTCAACTAAAAAAAAGCATCAGGATTTTGCATTCTGGCACACACAGAAAGACATATAGATGTACTAGAGACTCATGAAGGACTGTCTCTCCCAGCCTACATTGTGGTGGTTTTGTTCTCACATGGCTTTCTCCATACGCTACTAATCAATATCCATGGGGAAAGGGCCTTGCCCTGACAACTATCCAGAAAAGTCTTGAGCTTCCCTGTGATTGGAACGTACATGAATTAATCACTCAGGCCAAGGGAATCTCCTTGATTTAGGCCTAGGTTTTGTACCTAGGCCTAAATCAAGGAGATTGATAACACATTTCTGTGTTAAGGAGGAAGAATTACTCTGCCTTAGATCAACCACTGCTGTGGTGGGAGGATCAATTCTACCTAAACCAAGAATTACTAATCAATGGGAGATAGACAATGTTAGGGAGGTGACTACTACCTATTCCACATGGTCTCTAAGGAGTATAATTGAGGAATTTTGGTCCATTTTAAATGTTCTCAATCTAACAAAGTAAAGAAAACAATAAATTAGAACACTTGTCTCTATTTTCTATGTCTTTATTCTGGTAACTCTTTTTTTTTTTTTTTTTTTTTTTTTTTTTTTTTTTTTGAGATGAAGTCTTGCTTTGCTGCCCAAGCTGGAGTGCAGTGGTGTGATCTTGGCTACTGCAACCTCCGCCTCCTGGGTTCAAGTGATTCTGCTGCCTCAGCCTCCCGAGTAGCTGGGACTACAGGCATGCACCACCATGCCTGGCTAATTTTTGTATTTTTAGTAGAGCTGGGATTTCACTATGTTGTCCAAGCTAGTCTTGAACTTCTGACCTCATGATCTGCCCACCTCAGCTTCCCAAAGTTCTGGGATTACAGGCATGAGCCAACATGCCCCGCCTATTCCAGGAATTCTTATTTACTCTTTACTCGTATTAATTGGACACCAATTATTCATCAGGAACTATTAGACTTGGGGATAGAATTCTGAATAAGTGAGCAATGACCCCTAATCTCACAGGGTTAACAACCTAGTGTAGGATTTAGACAATTTTAGAGAGCATTAGACTGAGAGGGAAAGTACAGAGTGATAGTAGCATGTGGAAGGAACACCTAACCTGGACACTGGGAAGGTTGGGAAAGGTTTCCTGGAGAATGTGATTTCTAATCTGAGGCTGGAGGATGAGGAGGAATTATTGGGTAATTTATGTGTGGGCAGACTGAATAGTTTGGAGAAATACCTAAGCAGGTGAAACAACAAAGCAAATTAGGGAAACTAACAGTACTCCTGTATGTCTGAATCATAAAATTCAACGTAGGAATAGTGAGCAACAAGGTGGAAAAATTAGGGAGTGAGAGGCAGAAAATGTTTCCATGGAAAAAAGTTCCAGCTTTATTCTGGGAGCCCTTGAAGATTTGAACCATAGAAAAATAACATCGACATTATATTTCAAATTTCACGCTGGCTTTAGAGTAAAAAATGAATTGAAGGTGGGAACAAGCCTGGAATAGAGATAACAGGAGATTGCTGAAGTCCAGGTTAGAGATAAATGTGGTCTTGGGAGTAGGAAATGAGTGAAGGAGCAGATTTCCAAACTATTTAGAAGTTAGATCCATAGATCTTTCTTCGTTTTTGTTTTTTGTTTTTTTCTGAGATGGAGTCTCACTCTGTTGCCCAAGCTGGAGGGCAGTGGTGTGATCTCAGCTCACTGCAACCTCCACCTCCCAGGTTCTAGTGATTCTCCTGCCTCAGCCTCCCGAATAGCTAGGATTACAGGCATGCACCATCACACCTAGCTAATTTTTGTACTTTTAGTAGAGACGGGGTTTCACCATGTTGGCCAGGCTAGTCACGAACTCCTGTCCTCAAGTGATTCACCCACCTCGGCCTCCCAAAGTGCTGTGATTATAGGCATGAACCATGGCACATGACCAGATCTGTAGGTATTAATGGATAACTGGAGGCATGAGATGAGCATCAGGGAACACATACGACCTGGAGGCAGAATAGCAATGATTAAGAATAGGTATTTTAAATCTGGGTAGACAAAAGTTCAAACCCTGGCTCTATCACTTAGGATTTAAAGCATAGTTAATTACCAGTAAAAAGGAGACACTAATATCTATCTAGCATGGTTGCTTTGCAAATAAATACAATATTATATGACAAGTCCCTGGCACAGTGTAAAGCTTTGATAAATTATAACAAGTTTGATTCCCTGGTTCTGTCTAAAGGAACTTGTTGGATGGGAAAAGCCATTCATTTAGTGTAGCAGTTAGGTACGTACTGGCTGCAAATAACGATAAAATTGTTCTATAGCAGTTTAAACAAATATGGGTTTTCTTGCACAGGAGGTGGACAACTGTTGGCATTCATTTATTCAAGACTGGAGTTTCTATAATTTTCCTGGGCTCTGGCTCATGGTCACAAGATGGTTGCCCCAGTTCCAGAGTTGAAGGGAACTGGGCATAAGAGAAAGGTAACAATTCTGCTAATTGTCTTGAGATGGAGAACACAGGAGGAGAAGTGGAATTTGGTGCCGGGGAGGGGGTTGGGGGGAATAATTAACATATATACGGAGTTTCAGGTTCTGTAATAAATCCATCCATAGAAACAGGTTTAATTAGCTGGGCTTGGTGGCCTGTCCCTGTAGTCCTAGCTACAGAGGAGGCTGAAGGAGGAGGATTGCTTGAGCCCAGAAGTTCAAGGCTTTAGTGAGCCATAATCACTCCATCGCATTTTAGCCTGGGCAACATAGTCAGATCCCCTCTTCAAAAACAAAAACAAATCAAAAACAGGTTGAGTAGGCAGTTGTATATATTGGCCTGCAGCTAAGGAAAAATGTCTGGGATTGAGGGGCATGGTTGAATTCTTTAGGGCGAATGAGAGAACCATAGAAAGAGTATAAAGTGAGAAAGAAGGAAGATCAGGCCATATGAATGCCAACACTGATGGGATGAGAAGAGACAGAGAACCTACTAGAGAAGAAAGAGCTATGGACTGGCTACAGAGGCAAGAGGAAAGCATAGAGCTCGCGGGGGCCCGGAAACCTAAAGCAGAAATGATTAAAGGAGGACACTGCCATTAATTTCAAGGGCTACTCAAAAAACCGTCAGTGACCTTGCCCAGAGCTTTTTTTTGTTGGGAAGGGGCAGAAGCTAGAGTTGAGTGTGTTGAAGGGCACTCAGGGACATGAAAAAGGAAAAAGAACAAATATAAAAGTGTTTTATTTTTTCTTTGTTCTCAGCTCATTTAAAAATTTTTTTTACTTTAAGTTCTGGGATATGTGGGCAGAACGTGCAGGTTTGTTACATCGGTATACATGTGCCATGGTGGTTTGTTGCACCTATCAACCCATCATCTAGGTTTTAAGCCCCAGATGCATTAGGTACTTGTCCTAATGCTCTCCCTTCCCTTTTCCCCCCATCTCCCAACAGGCCCAGGTGTGTGATGTTCCCCTCCCTGTGTCCATGTGTTCTCACTTTTCAGCTCCCACTTATGAGTAAGAAGATGCTGTGTTTGGTTTTCTGTTCTTGTGTTAGTTTGCTGAGGATGATGGCTTCTAGCTTCATCCATGTCCCTGCAAAGGACATGACCTCATTCTTTTTCATGGCTGCATAGTATTCCATGGTGTATATGTGCCACATTTTCTTTATCCAGTCTATCATTGATGGGCATTTGGGTTGGTTCCAAGTCTTTGCTATTGTAAATAGTCTCAGAGCTAATATTTTGTGATGTCCCTTGTAACTACTTTTTAAAGGAAAGACTGGGAAAATCAATTTGCATTTCAGAAGGGAATCAGACTGAGGATTACTCTCTGACCCTTATGACCTTCAAAGGGTCTCCTCCAGTGCTACCATCTCTGATTTCATTGTCCTTACTTCATTGATAAGTCACAAATAAAATCACTTGATGCCTTTGGCTTCTAGGGAGCATGGGCTGTGTAAAATGTTAATTGTACCACAGGTCCTTAGATAATGCCATTTTATTCAACATTGTTTCATGATAACATTGATGAGGAAAAAAATATATTTCCAGCTGGGGCCACTGTATGTATGCAGTCTGAATGTTCTCCCCATGGCTGTATGGGTTTTCTCCAGGTCTTCTGATTTCCTGCCACAACCCAAAGCTGTGCTTGTGAGGTAAACTGGCATGTCTAAATGGTCGCCGTCTGAGTGTGTGTGTGCCTTCTGATGGGCTGGCCAAGGCTGGTTCCTGCCTTGTGTTCTAAGCTGCAGGGAGAGGCTCAAGCCACCAGAGACCCTGAATTGGAATAAGTGGGTTGGAAGAGGAATAAATGTATGGATACAAATTATTGACATGTAAAAATTCGTAAAATATATGATAATCACACAAATGCAAGACAACAAATGATATTGTATGAAATTGCTCAGTGAGCCTGCTATATTTGCCATGGTTTTGACTTGCGTTGTGACAGGTGGTACTCCTTATAATTTTCTCTTTGCAAACATTTATTCCTTGATTGAATCCACTACCACTACATCTGCCCTCACTCACTGATTCACCAAAAATTGGGTCAATGATTATCTTGGTTTTATTAATATTTCTTACATGCATGTATAGCTGACATTTATTTCCATGTTTAATATTAGAAGTGTTTAAATCTTTATTTAGAAGTTTGGTGATGTCATGTTTTTATCAATTGGTCTATGGTAAAATTGGTTTTAAAGTCACAGTTTCCATGAACCTATCTGTGACGTTTTAAGTGAGGACTTACTGTTTATAGAGCTTCCTGGTGCTCCAACAGGCAGCGTGTCTGGAAATCACTTTTGTTTGATACCACAATTAACACAAACTAACTTTCCCAGGCTCTTCTTTATTTTTAGTATGTTTTTATGTGGATGAACATTATGGAAAATAAAAGGATTATGGGAAAATTTAAATATCTCATTTGTACATTTTTGGCAGATTGTATTCAGATTTAAAACATTTAAATATTTGGAATATACAAAATCTACTTTTTTTTTTTTTTTTTTTTTTTTTTGAGATGGAGTTTCACTCTTGTTACCCAGGCTGGAGTGCAATGGCGCGATCTCGGCTCACCGCAACCTCCGTCTCCTGGGTTCAAGCAATTCTCCTGCCTCAGCCTCCTGAGTAGCTGGGATTACAGGCACGTGCCACCATGCCTAGCTTATTTTTTGTATTTTTAGTAGAGACGGGGTTTCACCATGTTGACCAGGATGGTCTCGATCTCTTGACCTCGTGATCCACCCGCCTCGGCCTCCCAAAGTGCTGGGATTACAGGCTTGAGCCACCGCGCCCGGCACAAAATCTACTTTTATACTGGACCACCCAGATTCATGACATGTGATGACAAATATAAAAATAAACCTGTAGGTGACATTGTGCATTTTATGCAGTTGACCAACTGTTGGGTTTAGGTTTAAGAAGATCAGCAGGAAGAAAGAAAATAAAACACGTTAAATTTAACATACCCAAATCTATGCAATATATGTAGTTATAAGAACTTACTTTTCAGGAGAAAAATTTGTATTAATTTTTCTCTCTTTCTCCCTTTCCCTGTCTCTTCTTTTTCTCCTTCTTTAGATAGATGTTTCAGAAAAGTACTTTTCAGAGTTGCAGGTTTATTTGAAAAATGTGCTTTCTTTTGTTTCCTCTTATAGCATTAATTCAGCAGGCTGCAGACAGAAAAGTAGTAACTTAACTCACTTTAACTCTTTTTTGTCTGTTCCCCTCATAAATGTGGCAATTCTCAAAACATTTCTTTGAGAGACTCTAATCCTCTAGCAGTTGAATTCCCAGCGCTCATATTTTAGGACATCACTCATGGCGTGGAGATTAAAACTTCATGTGTCCTTTACTATTCACATAATTATTAAATGGAAGGTTTTCAATTAGACCCGTTCCCTTAACTGCTTGGATTTAATCCGTGAGTGCCAGGGAACTTTGCTCTCCCTTGAGTCCTCCTTTCCCTTATCTCGCCCCACGTGGGGACGTGCTCCTGTGTGTGAGGCTGCTTTCCTTTCCCTGAAGGTGGGCCGAGCAAAGGAGAGTGACGCAAGAGTGGGCTGTGTCCTGGATGCCGCGAGCGCCTCTGCCTCCTTGAGAATGAGCCCATCAGCCGCACAAATTCGCAGCGGGCGTCCGGGGCAGCGGTCGCAGCCGCGGCGGAGGCTCTGCACTCCCGAGTCCTGCGTCCTCGGCAGGCGCCCGAGGCTGAGCGCGCATCCTCCGCCGCACCCAACCTTCGCCTGTCTTTTCAAGCTCTACATGCTGCCCAACTAAAAGGAAAACATGGGCACAGGGGATTTTATCTGCATTTCCATGACTGGAGGGGCGCCCTGGGGGTTCCGACTGCAAGGTGGCAAGGAGCAGAAGCAGCCCTTACAAGTTGCAAAGGTAGGACCTGAACGAGGTATCGCGGCTCTGTGCCGGGAAGCAAGGAATGAAAGCAACCTGTTGATGGTGTTTTCAAGTTCTGATGCAGAAGTCTATGCATTAGTTTGATTTTGCTGCGGACATTAGATTTTTCTAGGATGTGAGTTGTTTTCTAAGAAAGGTTGGAGAGCAATGGACCACATTCTATGTAATTAACTTGCAGTTGATGAGGGGTGGGTGGGAAGAATGCCATATTTATCAGCTGAGGAAAAAGACCTCGTTAGTTATGTTCTTCTGACAACCAGCAAGACGCTGGGGAGCGTTCCTTCCAGGCAATATTAGAATGTTCAGTTGAGTTATTGTTTCATGTCACTTCACTCGGCTCTGGCAGAGGAGAAACGCTCAGCTCAGCGTAACTATTTTGCTTGGCTATTTTGGGGACGCTTATATAGTGTTGGTAGTGATATTTTTATGCAGCATTCACGAAAAGGCCAATTTTGGGCAATAATTTTAAAAGTATGATGAAATGTCATAAAACCTAAAAGAGTACCCTTTTAAGGATTTGACAAATAAGTCCAAAAATCCAAGTGCTGTATTCTTTTTCATGTACTCTTTTGGTCAAGATATCAAAAATAAACTTAGAAGATAATCTAAATTATTAGAACTAACTAAGAGGTAACTTGGTAACGCAACTAATAACGATCTAAGGTGCTTTATGGTTTTTTTTTTTTTTTTTTTTTTTTTTTTTTTTTTTTTTTTTTGCCGTTAGATTGCCTGCGTCACCAGTTAGCCCAGGGGGATCTGGAATTCTCTAATTGGCATTCAGCTAAAATGAAATTTAAAATGCACAAAACTAAGCAGACTTTTACCTGACTTTATCATCAAATTGCAAATTTTGGTATTGTATTGAAGAACATGAAAGTACATAGGATTAATTTTCTATTTTAAAGCTTATATTAAAAATCGGTATAGATCTTTATGAAATACATGGGCCACTGCCTTTGTAGTTATTGTTTCCTTTTGGCTTTTACTTTTTTTTTTTTTTTTTTTAATGTCCCTTGTAAAGAAAGAAGTTTCTTTAAAACTTCTTTTTCCTTCCAGGCATCCATCTGAAAATCCTTTTGTAATGTGATGGTGGAATCCTGCCACCTAGTGAAAATCGCAAACATCAAGAATGAAGCATAAAACAATAGGTGGAAAGCAGAGTTTTTATAACTGGGAAGTTCCTCCGGGGTCTCCAGTTCAACCCATGAATTTTAGATGAGGAAAGAGCCCAGAGATGTTAAGTAACTTGCCTTGAGTTTTCACCTTGGAACTGGCAGAGTGATTAAAGGCCCAGAAAGGTGATTTTGTTGGATTTCTTTAGGAGTCAATAGCAGGCAACCTCAGATAAAATATGAATGCCCAATTTAGCATATATAGAACTCACAACACTGAAGCGGATTTGTCCTGAGTCTAGAATAGCAGCTGGCTGGCTCTAGTTATGAGATTTGGGTTCTAATTCCAGCTCTGATCTAACTTGCAGCCTGGCCTTAGGAAAATCTCTGACCCTTCCTGTCTCATCTGGGGTGTGTGTGGGGCTGGGGGCGGGGAGGAAGGAGAGACAAAGATTTTCACTTAGGTAGTGAAGAAGTAAGTAAGAAATTGGACTGTGCAATCTACAAAGCTCTGTCTTGCTCAAGTATTCTACGATCCTGATAATGTACAGTTTTAGAATCACTTGCCTACTGATTGAAATACGGGGACAGAAGTGGCTGAGGGTTATTGTTCTCTGGTGGCTCTTTGGCAGCCAGGCCTGAAGAGTAGAGTGGGTAGTAGGTTTCTTCTGAGTTCTCCATGTGCCAATTTCAATGTGGAATCTCCTTGTGGCGATTCACTGAAGAGCTAAGGCAGATGGCTGGGAAAGGGTGCTGTGCAGGAGTTTCTCCGCTAATGGCATCTCTATTGCCAGGATTCAGTGAGGTTGTTAGGCTATGTCAGAATCCAGTCCTACACTCCCCCCAAATCATCCTTCCTAAAATACCCAACAATATATTTGTGGTTTTCAAAAGATCATTATTAAAGCATCTAGATGTTTAATTTGCTTTTGTAGTTTGTGATAGTATAGTTAGAGCTCTAGATTGTAAAATATCATTATGAAAATTATCTGTAAGTTTGCCTTAATTCCTGTGTGTTTGTGTTTGTAAGAGAGGCAGAAAGAGAGAGAGAAAGGCCACAGTCTACAGTCTACCTTTTGTCCGTATGTTAAAAAGACTAAAGAGCTGTCTCAAGTAGATGTAAGTTCTAAATTACTGTTTCAATGCACATTTTTGGTGATAATTTTCTTTCTTTTTTTTTTTTTTTTTTAGTTCAAATGATTATATTCAATTTCTTATACTAGCATTATTTGTGGTAGAAATCCCTTGGAACAAAATGCTTATCACTTTCTCTGTTATCTAGGCCATTGCCTCACTAGGATCACTGTATTTTATTTAAAACATTAAGTCAATTCGGTTCTAGTCATGGTATCTCATTGAGTTCAAGGCAACGTGAGTGTTCCTTGGGCACAGACTTTCTCTTCTTGTAAGGACCGGTGATAGCTTATCAGGGCTGGATGCAAGGAAAGAAAAGGCCAGAGAGATGGTTGCTGTCACATCAAATGCTCACAGTTTTGAAGAATTTCCACAGAATTAATTTGGGAGTTGAAAGAAAATTAAAATTTTCAAAGAAAAGAAAATTTCAGCGAGTGCTTGAACCATGACCCTTAAAATGGGAATGCTGCAAAGCAGTTCTGTAGACAATAACATATTTTGGTATGCTGTGAAATATGTAAGTATTTAGATTTTTCATAATTCTCTACAGAGTAAAACTCTAACAGGTTGAAATAATGCAAAAAATGAGTTTAATGTTATTAAGTATAATCAGAAACTGAATGACTTTATAATTCCCAATAAATATCCTTATAGTGACATATTTGGTCACTTTTGAGATATGTTCAAACATGTTTAGTTTTTGGTTAGCTGGTTGAACTATATACAAACTCCAAATTTAAAAGATAAATAACAGGAATATGTATTATCAAAACTTGTCATTGAGATTTAAGCTCAATGCCATGAAATCTGTTTTGTTTTAAAAAGTAAACTGAATTTTTAAAAGGCCCAAATAATCAGTAACATAAGCTTGTTTTTTTAAATGTTTATATATCTTTTAATTTATATTCCAAATTTATGTGATGAGAAGCAAACATTTCTAACACTGAGTTATACCATAATACTTTGCAAAGTATATTTTCAAGAGATTATACACAAACAAATTTATCCAAACAGAAAACCCCACTGTGTGTGCAGATAGCTTTACAAAAAGAATGTGAGCACTTCTGCTTTGCAAAACTCTGTCTTTTGGGATGTGTACTTACCTGGCTCTGTCTCAGAACATGCTTTTGGCAAATCATTTTGGAAAATCTTCATATGAAGGAGTGGGGAGAAATTTTTGTTTCACAAAATATCTTACCTGCAATTGAAAAATTACTCACATTTTGAAAATAATTAAGAAAAACAGTTGAGACTGTTTACCCTTTATATTTTTAATATAGTTATATGTTTTTATATAGTCAGAAATTTATTTTTTCTTCAAACCTTATACACCACTATAGTATGTACCACTAGAGTATGTATTCTCCTATTGAATTTAGTTCAAAGTTTCAAATAATTGTTCATTAAAATTGAGGTGACATAGTATAATCCTTCATTTCATAAGGCCAAAATTGATTTAATAATTCTTATCAATGGTTAAGCTATAAAAAATGATAGGATTTGATTTTTCTTCTTCCTCATTGATGGAAACAGGTGCCTGAGAGAATAAAACTAGATTAAAGTTGCCCCAAAAGGAAAGATTATTTTTAAAAAAATATAGTTTGTGTCCAACCCTGATTTAATTGATCTAGAGTTCATCTTGGACACCAGGATTTGTAAATACTCTGAAGGTAATTCTGATGTGTGGTCAAGATTCACAACCACTGCTATGGAAAGTTGAGGCCAAAAAAATTCTGATATTCTACTGCACAGTATGTGACTATAGTTGATAATAATGTATTGTAAATTTCAAAATAGCTAAAATAGAGGAGTTTAAATGTTCTCATCACAAAGAAATGATAAACATTTGAGGTGATGGATACATTAGTTAGCCTGATTTGATAATTCCACAATGTATCCGTGTTATCACTACATCTCATTGTACCTCATAATACATACAACTATTATTTGTCAATTAAAAATAAAACAAAACTTAAAAAAAGAATATAAGTACCACATGCTAACCAATTGCACACACATGTTTATTGCGACACTGTTCACAATAGCAAAGCCTTGGAACCAACTCAGATGCCCATCAGTGATAGACTGGATAAAGCAAATGTGGCACATATACACCCTGGAATACTATGCAACCGTAAAAATGGATAAGTTCATGTCCTTTGCAGGGAGGGACATGGATGAATCTGGAAACCATCATTCTCAGCAAACTAACATAAGAACAGAAAACCAAACACCGCATGTTCTCACTCATAAGTGAGAGTTGAATAATGAGAACGCATGGAGGGGAACCTCACACACTGGGGCCTGTCAGGAGGTGGGGGTCAAGGGGAGGGATAGCATTAGGAGAAATACCTAACGTAGATGGTGGGGTGACTGAGGCAGCAAAACACCATGGCACTTGTATATTCCTCTGTAACAAACCCACACATTCTGCACATGTACCCAGAACTTAAAATATAATAAAATAAAATTAAAATTTAAAAAGAATATATATATGATTATATCTTATACATATTTTGCTTGTTCATGAAATTATCATCGTCAATCATCTAAGATTCTTTACTACTCTGTTCTATAATTGTCATGAAAATTCAAGAAGAGGTTAAAAAAATAATAAAGTTAAGGTCAGCTAGGTCCCCACAGGGCTTACTGAGGGGTGGTGGCACAATATGTCCTCTCTGCCCTTCCCCACTGCCCCTCTCATAGTCAGCTTAAGGGGAAGACCAGAGAGAGGCTAATTATTGTCTGAGTTTTTGGCACTGTGAGCAGTTCATAATAGTGGTGGGAGAATTTTCCCTTTCTGAAGCCAGAATGGATGGGCTGCCTGGGTCAGTGGGAGTGGGGAAGAGTAGGTATTGGGAAGCTCCAAAATGATTACTGCAAAGATTAGGGCAACTGGCAAAAAGGGGAGACTAGCAGTTTATTTTCTGGTAGTTTGTCTTCTCCCTCTGTGGACTTGCTAGCCTGCCTAGTGCCTTCCTAAGTGGAAGTGGGTGGAGAGTGTAGGAGGAAAGTACGGAAAATAAAACTGGAGAAAGATGCAGGGGGAAGGAGAGTAGGAGAAAAGGGAAGAAGAAGAGAGAGAGGGATAATATGATTTGCTTGAAAAACAGCAATCGCTTTTGTTTAATACTCGATACAAATTCGGAGTTCTTCTAAGATGAGGATTCTATACTCTGACAGTAACATTCAAGAAACACTTCTCCAGGCTAATTGAAACTATACATCTGTCTAATAGTAAAATGCATCCTGGGATACTAAAGTACTGATTCACTTTTAAGAAGGAGGAGGAGGAGGAGGAGGAGGAGGAGGTGGAGGAGGAGGAGGAGGAGGAGGAGGAAGAAGGAAGAAGAAGGAAGAAGAAGAAAGAAAAAGAGAGGAGTATTAACAGAATTCCTGTTAGGCCTAGTCAAATTTTCATTCATTCTGCCTAGAAATAGTAGTTTCAACATGACCATCAATGGAAGTTGCATGAGTTGGTGATAAGTTTTCAGGACTAGCATACATAAAGAACACAACTGATATGAACCTGTGTGACGTAACTGGTTTTTTTAAGGAGCATCAACTCATTCCATTACAAACATATATTTCTCCCAGTAATTTCTTTCAACCATGATGAAGACGAATTCCTTTGTTAGTAATCTTTTGGGCAGATCTCTTGCATTTCTGGGGGCTTTTGATTATGAAAACAGTCACCTTTAATTAAAGCTTCAATCAACTATCTGACTCCAAACTCTCTCCCTAGTAATCGTGGCCAGGCTTGTGGCTCCAGGGTGTGGCATGGAAAAGGAGGATGTCTGCTTTTTACCCATATCCCTCTAGTCTCTCCAAGGTTGAGTTGAAGAGGAAAGGGGAAGATAGATATATTTATTCATAACTGAATGAGGTGGTGTTTCTCTCTTCTTTGGTTGTTATGCTTCTCTGGTTAATGTTGAGTGGCCATTAATGTCCTCTCTGAGGCTGGTGTCCAAATTCTGGAGCACATGTATGGTTTCTTCTGGGAGAGCTGGAGGGCCTCATTATTGCACAATCCTCTAACACAGGAAATCAGGCTTCTGACAATCTCTTCTGTACCCTCTACAAACCCACTGGTTCATCAAGATACCAGCTTGCTCCTGCTAGACTCTGGCCTTTCTGGGTAGGGCCTTAGCAAGATGGCTAAAATCTAACCACCTTTTATGATAGTCACTCATCCACAGGAAATGCAGGGATCCTTGCCTTGTCAAATGAGTAAGTCGGTATCCAGTGTCATTGTGACATACACCTTACACCTAACTGGATATTTTGCACATTTTTTATAGTAATCACATCTTAATGCAGCTTCCAAAATAATTTAACTTCTTTCTGTCAGTTAGTGTTCAAGAATATAAATTAATTTATATATTTGATTAAAAATACTTTACATGTGTATATCTTATAATTTTCCAAGTGTCTTAATATATGTTATCTTTTGAAACATCAATTCAGTTGATAAAATTTTATGACTCAGTTTATAGATTAAAAAAATAGATCCTGAAAAATAAATTAATTGTAAAAAACATTATATAAAGAAGTCCAAAGTTAAATATAATTCTTTCCTTCTAGTAGGAGCATCATGCTACTCTCCTGCATTAGCTGGATAAAAGAACAGGCTTTCGCTTAGTATTGCTGAAAATTGCAATAACTTCAATACAGGGTTTGAATGAAATAGAATCTCACCAAATCTAAGCTTAATTCTTAAAAATATTGATAACAAATTATTCCCTTTTTAATGGGCCTAAGGAAAAGGATTACAGGCAACACATCTCTAAGATAATGTTCAGTGAGAGAAAGACTGAAAAGGGAACCAGTCTGCTCATCAATAAACCTGAAGTTTTGGACTTCAAGTTATGGATTCCAAGTTTATTATGTCTTTTTTTTTTTTTTTGAGACAGAGTTTCGCTCTTGTTACCCAGGCTGGAGTGCAATGGCACAATCTCAGCTCACCGCAGCCTCCGCCTCCTGGGTTCAGGCAATTCTCCTGCCTCAGCCTCCTGAGTAGCTGGGATTACAGGCATGTACCACCATGCCCAGCTAATTTTTTGTATTTTTAGTAGAGATGGGGTTTCACATGTTGATCAGGATGGTCTCAATCTCTTGACCTCGTGATCCACCCGCCTCAGCCTCCCAAAGTGCTGGGATTACAGGCTTGAGCCACCGTGCCCGGCCTATTATGTCTTTTCTAACAGATTCATGATGACACTGAGTTCAATGAGGTTCTTATAAAATACAGGAAATGGAGAATTTCTGAAACAGGTTCATTAAACAATTCTGAAGAGTAAACACATTCATGAAGTTAAAAGACCCATCTGAGAAAGAAAATAACATTTTCTCTTTTAGGGGATATTTTATTGTTTGACAATCTCATTGAGAACGTATTTACAGTTTTGGATTATTTTAGGCACCCAATGTTTTTGATTTGTCCATCATTCTTTTTTATTTTTCAAAAGCAGAGATGGCCAGAGTCTCAACAAACTGTGTCTTCAAGTCTTTGTGCAATTCTTTGCATGTGGCAGTTTATTGGATGTAGTTTTCTTTAACTAGCACATAAATCTGATGTGTTTCAGATAAATGAACCGCAAAATGTGGTGGATATGCCATTTGGAACATTGTGAATGAAAAATTGCATCTCTATATAATGTAACAAATAACTATTTTCTAACCATTGGTCTTTGGTTTTTTATGACCCTACTTATCAATGACTGGCTTTTCCTCTTGTATTTGGAAGCAGTGTGGGTACTGAATTGATAAAACAATGAGGATCAGCTTTCCTGAATGGAATTATGGATTGATGTCTGTATTGGTTCATTTTCACACTGCTGCAAAGAACTATTTGAGACTGGGCAATTTATAAAAAGGAAAGAGGTTTAATTGACTCACAGTTCCACATGGCTGGGGAGGCCTCAGGAAACTTAAATCATGACAGAAAGTGAAGGGGAAGCAAGGCACATCTTACATGGCATCGAGGGGGGATGGGGGAGAGAGAGAGTGAAGGGGGAACTGCCAAACGCTTTCAAACCGTCAGATCTGGTGAGCACTCACTCTAATGAGAACAGTATGGGGGAAACCGTGCCCATGATCCAATCACCTCCCACCAGTTCCCTGCCTCTACACATGGGGATTATAATTTGAGATGCAATTTTGGTGGGGATACAGGGCAAACCATAGCAATATTTATTTATTTATTTATTTATTTATTGAGACGGAGTTTTACTTTTGTTACCCAGGCTGGAGTGCAATGGCGCGATCTCGGCTCACCTCAACCTCCGCCTCCTGGGTTCAGGCAATTCTCCTGCCTCAGCCTCCTGAGTAGCTGGGATTACAGGCACGCGCCACCGTGCCCAGCTGATTTTTTGTATTTTTAGTAGAGACAGGATTTCACCATGTTGACCAGGATGGTGTTGATCTCTTGACCTCGTGATCCACCTGCCTCGGCCTCCCAAAGTGCTGGGATTACAGGCTTGAGCCACCGCACCCGGCCTCATAGCAATATTTTATCTGATTCTACCTATAGATACTATCCCTTCCTTCACCCTTCTTCCTTCATCCCCTTTAACAAAATTTACCTTCTTGAATTTCACCTTTTCAGGACATGTTATTTTTATGCTAGGAAATCTGTAATCATGACCAATGAGTGTCATTTAACCCCAAATATCTTGTTGCATTTAATAGTATCTTCTGGAGAAAATTTTATTTAGGAAACTCATATATGATATTTACTAGGTACCAGGTGCTTCTTGAATCACCTTTTAAATATAATGACAGAACTGTGAGGTTACCCTTAGGTAAGATCCCCATTACAGGGGCCCAAAGAGGTTAAGTGACTTCTCAGGTCACATGCGTAGTGACCATGAGAAGATCAGAGCTGGGGTTCACAGCTAAAGAGGATGGATCCAGGGCTTGTGTTCCAAGCTCCTACACTTTGGGTCTAGGATAGTCACTTTGGGCCTTGGGTAGTTTGAACAAGTTAAGATGGGAAGATGGCATCTCAACAAGAGCATGGTGGAAAGATTTTTTTGACCCTTAAACCAAACCTGCTTTCCTTGTTCTGACATTAAGTATAATCTCACTTAATATCAAATCATTTTATTTGAAACTTTTATTTCCAGAATGAATAGAGTAGGAAATCGAATAGAAATAGGCTAGAAACTTTCATAATTCTTCCTTTTGAATGATAGTTTTTATTTTATTTTCATAGCAAGATTTTCCATGTCTTCTTGAAAAGTGTGGCATGATACCTTGTTTTTGAAGCAAAACTTTTGAGCCGTTGACCATTTTTGAGAATTTTGTCACGCAGTTCAAGACATACTAGGGGTGAAATTATTAAGAGTTTATGAATCCAATGTGCTTTGCTGGCAGTCTCGTTACTTACTTTCTATCTCCTCAGTAGCTCCTCCTCCATTTCCTGCCCTGTATTCCTGCTCATTATCATCCCGGCTCAGGCCCTCATTTTTGTCTCTTAGATAATTATATTGGCCCTGCTACTGGTCTCCTTGTTTCTGGTTTCACATTCCTTGAGTTCATGCTACAGAGAGCTGCCAGAGAGATTTTTCTAAATCACCTGTTGTATCACTGCTTAAAATACTTCAAAGGCTTCCCATCACTGTCATCAAGATAACCATAACATTGTTTTTATCTTATGTGAAGACATGGGTTAAGCACTTTAGGAATTATTTCAGTTCTAATATTCCTACTATCCGCCCCCCCTTTTTTTTAAACAGTGGAGGAAATTGAGGCTTAGAGAAGTTAAGTAAAAAACTGTTGATCATTCAGCTAGCAAATGGCAAAACCAAGACAGAAGCCAGTTTGATGACAAAGCCCATGCTCTTAGCTGCCACCCTGCAGTGGGGCTTGTTTACAGGCCTAACGCCGCGTTCCGTGCTCTCCATGATCTGGGTGCTCACAAACTGTCCAGCCCCATCACCTGTCACCCTCCCAGAAGTGCATTTAGCTATTTGAAAATACCACCGTTCTCTCAAACGCTGTTCCTCTCTGGCTGCTTCATCCCTGCTGTGTCCTTGGCTGGAATGCTTGTCCACCCCATCGCCTGGCACCTTCCCTAAAATGCTTGGAGAAATGTTACTCACCCTGGAAGAATCTGTTAAAGTCAGTTATCTGAGAGGTTTGATTCAATTGTCTAGTCCTAGGTGAGCACTTGCTCTTCTGTGTTCCCATGATCACACATGGCTTTCGCCTTGAGCTCCCATGTGCAGCCTGACGCTGAAGCTTTTGTTCACAAGTCTTTTTCCTTCATTAGACCAGTTGTAGCCTAAAGGTCTAACCAGGCCACTTAAATTAAAACAACTTGGAACATATCCCATATACAGTGTGTATGTACACATATATGAAATATAGTATGTATGTACATGTACCACTGGGCTAATATTTATGTGTAGGAGAAAACTTACCAAAAAGAAAACTTTAAAGCATGAGATAAAAGGTGAAATGAACAATATTTTAAAACTATTTTTATTTTATTTTATTAACAATACAAAAAATATTTTTATTCTCACTATCCAGAACTGTTTCTTTAAGTGAGAACAATGTGGTTGACAGATTTTCCACACTTTGAAAATCTTGGTGTGACCCCATGGGGTGCAATGATTCAAAGGTCTAGTGAAACTTTGTTTCAGTTCTTGAGTTTAAAGACTGTCATAGCTGAAATTATAATCTCTTTTTTTTTTTTTTTTTGAGACAGAGTCTCACTCTGTTACCAGGCACCATGCTGGAGTGCAGTGGCACAATCTCAGCTCACTGCAACCTCCGCCTCCCGGGTTCAAGCAATTCTCCTGCCTCAGCCTCCCGAGTAGCTGGAACTACAGGCACACACCACCACGCCCAGCTAATTTTTGTATTTTTAGTAGAGATGGGATTTCACCATGTTAGCCAGGATGGTCTTGATCTCTTGACCTCATGATCTACCCGCCTCAGCCTCCCAAAGTGCTGGGATTACAGGCTTGAGCCACCGCACCTGGCCTGCAATGATAATCTCTTAATATATGCAGGTACACATTGAAGAAATGAATCACTACCTGATAATCATTTTCATTTTCATTAACAAATAATGCAACTATTTTTGTTGCAATTTGACCAGTAGGTTTTCATTTTCTTTGAGGGAGTCCACCCTTTTTTCTTACATACTAAATGGAATAGGCTACATTTGTATATTTTAGTATTAAACCCTTGCTGTACATTTTATTTGAAAAATATGAAATCGGGTTAGAAATTCTTCTTCCCAGTTAAGTGTGCTATTATGCTGTTTTAAAGAATAATACATTTAAATAATTTCCAGCCCCAAATCACTTAATTATAGAAACATTTTCAACATATTTTCCATTTCTTTTTGAAAAGTTGCTTTCAGAGCAATTCATGTTAGAATTGATAATGGTTTAATCTCATAATATGATGAAGAGTATCCATAGGAGCACGGTGGAAGAGTCAGCTCTGCTGTATTCTTGTTGTTCTGTTGTGCTTGAAATGTACTATCTTTAATTAATAACTTCTTTTCAGAAATATTTTAATATGAATCATTTTGTGAGAGCTGATTTTCTTGAAACTAGACAATTACATAGAAAATCACTTAATCAGGCACTGTAAAGCATACTATATTGGAAAATACTGAAAGAGAATGAACTGATGAGAAACCTCCACCCTGCTGGGAGGTCAGCCCCCTTTTTGGTGAGGTCACCCAAGCACTGGGGAAATACATAACTGCCTGGGCTACAGACCAGATTGGACCAGGATAGCACTGTCAGTCCATATAGTAGTGGATTCAGTGTTAGTTAGTGCTCATCTCCTTTTCATTTTGTAGATAAAAGTAAGTATACATAAGAATCCAGTGGGCTTGTTAGATATTTAGGGGAAGAGCCTTCCAGGAGCCCTGAGACAGAAGTGTGCTTGGTACGGCCAAGGAGCAGTAAAGGTGCCAATGTAGCTGGCACATATTTCATGAAAAATTGTTATAAGAAGTCCAGACTTTCACAATGGTAAAAATGAAAAACTCTCTCTTCTGGGAACTCTGGCCATCATTAAATGATTAACACACTGGTCCTATAAGAACAACTTTGCAATGTGGTCTTCGAATTTCCTCTTCATCCATTTCAGCTTCTCATGATGTAGTAGCCTACTGACCAGTCTCTAGAGTTCCTGTATTAGTCCATTTTCACACTGCTGATAAAGACATACTTGAGACTGCATACTTTATAAAGAAAAAGAGGTTTAATGGACTCACAGTTCTACATGGCTGGGGAGGCCTCATAATCATGGTGGAAGGCAAAAAGCACATCTTACATGGCAGCAGACAAGAGAGAATGAGAACCAAGCGAAAGGGATTCCCCTTATAAAACCATCAGATCTGGTGAGACTTACATATTCGCTACAAGGAGAATACCATGGGAAAAACCACCTTCATGATTTAATTTTCTCCCACCAGGTCCCTCCCATAGCATGTGGGAATTATGCAAGCTGCAATTCAAGATGAGATTTGGGTGGGGACACAGCCAAACCATGTCAAGCCTTATTTAAGTGAATAATCACTATAACTCATAAAATTATAAGAGGTTGTAGTGATACATAACAATTTGGATAAAAATAATATTAGAGTAATCTTTTCTCTTCCTCTGAAATTTATTCTCCCAGTGAGAGAAGAGGAATTTAAAGAGTGTCGAGGAGAATTGTGATAGATAGATCCTGTTTATTTTATAGAGTTTACAGAGTTTTGCTGTACTTTCTTGTGTGTCTTAATTCCAGTCCTTAAAAAAAAGAGAGATGATCCTATTTGGATATAGTTTGGAAACTAGCCCATGGAAAGGACAAAAAATATTTCAATGCTGTTTACAACTTACTGTATAACTTTAAAGACATTTTTCAGAGCTTCAGTTTCCTCATCTGTAAAATAAGGTATTATGTAATGAAATTGTGACCTTTGTAGGTAAAAAATATTGGAATATTACTCAGTTTTATAGGTGAGAAACCTGAGACCCAAGGAGCCAGTTAATAATATAATGTATAAGGCTTTTTAAAGACTGTATATTAAGATGATTTCCTACAAATTAGATAATTATATAGAAATTCACTTAATCAGGCACAGTAGAACATAATATATTGCAAAATGCTAGAAAATGAGCTTATGAGAAAGCCTCTTTCTCTTTCTGTGTACCTGGCACACAGTAATCATTCAGTAAAGGGATTTGTCATTAGTATTGTTATTCTAGAGGAGGAAGTAATTGTCTTCTAAACAAGTTTTGTTATATTCAAAAACTAAGAAAAGCAGTAGTCCAATTCACTGAACTCCAGATATACAAGTAAAATCAAGAGCAAAAATGCCAGATAGAACAACTTTCAATGATACTTTCACCCAGTGCAAGTTTTCATTTTTGATAAATACGACATTTCAGAAAATGTTTGCAGTATCATTTATTAATCAAGATTACTTTTTTATGCAGTTTAATCAGTTTAAGGCAAAGGATACTACAATTATATATTTTATGTGGTCAGATAAAATCAAATGATTGTTCCACTTAAAAGTTGTACAGATTTTTAAAAGGAAATACCTCAAGCTATAATTAATTGCATGTAATTCTGTTGAGCTCTATTTAGAGCAAATGGACTTTCTTTCAGTGTACTAGTCTCTGTACCTCATTTTCCTCATTTGTAAAATGGATCTAGTTATAACACTCATTTTCAAAGATTGTTTTCAGGGTTGGAAATTATACATGCAAATCATTTAGTACTTAGAAAACATTCAGGAGTTTAAAAATTATTAGCATGATTGTGGTTATTCTAATTTTATCTAACAAAGATTTATGAAATTAAGGCGTATCTGCCATCTTCTATTCAGTGATTTTTGAGAACCAGATGTCATTAAAAAGGCTCCTGTAGTCCTTGGGGTCCCACCCTGTGAGGTGGCATTTAATAGTTTTAGAATGTTGCCTCACATTTGCTGAATAACCCATTGCCCTTTAATTGGAAACAGCATATGGAAATCATCACGAAGAGAAGAAATCATTTCAAGTGCTTTGAAAATATAAAAGAAAATAAATTCTCCTTGGTAAGTAAATATAGGACACTGATCTCTGAATAGGAAAATTCTGTGCCAGGGCCTTTGGCAAAGGCTAATGAGGATTTTGTTTCCTCCCCCCCTCCACCCCCACATGCTTGTCTTCTAAATTACAAGACTTTATTACTATATAAGGCTGCTTTTTCTAAGTAAATGATAATACATTCAACTCCTTGGAGTTCTTAGCTTTTTAAACAGTGGTGTTATTTTCATCAGTCAAGATCAAGCTAAAATGAAAATCAAAATCTGTGAGAGTCAGATAATACCACAGAAGTCCCTTTTATTTTGTTTTCTTTCATGAAAAGCATAACATTTTCCATTGGATGGTGCTCAGCATGATTGCTATTAGACTGACTTGGGTAAATATTATGTTACATTTATCGGTTGCTGTAGGGAGTCAAAGTGCAGTGATCCATTTTCAGGTCTCCAATCTTTTGACTGCCAGCCTGCCAGATGGGGAAATGTTGATCAGAACAATTTTATCTCAGTGCAGAGCTGTGGTCAGGGAGAGGAAGTTCATTATTCCTTTCTACTCTCATGCCACAATGACCAGATAGCTTCATGTTGACTAGGTGACTGTGGGTCCCTTTAGCTGCAGACACAGGACTGAGAGTAGACACAAATTTAATTAAGGATTCCATCATGTTATTTATTCCATTATGTTCTTCATGATCTCCAATTACCCTGAGCCTCTGCTTCTCTTTCTTATTTGAGCAGGAAAATTTCTTCTTCTCTCTCTTCATGGCTCCCATTCTCTAATTCCCATTCTTTCTTTATCTAGTTTTTTGAAGTCTCTTCTCCCTGTAGTTTCTTAAGCAAATTGAGACATCAAATCTGATATTGCCTTACCTGCAGAAGAAACAGAAGTGATATGTGTGTGTGTGTGTGTGTGTGTGTGTGTGTGTGTGTGTGTGTGAGAGAGAGAGAGAGAGAGAGAGAGAGAAGAGAATGAACATAGGAAGTCTGGCATAAGTCTGTCTTAATTGATTTTCATGGAACAGTAACAAAGTGGTGTGGAAAGTTATTTTGCCCTTATAGGTATTGTGTGATTTTCTAGGAGTGTGTTTCAACAGTCCAGCACATCTCTCATAGAAAACCCTTTCTCAGGTTTTTAAGACCCTTTACTTCCTTTCATTGTATGTGTCTTCCTCTCTTTCCCCAGCCAGTCAGACTTTTCTGTCCGAGAAGCTTTTTTTGTCTAGTGAGGCTGTTCTCATGTTCTCCTGAACGTGTCATGCTCATTCATCACCCAAGTCTCGAATTCTCACCTGGGTTCAGTTTCCTGGAGCCAAGGGGCAAGGGAGACTGCAGTCATTGGTATGCCTTCTTATTTGACACTTGAACAAATATTATTGTTTTGATATGGCTAATGCTTTGATATAGGGGCTTGTTTCTCATTGGTATTTCTAGTTAAATAATTTGCATTTTTTCACACTTATATTATGTCACCCTGCTCTTTGAGAGCAGGAACAACATCTTTTCATAGCTCTTGGCATTTTCCAAAATAATGCTCTTCAAGGTAAATGGTTAACATATGTCACATACGTATATAACTAGATACTTAAGGCAGGCTGATATACCTATTGAACAGTTACTGAATAAATGAATGAATGACTGTACATCTTTTATTGTTAGTTAAAGAGTGGCAGCTACTGAAAAGCCTGATTTTCTGAGATTTTATCTGATGCTTTTTTTTTTCTTTTTTTTCACTCTTGTTACCCAGGCTGGAGTGCAATGGCGCGATCTCGGCTCATCGCAACCTCCGCCTCCTGGGCTCAGGCAATTCTCCTGCCTCAGCCTCCTGAGTAGCTGGGATTACAGGCACGCGCCACCATGCCCAGCTAATTTTTTTTTTTTTTTTGTATTTTTAGTAGAGACGGGGTTTCACCATGCTGACCAGGATGGTCTCGATCTCTTGACCTTGTGATCCACCCGCCTCAGCCTCCCAAAGTGCTGGGATTACAGGCTTGAGCCACCGCGCCCGGCCCATCCGATGCTTTTTAAAAAATGAGTAACTTATTTAAAGAGTAATTAGAAGAGTGATATATATCTCGTACATGTGTGTGTTCAGATTTTTAATGGAATAATACGTAGTAACAAGAAGCAAATCCACGAGATTCAGTGAAAAGACTGTTGATTGAACTGAGAATCAGGAGACCCGAATTCTAGGTGTGAGTGTAATTTCCCTTGTCTCCACTACCTTAACTGTATCGCTGACACTAACTGGCTCTCTGTTGCTCTATTTATAAAATGAAAAATTTAGAATTGATGATTGTAAAGGTCCTTTTGGTTAGAGCTATTTTAAATCAAGACAATAATGAGAGAAGGAAAATGCCCATGAGTAGTCTTATTTTTTCAGTAAATTTGAAAAATAAAGAAGTGTTTTCTAGAAAGGATAATTATGTATACAGTATTATGTGGGGATTTTATTTGAATTTCTCCAAATTATAATTTGCTTCTGTGTTTTTAAAAAAACAGAGAACTCTCAAAATGCTACCAATTTAATGTGTACTTTGCTAGATCTTTTTTATGCCTAAAATGGTATTGCAGCAAATTCGTATAGAATTCAGCATTTTCCAGTGCAGCTCCTTTATTATTTTATTATTTATATATTTTTTGTAAGAAATAGGTTGCCCGGGCTGGACTGCAGTGGTACCATCATAGCCCACTGCTGTCTCTGACTCCAAGTATTGCTCCCACCTCAGCCTCCTAGGTAGCTAGGACCACAGGTGTGCACCGCCACAACCAGCTAATTTTTTTCTCTATATTTTGTAGATACAGGGTCTCGCTTTGCTGCCAAGGCTGGTTTTGAACTCCTAGTTTCAAGCTCTTCTCCCACCCCAGCTTTCTGAAGTGCTGGATTACAGGTGTGAGCCACTGATCCCGGCCCTTTTGAAATATAAGTGCTTAATTCTTTTCTTTTCCTTATAACTTTTTAAAATAATGAAGCCGTTTCCCACCATACGAAAATATAATCAACATTTCTTTTTAAAAAGTCATTGAGAGTGCATGGATTTAAACACAATTGATATTTTTTAAAATCTAACTTCTTTACGCCGACTTTGGATCCAATAAGATTTATAGCTTTTATGTTTTATTTTCTTCCTCCGCTAGAAATCCCAAAGAAACAATTCATACAGACCATCTTGTATAGTTAAAACCATTCATTTCCATGATTAAAACTGTTACAATACTCTGCCCTAGCTGCCTACTTCTATGAAGCATTCAAATTTGATGAAAATGAGAGAAGAGAGGCTGTGTTTGCCATTGTTCATCTATGCCTTAACCCCTCATTTGGGTAAACATGTCAACGAGAAAAAGGAGTCATTGGTATACTTGGACTTGATTAGTATAGTGCCACATCTCAAAATGCAGTATTTTAATCAAATCGTGGCTCTGGCTCACAAATGAATTCTTTAGTCTATACTAAAAATGCTAAAATAACTAGAATTGAAAATGGCTCTAATTTTTGGAACATAACTCTGACATATTGTCATAAAAGTAATTCAAATATCACATAAAAAGATAAAAATAAAGTAAAAATTATACCAGCCAGAAATACCACATTATTAACATTTTGGGGAGCAACTTTTCAGACCCCTTTGCACACACAACTCAGAGTCACTCTTACCTTCGATTCCATGTAAAAAGAATGGCACTTAATGTGCTTTCTTATTAAGTGACATATCATGGACATCTTTCCATGTTCATAAATACTGATTCCCATCATAATTTTTAATGGCTGTGTAGTATTATATAGATTGACCATAATTTACTTAACTAATTTCATATTGAACATGTAGGTTATTTCTAATTTTTAAACATTACAAATAGTGCTGGGATGAATACTTCTGTATATGTAAAATACATTTGTGTACTTTTCTGATCATCCTTCTGGAATAAATTTCTAAATATGGAGTTGCTTAGTATGAGAATATGCTTTATGATGGCTTTCTTAAAATTATTTCCTTTTATTTTATGTTTTTGTAAATATTAAGAATATGTGAATT
This sequence comes from Saimiri boliviensis, assembly GCF_048565385.1. Lineage (NCBI taxonomy): Eukaryota > Metazoa > Chordata > Mammalia > Primates > Cebidae > Saimiri > Saimiri boliviensis. Next base: position 168,988,256 of record NC_133451.1, on the reverse strand, counting down.
ACTTTGAAGTCTGTTATTATACATAAATAGAAGTTTTCTTGTCATGTACTTGTTACTCTTTATATTGGCCAATACAGATTTCTCTTGGCTGATAAAATAAGTATATATCAATGTCAAATAATCTAGGTAACATACTTCCATTTCTAAACATTTTAAAATATTAGTGGTGATTTCTAACTTTAAAAAGTGACTTGAAAGGCCGGGCGCGGTGGCTCAAGCCTGTAATCCCAGCACTTTGGGAGGCCGAGGGGGGTGGATCACAAGGTCAAGAGATCGAGACCATCCTGGTCAACATGGTGAAACCCCATCTCTACTAAAAGTGCAAAAAATTAGCTGGGCATGGTGGCACGTGCCTGTAATCCCAGCTACTCAGGAGGCTGAGGCAGGAGAATTGCCTGAGCCCAGGAGGCGGAGGTTGCGGTAAGCCGAGATCGCGCCATTGCACTCCAGCCTGGGTAACAAGAGCGAAACTCCGTCTCAAAAAAAAAAAAAAAAAAAAAAAAAAAAAGACTTGAAAAAATTTTGATAGAAAAAATTCTCACATTTTAATTTGATTAAATTTTCAAATTGTTTCAGGATAAAAAATTTTCATTAATGTGATCAATATTCTAAAAGCAACAGACAGGAAGGTTTTAAAGCTTAGGAAGTCTGGGTTTGCAGCTTTTCATGGAATTATGAAGACAGGAGAAATTTTTAAAAATCTATCCTAAAAATAATTAAATTCTGATATTTCTCTTTTGGGAGATATGTGAAAATAGGTTGCACACATAATAAAGCCTTACAGAACAGGAGTTACAAATGCCATCATACCACTGTCTACTAAGGCTACAGGATCAGTTTCAAGAGAAGCCATTGAAATTTAGATCTTGTAATTAGTTTTTTGTTTAATTCATGAAAGTATTATAAAAACCTTTATTTTGTTTTTAATATAGTTTACATAATTTAGTTTTAATATTGTTTAAATGTCCCTGACCTATCTGGTTGTTAGAAAAAGGAACTTGTTTTTTAAACTTTGTTTAGAGTTTGTTTTTTGAAAAGATTGGGCCCTAGTAACATGAAGTCTTAGAGGAATGAGCACCTTCTGATCCATTGTTCGATTCTCTGGCACTGCAGAAATCCTTGACATGCCCAGCAGCCTGACCTGGAGTCCAGCTCCATGGGAGTGACTCTGCAATGAAGTGTGGGCACGTGGCTCATATGTACCCTCAAACATCCTTGTAACATTAACAAAATATAGCTGTGATTGCTAATTCACCCTAAGGGATGCCTGATATGGAAGAAAAAGCTCCTTTCAGGGTTGTGAAACATCCAGGGAATGCGAGCTGACATACATGTAGACATCTATTCCATTTACGTGGCTTTTAATTGAGTTTTGTCTTGGTAATGGGGCTAGTCTTGAGAAAGCCTAGGCTAAAAAGATGTCTCTGGGGGTATTGACCTACAGGAGTAGATATGTTTGGGGATGTGGGAGAGGGGAGAGCATGTGTGGGATATGAAGATGCCCAGGGACACTCCAGTAGAGAAAGAGTAAGTGGGAACTTAGGAACTGTTTTCCATTAAACTCAATGCATGAATTGTGCCAGAGTCCAGGTGACAATGTGGGACGCAGTGCTGTGGAGGGTTGTTTTCTCACCCTTTCTTCTCATTCATAGACAATTTTGTTAGGGACAGATGCAGAATAAATTGTGGGCCTTGCCCATGCTTGGGAAGGTTGGAGCAGAAGATGTGAATAAACTTATTCACTGTGCATGGAGAAGGAGCAGAGGGAGATGCTGCATCTGCTGCTGGGGCTCTTGAGCCAGCAAACTTGCAATTACTAGTGTCCCGAGGGCATTACCATTACACTTATATCTGTATGATTTCCAGGGCCCAGCCTGAGTCCATATCTGTGACTCTCGACGGAAGTTGGTATCCACATACCAAAGGTTATCTATAAACTAAAACAAGTATAAATGAGACGACGCTGCAGTTGTACAGTGGCATTTACTGATCACTCACAGTGTGTTCCTGCTCTCTCCCGTTTATTGAAAACAGATGACCTGAACATAATTTCACCCCCTTTCCCATTATTTTTTGTTTTCCATTTCCAATGTCTGTTTTACTGTGACCCCCAAATCATTAATCTAGCTAAAGTATTGACGGTTTATCAGTCCCTTCTAGGTTGCTATGTTCAATCTTAGATTTTTGTCTTTGCAGCAATACATGTGGCTATTTCTCACTGTTGTTTTATCTGAAAGATTGCTCCAGGTGCAGCAGAGTCTGACATGCTTCTTCTCCTCTCCTAAACCCTGACTTCTAGCCTCCTTATCACAGGAGACATTATGAAAAAAGCTGTCAGTGGAGAATGAAGTGAGAATGAGATCATTCAACTTTGTTTTTTCTTCCTGTGCTGTGATTTTGTTTTTCCCTCTCTCTTAATTTGCTTCTGACCTTGCATAACATGCCTATACTCATATCTGAAAGAGGTGCGTTGCACCGAGAATTTCCATTTTTACAGCTTTTAAAAATTCCATAATCTTTATGAACACAAATGCTTAGAAGTTACTTAATTATGTGTGTGTGTGTGTGTGTGTGTGTGTGTGTGTGTGTGTGTTTATGGGAAATTGAGGTACTTGAGTATTTCAAGTATGCTGATTTCCAAAAGCAGTATGCTGATTTCCAAAGAGAAGGGTGCTTTTAGGACCTAATGGCTTCAGAGGATTTTCATCAACTATTTTCAGCATTTCATAGAAAAGCTATATTGTTTAAAAGTGTAGCATGTGGGTGGATGAATGTGTGTGTGTGTGTTGGCGGGGGTTGGGGGTGTGAGTATGCAGTTCAATCCAATAGTTCATTTTGAGCTAGGTTGAAAAGAACATTAGAACAAATTCTTGTTTTTCATTTATGTAGCCAACTACCTTTCCTTTGTTTTTCTTTCTTTTTTTTTTCTTTTTTCTTTTTTTTTTTTGAGAATCATCCTTTAAAGTCCGGTTGTTTTCATGATTCCTCTCCAAACAAAGCATGAGTATTTTATTTTCTGAGAGTGTCAATGCCTTGTGCTGTCAAGGCCTGTGCACTTGGTGCTGAATCATATAGTGTTAATTTATTTTAACTTTTCACCAGAGTGTGTAGTTTTCCTTAAAGCAAATGGTGAGTTTCTTACAGCCGGGGAATATACTTTGTATTTGTTTGAGCTGATGGTTTCTCACATATTAAAGATCTTTAATAAGCACCTAAGAGATCTATCCTGGATTTTCCTATTTATTGTCCGTCCTTTACTCCTTGGATAATGGAAAGATAAAACATTTTTGGTTTAAGAAAATCTCATTGATATGAGGATGAAATGTTGAAACAAATGCATCTTTGAGTTATCTGAGATATCAAATCGTTTTATGCTATGCCTAGGTCCATTATCATGGATAATTAGGAATTGCTTGCATTATAACTGCATGAACTGCCTTGGTGAGCTATTAATACAGATTAGTCACAAAGAATTTCTCTGCTCCTCTCTTATAAACTCCAGATGTATGTCTGAGATTAATTCAATCTTTGTTTTCCCCGCTTCACCATTTGTTTTTCTATTGAATCTAGTCACCACTCAAGCAGCTGGAGTGGAAGCACCAGAATGTTCTTCTCTGATGCCTGATCCTTTCGTTCTTTATTTTACTGTTTTATTTTCTTTATGCAGGCATAAAACTTTCTTGGCATGTTCCTATGATAATATTAAAAACTCTATAGTCTTTCTCTATAGTTTGCCTGAAGTCTCTTTGTCAGAATCAAAGGAAAACTATGCATGAAACATCATAAAGGAGGTTTTCCCATCTCACCATCATGGGAAAAAATAGAAGATACCAACATTTAGAAGTTCTTTAGATCATTAATTCTAGGAGTTGAGATGAGACATGGACTAGAAATTATTTTGTTTACAAATCCCATTTTCATTCAGCAACTCCCCGTAATCCCACAATAGAGCTAAATATAATGAACACAGTCTTATATAATAAAGAGAAAGCTCCCTCAAGGCACAGAGATGAATGACAGGTTAAGCCAATTGACAGGATCAAGTCTAGGTGGAAAATAAGATTGATTGAAGAATGCCAATGAATGAAAAATATGGAAAACATTAATGGGCTCATAAAACCTTAGAATTTAAAAGAAATGTCTTTTTTTATATAACCTGCCTCTAAATAGAGGACATCTTTCCACAATATCACTGATAAATAAGCCACTAGCCTTTACAAAAATAGTTCTGATCATGAGACTCAATTAAATCTAAAGAATTAATTGTTGGTCACCATTACCCAAAGAAATTTCTTTATTTGAGGCAGAATCTCACTCTGGTTGCCCAGGCTGGAGTGCAGTAGAGTGAACACGGCTCACTGCAGCCTCAATTTCCTGGGCTCAGTTTAGCCTCTCATTTCAGCACCCCCCCACATTAGTTGGGACTACAGGTGTGTGCCACCAGGGCCAGCTAATTTCTTTTTTTTTTCTTGAGACGGAATCTCACACTGTCACCTGGGCTGGAGTGCAGTGGTGCGATCTTGTCTTATTGCAACCTCTGCCTCCTGGGTTCAAGTGATTCTCCTGCCTCAGCCTACGGAGTAGGTTGGGTCATAGGTGCCTGCCACCACTCTTGGCTAATTTTTGTATTTTTAGTAGACACAGGGTTTCACCATATTGGCCAGGCTGGTCTCGAACTCCTAACTTTAGGTGATCCATCCACCTCAGCCTCTCAAGTGCTGGGATTACAGGTGTGAGCCGCTGCACTCGGCCAAAATGAAAAAAAAGATGTTTAAAAATTTAAGTAAACTCTTTTTCCTTATAACTTCTTATTGATTTAAGCTCTGCCTTTAGTAAAAACTTGACTGTCCACTCCTTTCCATGACAGTTGTTCAAATAAAGACTTTTCTAGAAATTCTAATAATTCTTTTCCTCTAGGTGTCCTTTGAATGAAACGTATCTGCCTGAAAGCCCTAGCTAGAGCAGTACATGCAAAATCCACTTTTAATTTAAAGAATTATGTTTTTGAAGTAGTACCAGCTAGATAGTAGTTCAGAAGAAAATAGGACTTTAGGGCTTTAACTGGGCAAGCTCAGTGTAATTAACACTGAGATTCAGCAGTGATAAAACAATCTCCAGCATCATTAATAGAAAAATGTTTAGCTAAACATCATGGTTATTGTTTTTGTTTGTAGCTTCAGCTTCATTGTTAGAATTATGTTTTCATGTAATTTTCCAAGTTGGGTCTATAACCAGTCGAAGAGTTATTTCAAGGTAAAATCAACCATACTTCCTAGGTTTATAGATTTGAACTAATTATTAGCATCAGCTTCTGATAATCATTTTAATTCGGTAAGCATATACTCAGCATTTGCTTCGTGCAACAGTACTGTATTAGGGTGAATAAGACATTCTTACTCTTAAGCAATTTTCATGGAAAAGGCAGATTTATAACTATTATACAAGATGACAGGGCTTTAAAGGGAGGAATATATTAATATAATGTATTATGAAATATAAATCTTGAAAAATTAATCCTGCATAGTCTCATCAGGGAGCAATAAAGAGACGTGTTAACGTTCAAACTAGACCCTGAAGTCTAAATTGGAAGAAGAACTTTCAGACCTAAAGAGTACCTGGAGCAATGACACAGAAGGCTGGCAAGATCATCGCATGTCAATGAATGGCAAGAAGTCTGCAGAGACTAGAATTTTTCAAGAATATTTCAGTTCTGGTGCTATAGTTTCAGATTCAGTATTGTGAGAAATGTCAGTGAATTATGTATAAAACAGAATTCATACAGCTAGAATTCAAAATGAGCATCTTGAGCCTTCTTTCATTTATTGCTTTGTTTTTGTTTGTGCACGCGTAAAAACTCATTGGTGTGTTCTTGTAATAACGTTCAAAGCTCTACACTCATTTTCCGTAGTTTGTGTGAGGTCTTTGTGTCAGGGTCGAAGGAAAACATTGTGAGAAAAGCCCTAATGAAGATCTTGCTACCTCACCGTTATGGAAAGGGTTAAAAGACACTTTTACAACTTCTGAGTTTATTAACTCGGAAGTCTCTACCTTCTTTCTTTCAAATGTATCATCTTATTCGTTAAAAATGGTTTCTCCCGGCAAACTGACACAAGAACAGAAAATCAAACACCACATGTTCTCACTCATAGGCAGGTGTTGAACAATGAGAACAACATGGACATGGGGAGGGGAGCACCACACACCCCTGGGGTCTGTTGGCGGGGGCAGGGGAGGGACAGCAGCAAGGGGGGCGGTGGGGAGGTTGAGGAGGGATAACATGGGGAGAAATGCCATATATAAGTGACGGGGGGATGGAGGCAGCAAACCCCATTGCCATGTATGTACCTATGCAACAATCCTGCATGATCTGCACATGTACCCCAGAACCTAAAGTACAATTAAAAATAATAATAATAAAGGAGACAAGGGGGAAAAAGTTTCTAAACAGGGAGGTGATATCATCTGATGCATATTTAGGTAGATGATTGATGGCAAAGTGGCAGTGGGCCAAGGGGTAGAGCTTGGAGAATGGTGATTACCATACACCAGGTGAGAAAAATAGGATCCTAGATCAGGCACATAGCACCAGGGTTGAAAAGGAAGAAACAGAGACAAATTAGAAGGATATAGGATATGGATGGTGGGGTCAGGAGAGGAGTGCACAGTAATTTGGTGGTTTTACCTTGGATGACAAAGGGATGGAGGTTGGATTTACTGAGATGTTGTATTAAAGGATGACGAGCAATTATAGAAAGAGAAAATAAATTTAAGTAAATTGAATTTATCTATAGAACATACAGAAGAAGCTGTTTTATGCAGAGTTAAGAGTATTGATCTGGGCTCAGGAGAACGGCCAGTGCTAGAGGGAATCTAGGAATAATAGCTGAAATATATGAGGCAAGAAGCCAAGAGAACAGAGTACATACAGAAACTTGGAGAAGATCAATAATCAAAGTATGGACAAAGAAAGAGGAGTCAATGGAAAGAAGTTAAAAGAAGTCACTAGAAAAATAGAAAGAGGATAAGTATTTCTGGTAAATTTAAAAAGGAAGGTATTTCAAGGAATGAGTTATAATGACAAATATTGTGGGTTCAACAGGGAGGATGATAAGAAGACCACACGTTTGATATCTAGGAGGATTTTTTGTGATCTTAATAAAATGATAGGGCTGGAAGCCACGTAATAGTGGGCTGAGAAATAAATAGAAGAGAGCAAGTGGAGATATAGAGTCTAGACAATGATGTTTAAAGTTTGGCAGTGAGGAAAGTCAGCAAATAAAATGTAATTGGTGAGGAAGCAAGAAGAATGAAGATGGCATCTACTTGAAGGAAAAGATGGCCCAGGAAAATGTCTCTTAGAATTTTGGGATAGGAGGGAGAAAGAAAGACTGCATAAGGCAACGTAGTTACTCTTGTAGCAAAGCTAGTAGAGTTGGAAAGAATTAGAATCCACTGAACTTGTGCTTAATATGTGTATGTTTTGTATATTTCATTTTGATATTTTGAAGTATTCATTATGGAATGAAAAATACTAGATGCAAAAAGTTCTACGAAGAAATCCAGAAAAATCAATGAATAAGGTCACTGAAAGACCTCTAAAACATTTGAGCCATGGATAGTGAAATTTTAGTTATTTAAATTTAGTTACTTAAATTTATTTTTTAAATTTCACTTTAGATAACAGGGATATAGAGCTGAATAATTATAATTCTTAGTTCATAGCACCCTTCTTAAATTATTTTTAATAATATCATAAACATATGTAATACCAACTCTCCAAACAAAAACTAAGATAATACCTGATGTCTGACATTATGGACTTCAACCCCAGAATTACCACCCTGCCTCTTCCCACCTGAAGTAACTGTCATTCTTAATTCTGTTTCATTACTTACCTTTCTTTTTATATAGTTTTATTGAATATTTATTGAATATTACTACGTTCCTAAGGAGTAGATATTTTTATTTTAGTTGGTTTTAGCTTTTTTAAAAGGGTACCGTGCTGTATATAATCTTTGGGACTTATTTTTCCGCTTAAGATATTATTTATCCATATGACTGTAACTCTGGTTAATTTATGTTTCCTAATGTGTAATATTTCATTGTGTGAATATCCCACAGTTCAGTCACCATTCTCTTGTTGATGGGCATCTGGGTTGCTCTAGGTTCTTGCTATTGCAAACAGGTGCTACTAGAACATATTTCCTGTTGTACATGGGCAAAGACTTCTTTTAGTTATATACCAGGGAATGGAATTGCTGGGTCAAGGTTTGTGAATGATCAGGCTTAAGAGAAAATGCCACTCTTGTTCAAGTTGATGCATGATTTTACATTTCTGCCAACAACGTATGAGGAGTCCTGTGGCTCTACAATTTATTAACACTTGATATTATCAGACTTTTTATTTATTTATTTTCTTATTTGCCACTTTGCAGGATATAAAATAGTACCTTACTGTGGTCTTGTTTTATATTTCTATGACTACCAAGTAAATTAAATATCTCTTCATAGGTTTATTGGCTGTATGTGTTTTCTATGAATTGCCTATGCATGTATTTAGAACATCTTTATATTAAATTGTTTGTGTTCCTATTGATTAATACAAGTACTTTATGTAGTCTTCATATTATACCTTGTCCACTGTATATATGGTGAATGACTGCTCTATATTGTAACCCATATTTTCGTGTAATTTAAGGTTTCTTTTGATGAATAACAATTTTAATATGTCAAACTTAGGTTTGTTGTTGTTGTTGTTGTTGTTGTTGTTTGGAGACAGAATCTTGCACTGTCATCCAGGCTGGAATGCAGTGGTACGATCTTAGCTCACTGCAGCCTCAACCTGCTGGGCTCAAGTGATCCTCCCACCTGTCTCCTGAGTAGCTAGAAATAAAGGCATGCACCACCACACCCAGGTAATTTTTGTATTTTTCGTAGAAACGGGGTTTCATTATGTTGGCCAGGCTGGTCTCTACTTCCTGGGCTCAAGTGATCCACCCCCCTCAGTCTCCCAAAGTGCTAGGACTACAGGGGTGAGTCATAGTGCCTGCCCTACTTTTTTTCTTTTATAATTAATGTTTTTGGATTTTGTTAATCTTCTACCTACTCCAAGTCTAAGAAATATAAACCTATATTTATTATTAGATCTTGAGTTTTAAAATTATTATTTTAAAACTTTTTTCAAAATGTTCTACCGTATATTTTTATAATAAATTTTTATTCTTAGTGCCGTTTTTGAAATTTCAGAGCATTTCTGCTTTCTTCTTCCTCTTTTTTCTTTCTTCCCTTCCCTTCTCCTTCCTCCCTTCCTCCCTTCCTCTTTCTTTCTTTCTTTTTCTCTTTCTTTCTTTCCCTCTTTCTTTCTTTCTTTCTTTCTTTCTTTTTCTTTTCTTTCTTTCTTCTTTTCTTCCTTCCTTTCAAAACAGGGTCTTACTCTGTCCCCCAGAAGTGGTGCAATCATAGCTCACAGCAGCCTTTAACTCCTTCATTCAAGTAATCCTCCCACTTCAGCCTCCTAAGTAGCAAGGACTACCAAGATGTGTGCCACCATGCCTGGCTAATTTTTTATTTTTAGAAGAGACAGGGTCTTGCTATGTTGCCCAGGCTGGTCTCCAGCCCCTGGCCACAAGTAATCATCTTGCCTCAGCCTCTGAAAGTGTTGGGATTGCAGGTGCAAGCCACCATGCCCCACTCTTCTGCTGTTTTCAAAAAATTTGTTTTAATCATCTTGGAAATTTAAAATTGTTTGATTAAAAAACAAACAATTTAGAAAAACCCACCTTAAGTTCAGAGAATTCAACCATAGTAATGGTGTCAGAGTTTTGTGATTTAATGGATGAAAATCTAGTTTTTAAGTTTTTTTTTTTTTTTTTTTTTTTTGAGACGGAGTTTTTGCTCTTGTTACCCAGGCTGGAGTGCAATGGCGCGATCTCGGCTCACCGCAACCTCCGCCTCCTGGGTTCAGGCAATTCTCCTGCCTCAGCCTCCTGAGTAGCTGGGATTATAGGCACACGCCACTATGCCCAGCTAATTTTTTGTATTTTTAGTAGAGACGGAGTTTCACCATGTTGACCAGGTTGGTCTCGATCTCTCGACCTCGTGATCCACCCGCCTCGGCCTCCCAAAGTGCTGGGATTACAGGCTTGAGCCACCGCACCCGGCCAAGTTTTAAAGTTTTTGAATTCTTCAGCTGTAGCTTTGCTGTTAGAATAATAGGAACAACATAATAAAACCCAAAACTTAGTTTTATGCTACATAAACACACATGCATATATGAATCTGTTTGTCTCTTATTATATGCGACTTCCAGGCAGCAACACTAATACAATATTTCATTCTGTGAGAATGATTTTGTGTTACTAAGTTGGCATCATCACTTACAGATTTAAAAGGAAATTGTTTATTTTGCCATGAGTTATTTCTCTAGACTATTCTGAGACACTGACCAAAAGGATTTGTGATAGAAATACTTTTCTATAATGTAAGGAGAATAATGAGATTGCAAAATATTTGAAAAATAGCTAAATAGCATAGTGGCAGGCCATTACATACTAAATTTTTACTTTCTGTCACTTTCCAAATTCAAAGAACAAAAGAGTTAGAAGTACAAACTGAATTGGCAGTTTTCCCATGAAATTGTTGCATTAGGTAGAAGAGAAATGAAGTAAAGAGGGCCTGCAGCTTGAGTCTACCTTTAGCAATCCTTCCCATTCAGCTTTTTATAGAAATTCTTTGCCATACAAATTCCACATTATACAAATTTTCTAGAAACTTAAAGTTCTTTTTTAAACTGTAAAACTTCATTTTTTTAAACAATATTTGCCAACATATGATTCCAAACTGAGACCAGATGTCTTAATGTTTGCTATAAAAAAGTTCTTTTATTTTATCATTTCACATGTACCCAGGTGTGTATATTTATATAATTTGTTTATATGTAATAGATTGTGGTATGTGAAAAACATTAAACAAACCTGCAGATGTATTTGGCTAAGTGGTTCATTCTATCAATGATGTATTTTATACATTATTTCATAGTATTCTGTTCTTTGGTTGTTGAGACTATGTTCAAATAGAAATGGAAAGAGGTTTATCACTAGAAACAGGTTTGATGGTTTGATTTCCTTAAAAGGCAGTTGTTTCTTTTTTCCTTTGCTTCTCTGGAGAATTGGCTGCAAACTGAGAATAGTTCTCCTCTGACTCATTTGCAGAGCAGCACTAGAGCATATAGAGTTCAGATAAAATCATAATGAAACATTCTAATTTGACGATGTAGAATAAGATAGTAGTTTCTAGAAGAAAATTTTACAGACTGCATTTTCTTAAATCTGCTTTGCAGATAAAATAAGTTGTTCCTTAAAAACAACTTAGTCCAAACATTGGGATAAGATTTTCATTTGCCTTTCAAACTCAGTAATGCTTGTTTGCCAGAAGACATGACATATACACTTATATTAGGTAGTAATAATTTAATTCTTCATCAAGTATTTTGAAGATAACGCAGTGACTATTTTAGATTTCCAAGTCCATCAAAATAAAAGATTAAAAAGTTTTAAAATATTATTTAAAATATTATTAGTTGTACCAACCAGGCTGAATAGGCTAAAATTAAGACTACTATAAAACTAAATATAGATTTTAAAAATTCTATAGCAAACACCAAACAGAAATGTTCTTTTCCATTTTTAGCATGGTGTTCCAAATGAATGTATTCTTTGAATGCAGACACTCAGGTGTGCAAGTATTCAAAAATACTCACTGAATACTTAATCAAAAAGGCTTGCTTATTGAATGCTTACATAATGCGAGGGAAAACAAACAGGCAGTAATATGACAGCAAGTGCTAGTTGATCATTGCTTTCATTCTTCTGAGCCTGGTTTCAGCCTCCCTGTCCCTCAAGCTTGGTTCCCTGTCAGTCATTTGGAATTGTGAGGGCTGGACTTTGAGCTGAAACCTCTTCGTAATTCACTGTACTTAGCCATACTCTCCTCTCATAATATGGCTACTTTTTTTTGTATACCAAAGTAATTGAATGAAAAAAGAAAAGTTGATTCATCTGGTTATCAACTTTTAAAACTGTTTTGATGTCAGTGAACATCAGTTAAGGGTCCAGCATAAATCAAAGTGGGCTCTAGGGATTCTAAGATGAATATTATAAAGTTCTTCTCCTCAAAAAGCTTACACTATTATAGAGGAAATCAAATATATGACCCAATTAGTGTAATATAATTTTCTAAGTGTTATTAGAAGATAGTATAGGGGACAGTGGAGTCACAAAAGAGGATAGAGAGAGATGATGGGAAGGTTTTCTAGAAGGTGAAATATATAGCTGAAGCTTGAAATATGAGAAGGTGTCTGTCAGGATAGAGGAGAGGATCACAGAAAGTGTTCAAGGCAACAGCTTTAAGGCGTAAACCAGCATGGTCTGTTAAGAGACTGAGAACAGGAGTTGGCTACAACCAGAGCCTCAGTATGCAGCAAAGAAGATGTAGGGGAGAGTTAGGCAGGAGTCTCCTTAGGCAGGGACTCCTTATCCCTGCTGAGAAGCTGGAATTTGATAATGACAATGGGAATCCACCACAGGTATTTAAATCATGGGAATAATATGATAATTGATGGAGAAATTATTGTATGGATTAGAGACTGAAGGCTGGGAGAGCAGTTATACAATTATCGTTTTAGTATAGGTGACAGGAATGAGTGGTAGAAAAGAGATAGATACCATTGACACAAAATAATTGGATCCTGTAGGATAAGGTGGTTGAAGAGATGTGGAAGGCGATGAAGGAGAAAGAGGAATCAGGGATGATTTGGGTATTTGAGCAGATTTTAGAGTCGTTTGTGAAAACAGTGACTATAGGAGAAGGAATAGGTATGTAAGAAAGATAAGGACTTTACTTTTATGTATTTGTAGTGGGAGTTTTCTGAAGGACACCAGGGTGCCCAGTAAGCAATTTTATATAAGAACTCAGAGCTCAGGAAAGGGGAAAGACTAGAATTCATCTGTGTACAGCTGGTAATTGAATTCATTGGAGTGGGTGAGATCACCCATGTCATGAAAAACAACTTTTATCTAAGTGGTTCGACTGTGCACGTACTACAGTAAATACAAGATCACTTGGCACCCACAGTAGGCACGCCACCAGATACTTGTTCTGTCTTGGACAGAACTCTAAGAACAAAATAATCCACCATGGAACAGAGGAAAGACAATAATTTTCTCAGTCTTTCTCTAAACTGTAAAGTAATTTAACCATCAAAAGAACTCTTTGTAGTTTGAGTGTAATATAAGAAATATGTATTCCATACCCCAGATTTATTAAAATTGCATATTGAAACAATTTTTCTGAGGTTGAAATAAATCTTAAAACAAATAAATATTTTCACAGTACACATATGAAACCATTTTTTTTGGACACCAAACATATAATAACCAGGCAGTAGGTGGGCAAACTGACTCAATCAAAAATGATCTCTGGCTGAGTAAAATTGGTATTAGTATCCATCTGAGTTCTTTTTTCTTCTTGTTAGAGGGAGGGTCTTGCTCTGTCACCTAGGCTTGAGGGCTGTGGTGCCATCATAGCTCACTGTGATGTCAGACTCCTGGGATTGAAAATCAAGTGATCCTCCAACCTCAGCTTCCCTAGTAGCTGGAACTATAAGCATGCATCACCACACATGACTAATTTTTATTTTTATTTTGTAGAGACAGTCTTGCTATATTGTCCAGGATGGTCTTGAACTCCTGGCCTCAAGAGATCCTCCCACCTTGGCCTCCCAAAATGCTGATATCACAGGTGTGAGTCACCACACCTGGCCCAACCTAAGTTCTTCACCTATTCTTTAAATGTTGGTATTCTGTAGGGTTTTATGAAGACAGTCCACTCTCTTCACACTCTACATGATATCCCTTAGAGACTGTTTCATTCTCAGAAGTACTACTACCATCATTATATTCATGATGCCATCTAAATCTTTAGCCTGAATCTTGCCTTCAAACCCATCTTCTATACAAAAGCCAGGCTGATGTATCTAGAACAGATATTTGCCCCATGCCACTTTCTTGATTAAGATCCTTTAGAACCTGCACACAATGGTTTGTGCCTGTAATTTCAGCAATTTGGGAGGCTGAGGTGGGAGGACTGCTTGAGACCAGGACTTTGAGTGCAGCCTGGGCAACACAGTAAGACTCCATCTGTAAAATAAAATTTAAAAAAATGAAAACCATTTGATGCTTCTGCACTCCCTTCATAGTAAAGCCAAAGCTCTTTAATTTGGAAAAATAGATTCTTTATCAATGATGTCCTGTCTAATTCTCTGCCTTGTCTTTCTATTGCCACTTGGGCTTTAAATTCCTTAGAACATCACATTGCTTATAGTTACCTTTCACTCTCTCTCACTCTCTCTCTCTCTCTCTCACACACACACACATACACACACACTCACTCACTCTTTTTTGACATCTTGTCTTCACTCTTGCTTCTCCCTCAATATGTAGTCCTCTCCCTTTTCCACCTGATTAACTTTGTCACCACTCCAGATAGCCAGGCAGTCTTGGCACTGAATTAATTACCTCATCCCAGGGTTTTTTAATACTCTGAATATCTTTGTCACTTAACGAATCATTTCACAATTATCTTTTTATAGGGATGTTTTTCTCACTACTGGAAGCACCCCGAAGGTTTGGACTGTATCCTGTTTATCTTTGCATCCTTAGTGACCACTAGCACATGCTTATAAATGGTTAAATAAATGAGGAGGGAGCGAATGTCAAAGGCAAGCTTACACAAAAAATGCCTCTTTGTACTTGAGTGTAATTTTTTAGCCATTGAGTAATTCCAGTGAACCATGTGTAGATTTGTTACTCTGAATTGTTTCTGTTACCCTTTTTAATTATCAGATTCAAATCAGGTGTTGTCTAAAGTAGATGTACGTCTCGTGATAGGGTTATTTCTTTCCCTCAAGAAATCCTTCAGGTTTAGAGAAAGAAAGAAGTTGGCTTGCTGTAATGAAAGAATATATAATATAAGCATGTAAGAACTACAGGTTGATGATTCCATCTAGAAGTAAAATGCTCTATTTGTGTGCTCTTTACTTTGTCCTTCTAAAGGATTCCCCGAGGAAACTCTTAATGGTTTACTTACTAGCTTGATGGGGTAATCAAATAGATTTTGTTCTCCACTGTTTTTTGAACCCTCTTTTCTACCTACATATTCACAGGATGTCGATATTTTATGCTTACATTTTCTACTGGAACCTACATGTCTATAAAAAGAGACACATATCATCTTTGTTCATGTAACCAAAGAGGGTTAAGGTAACAGCCTTTTCTTTTACAGCATCAACTCCCGGCACTTTCTGATTTCTGTTAGTTGTAAATATAAGGCCTTTATTATAATAGGGTAGAAAGACTTAGTGTTTTCTTACATTTTAAATACCAAGGAAAAGTGCCTGGTATTATTCACATTACATTAAGAGAGCCCAGACAGATATTAGGCTCAGTCTGTTAAAAGAAATCTTTTTATTAGAATATCATTCATATAGGATAGCTTAGCCATATTTCAACTGGCTAAGCTTATCTGTACATGTATCTTTAATTAAACATCTGTGCTGACAGGACACAGCAAATCTTTAAAATAAAATAATGGATTCCATGGGTATCTATTAAAGGAACTGTGGTTTCCTGCACATATTTTGGAAAATAAAATATTATCTGCCATACATACAACATGGTTGCAGCTTCAGAAAATTGGTGTTTCCTGGCAGAGTCATGGAATCAATCTAAATGCCCATCAACAGTAGATTGGATAGAGAAAATGTGGTACATATACACAATGGAATACTGTGTAGCCATAAAAAAGAATAAGATCATGACCTTTTCAGTGACATGGATGGAACTGGAAGCCATAATCCTAAGCATACTCATGCAGAAACAGAAAACCGAATATCATGTGTTCTCACTTATAAGTGGGAGCTAGACATTAAGTACACATGAACAGAAATAAGGGAACAGCAGATACCAGGGCCTATTTGAGGATGGAAAGGGGAGGAGAGAACTGAAAAACTACCTATCGGGTACTATGCTTATTACCTGGCTGATGAAATAATCTGTTTACCGAACCTTCGTGACATGCAAGTTACCTATGTAACAAACCTGTACATGTACACCTGCACCTAAAATAAGTTAAAACATAATAATAGAAAATTGGTGTTTTTGCCATATTGCACAAATAACATATAGTTTAAAAACCCAAATATTGAACTTTGAGTTTGCTTCCTAGTTTGAAATAAAAACAAGATGTTAGCTGACCTGTATCATTTCTTCTAGAATAGAGACCCTGGCTGTTGTGTGCAGCTGAGAAAATGCCTGCAGAATGCAGATCTACTGGGGAGAAGTACTGGCTCTCAACATTGCTGTAACCTTTGTGCTAACCCTATATTGCAGCTCCTTCTGAGCTCCCTGAACCTCTCCTTATGGAAAAAATCTGGCATGAGGAAATGACAGACATCAAAAATACTGAGTTCATGCAGCAACATGTTTCTTAAGAAAGTCTTGAAGGAATTGTTATTCTAAGTTTCAATTAATACTGATCTCAGCTGGAATAATTTACACTTTTTTGTAATTTGTGTTTCAATACATATGTAGTTGACAGGAACTGTCTAGATACATGAGATTTTATACATCTGTCAGTAAATCAAAGATTTAAATGTGAAGGCAGTACCCAGGTGCTCCGTGTGGGTGTATTGCATTCCCCAGCAGATTAAAGACCAGCAAGCCAATGCAAAGTTACAGCATACCAAAAAGCAATCCCTTCTGTTACAGGTATATCCTTACTCCAGTACTGTACATGTCTGCAGAAATCCTTTGCTCATTTTTCCTGAACATAGGAATCTACAATTGGCAGAAGAGGATCATATATTAATAGTATATCTTAAGTGAAAATACAGAAACTTTTAATTTGGTGTGGGGCATTGCCTTTTAGGTGTTATCATTAGGGATGAAACAAAATTATGAGCATTCTGAGTAATAATGTGGCTCCTGAGAGGGTGGAAATATTTCCCCAAACACTTATTTTGTGTATTGGTAACACAGAAGTTACTAAGGGACTCAGAGCAAAGAGGGTCAGGCCCTTGGTTGGTGTGGTTGGATGCTGGCATTTTACGGTCATGGACGCTGACATTTCCTCTCCTACCTCTGCCCATATATGCTCATCTTTTCAGACACTTGGCAGGCACTTGGCCTTTGGCCCTATCCTGTGATATATGGCACACTTCCTATATGGACATGTTGGAGGGCTGTAGAATCTCCAAAATGATACGGAGAAATTTTCTTTCTAATTGTCTTCTCTGATCAGGAAAATCTCAGTCTTTGAAAATTGGAAGCTCTATCCTGCTGGTATATCTGCTGTTTAAAAGGAAGACTTTTCCTTAGGCCACTCTACAGGCAATGAAGCAACTCCTCTTTAATTCTATCAGTCTCTCAGTTGCAAAAGCCCAAATAGTGTGCATTTGAATTGAGTAGCTAACATATTACTGGTTTATAGAAAATTATTCTTACATTTTTGCCCTAGGCACATAAAATGCAACACATCACCTCTGTAGCTGCAGTACTGCTACCCCTAAATTCTTGGAGTGAGGGGTAGGCTGGTTTTCCTTGCATGGGATGTGCACAGAGATACACTGTTAATTTCACTGCGGAGCAAGATATAGCACTGTGCTAGAATCTATGTTTGCAGTTTAATTATTTTGGTCGAGGGCACCAAAGTTTTAAGAATGTGTGTTTTTTTTTTTTTTTTTTTTTTTTTGAGTGCCATGGTTATTCCAAAAATTGTGTTTTAGGGAGACATTAGGATGGCACACATCTCTAACATAAGATAACCCAAGAAAATACAATTTCATTACCTGGACTTACTAACATGTGAAGCCTTTCAGATGTGATTGGCTACCTAGGCTCACCAGCCAGTAATATGCCCAGGCTGATCTTTAACTCCAGCCTGGGAGGAGGAGGTTGTCTGCAGGGTATTCAGGATCTGCAAAGGCCAGGCTGCTTGGCTCCCATCACAGGAGATTTGCTAGGCAACCAAGAAGGAGCTTTCAAACACGCCTAGATATTCCTGCCTGGCCTGCTGCCATTCTCCAAGAAGGCAAGTAGGCATGGTAAATTAGAACTGGGCAGTAACAGTTGACATGTTGCCCCTAAAGAAGTGTTGATATTTTATGGCAAGAGGTTTGTTTGTACAGAACTAATCAGTCCATATAGGGGCTTATTAGCTACTTGGTCAGAATCAAAACTTAGAAAAAGCATTCGGAAAACAGTCATCTGTGATTACACTGAAGGAAAAAAACGCTTAGATGAAGTCAGAAGTGTTGATCTTTGAGAAAGCTTGCCAACCTGCATATAAGTGTGTGTGGGAAGAAATAAATTTAAAATAAGTCCTTCTGTACTAAACTTTAAAACTTCTCCATGCAAGGAAAAAAAAAAAAAAAAACCCAGATGGCATAGGTCTTCTGAGGTTGCAACTAATACTTTGAGACTTGCAATTCCAGACCAGTTCCAGTGGCACCCACATGTTTTCAGTGACATCTATTTAGAAAGATTAGACATTACTGAAAGTCTCAGGCCATCCCCACATGGATACGAAAAGATGCTTTTTCTTTAACCCCTTTTAATTTATTCTTTTATTTTATAAATAAAAGAATGGTGAAGGAGGTTAGCCTGTTTTTTGGAGTGCATCAAAATGCTTAAATATAGTTATCTTGGTATACTATGAGACAAAGTTTGATTATATTGTATTTTTGTATTTCTATACCGATATATAAATACGTATGTAGTAAGATGTAAAGCAACTTCAGAAGCCTTGAGTAATGAATTGTTTCTTGTTCACGAACTAAGCTACATTCCATAGCCATGTACTTTTGTCCGATACTGTACTTGCCTGATTGTAGTACTTGTAATCTTGTAATAGACACGGTTGTTTAATTAACAGTTTTCCATGGAAGTTTGTGAGCTCTGTGAGGAAGGAACTGTGTCAGTTTTATTCACTGTTTCTTTGCCAGCATTTAGGAAAGTATCTGGTCCTTGACCATATAAAGAGAAAAAAAGAAAAAGAAAGGAAGATGTATAGAAGAGATAAAGGAAAAAAGGAGGGAGAAAGAACGATGAATGAGCAAGAAGAAAGGATGGAGGGAAAGAAAGAGAAATGAAGAGGGGAAAGAAGCGGAAGTGGAAGAGCAGAAGCAAATTATAATCAGGGTAATAAAGCCAGTTTAGTGGCTACTTTTTATTTGCCACAAAGATAAGGAACTGGCCAATTCTTTGGATCTGTTCAAATGGAATGTTTTTAAGTTTGCAATAGTAACTGAGTTGTATGTATCTCTAAATTTATATCAACATAAAGAGTTCTGAGTATCCATTAAGGAAATCAAATAGCCTCTCAAGGTTTTAAAACCATAAGGTTTCTAATCTCAATTTGACTAATTATATAGAAAAAATAAAAATATGTATGCTTTGCTATATTTTCCTAAGTAAAGTGAAGAGCTGGATTTTAGTTTTTAGTAGTAGAACCTGTACTTCATTTCTTCTTCAGTGGAATCCCACGCCTCGCTTTAGCCAAATGATTTCTCCAAATCCTTATTTTTTGTTTGTACAAATAGAGTCCTTCAGTTATCTCCCAAGGCTCTAGAAAATTGAAATAACTTTTTTCTTAAGCTAATTATAATGGAAGCTTTCAAAAAGTACTGAGTACTTTCTAAAATAAAAATACATAGTGATTATCATATATAGATTGATCTGCTTTAAGTAAAATTCCATTAATCAAAACCTCAATCAACCAATTTATCATAGATGCATATATTTGGTTTCTAATTTATTTGTTTCCTACATTCTGCTTAAGAAGAAAAGGGAAAAGGACTAATAAGCAGGTAGTTAGTGTTAATTTAGTAAATAAGTTTATATTGTTGGAATAGATGGATATGATGATAAATGCCTTTAAATTAATGTTCATAATAATGGCCAGATAGAGTTTTAACTAAGAATTTGCAGAGAATCTGCTATTTAAATAACATTGTATTAGGTACTCAAGCAGAGATAACATAGATGTGCCATATATGTTAGCAATAATGAAACTTCTGAGCGTTTATTATGACCCAGGTATGATCCTAAAGCTATATCTACATTTGCCTCATTTAATCCTCATGAAAGTCCTACGAGAATTTTTTCCCCCGTTTTACAGACCTAGAAGCTAATAGAGAAAGAAACTTGGAAAAGATCACACAGTTAGAATTTTAACATAAATTCGATTCTGACTTTCCGTCAGTTGTTCTAGTTATCATATTTTAGTACTTTTTATCATCTTCTTCGTTGCTTCCTTCCCACCCGTACTTAAACTGTGTGGTGCATACTTCTGTATAGCATTTGCATATTGTATGGGAATAACTTGCAGCTTTAAAAAAACTTTGCCTTTCTTATTAGAACACAAGCTCTTTGAAGTCATGGTACAGATTTTGTCCTATTTGTAGCAAAGGGCCTAGGGCAGTGCTTGTAATCTAGCAGAATTCACCAAATGTTTGTTGAATAAACGAGGGATTGTATCTGGGTTTATTGCCTCCATTACATTAAAAATGGCTTATGCTGGGTGAGGGGGCTCATGCCTGTAATCCCAGCGCTTTGAGAGGCCAAAGTGGAAGGATTGCTTGAGCCCAGGAGTTCAAGATCAGCCTGGGGAACATAGGGAAACCCCATCTCTACAAAAAGCAAAAAAATTAGCCAGGCATTGTGACACAGCTGTAGTCCCAGCTACTTGGGAGGCTGAGGTAGAGGGATCACTTAAGCCTGGGAGGTCGAGTCTGCAGTGAGCCATGTTAGTGCCATTGCTCTCCAGCCTGGGCATCACAACAATATCCCGCTTCAAAAAAACAAAACAAAACAAAACAAAAAATAACTTGTATCTTGAGGTACCTTGAGGAGAGGGAAATATATCACTTGTGAATTCTTTACCCATAGTGATAACTCAAATTAAGGTTTATTACATTGAATTAAGAATTTAAATGAGTGCTATACAATAAATACATTAATGTTAAATTATACCTATTATGTTAAAATGCAAAAATATTATCATATCTTAGACATATGTTCAATAAAGATAGATAAAATACTTTATAGTATTGTTCAAAATAAAAAGAACATAGTTTGTTGGATTCTCACACTAAACCTCAGAAATTCGTGATTCATAAGTAAGATAAATTCATGATTAAAGAGTCTCTATACCTTGTCCACATTCATAGAGCTGTAAGTAGGAGAGCTGGGATAAGGACATGTCTCTGACATTAGTTTGGGTACTTGCTATGATATTTAAACTATTATGCAACTGACATTTCAATTTGTGAAAACACTTAATTCTCCAAATATCTGGAGTTATTATGCTATTATTGATTTTAATATTTATTGAAAATTACAAATTGATAGGCTTGTTTGTGAAAAAAATGTATACCGCATAGCCATGATATGCTCCCAAAGAGCTTTACTCCTCCAAGAGTGGTGGGGGAAAACCAATCCTGTGTTGAAATGAATCCATAGCGCACCTTTTCTCTATGATCTGAACTGTATGAAGAATTTCTATCTGCTGTATAGATAAGAAATACCCTGGAGTAAGTGAGGCATAAAAAATTATGTAGGCAAATCAGTGGGATCCAAGATTCTCAAAAACCAGCTCCACACCCAATCCCATTAGTACCCACCTGTATATAATTAATCTCTTTCCATTCCTTTGGCTTATTGAATCAAGAGCTCTTTGGTTGCGATTGCCAAAAAATGCCTCAGGCTTTTATGGAATGCCTAGTATAGGGCCAACTTTACACATAATAAAAAATCAGTAAATGTTTGTTTATTTCCCGGGTGAAAACTCCTCACTGCTTAAGTCAGTCGTTTGAATTTCCTGAGTTACAGTTTTCATTCTGAATACCTGTCACTGCTTGAAATATCTACATGTTTTAAACTGTGTTTCTCTTACTCATTTGGAAGCTGTGAATCTAGCATAATGAGGTATAAGCAGTATACCCACTGCTATAAGACACTGGATTTTGTGGTCATCCACATCCTTGTAGTCTTTTCTCTCAGAAGGCATCTTTTTTTATGACTGAAATAGGATCATTTCCAAGCAGACTTCTATTCATATATTTCTTACTATTTATAAGAATTTTCACTTTGAGAATCCCAGGATGTTCAAAAATAGATGAGGGCATTTTCTTTGGCCTACCTGTATTCTGAGATAGAGGCACCATTGGCTCCACAAGAAGTAAGGCAGCATTTAAGGTAGAATTCAAAAGAAGATACCACGGCAGAAAAAGAAGTCCTCTGAAAAGCTTCCCATTCTTGCCTTCAGAATTATAGCAGAGTTTTGAGCTTGTAAACTGGTTTGCATCTGACATGGCATTGCTTTTTTTTTTTTTTTTTTTGAGATGGAGTTTCACTCTTGTTACCCAGGCTGGAGTGCAATGGCGCGATCTCGGCTCACCGCAACCTCTGCCTCCTGGGTTCAGGCAATTCTCCTGCCTCAGCCTCCTGAGTAGCTGGGATTACAGGCACGCACCACCATGCCCAGCTAATTTTTTGTATTTTTAGTAGAGACGGGGTTTCACCATGTTGACCAGGATGGTCTCGATATCTTGACCTCGTGATCCACCTGCCTCGGCCTCCCAAAGTGCTGGGATTACAGGCTTGAGCCACTACGCCCGGCCTATTGTTAATAAAATATTTTATCGTATGAAAGTGAGCATCTTGAAGTAATTTATCTTCTGCTCATTATAAACTTAAATTGCTTAGACTGGTTCTGACTTATGTTAGCCAACAAATACCTAGATTTAATATTTTGTAGATAATCAATTCTTTTATCCTGGTTAAATGAGAGACCTTCATAGAAACTGAGCACAGACCAAATTTGTGGTTAGTGTTTGGCATAAAATGGTTTTCTCTGTGTCAACATTAAGTTGAAATGTGAGAAGGCCTGTGTAAGAATTTGCTTTCTGTAATTTGATAATCTTAAATACCATTGTCAATAAAAGTAAAAGAAAAGTGGATCCTGGTTGTTCATCGGAATCGTGTATATCGTGTATTAGAACAAGAACCCATCTTTATGGAGTATCCCTTACAAATTTTCCAAGGACTGTGTGGTCCCTATACCAAAATTTCTCACTTCTCTGTAGCTGTATGAATCTTGCACATGAACATCAATGCTATGAGGAAACATGAACATTAACATTCTCAACCCTGAAAATTCACAATTTTATTTTTAAACCGGAACTCGCTAAAATCAAATTTTTCTAGGAGAAGCAATAAGAAAAAGGACATAAAAATAAATAATATTCAAGGGGAAAAGACAAGTGAAAACATTTTATGTCAATGACAAAAAAGGAAATAAGTTTGGGGTTTTCTTGAATTCTTTGGATTCAAATTCAAAGGAAAGCCTTAAGTTTTCTTTACAAATACTCTGGCCAAACAATATTTATTATGGGTTTCCAAAGTTGGAACATATCAAGTTCAAAAAAAGAAGGAACAAGGTAGAACTTTAAGTCGTGTTATTTAGGGTACTGAATCCTGGAATTTTTACTGCAGTGCCATATGTAGGAAATGAAAATATTTCTTCAGCATTTTGGGCAAACAGGCAAGGCTGCTCCTGACCAGAGGCTACTGATGTGGGGTCTTGGTCTGCCTCTGGCCCTTGGCCAGCGGCCCTGAGAACTGAGGGAAAACATCAATACCTTCAGCATATCAATGTGCCACAAGTCAGCGGCCAGGAATGTCGTATCCCGGAGGCAAGGTTGATATTAATATTTAGCCTCCATTTATGCTTGTAGTTTTCACTTTTTATTTTTAATCACATGTAAACACAGATAAGTAAGGATGGTAACATTTGAGCCCAGCTAAGGATGATCTATTAATATGGGTCAAACCCCAAATTCTATAGAACCAAGATTAAGGGGGATTGAAAAACAGCATGCAGGATAGTTTGGGTCTTATAGTTCTAGTGTTGAGAAGTTACCAAAACCTTAATCAAATCAAGAAATTATTTAAGCAGTTAATATAATCTATTCACGAGGTCATTAACACTGTAGGATTTCTAAATTGGTCATAGCTGCTTTGTTGTTTTTGTTTTTGTTTTGTTTTTGTTTTTGGCAGTAACCTCTAGCAGAGAAAAAAGGATTGAGTTTATACATACAGGATGAAAAGTTTTCTGTAAAGCTGTTTAGATCTTTACATTCTTATTAATTTTTTAGTTGCAATGCTAGTTAACATGGTTTATTCTGAAAGAGATACTGATGGTTATAGAAACCAGTTTTTTCATAAACTAGGATTTGCCTGATTCAGAGATAAGTTTTAGAGAGTTCTCTTGGTTGCTATGTGGACCCTTGTATGCAAAATGCAGCTGGTCTTTTTTTTACATTCTGAGAATGGGATACTACGTTACATGTAATTGGATAAGAATCTGGAAAAATATATTTGAATGTGTCAAAAATACACTCAAATGGCTTAAATTAAAAAGAGACTCCGTTGACTCTGTACTTAAATAGTCATTGGGGCACTTGGCTTAGATAAGGCTTGATCTACTGGTCTTGTGATGTGACCAGGTCCACATCTTTCTCTCTTCAATTCTTTATTTAGTTTCCTTGTTGTTAACTTCACTCTAGGCAAGATCTGTCCTGTGGTTCTAACATGACTACCAGCTATTGTGGGGACTGCGTGCTTCTCATTCCATAGCTCATGGAAAGAAGGCATATTAGACCCAGAATTCTCAAGACATCAGGACTGGATGAAGTTACATGCTCACCCCAATCTGATCACTGCAGCCAGAGAAACGAAATGCACCAAATACTTAGCTCAGCTTCAAACCCCTTCCCACCACTCCACAATGCAATGCCAGTGAACTACACAGTCATAAAATGGAAAATTTTGGCTTTTAGAATGGTGAGAATAGCTGCTGAAGGCATAATCAACTCTACAATGAAATCTTAGAAATAGAATGAGACTTTAGAATCTTCAGCCAAATGCTTTCTGACTGATCAAACTTTATAAAACATTAAGCAAAAAATGGTCATTTAGTCTCTGAAAATACCGCTCATGTCAATGAACCAGTTACCACCTTCTGAGACTGATTTTTGAACCATTCAATTTGGAAAGGGCTGTCTTATATTGAACATAAATTTGCTTCCCCTTGTCCTTCATTCATTGGTCTTTATTTTGCCTGCTTCAGCCACAGAAAGTAAATTCAATCCTTCCACATTATAGTTTTTCTAGTAGATATTAAAATATTAATAGTTAAGATTGTTATCCTAAGCCTCTTTCTCCAGCCTCAATATCCCCTGTTCTCTCATCTGTTCTTAATATTGAAAGGTTTAGAACACTCTCACTATTTGGGCCATTCTTCTTTGTATGAATTCTAGTTAACCAATTCCAAACTCATACACACAGTTCCATGATACGGACATAGAGATTCCCAATGAGGCCACTGGGAAGTAGTTTATTGCTATACGTGTGAGTAGAAAGAGACTGAGTCTAAATCTTATGCAAAATATCTTTAACAGCAGCTGTTGAATTAGCCGGTCTCAAAAACGATTACCTTTAAGTAAAATATCCACAGCAAGAATGTGTGCCAAAAATATGTTTTGGAACATGATTTCTCTAATCCATAACCATTAATATTGGGCTTAATTTCTTAATTTTTTGTTGTTATGAACCTGATATTTGATTTTTAAATTTTTATAAACTATTAGTATTTAAATCAATATATACCTGATGATACAGTCATGTGCTGCATATAATAGTAAACAAAGGATCACAGAATGGTGGCCCTGTAAGATTATAATACCATCTTTTTGATGTACTTTTTCTATGTTTAGATGCGTTTAGATGCACAAATAAGTTGTATTTGTGCACTAAACCCATCTAAACATAGCTCCCCCCTTGAAAAATGGGGGGGGGCTAGGGGCGCAAATCCCCAACACAGTTGAAAATGTGCATATAACTTTTGACTCCCCAAAACTTAACCATTAATAACTTACTATTGACTGGACCCTTACCAATCACATAAGGGTTGATTAACACATATTAATATTTTGGACACTATATATATTAGAAACATATATACCAATAACATAAGTGTTGATTAACACACTAATATTTTGGACACTATATATATTATAAACTGTTATTTTGTAATAAAGTAAATCTAGAGAAAAGAAAATCACAAGGAAAACATATTTACTATTCAATAAGTGGAAGTGAATCATATAAAGGTTTTCACCTTCTTTGTCATCTTCATATTAAGCAGGCTGAGGAGGAGGAGGAGGAGGAGGAGGAGGAGGAGGAGGAGGAGGAGGAGGAGGGGTTGTTCTTGCTGTTTCGGGGGAGGGCAGAGGCAGAAGAGGGGAGGAGATAGAAGGGGAAGCAGGAGAGGCAGGCACATGGGACATAATTGTAGTTGAAAAAAATGTGCATAAGTGAACGCACACGGTTCAAACCTGCGTTGCTCAAAGGTCAACTGTACTTATCATCATCCTACAGTTGCCTAGGGTATTCAGTACAGTAACATGCCGTGTAGGTTTGTAGCCTACGAGCAGCAATTGGCTTTGCCATAGAACGTAGGTGTGTAGTAGGCTATACCATCTAGGTTTGTTTAAGTGCATTCTATGATGTTTGCCTAAGGATGCATTTCTCAGATATATCTCCATTGTTAAGCAATGCATGACTGTGTATGTATGAACTATTCAATTTAATATATTTAATATTTATTTATTTATGTATTTAGAGACAGAGTCTTGCTATGTTGCTCAGACTGATCTTGAACTCCTGGGCTCCACTGATCCTCTTGCCTTAATCTCCTGAAGAGCTCTTTCTTTTTTAACATAATTCCTTTTATTTTCTCTTATAAAAATGAAAGAGAAAGTATTCCATCAAAACTGCCCTGTTTAGATACTATTTGTAATCTGAACTCTCGGTTCATTAACATTACTGTTCTCTAGCAGAGTGATAACCACCCAGAGGACACAGCCTGGAGCATTTTGTATGGGAAATTTGACAAACAGATGGTCCCAGAGCTGTTCTATGGGGGTAGACAGCTTTCTTCCATCTCTTTCTCCATTTCCCCCATCCTTATCCCATCACTACCATCTAGAAAGGTATACTTAAACGTAAGATCGCTAACAATTAACTGTTAAGCCTGTGGTGTCCTTCTCTTCTCTCTTTCATGAAATACTTACACTGGTGTTAACTGTGAAAAGGACTGGTCCCCATCAGAGACAGGAGAAGTGGGAAGAAGTTGAGCAGTGGTTTAAGGAAAGCCTGTGATAACGTGTCTGGAGCACCTATTTCTTCATCCAGTCCACCACCAAGTCTTTTCAATCAAGTCCACTTCCACAACACACTTCAAACACATTCTCTTTCTCCCAATTTTACCGCCACCACTAGTTTAATCATTATCAGCAGCCACTTGGGACTCCCGCAGTGACCCCCAAGCGTGTCTCTTCTCATCCTCCAGCCTGTTTTCTAAACAGGAACTAAAACTTTAAGTTGTAAACAGGATCATGTTTGCCTTTACTAGAACTCTCCAGTTACTTTTCACTGAAATTAGGATGAAACACAAAATTCCTCGTAAGTTTTGCAAGGCCCTGCCTACATGTCCCTTCATTCTCCCTGTATGGCTCAGTGCATTTCAGATACACTCATTCCTTTCATTTCCATTACTAGAACAAACTCTTTTCTGCCTCGGGACCTTTGCACATACCCTCTCCTCTGCTTGAAACTCTCCCCATCTCTTTGCGTGACAGACTCCTACTCATTATTAATTCTCAGCCAGTGTTGTTTATTCTCCACTCTTCCCCAACAGCTCATTTTAGGACCCCATGTTATATTCTCCAAAAACATCCTCTAATTTTCCTCTGAAGCACCTACATGTGTACTGCTTACATGTCTGAAGTATGCCTCAGACAGTAGACCATAAACTACAGGAGAAGTGGCTTGGCTTACTGCTGGATCTCTAGGGTATAATCAGATTGCCTGGGTTTGAATCCTTGTGCCCTCACTTGGCAGTTATGGGACCTTGAATACTCAGCCTCAGTTTCTTCACCTGTACCATAGGAAAAAATATAACTTTTTAAAAAGGATTAGTGCAAGGATCAATAAAAATATCCATGTAAAATACTAGAGTGCCTGGCACATAGTAGGTGTTCAATCTATAATGGTTATTAGTGCAGTTGTCCCTCGGTATCCGTAGAAGATTGGTTCCAGGACCCTGCTTGGATAACAAAATCTAAGGATGCTCAAATTCCTGGTAGAAATGGCAGAGTATTTGCATATAACCTGGATGTATCCTCCCATATACTTAAATCATTTCTAGTTACTTATTTTACTTAATACAATGTAAATGCTATATAAACAGTTGTTATACTGTATTTTATTTTTAAAATATTTTTGGCCAAGCACGGTGGCTGACACATGTAATCCCAGTTCTTTGGGAGGCCGAGGTAGGCCTGAGGTCAGGAGTTTGATAATAGCCTGGCCAGCATGGTGAAACCTCATCTCTACTAAAAATACAAAAAAAAAAAAATGAGCTGGATGTGGTGGCACGCACCTGTAGTCCCAGCTACTTGGGAGGCTGAGTCATGAGAATCACTTGAACCTGGGAGGCGGAGGTTGGCAGTGAGCCGAGATTACCCTACTGCACTCCAGCCTGGGTGACAGAGCAAGACTCCGTCTCAACAATAACATATATGTATGTATTTATATACACGCACATTATTGTGAATTGTTACTTTTTTTGTTTTGTTTTTGGGTTTTTCCCAAACATTTTTGATCTTCCTTTGGTTGAATCCATGGATGCAGAAACTGTAAAAATGGAAGGCCAACTATATATTATTATTATTATTTTAAGGTGTTTACATATTGTAGGCAAAAGTCAGTAGGAAATAATATCAGTTTCTTAAATAATTCTAAGAAGTCTCTAAAAAGTTATTGTTATTCAAGTTAGAGCAGTGATACAAAAATTGTTTTCACTGATAGCTTCCCTGTGGCTTCCCTTAGTACGTTTTTAAACTGTCAGATATTTCAGGTTAGCCATGCTAATACATAACTTAGTCTCCGTTTCAGAGGTTGTCTTAAAATATTTGAGTTTTTAAACAATTCGTAAAAGATATTAGAATACTTACTTTAAGATACATTGAAAAATAATTCACCATTACTTACTATTGTTTCCATTGAGATTGCTGAGTTCAGCATATTTCAAACGCAGGGCATTCTAGTTGGGCCTCTTGACAAAGACATTCTGTTTTTATAGACTTCATCTTCTGGAGATAATAATAACATTTTTTACTCTCTATATTCACTGTCTTAATAATATTTCCACAGGGGAGCTTTTTATACCCTTATCAGGGTACAGTAAAAATGCTGCTCTGTGTAAAAGGATTATGACAGTGTATAGATTTTCACGGTCAGACACCTTCCTTTGGGTAAATATTTATGTGAAATGAGGCACAGAATTTAAAATAGTCCCAAAGAAGCTGCGTACTCTCCTTGACAACAACAACAAAGAAGTTTGTGTGTGCACAGTTGGTTTAGCTGTGTCTGGCATAGGGAAATAAAGACAAAAATATACTTTGGTCCTGTAATATTTATAGCATTACCAGTTTAACTGTCGTGCCCTATTTAGGAATATTTTTTGAGTGAGCTTTATTTTAATATCCAAGAACACAGTCTTAAGTCGCTGAGTGACGTCCATGCTAGCTGCAGAAGACAACCAAGTACTTGCGTGCTGTTCTGTGATGGACGAAGAGGGAACTTGCTTTGATAGAATCTTCCTAAATTCTTGCATACCCCAACAAAGAAGACATTGCTAACAATGAGGTAGCCACTTGGAAATGCTGTGTTAGGGTTTATAGGCTTTTGTAAGAAACATTGTCTTTATGAGTTTATAAGTGAGAAAGGCAAGAGATTCCATCTTGTCATTCTGAGAAATGCCTATCCACATATGGCCGCAGCTTGTGTGTGTGGCGCTCCTATTATTAGAGAATGAGCCAGTTCACATAGTGCTCATGTTCCAGGTAACTGCAAGTGAAGTTAAAATGCATATTTACTTTAACATTTTGTATCTTTCTAAAATGTAGATAATCTTCACTTTAAAAACTAAAAACTAAAAATAATTGCCATCGTATCATAAATCTATTAAAAGTTTATGTAGACTGCCCGACTTCCCTAATAGAGTAACCTGTCATGGTTTAAGTTCCTTAGAGATTCAGTGTTCTCCAACAAGCATCGCTTTTTGAACTGTGTTGTATTAAACTGTGTGAATATGTTGGCCTTGGCACTAAAGGGCACTAGAATGCCACACACAAAGCATTTTAGCCTTTTCTGTCTTTTCTCTCCTTTTTTTTTTTTTTGAGATGGAGTCTTGCTCTGTTGCCAGGTTGGAGTGCAGTGGCATGTTCTTGGCTCACCGCAACCTCCACCTCCTGGGTTCAAGCGATTCTCCTGCTTCAGCCTCCCGAGTAGCTGGGACTACAGGCATGCGCCACCATGCCTGACTAATTTTTGTATTTTATTAGAGACAGGGTTTCACCATGTTGGCCAGGATGGCCTCAATCACTTGACCTAGTGACCCATCCTCCTAGGCCTCCCAAAGTGCTGGGATTATGTGCGTGAGCCACCACACCCGGCCGGCCGCCTTTTCTCTCTTTTAAGCTCTCAGTGTTGCAGTCAGTGTGTGTGAGCATGTGCGCTTCTAGTTCTGTCTTCTCTCCCCTCTAATATTCTGTTTCTAAACACCTGTGGGTTAGAAAGCATATTATAATTACTTCTGAAATAAGAGTAAACCATTTTCAACTGATTACTGAAAGAACTGCCTTACAACTTGTGAAAGCATGCAAACTTTTATTTTTTTCATACGTTTGACAAATATGCACTGAATACCTGCTATCTGCTTGTTATTGGACTGAGGACATGGTGGTGAGAAAACTGGTCCATGCCGTTGAGGGAGACATTCGATCAGTGCTGTAACTGAGGAGGGACCCCCACCTCTACCTCGGGGTAATTAGGGAAAGCACCCCAAAAGAGGCAATGCTTGGGGCTGAGTCTTCAACAAAGACGCTGGACAGGATGGTTTTTCCGACGATGAAGGACACACTGACAGAGTGAAGCTGGGAGGAAGTGGAGGAATGAGAGCGTTCCAAGCAATGCGTTTTCTCCTGCCTCTCCTGTCGTCTCCATCTCGCTGTGCTTTGAGGACTCCTCTTGTTCCTGTTGATTCATGTCAGTGCTCCTCTGCATTCTGCCCTGGACTCTCCCCTTGTCATTCAGTTCCCTCTTTCAGGGTCATCGCATAGCTGCTGTCACTATTCCTTATAAGTGAGTTTAAAATCATTAGGACATAGTTGGTAAATGTTCTACTCCTAGATCATCTCTCTTGCCTGCTCCAGAGCAGCACATCCAACTGAGTACTGGACATAGCGACTTTCATGTCTACTCAAGTTCGACCTTCCCCCCAGATTAGATGCTCTTCCTGGGTTCTTTGTCTCAATGAAAGACACTTCCAGACATACCTACTCAGGTTTTTGAGCCAGCAACCTTGACTTCTTGCTTTCTTCTCCTCCCTTTCAATTCATCAGCTCTGCTTAGTTCCTTGTCTTGGACATCTTTCCAGTTTGTCACGTTCTGTTCATTCCCAATCACCAACTTCATTCAGGACACTGTCAATGTTTTCCTCCATTGCTTCACTAGTCCACTAACTGGTATCTACCCAGTTCTTTCCCTACAATGCAATCAGAAGGATATTCCTAATAAGACAGATCAAACCTGATCAACCTGAATCAAATACTTACTGACTTCCAATTGCCTTCAAGAGAAACACTCTAAATGAATCTGCCCTTCCAGTCTCCCACTGCAACTTGCCTATACCAGGCCATTTGTGCATTTTTTATCCCTGGATGAAATTTGTTTCCCATGCATTCCCTTTACTGACTCTAATCCTTCCCTGGGGAAGCTTTCCTGGCCCCTCTGACTGGGATAGGGTCCCCTTTCTGTATGCTTCTTGTCTCGATGATTTTAATTTATAGAGGTGACTGATTGATAACATGGAGAGGCAGAGGCTCAAGTCATTAGGCTTTTTATGACTTACGTTTCCCTCTATGCAGACGACATGGGGAAACACCAGTGCCCTTCGGAACGCAAAAAAGAACAAGGAGAAGACAGAGGCCAATGCCTTTATTGTATTTTCCATGGGAAAGGCAAGGCAATGCAGGCAAAACAGCTGAGGGTTGGTCAGTTTGAGTAACTCTGGCAGGCTTTGGAACATAGGAGCTGGTTGGCTGGGTTTCTAGCACTGTGTTGATTTAGGGCAGGAAATACTGGTTTGGTGTGTGAGGGATAAAGGAAGTGGTTATGGAGATGGACTCACAAATGCTTGGTTTACATAGGAAAGGAATACTGAATGGCAATTGTTTATCGTATTAGGAACTAAGTAGCTCTGGGACAGACAGTCTTTCCCCAGCCCCCAGACCTTTCTATTCAATCAAAATATCACAAAATACAGAAAATAAAGAAAACATGATTAATAAATGCACTACCCTACCATCTACTGGGGCAAGGTACATATCTCTCTATATTGTAACACATGTCTCAAACTTGCTACGTTGTTTCTGGAGAGCAGGCATCTGTCTATCTTGTTCACCACGGTAACCTCACTGCCCAGCATGGGGTCTCTGGCAATTGGTATATGCTCAGTAAATACTGATGGAATGAAAGAATGAATGGACAACTTTCTATCTTGTATATATAGTTTGTGTTCCACTTGGAAAGCACAACATTTTTTTCCTGAATTTAGATTTTGCTATATCAATTAATTAATGAAAACATATTTCATTTACTTTAAATGTGAGGGGTTTTTTTTCTTTCAAAGTTTAATCTGACTCAGCAACATAATGTATTAGTTAAAACCCTATAAAAAGAATGACTCATCTCTAAGTCTCTGTGTCAGTCAATGGTTCTTACTAGGGATGGTGTTGCCACAAGGGACATTTGGCAATGTCCAGTGACATTTTGCTTGTCACAACTGGCATTTAGTGGACAGAAGCCAGAGATGCTGCTAAACTTCCTCCACTACACAGGACAGCTCCCCTAACAACAAAGAATTATCTAATCTAAAATGTCAATTGGCTGGGTGCAGAGGCTCACACCTGTAATCTCAACACTCTGGGAGGCTGAGGTGGGTGGATCACTTGAGGTCAGGAGTTGGAGAGGAGCCTGGCCAACATAACAAAACCCTGTCTATACTAAAAATACAAAAATTAGCTGGGCATGGTGGCATGCACCTGTAATCTCAGCTACTTGGGAGGCTGAGGCAGGAGAATCGTTTGAATCTGGGAGGCAGAGTTTGCAATAAACCAAGATTGTGCCACTCTATTCCAGCCTGGGTGACAGAGACTCCATCTCAAAAAAAAAAAAAAAAAAAAAAAAAAAAAAAAAAAAAAAAAAAAAAAAAGTCAATAGTGCTGAAGTTAAAAAAAACCCTTTATTAAAGGATGATGTTTGATGAGTTTAACTAAAAATACCTCACACAACCAACTATGTCTCCAGACTCCTCCATGAAGCAAGTACAAGGTAACTTGCCGATAATCTTAGAAGTAAAGACAGCAGCCCTAAGGGGAAAAGTAATTCTCAGGGTAGGACACACAGCAAGCTACAAGAGAGGGTCTCAGTATCTGGGCAAATAACTAAGTGGATTGAGATGTATAATAACAATGCTGAAGTCAGGGTTTATCATGAGAACCAAAATTATAGGCTTTTTAGCTGACAGTTAAGAGGTATGACTAATTTAACGTAAGTGATGTGGGGGAAGGGAACAATTTATAGAATTTGTAACTTAAAAGTTGCTCTCTTTAAAATTTGAGTTGTTTTCTGAAAAACAACTGCTGTTGATCAAAGAGATGCTGTCACATCTTTTTGGAACTGTCTTTATGTGTCATGTTCTTTTGAATATCATCAGTGGTGGTAAACATTGCCCTCTGAGGCAGGAATTTGGTTTTAGGAAAAAAATAAATTATTTGAACCTATATAAGGCAAATAAGGAAAGTCATCCATGCTTCCAATGCCATTTTCATAAAAATTAAGGACAGGCTATACATTGAGTAAATATGACTCTAAAGGCAATTCTAAAAGGAGTGTTAGAACTTTCTTATGCCGGGCCAGGTGTGGTGACGTACGCCTGAAATCCCAGCACTTTGGGAGGCCAAGGTGGGAGGATCACAAGGTCAGGAGTTCAAAACCAGCCTGGCCAACATGGTGAAACCCTGTCTCTACTAAAAATACAAAAATTAGCTGGGTGTGGTGGCGGGCACCTGTAATGTAATCCCAGCTGCTTGGGAGGCTGAAGCAGGAGAATCATATGAACCTAGGAGGTGGAGGTTGCAGTGATCTGAGATCTCACCATTGTACTCCAGCCTGGGCAACAGGGTAAGATTCTGTCTCAAAAAACAAAAAACAAAAAACAACTGTCTTATACCAAATCAACATCATTGTGCTAACTGTTTACCTCTCAATGTGACCGTTTTCAGGAGAAACATTCATATTGAGGTGTGAATGTTAGCAAAACATTACTTGACAGTCATGTTTCTTTCAGTGCCACACACATATGTGTTTGTGTACAACCAGATTTCTGTTAAAATACTTAGTAGAGATATTATTGTGCTTTTTATATGTTAAAGTATAATTTCTAAGCTGTGATACTACCCTTCAAAAATCTGGGAATTCCTAGATTAGGCATGAATTTTATCCTTAAGGTCTTTTCTTTGATGTCAGCTTTACTTTGGCCACATGGGCTTAATCTAAGATGGCTTTGTAAGGTCACATCAAGTGCACGTTAAGTATACTTGAGATAGATTAGTGTTATAAAAGGAGAATTGATACAATAATGCTACCAGTCTACTCCCAGTAGACTACCAATTCATTGCAGTTTGCCTGGAACTGTCCTGGTGCTAAAACTGAAAGTCATACTTCTTGGGAAACTCTAGTCCTGGGCAAATCAAGTTACCCCATCCCCAGTTTCTTGGCTAACTCCTTAATTATTTTTGGAATAACTACAGTGAAAACAAAGCAATGGCTCCACCAAAATAAATAAAAGAAATGGACATATCCATATTGGGAGTAGCAGAACAATTTGAGTCAAACAGCAACCAATATCAGCCAAAACTAAGTTAAGCCACTCACTGACTGTTACACTGATTCAAACTAGAGTTATGTTATGGTGATGGTTCAGGCCGTGTTTCACCAGCTAATAATAACAACAAAAAAACTAATAGTAACATAACTTTTAAAACTTTAATCCATCATACTTAGAATGTTTGTTTCAGTTCTCTTAGGAGAAATATTTTGACAATTAATGTCTTTGCACAAGGAAATAATTGCCTTATGTAGTTTTTCAATGGCTTTGTATGGTGTATCCAACAATTTTATACAATGCCTGAAAAATACCCAGTGGTGGAGTTTAGCTGAACGTTAGCAATTCAAATATACCATCAATCAGGGGCTAGTGTTATACAGATAGGAGAGAAGATGGTGTAGTGTTTAAGTACTGGAGTCAGGACTGTGTTGACATCCTATCTTACTACTGACTTGTGCATTACCTAGGACTAGTCGTTGGCCTCTCTGAACCTCAGCTCCTTAATAAAACTTGCAACATGCATGATTACGGTGTTTATCTTCTGGTGTTGCTGTTTATTAAATGGTAATGAAGTGCAGTACTTAATCCTGTGCCAAGCATAAACACTCAATAAATGTGAGCCATTAATATTTGTACCTACTAAAAGTTTCTAGAACGGTATTTTCTGACAATATTTCAGAATCATGTTGTCTTTTTAACTTATTTCCTAACCACTAGTATTCTTTGCAGAGGATCACATTTTAAAAAATATGCAAAGAACACAAAGAATTCTGATACAAGATGTGTAACTATATCAGTCTAATTGCCAAAGATCAATAGAATATTACTTTTAAACAAAAGTTGGCAGAAAACAATTGTTCATGACATATGACCCTTTGCAGATGCCCCAAATCAGAATGAGTTAAAGGAAAAAACACACCTAACTATATCCTGGGCGGGTTACACTGAAATATATCTTACTTTGGGCAAGAAAGTGAGATGTATTTTTTATGTCTGTTCAGATAAAAATGCTAGAAACCAAGACATGACATCCCAGGATAATTGATATGCAGGTTTCAAAAATCCAGATGATTTCCCCAGAATTGTCCTATATATTTATTTTCTAAAGTTTCATAACACAACATACCTACATCAAAACTCGGGTACTACATACATGTAATTGAAAGAACCAACAATTTGGTCCTCAAAAGTTTTTCTCATAGCTGCCTTGATGGCAGATATTTGACTAAATAACACTTTCTTTAACACTATTAGGAAAATACCTGGAAAAAGCAAGATGATATAACCGTAGGACATTGTGGATCAAGGAATGTTGGCGTCACACGATCATCTAACCAGAGGCAGACTGAAAGAAAAGAAATAGGGAGGAGGACTTTTATCGAAGGAGTTCCTCACATAAAATAATATAAGTAGGTCCAGATGCCATAACCTGAAAAATATGTATCCTGCTGTAATGTATATGGTTTTATTTTCCGTGTGAGACATGACTTTAAAGTTTAGGAAGAAAGGTAAGGAAGGCATCAGTAAAAACCATCACTCTTGCCAAAATGAGGGCTCAAGATGTGCTGTTTTGTGACCTCCTATGCTATTTTGAATACAGCTGGCTAATGATTAGGAAAGGTCAGTGGTGTTCTGGCTCTTTGTGTAACCCAGTCTTGGAAATCTGCCACCCCAAAAAGAATGGAACAACTCTTGAAGGATTCCACAGTCCGGCAATCAGACCTTGGTCAGCCCCTGCTTTCCTCTGACAGCCCTACACATCGTTCGCTCATTCTCTGCTGTATCCTAAATATAACATGGAAGCAATAACTGATGATACCTTTTATGTCCTTTACTTTTTAGAATTGGTCTTGATTAATATTGTTAGAGATTGTAAAGTCCTAAAAAGTTACAGTAAAGTACTCTAGTCTCCTTATGATTTCACTTTAACATTTCAAATCCAAGATAAAATAATTTAGCATGTCCTCTTTTCTAAACGTCTTATATAAAGTGCTTGAGAGAATGCTTTGCATGTTGTAAGAGTGAAATTAATAAAGGCTTCTTCCCTGTAGAAATTAGTGTCGATAAAATAAATATATTTAGGCTTGGACTTTTGGGGCAAGCCCTTGGAATTGACCAGTTGTTTCACTGAACTGTGTTGCTTTCAGGAAGTCACAGTTGCTTTTATGTGACTTTGTGAAGTCACAGCTAAAATTTTTGAACCTAATTCTCTTCCTAATCTGTTGTATCAAAATGAATATGTCATTGGTGTTTTATGTTTTACAGGAGATTACATCGTTGCTTGGCTTTAAGTCAGCTGAGTTCATCTTTAAGCATACAGAATTTTGTGACCTTCAGAATTTCTCATGATACACTTCCCTGTCATCTCTGTACTATCTCTTTTACAGCCCGATAGGGAAATGGTTTACATCAGGCACAACGTATATTTGAACAACAGTTCATAAGCAGAGTTACGTTACCTTTTATGGGCAGTGAAACACATAATGTGGCACAGCCTTCTCCTTAAGCTCCACAGCAAATGGGACACGGCACTTTGTTTTTATGCCTGGATTCCCATACAATATTATTTTCTAAGTACGTTCATGTCAACAGCCTGAGCCTTATTTAAAGCAGCATTTCCTCTTGAAGTGCAGAGGAGGAGAATGACCTTCAGTTCCAGTCCTCTTAAGTTTGATGAAAGCCACCTGCAATAAGTTTATTGCCTTGAACTCTGCTGTTTATCCTCTGTCATCTTCAGCCCTCTTCCTCTCCCTGTTGGGACAGAATTGGTATTATATTAACAAAATCTGGCCCAGGAGAGGTAATCATCACACTTCTGCTTTAGAATCGATTCTCTTCTTAAAAGGCCATTTTGAACCATATGTAAAATTAAATCAACCATGAGAACAACTTAAGAAAATGGGCAGTTTAATTCTGGCACGTGCTTTCACAGCACTGTGTGTGTGTGTGAGTGTGTGTGTGTCTATGTAATATGTGTATGTACACATATGATAAATTATAAATAAAAATGCCTACATATAAGCTTTTAGGGCAATGCAGCTCAAACTTGACATGCTTTAAATAATAATGAGTAGACTGGATACAATTATCAGTATAGTTCAAATGACTCTCATGCTTAATGCCACCTTAATTTTGGGGATCTGATTAATGTTTGATATTTCCAGGAAAGCAGAAAGAATATCAAATGTCCATAATGATCCAAAAGGAAACTTGTTTGGTTAGTTAATTCTGTAAGCAAAAGGAAAAAACCCACTTATTTTCCCTCTCTATAATTTTTGTAACTAGAGGTTTAAAATGTTTGGTGTTGCACTCTGATTTCATATTTCCAATAGTGGTTTTTAAAAGTTGAAAAATTTAAATTAGTTGATTGCACTAATAAAATCTGGGTTGTTAACATTTTGGTTCACAGGAACAAAATGAAGAACCAATTAACCAAGTATAGGATAAAAATCAGCAGTAGGACTAAAATTTCCATCTTCTTAAGGAAGAAAAGAAGCAGATGCTCAAGAATCATGTTTTTACCGCAGGGTTTCTCACACTTCGGTGCACACTAGAACTGCCAGGTGAAGGGGCTTATCAAGCTACACATCATTGCCCCCACCCTGCATTTCAGATTCATCAGGTCTGGGCGAAGGTCCAGTAATTTACATTTTTGATACTATGGGCCAGCACACTTTGAGAACTACGGTTTGACCAAAACTGGCCCTCCCAGGATCAGAGCGCAAACTGAAGGCTCTGGTCAGTATGCTTAACCCCAGGTAATATCCATCTGCCAACTGCAAAATGGAAAGGGGCTTTTTCTCCTTCCAACACCATCGTCCTGGAATTACTATCTTTGCCCACTTTCTCTTTTTATTCCGGAAATACTTTCTGCATAACCATTTTTTGAGACTACATGGGGAATCCGTGTAAATAGCCAATGAATGAATTGCTGCCTATCAATTTACATTACTTAATGAAGGGAAAT
The DNA here is from genome assembly GCF_048565385.1 of Saimiri boliviensis. NCBI lineage: Eukaryota > Metazoa > Chordata > Mammalia > Primates > Cebidae > Saimiri > Saimiri boliviensis. The sequence continues at coordinate 168,949,096 of NC_133451.1, read as the reverse complement.
TACAAACCTAGCACATGATTTTATTTGGTGTCTTTGTTTTATGCTGCTATAAAGGAATACCTAAGGCTGAGTAATCTATAAAAAAAAAAAAAAGAGGTTTATTTGGCTCATAGTTCTGCAGGTTGTACAAGAAGTGTGGCACCAATATCTGCTTCTGGTGAGGACCTCAGGAAGCTTTCAAACATGGTGGAAGGGGAAGGGAAGCAGGCATCAATTGCAAGAAAGAGAGAAGAAAGGGGTGTCAGACTTTTTAAAATAACCAGCTCTCACGTAAACCAATAGAGCAAGAACTGACTCATGACTGTGGGGAGGGCACCAAGTCATTCACATGTGATTCGTTTCTGTGATCCAGACATCTCCCACTAGGCCCCACCTCCAACTGGGGTTTAAATTTCAATATGAGATTTGGAGGGGAAAAATACCCCAATGATATCACTCGGTTAACTTTTCATGGGCTTAAAGCATTAACTGTGTAGTTAGAGAGAGTTGCTCCTCTGTGCTCAGTAGTGGAGGATCTTTCTTGCTCTAACCCATTGGAGGATTTTAGAATAAGAAAGCCTAGGGTCTGCTTGCAGACAAATAAAAATCTCTGAATAGGGCCTTGGAATTTAAAAGCTTTCCAGGTAGTTCTAATGTGTAGCCAAGAACCACTGGCAAACCAAAGATGCTTTGTCAATGGGGGTGATATGTCCCCGCAAGAGCATGAAAGTTGATGCGGGGGTGGTGAAAAAATTGTAGCAATGATAATGGTTTATGGACCTCTAACGAGCCACAGGAGACACACAGGGATATGGCAGATCTGAAGCATTCGCATTTCATGGTGGGGTAGGGGCAGGAGATTATTAGAAAAACAAATGTCTAACAAGACTCCCTAGGAAGTAATAATGACAAAAAATGTTAGAAAACACTACTCTAACCCTATGAAGTTGCTGCTACGTTTTTTGGTATTCCAACTTCCTTCCAAAATGCAAATCTAGCTGAATGCTCTTGCAGGTATTGGTAGAGAAAAATAACATCTTTCAACTTTGTTTCAACCAGGTGTGGTGACTCACGCCTATAATCCCAGCACTTTGGGAAGCCCAGATGAGCAGATCACTTGAGGTCAGGAGTTCCAGACCAGCCTGATCAACATGGTGAAACCCCGTCTCTACTAAAAAAAATACCAAAATTAGCTGGGTGTGGTGGGACATGCCTATAATCCCAGCTACTCAGGAGGCTGAAGCAGGAGAGTCACTTGAACTCAGGAGGTGGCGGTTGCAGTGAGTCAAGATCAAGCCACTGCACTCCAGCCTGGATGACAGAGCAAGATTCCATCTCAAAAAATAAATAAAATAAAATAAATTATATTACATGTTGATCACTGAACTAGGGGTTTCTACACATGTTATCAAGTTGATCCTCATTGCCCTGTACTTTTTCTTCAGAATACAAATCACAATTTCAATTAGTTTTACTTGATTCTTGTTTGAACTCAATTTTCAAAATAATTTATAATGAAAGTTACTGTCTTTATGAAGCTTACAAAAAAATCTATTTGAAGCTGTAAGGCCACCAGGTAACTTTAAATTGCTTTCACTTTAAATAATTATCAGATATGTTTAGCCAAGTTTGAAAAAGATGACATTCTGTTAAAAGAAATTACAATAGAAAACAACTGTTACATTCGATTCTCAATAATATTATTTTTCTAAAGAATTTTAGAAAACCATCATCTCATTAATTTGTAATAAAACTGTTTTAGCATATAACAGCTGCAAAAAGGAGAGTATATTAAAATACCAATGGTTGTGCCTAATCTTTTGCAAGGATATAGTTTTGTTTTAAAATGTATCTGGGATGTTATTTTGCTCAGTTATAGCAAGGCCATCAGATCAGGAGACAATTGCCATTGAAAAGATAGTTTGCTACTCACAGTTCCCAAGGATGGGTCACATATGACAATCCAGGGAAACACCAGGGTCAGTCGGAAGCAGAAGCAGAGAGGGAAAGGCATGGGCAAGAGCTTGCACTGTGGTTTCTACAGGGAGAAATGGGCCAGGAAGGATGAGTAGCTAAGCAGGTTTAGGATTTGATAATTTGAATAATTTGGCAGGTTCTGGGTTATAATAATTTTGGCAGGTTCTGGGTTATATACACCAGCTCTGGTACCCGGTGCTAGAGTGACTAGGACAGAGGAATATTAATTCTTGGAGTGTCAGAGCCAGATAGAGGAGGCAGTGCGAGTGTGGACTCAGGATTGGTTGGCTTACTTAAAAGGTGTGCTCACAGGCAAGTGTACTATCTCTAGGAATCAGCTAAGCCTTGGAAGGTCAGTATCTCCTTCATTAGTGAGGTCCCACATGCCAGAGCATAAGAATATAGAAAATAATATTGTTAAAACAGTGTTGTGTAGTTAATACAAAGTTGAGTCTCAGAAATTCAGATCCACAAACTTGATTGGTTGTGAAAAAGCAGAAAGCTATCCAAATGTCATGAAAAAATACAACAAGGCACAATGAAGTCTGGTCCATTTCTACACAATCAAGTGTAAAGTTATTAAAGACTTCGTGCCATGGTATACATACGTCAAGGGAAATCACCTATCCTAAAAGGTGAAACTTGTTAGCAGGGCGTTGCAGGGAGGTGGAGGCAGGGTTTTATTGACATTGTGGTCTTCGTATTAACATCTCCGGTCTTTCTCTGGATGCTTGGTCTATACAGGCAAGCATCTGATGGGAGTTTAGATACTTTCTATGACCACAGATTGTGCTGCTAAAAATACCACAGTTCTGGAGGCTATGAAGTCCGAGATCAAGGTGCCAGCAGGTATCTGTCTGGGGAGGGCCCAGTCTCTGCTTCTAAGATGCTGCCTTGTTGCTGTGTCCTCTGGAGGGGGGGAAGACTGTGTCCTCATGTGGGATGGAGAACTGGTCCCCTCCAGCCCTTACATAGACTCACTAATCCCACTCATGAGAGCTCTGTCCTCATGACTTAGTCACTCCCTAAAGGGCCTACCTCTTAATTAGAATCACACTGGCAATTAAGTTTAGATACATGCATTTTGGAGGACGTTCAGACCATAGCACCAGACGATGCCAGTATGTGAATAAACAGCAAGTTTGTTAGGACCCAAGGGCAAAAATCTATAGTTTCAAAAAGTACGAAGAGTTTATTATTGTTATAGTTGTTATTTTTACTGCTCAACAAAATGAATACAGCATTGTATCCTAAAACAAAAAAATCTAAATTTTATAGTAAAATAGGTCATGGCTGAAAATCTAATCCAGTATTTAGTACTAGCATGTTACCTTCCTAAACAGGAATTTTTTCATAATAAATTCACGTTGTAATATCACTCTTGAGACTAGAAAAAAATTGAAAAACATAGGAAGCAGATGAAGATTAAAATATAAACTTAACAAAAACCTAAAGCTAAATTTGAGATGTGGCTAAGACGTGTAACCACAATGAATTTCTAATATTTCATCCCAGATTTAAATTTCTTCCCCCAGTCTCAGGCAAAGGAGAAAGCCCACTCTTCTAAATATAGCTGAGAACACATCCCACGTAAGGGGTCTTAAAAGGAACTGACCTGAGCTAGGCTTTCTCAGTCCTTTCTCTTAGTCTCGACAATCAGGCAAGGCAATTATCCTCGATCTTGAAGAGTGAGTGAAGGGTGATGAGAGAAATGCATAGTCCCCAACCTCCCAGCTCTGGAATAATTAGAAGCAGGGACTGGAAATCCCCTTACACTACTTTGAAGATTATTGTGCAGATCGATTACAGACTGTCTATGCAATCTGTCTAGCCAGAGCAATAGGCATTTTCAGTGGAAAGAGATGGTTAAATTCATCAAGACTTCATTTACCAGATATGTATTCTTCCTTCTCCTGATAAATTTCTTTTTAAATTTTTTCCATATCTCAGAGTAAACTTTTTAATTTATGAGAAAAAGGGATGTTCTGTATGAATTCAAGTTACTTGTAATTAGGTATTTTGAGTTAACTCTAATTAATTTTACATGCGATTTTCAAATTTCATTCTAGTAAGACAGGTAAAATTGGTAAAAATACCAGAAATAATATAATATCAAACTGTAAACATGATTATTAAATTTTACTATTTCAATTGTTATTGTTGGTATTCTAGTTGATCACACTGGATGGTAGTGGGTACTTCATCTCTCTAGATAGAACACTTTAGCACATTTGTTCAGAAATGAGGCTTTTCTGTCTCAGCAATGATACTAATATATGTTATTTATTAAGAGCTTTATGCAACAGACAGTGTGCCGGTACTTTACAAAACTTTATTTCTAATAATATAACAACCCTGGAAGGAATTATTATGGTACCAGTTTTCTAAAGGAGAAAACTGAAGGTCAGAGGGAGTAATTTTTTAAAAATTATATAGAATCAGAGTGGTAGAGTCAGGATTCTAACCTAGAATTCTGCAAATTCTTTCCTTTAAATATGCCTTTCTGCCTTCCTGTAGGAGAATTTAATGTGAAGAGAAAGAAAACAAGGTTGTAGTTCCATTAGTGTAACTAACAGAAGTGACCTCGGAACTTCACCTGTTTGAAGTACATAAGGGACAGGATGACAACCCTTTCTTAAAGGCTCGATATGAGTTGAAACACATCTTCAGCTAAATTGTTTAGCAGATTCATCTAAACTATGTTGAGAGCTTAGAGAACAATAAAATTTTCCTGCATTACTTCTAATTTGATGCTTTTAATGAGCACACCATTGTTTTAATGGTTTCATGATACCCTGAACTTCTCCCTTCATAGTCTCCATCACAATTGTAAATTATTTGCTGAAGTTTGTGTCAGATCCTACCCTCTGAGCAGGGCAGTGATGACTTTCTTATCACTCTATCCCCCACTGCCCAGTGCAGGGGATAGGATAGGTGCTCACTACATATCCACTGACTATTTGAGTGAGTTAATGACTAAAGGCATAGGATTCTCAGAGATGAGTGGCAGAGGTATTATCAACTTCAGGCAAGAAAACGAGAGCACCTGCAGTACTCAACTTTTCTCGAACCTTTTTTTTTTGATAATCAAAAATTACTTAGAATTGCACACACTATGAGGCTTTCAACATTTTGTACCATATGGAAATATCTGTTATGTTTTCATAATTTGCATGTATAACTGCAAAATCACAATGCTTATTTTAGATTCCTAGGAATTAATGTAGATTCCCAAGGATCACCAGTGTGAAGCTCATAAGACCATAAAATCAGGTATTGATGAGCTCCAGGGAGCATAAAGGATATTGATCTCTCTTGGTTCTCTCCAGTGAACTCCTCTTGAACAAACTGAACCTTCTAAGCTTGGTGAGGAATGGATCAGAATGCAAAAAAAGTGGAGCAAAATCCATGTCATGCACTTTCTCTTCCTCTACCTCAGAAAGCCATGATTCCTGCAGGTCCTTGACTATCTCCACCCTCTTGATATTTAGCACATGTCTGTCTCTGTGGGACTGCTCTCTCCTCGAGTTTTGAAACTAACTTCTCCGTGGCACTGGCAATTGCTTATCCCTTCTTCACATATAGGTTTCATGATACAGTACTGTTATTATATTACAAAGCTATACTTTCATTTCAGTTTTTAAAAAGATTAAAAATATGGGTTTTCATGTAATATTTTTTAGTCGTGTGTCTTTAAAACAAAAATTCACTTAAACACGGACAGTTTGCCTACAAATGTGCCTTTAATATCTCCATTATTTAAGACTGCTTTTTCTTTTTTTTTTCTTTTTTCTCTCTTCCATTTTTTTCCTAACTCCAGAAAGATTATCCATGGGAAAAGTCCTAAAGCCTGCTTCCAAACTACACACAAATGTAATACAAAGCCCCCTTTCGTATAGGCTCAGTATTGCCATCTAGGGACTATGTAGGTCTCAAGTGTGAAAACATGTTCAACCAAAAATGGGCATTTCTGTTTTAGGCAAAACAGAAAATAAGTCTACTGCCCATGCTGGAACCACACTAGGCATAATTCAGGCATAAAACTGAGCCACAGGGAGAAAAATGCTTATTTGTATGCTTGAAACAGATGATATTTTTACATTCTCCAAACTGACTGGTTAGTTGATTAACTACCCTTCGGTATATATAGATTTATCTGAAAAACCATTGTCTAATATGGTTTTATCTTTCTCTTTTCCTGTCTATATAGCTCTATAGAGGGGAATCTCTGAAGGAGAAGAATAGCTAGCATTTACAAAGTTCTTTATGTTCCAACACTGTTCTAAGCACTTTACACATATTAACTCATTTAATCCTCAAAGTAAGTAGATGAGAGAGGCATAATATTATCCCCATTTTTATAAATTAGGAAATTAAGGCATAGTAAAATACATTGCCCAAGTCCAGACAGGTAGTAAGCAATGACTTACACCAGACAGTCTGACTCCAGATTCCACGCTTTTTTTTTTTTTTTTTTTTGAGACAGAGTCTCACTCTGTCACCCAGGCTGGAGGGCGGTGGTGCAATGTCAGCTCACTGCAACCTCTGCCTCCTGGGTTGAAGTGATTCTCCTACCTCAGCCTCCCAAGTAGCTGGGATTACCACCACGCTTGGCTAACTTTTGTATTTTTAGTAGAGATGGGGTTTCGTCATGTTGGCCAGGCTGGTCTCGAACTCCTGGGCCTAAAGTGATCCACTTGCCTGGGCCTCCCAAAGTGCTGGGATTACAGGCATGAGCCACTGCACCCAGCCAGATTCAGATTCCATGCCTTTTAGCCACATACCAAACTGCTTCTAGCCTCAGAAAAAGTGAAACATAATGGGAAATCTAAATAGAAACAATAATTCAGCAATATGAAATGTCCTACAATATTATGTACTTAGATGACACATGGCCTCTGAGACAGCAATAGCTGTAGATATCAAGTATACATTTCCCCCGCCTGTTTTACCGTGGACTGGAGCAATCAGGGGTAGCTTCTTAGAAAGAAAAGTACTGAACTGGGCCTTCTAAAGTGGCAGAATTGGATGGCAGAAGTAGAGGATAGACGGCATTCTCAGCAGGAGGAAAGGTTTGAGCTGAAATGTACAAAGCATTATTGTAGGGAATAGTGGGAAGACCAGTTTGCCCAGAGCAACAGTCTCAAGTAGAGAAAAGTAGATATATTTAGAAAAGTTGCTTAAATCCAGATGTTACAATGATGTGACTCTCAGGGAAAGAATGTAGACTTTATTTCATAGACAAAGCAGAGTTATCTTAAGAGGTCAAGAAAAAGAGTGGGAAAGTGAAAAAAATGTTTGGGAGAATATTAATCTGGCAACCAAGTGCAAGAGAAATAAAGGGTAGCAAAAAGGAAGCAGAGCCTTACTGGAAATTGGTGAGTTTTTCATGATAAGGGGCTAGAATTTATTATTAATACATATGTGTTGAATAAATAAAAAGGAAGGCATCAGTCTTAAAAATATTGCTTAGAGGTTGTCTGAATGGTTATGAAAACCTAAGGGAAAACATCAAAGATTTTTTCAAAAATGTTAAGCCTGGGTAACAGTAAGATGGAATCTAAATAAAAAGTAGATACAAACTGGAAGTGAGAAGAGAGATTGGGATTTTGAAGATGCTGATTTAGAAGTAATCATCGTAAATAAGGACTGATTTTAAAGAGAAACTCAGGGACTGATATAACGTTAGATAATGTCCTTGTGTGAAGAGTATACAGAAAAGTCTGCAGAAGGAACAGGAAGGACACTAAAACTAGAGGCTGTGGGGAACTGGGATAGCGTAAGCTTCATGAGTGTCAATGACGAAAATGGTTTCAAGGTAAAACTATTGTAGTCAAAGTTCCAAAAGTTGCAGGGAAAAAGGAGAATGAGAACACAGAAAAAGATGATTGAATCTGCGAACTCAAATTCCATAGCATATACATAAGTAGTCATAGCTTTACTCATTTAACTGTAATTATTTTTATTTTATCAAAATCAGAATCATTTCGTATTGGGTAGATCAATTATTCCTTATTTTTGGCCAGCCAATCAATCAGCAATGCTTATCAAGCAGTCACTATATTCAGAATACAAGAGGAAGAAAGCTTGGTAGGAGTGGGGGAGGTAAGTGTAACACACAGTAAAATAAAATGGTCTCTGAACAGTAGAGCTTGGGTGACTTTCACTCTGATACCCTTTTCTTTAGGTACATGGAGAATAGAGGCAAAAAGGTGACATGTTGGCTGGGTGCAGTGGCTCATGCTTGTAATCCCAGTACTTTGGGAGGCCGAGATGGGCAGATCACTTAACGTCGGGAGTTTGAGACCAGCCTGGCCAACATCATGAAACTCCATCTCTACTAAAAATACAAAAATTAGCCAGGTGTAGTGACAGGTGCCTATAATCCCAGCTACTCGGGAGGCTGAGGCAGGAGAATCACTTGAACCCAGGAGGCGGAGGTTGCAGTGAGCCAAGATTGCACCACTGCACTCCAGCCTGGCGAGAGTGAGTCTCCACCTCAAAAAAAAAAAAGGTGACATGCTGATAAGCAGCTATGGACTTGCATTATAAATCCCAAAGGTTCACTGGCAAATCTGATTTATATAATGGATCTTTGAAACTTGGGTCTTTGTTTGGAAAAGCCATTCCCCACAAATACAGGAGTTTCCTCCCAAAGAAGTTCTCTATGATCTTCCATCACAGAGACCTACTGAATACTTCTGATTTGCAAAAGCTTGTGAGGATTAGTTAAGAGAAGAGGTAAGCTAGGTTCTGTTAACACACCCACCCATGCAACTGGGGGCTATGCTGCACATCTCACTGGTCTTTGGCCTGTATGACCAGTCTGTAAGAGTGTGTGCTTCAGAATCAGATGTGAATATAGTCTCCCTCCCCCTCCATTTACTAGAATTGTGATTTGGAAAGTCACATAACCTCTCCAGACTTTTTTTTTTTGATCTGTAAAAGTGGAAGTAATAACCATAAATAAAAGATTATTGTTAAATGCTCTGTTCATGGGACCCACTAAATACATGGTAGCTACTCTAATTATTATTTTGGTATTGAAAGAATGGTGACTGTCTTAGCTGATTATGGGGCCTTAAATAGTGTCACAAGGTCTCCATCCTGATGCCTTTTACTACGTAATAAAATGACCTGCATCTTCAAACTTCTGCAAAACCCTTCCATCTTCACTAATACGTGTTATTCTCACAACAAACCTGTAAATGACTTGGCGTGTCTGTTAGTACTCCTATCTCGCAGACGGAGAGAGAGGGCCTTAGAGCAAGGACTTGTTTCCGTGACAACATGAGAAGCTCACGGAGCCTGAACTGGAACCCATGGCTGCTCGCTCCCGTCAGAGCTCAATGGGAAAAGTCGAGAATATGCAGCTACTTTTCTTGCCAACCCCCACCCCGCCCCTCCACTTACGTGGAGAACACAGTGCTGAGATGAGCTAATTCTCTGGATACATGAAAGAGCTGTTTGTTGAACTTTCGACTTTTTGGCAAGTTGTGCTCATTTCTTAGGCTTAGCAATGCCTTGACACTTCTGCTTTAACTTTTTATCTTTCAAGGCATTTTTACTCTTAGCATTTTTGAATGGTGGGCATTGTTTTCATCCTTCTTACGTCTCAAAAAATGTGTTTTATATTCCCATTAGTCCATCCACGTACTTCCTTACGTCAGAATATTGGTTGGATACCTGCAGTGCATGTATGTTGGGGGCCTGAGGAAAGTGCAGATGGAACTTAATCCCAAATATTTTGAGACATGTAATATTACTTTGAGCCCTCTCATTTCACGTATGAAACATGCTTTTCCTCACTTTTGTACACCAAGTTAATTAATTGAATAGTCCACGACTTAAGAAATATCATAGTTGCTTGGGAGGCTTAAGGATCTAGACGAGCATGTCTTGGTCTTAAGTTATTGCGTTTACGCCTTGGAACCTCATGGTGGGTGTGAGAGCGGGCAGTGGAGGAGAGGCAGTCAAAAGCACAAGACTGCAAGCCCCAAGTGCATTTCCAGTGGATGGGATGACGATCCTGAGTAACTCTGCCTTACAACGTGTCCACAGTTACGTGAGCAGAGGGAAACTCTGGAAAATTCTTTGCACCTCCTCCTATAGTCTTCAACCATCTCAGGAAACAGACTGCTTTGGTCATCATGTTCCTTCTAGGAGCAAGGAGAGTTGGTTAGAAGACATTTTCCTCAGATTTCTCCCCCTAGAGATTTTAAGGGCTAAGTCCCACGGTGCCCTTCCAACTACTGAGGAACCACTTCTGATTTTTTGGTGGGGAGGGAGGAAAGACCAATGTTTCTGCATTCTCGGTCCATAAATCCAATTTTACTTTGATTGAAACTGTGTTTCTCTAAGGTATCAAGGTTTACATTTTAAGACAAATGACATTTTGACCCTACATGGTATATTTCTATTCAAAGGATTTTAGGATCTGTTTGCCAATTAGTAAAGGCAACATGTATTGACAACAAAGTTATTGGCAAAGTTATTGGCAACACTGAATCTATTATTTTTACAGAAAGATGGTGAACTTATTTTCCCCAAGAGTGAAGTATGTTAATTGTCTCAAGATATATTCCCAGTTACCATATCAGGACATCAAAGGAAAGCAGTTGCCTTAAATCATTACTCCCCACCTCTTTTACTTCACTGATCAATCACAGAGGTTTGGGTCCTAAATTTAACTTTGAACATTTGCTGCCAGTTCCAAAGAATTTGCTAAATAGATTTCAAATGTTTCCCCTTGGTAGGCTTGAGAATAAAGAATTAAAAGAAGAGTGATGGGGTTATCATTATAGTAAAAACCTGGCACAAAATAAAAAAGGGCTTTTTTGTTCTCGCTCACTTTTTCCAGGTGCTCACCTAAAGCAGTAAATATGTGGGTGATTAATCTTGGGTTTTTCCAACAATCCAAAGTGAGTTAAATGGCATGAACAATGTGCTTTTTAAAAAGATCCCTGTAAACATTTATTTCAATTTAAGAAACCTAGGAGATTCAAAAGAAACATGATCTAGAGGCTGTCTCTCCCTGAAAAGATCCCTGTAAACATTTATTTCAGTTCAAGAAACCTAGGAGATTCAAAAGAAACATGATCTAGAGGCTGTCTCTCCCTGGTCATCTGTGACCATTGCATTGCCTGGCCATACTTTCCTAATTCATTCCCCCTCTATCACCTTTTTTTTTCACTTAGCCCAGCACAAAGCTCTCTATCAACTTCTCTCTGCTGGCATCTCCGAGGCTCTATCCTTTTTCTTTTCTACCTACGCTGTCTCCCTAGGTGTAGTACATAGACTGGTGGCCCAGAGAAGGATTTATTCATGTCCTAATTCCTGGAAACTGTGAGTGTTATCTTCTTTGGGAAAGAGGCCTTTGCAGATGTAATTAATTAAGGAACTTGAGCCAGAGAGAGCCTAGATTATCCAGGTGGGTTCTATTCTTATAAGAGACACACAGGAAAGATATGATAGAGGAGGCAATGTGACCACAGAGGTGGAGCTTGGAGTGATGTGGCCACAAGTCAAGGACTGCTGACAGCCACCAGAAGTGGGAAGAAATAAGTGAATTTCCCCCTAGTCTCAGTCCTGCTGACACCTTGATTATGGATTTCTGGACTCCAGAACTGTGAATGAAAAAATTTCTGTTGTTTTTAGCTGCTAGTTTGCAGTCATTTGTTATTTTCCATCCTGGTGGAAAATAAACAGATCTAAAAGATATTCAACATCATTCGCCATTAGAAAAATACAAATTAATGACAATATCACTACATATATATCAGAATCGCTAAAGTAAAAAATAGCAAGAACACCAAATACTGGGAAGAATATAGAGAAACAAGATCATATTGCAGGCAATGTAAAATTATAAAATGGTAAAATTATAAATTGAATGCAAAATTGTCAAATTTACCTAATATTCACCTTAATCCTGCCACAGGAAACTATTAGGTAAATTTATCTAATCTTTCATCTTCAAATTCCATCTCTAGGAGACTTATTAATTTAAATCTCCAATCCTGAGTTCTCAGAGCACCATACCGAGACATCTAACTGCCTGCCTACTGGACATCTCCACTTGCGTATCTAATAGGTATCTCAACTTAATATGGCTAAGAGAATTTTTTTATTTTTAACCCCTATGCTCACAAATCTCCTTGCAAGTCTTCCCCATCAGTAAATGACATTAACATCTCAGGCTCAGGGATTAGGCCCAAGTACTTCATGGCTCCAGTAGAGAGCCTGAGCCGCATGCTTGGTTCTTTTCTTCCTCTTACAACCCTGCACCTAATTCCTAGATGAATCCTTTTGGCTACACCTTAGTTCACCATCTCTGATTTGGGCTGTTATAGTTGCCTTCTAATTGCCTCCCTGCCTTCACTCTTACCTTTCTCCATAGAAGCTAGCATAAAACTCAGATCTTATTACTCTATGCCTAAGATGTTCTAATAGCTTCCTATCACCCCAATAATATCCAAATTTCTTACTTTTACCTACAGTGGTGGTTCTCAACAAGGGGCTATTTTACCCCCTAGGGACATGTGGCAATGTCTTCTGAAGACAATTTTGTTTGTCCCTACTAGGGAGAACCTACTGGCATCTAGTGAGTAGAGCCCAGGAATGCTGATGAACTGTCTTATGCTGCACAGAATATTCCCCCACAATGGAGAATGAGATGTCACTAGTGCCGAAGATGAGAAATCCCAGCCTGGGACCCCACATGAGCCGAGCTCTGCCTTGTTCTGCTGCCTCATCTCCTGCTTTTTTCCCTCATTCACCACTAACCAGACACGCTGGCTTTTTTTTTCATTCTTCAGACATGCTAAACTTGCCCACCTCTCAGAGCCTCATGCTCTCCCTTTGGGCTGAAATGTACTTTTCCTAAATCTTCGCATCCCTGTGTCTTCATTACTCAGGTGTCAGTTCAAATATTATCTTCTAAGAGAGGCATTGTCCAATTACCTTTACTAGAGCAGACTCTACCATCCTACCCCTGTGGTTCTAACATATTTATTTTTACCTCCTATATAGCTCTTACTGGTAATTGAATGTATCTTATTTTTTGTGTTTGTTTATTGTTAGCATTTTCTCTCTAAATTCGTAAAGCTCTCTAAGGTCTTTCATGTTCACTGCTGCCTGCCTGCATCTAGACTACTACCTGGCCCAGAGTAAGTGTTCAATAAATATTTGTCAAATCACTGACACACAAATGTAAAACAATAGAAGATAACTAAGTATTCCTAAAATGTTTGGTGCCAAGAGTGATGCGGTGTATCACCAAGAAGGCAGTGTTTTTTTTTTTTTTTTTCTTATGCTAGCCCTTATCAATTTCCAGTATATAGCTCTTTAGTGGGTGTTACCTCCGTTTAAATCTTAACTCTACTGAGAGAATGAGGCTTTGGAATGTTCAGACCATCTTGTTGGTTGGAAAGGTGAAATTTTTATCTTTGAACTTACTGCTCTGAAGACACCCATACAGAGCAATCACCCTGTGATTCCTTTTGTTCCCTTTTATCTGGCGGTAAAGGTAAATGGCTGGTAACTGATTGTTCATGTGGTTAGGCTTTGAAGCATCTGCACAGCAGCAATGGATGAATCCCCGAGAGCAGATGAGCTCACTGAGGGACTGCTTTTTGAAGAAGTGCTGTCAAAGAAAGTAGAGAAAAATGATTAGAAAAGTAATAGGAAAACAAAATGAAAATTAAGTCTCTGAAGCCCCAAATCATGGAGTGATAGAAAATAGCCAATTTATAAAGGAAGTCTTGTTAATGCATCTTTGACATATTATGTTTTTTTACTTGGGGCAGATGTTTCTTTCATTACTCAGTGAATAGCTAAAAATGTTCCTGCAAAGCAAAATATAAACTTGGTGACAACAGGTACCTACAGAGAAGGCGAAGTTGGGAGTGCTTGGAATAATATAATCATAATTAAAGTATTAAGTTCTTACTTTCTAAAGTCATTAACCCTGCTAGGACATTTTCCTAATTATAAAGGGTTTTAGAATAGTCCTAAAATCCCTCTTTTTTTTAGTATTTTTTGTTAGGTGAACTTTATTTTTAATAGCTCCAAAGCGTTAGAAATAGAGATCATTTTTGTTCCCTTTCATCCTGTATTGAGTGATTAAGAAATCAGCTAGGTAGAGTGGCAAAATCAAGAACTGGGAAAAGCTTCCATGTGCCCAAATCTGAGGCAGTCCTGTTTCCATGTTTGGAAGTGGTTCCTTGAGCTATCCACATTTTGTTGGCAGGTCATATTTTTGGAGAATGACAGATGCTTTTGTCCTTACCACCCGTTAGCCATAATCCTGGCCTTGGGGAATGCCAACTGTCTATAATATTCAGAATCTGAGGGCAAGTAAGCTGAAGACAAGGTTGAATTGTGGGTGCAGCCATGATATAGGGACTATACTGCAGCCACACATTAAGCTTGCCTGGGGTAGTATATTTTGTCCCGTCATATGAAGAGAGAAGGGAAGGAGAGATTGTTATTCAAAATAATATAGAGAATAAGAGTTAAACAGACCTGAGAGTGGACTCAATTTGTTTTACATTTTATTCTAAGAAAAAAGCACTTCTGTAATGCCTTTAGTGAGAGAAAAATTTTGTGCCCAAAGTCAGATACTTTCCACAAGGCATCCAAGGAAAATGTCTATCCTATTAGATCATTACAGTGAGGATACAGACTAGTAGTCTCTGTCCTACCGAAATGTGTTTTCATCTGGGAAAAATAAACTTTAATCATATTTGTACTTTCAAAGGTGGGTTAATTTAATTTAATGGCATATTCATATGGGCCACCAGAAGAAATCATTTTACCTGACTTACTGATCTGTATTGTTAGTAATTAATTGCTACTTTAGTACTGAATAAATCTGAAATAATAAGAAAAGCTTATGACATTTGGATTTTTTAATGTATTTAGACTGGACTGAAAAACTTATTTTTAAGTCTTGCATCTTTAACTTTTATTAGAAGAAAGAGTCTTGTGATGTTGCCCAGGCTGGATTGGAACTCCTCGGTCTTCCAAGTAGCTGAGACTACAGGTGTGTGACACCATGCCCAGCTCACGACTTTACATTTTTTTAAAATCAGATTTTATTATAGTTCTTTCCTTTACCAATTGATGAAATTCTCAGGGAAATGAAGATAAACCGATTTTTTTTAAATAATAGAATGTGGCTTGCTTTAATACATTTTAAAAGATAATAAAAATGTTACCAGTTTTTCTCTTCAAATGAGTCCTAACATTGTACTGTTTCTGCAAACTTTGAACAGAATTTGATTTGTGAACAGCAACATTTTGGGAATGTCAGCAGTAAAGAATACTAAAATCATACAAGACATTTTTTAAATGTATTTCTGATTGGCTGTATATCATGACTTACAAAGACGGAAGGATTTTCTTCCCAAGATCTAACATATTCTTTCTTTACAACTAGCAAAACAGAGGAACTTAGACCCATTGTAACTGTACATCAGCAAGACCATTGAAATCACCTATTTTGACCACTCTGTCGGAGAGATAAACACACAGAAGCTAGAAAGGTTAAATCTGATTAAAAACCAATTGGATAATCAAAATAATTTTGAACACCTAGAATGAGCTTTCTAGAGATCTAAGCCCAAACTATTCATGGACACCTATGCCCCCATTTTAGAGTTACATCTATGGCTTAATAATGATACCAAAGAAAAACATACCAAATTGGTAGTGGCTTTGAAGCTGGGACAAACTAAGAATGCCTAGTGTAGATATACAAAAAAGAGCTAAACCGATTTTTAAAAATTAGTGTTAGTACATGCTATTATGATTTATTTCCATAATCTGTAAAAATTCTATTGCAGAGATACAACTTCAGATCCTCTGACCAAACAATTTGCATTTAGCTTTTTGCATAGAGGCCTAGGAGGCTTATTACTCAATTTAACCATTGCCTCTAGGCAAACTCATAGTAGCATGGAGGCCACAGCTGTCCTGGATACATTCTGTCCTTGAAATGCAATCTATCAATCAGTCAATCAGTCAACCTCCTAATCAAATACTGGCCAGGCAACGCATGGCTCTCACTGAGATGAGATTGCATCCAATTAGGATGTACATGGGTCTTGCATGAGGGGGACCACCCATCAAGATTATCCACCAAGCGTTTAGCTCCATTTAACCTAATTCTAGCATGGAATTTTTGGAGGATAAAGATAAATGGTAGATTTTTCAAAATGAGAGATATGGCTGTACATGGTGGCTTTTGCCTGCAATCCTAGCACTTTGGGAGGTTGAGGTGGGCAGATTACTTGAGTTTAGGAGTTTGAGACCAGTTTGGGCTACAGGGAAAACCCTGTCTCTACAAATAAACGCAAACATTAGTTGGGCATGGTGGTGTGTGCCTGTGGTCCCGGCTACTTGGGAGGCTGAGGTGGGAGGATTGCTTAAACCTGGGAGGTAGAGGCTACAGTGAGCTGAGATTGCACCACTGTACTCCAGCCTGGGTGACAGAGTGAGAGCCTATCTCAGAAAAATTAAAAATAAAAACAATAAAAAATGAGAGATATGGAAAAAAATGTTATCTGAGAAAACCATCAGGTTTTATTTATCAGGATGCCATACTAATTCTCTCTCCCTCTCACTCTGCTTCTCCACTTCAATCCGTATTTCCATCTCTCTCTCTCCTTCCCTCCCACTCTTTTATTTGATTTTTTTTTTCTCATTAATCTTAGGGAGTTTCCAAGGAAGAAGGTTTATGGTAAAGCCATTCATTTATTTATTCAATGAATAGTAACTACTGTCTGTTAGACACTGCTGGAGATTAGATGTTCCTACAAACAAACAAACAAACAAAAAAACCCTGCTATCAAGAAACTCAGTCCAAGGGACTGAAAGAAAGGCAAGAGGCCGGGCGCGGTGGCTCAAGCCTGTAATCCCAGCACTTTGGGAGGTCGAGGCGGGTGGATCACGAGGTCGAGAGATCGAGACCATCCTGGTCAACAAGGTGAAACCCCGTCTCTACTAAAAATACAAAAAGTTAACTGGGCATGGTGGTGCGTGCCTGTAATCCCAGCTACTTAGGAGGCTGAGACAGGAGAATTGCCTGAGCCCAGGAGGCGGAGGTTGCAGTGAGCCGAGATCGCGCCATTGCACTCCAGCTTGGGTAACAAGAGCGAAACTCCGTCTCAAAAAAAAAAAAAAAAAAAAAAAAAAAAAGAAAGGCAAGAAAATTAATCTTTATGTAGAATGCATAGTATGTCCCAGGCATTAGCTGGAACCTACTGGCCCCTTGAGATCTGACTGAAATCAGCACAAAACCTCCATTTCATATCCTTTTGAAGCCCAAAGACTGCTCCCAAGATTTCTGTGGCATATGCAGTGAGTTCTGCTCTGATTTCCTGCTTTCCTCTACTGTGCTTCCTGTAGCTGTTCTTTTATCTTTGTCCTGGCATAAACCCAAGCTTGGGAGGCAACTCTTTCTCCTCTATTCTCCCTCCCCTATACCACACACAAAGCAATCATAAAAACCAGGCTGATAATATATTGCCAAAACTTGAGCTGAGAGTTTTTGGGTCACGGGAGAGCACAGCAATAAACTTTGAATGACAGAGTGCACATTCCTGTTATGAGCCCATTTGCCATCGCCCCCCAACCCCAATCAGGGCCTTCTCACCATCTGCTTTAGCCCACACAGCAGCCATACTCCTGTCAATCTTCTCATCCAACTCCCAGTTCTACTCCTCATACCGTCCCTCATGTACTGCATTCTACCCTCCTCCAAATTCCACTCCAGGATGTTCTTGCTGTCTGTTGTGTAGAGTAATTCTATACTTTTCATGTATCCCCACAATTCAAATCCAGGCCCATTTTGTTCATACCTGAATCCATCCTGGTGCTTGGGTAAGGGGACTTTTATGTTACAAGATCTACTCTCTATTCTCCATAGAAGTCAATTACGGTTACATAGTATTACTTTTTTTCTTTCTTTGTTTGTACTATGATTCATTTATTCAGTCATTTGATAATATTTACTGGATGTCTACTTTGTGTCAGGCACTGTTCTAGGTGCTCAAAATAAAACTTTGTGCAAGATGGTACAGGTCCTATCCTCATGGATTTACATTCTAGGAAGTATGTGCAAGATGATATAAAAAAGTAGAGGAGGCTGGGTACAGTGGTTCACATCTGTAATCTCAGCACTTTGGGAGGCTGAGATGGGAGGATCACTTGAGCCTAGGAGTTCAAGATCAGACTAGGAAAAATAGTGAGACCCTGTCACTACAAGACTTTTTTTTTTTTTTTTTTTTTTTTTTTTTTAATTAGCTGGATGAAGACTGAGGTGGGAGGATTGCTTGAGCCCAGGAGGTTGAAGTTGCAGTGAGCCATAATTGTGCCACTGGACACCAGCCTGGATGACAGAGAGAGACACTGTCTTGATAAATAAGTAAATTCATACCTCATTCTGGGATGGGAGACTATTGTGGATTATGGAAAGCTAAGTCTGATAGGACAACCAGGATTTATCTAGGTGGATAGGAGGGTAGCAGTTCAGATAGAGGGACTCAAAGGCAAAAGTTGGCAACAAAGTTCTCAACCATTCATTTGGGTGGCTGGAAAGAAACAGAAAACAGAAAAAGTGGTTTATTTGAGAAGGCATTCATCATTGCTTCCTCTGGCTCCTATACCTCAATGCTCAAGCAATACCTTTAAAGCAGAATTGAGGTCTGAGCTCTCTAGAAAGAAAGAAGACAGTCTCCCTCCCCATTTCTGCTTCTGGGTGGAGTTGACAGGTAAAATTGGCTTGTTTGAATTGGTTTGTCTTTCCCAGAAACTCTGGAGCACGGCTCCCCATGCTTATAAACCCAAGGGAGGGGTTCCTCTATATATTCTTGCCTGAAGAAGGAAAGCCAGGGTATGGCAGAGGGTTTGGTCAAGATCCTAAATTGCTGTGGGATTTAGGATTGGACCCCAGGGCTGCTGCTAGTTTATATGAAGCATTTTTTAACTGTATGTATATAAGTATACATACACATATATATGTCCCAGAAGTGTGTGTGTATATGTATGTGTGTATGTGTGTGTGTGTATACATATATATGTATACTTCTGGGAGATATATATATATATATATATATATATATATATATATGTATGTGTACACACACACACACACACACACACACACTTTATTTCTGGGTTATATATAACCCAAAGCTACTGTTTTACAGGGCTTGGTAAGTGAAAGGCCCCCCTCCCTCAGTTCCCCCTGTATTGGGTATTACCTGAACAAATGGTGGCCTAGTTTGACCCAGATTTTGTAGATTTTACAAATGTAGGTTGAACAGATTGATGAAGTTCTTAAAGTATTTGAATCCACTGATGTACTTGAAGAGCAGGTTCTTCCTTTCAAAGCTCTGGATAATTAGTTAATAGCATGATAGTGTTTAAGGAGTTGTACCTCTCAATAAGTACATCTTTTTTCTCTTTATCCAATTACTTAAAATAACAGTCATAATATTTAGCCATTATTGAACATAATGGATATGTTCCAGACATACATTAAATAGTTTATAGAGATTAATCCTATAACTCTTATAACAATCCTGTAATACAGGAGGGTACTAGTATTCCCATTTAATATTTCAGAAAACAAAGGCTTCAGTGGTTGAACTGAGTGACTGAGTTTTAATTTCAAGCCCATTTAAACTCCCACGCTATACTTCCCATTTTCTTCCCCCCCCCACCCCCACCCTTCTTCTTTCTCTCTTCTACCTCTGTCTCCCTATAGAAATAAAATTCTGCAGAGGAACCATGTAAACATGGTATTCATTGAGCTACCCGAGAACTCTACAATTGACCTTTTAGCTCTGACATTCCCCGAGACTGGGATTTCCAAACAAACAACTTCTCTTTGTTGTTTGGGGTATACTTAAGAGCCAGCATTCTGAAAATCCTGGCTTCAGGTTTCCAAACCAGCAGGTTGTGCTCAGAGCCTAATCCTTCCTGGATGGTAGCACATTTCATCACACGAAAACTACCGCTCCACTTGGTCCTTGGCCTGAGACTCTGCAGCTTCTTTGGCCAACTCAACTAAAAGTGCAATGGGGAAGCCCCATTCATGGTCATTTCCAGAGAACCATTTGCCACTGGGGGAAAAAGGTAGAGCACAATCCCTGATAGTTTCTGGACAAAGAGGTTCCACGTTCTCCCCTATGCTTTTGGCGTTTCTCTGGATAATTCCCTTTGGTATTAGTCATCTCCTTAAGAAATCACAAGATACACAGCATTTAACTAAAGTTTGTAACAACGGAATCTCTCCAGAAGGCATTCTCCTTGATTTGGCTTTTTAATTCTTCTTGATTTGAAAAATCTTTATATATATATAAAAAAAGTCAACTTATAACATGGACCTATCCATGCAACTTTAAACTGTTAGAGAATGTCATATAATGAAGATATACAGCTATTCCATAAAATGTCTAACTTTGGTGAAAAAATACATAACGTTCAATGTATTAACTTTCAAATAAGATAACTTAGTGCTCTTGGTTATTGGTTTCCAAAGACTTGCTGAGCATTTCCTTGTTTGGCCTTGGAGGAATTTGCTCTGGGATTTCAGCCTGGCCCTTGACTTGCTGAAAAAAACCACAAGAGGTAGAAGGAAGGGAGCAGGCTGAGAAGCCAGCTAGTGAAAATGAAAGCAAGAGGTCCTGGCCCCAGGCTTAGTGTGTGTTCTTGAAAGAAGGAAGTTGCTGCAGGTCAGGAGAATGTCACTGGAACTTGAACTTGCTGATACCAATCAGACCTCAGGGGCTCCAGGCAGATCAACAAAGTCTGGAGACAAAATGTTTTAATGTAACTGTTACAGCAATGTCCTGGCTCCACAGAGAAGACTCTTCTCCCAGAGGTTACTGTTTCATCATTAACCATGTAACCATTTTCCCAGCCACTCCTCAGCTCCAGTGGACTCTCTCAACTTAGTAGGGAAAAGTGAGTGACAGATTTTCTAAATTAGAGCCCAGACTTTGAAAGGTCGCAGCTAAGAAAGCCCCCATAGGCATTTGCCTTGCTATTTAGTAAAATTTCTGACCAGGGTACAGTGATGGGGCAATCTAAGAAGGAAAGGGGACTGGATTTGTATGGGTTTGCAGAGGTTAAAAGAGCAGTGTCTTCTACTTACTTAATCTGAAGGCCAGGGTGGAGGAGTGATGGGTCTTTTTGTTTGTTTGTTTTTAGAACTTGAAGTATATACTGACTTGTAATGGGTAGAGAAATTTTAAAAATTTCAAATGAATGGCATAACTCACTTGTGGAGGCCTCTCCTTTCAAAGTTGAAAACAAACTTTAGCAGAAGCAAGCTGAGACTGATTTTTGAGCCTTGCATTTTTCCAGGTGGGAATGCCTTGACCTTTGAACCCTGACTAAAACATCAGAGATCATAAATTTAACTGCTAAGTATTATGAAATATAGCGTGGCAAAAACAAACAAAACAGAATAAGAAACTACAGAATGAGGGGAGTGAAGAGACCACGGTCTTAGCCTGTATGCAGTTGAGCAAGTCCAGAAGCCTTTCCAGGTCAGTTAAAAGGAGGGACACGAATCATTCGTTAACTTCAAGGAGCCATTGGCGCTCTTAAATTGTATATCACATAAACACAACACTCTGTCTCTGTTGGGTTACCCCTGTTTTATGATCTCCTACACTGTACAGGTAAGTTTTGGACCAAATTTACAAGATAGCATTACTCTCTAAAACATTTTCCTGATACGTTAAATTGAACTCGTAAGTCCCAGAAATGCTGCATAGAAATTACATTTCCCTTTGTAAAAGTTCTGTATGGCTTCAAAACTGCATTAGAGACTAAAAATATATTTCCAACCTCTTAAGTGGATGGTGTTCATTTAAAATGGAAAATGTGTTTGTAAAAAAATATAGCGTTTCTCTCCTGATACTAACACTGGGTTTACGTAATCCACTACCAGTGCTTTCACTGCCCTCTGCTGCTCTGAGGCGAGTGCTAGATGTGGAAAGCTAGTATTTTCTGTCTCATTGGAGAAGGCCAACTTTTCATTTAGGGTCATGATTATTAATGCTCACTGGCACATTCCAAGTGTAATATGATCTGACTTGGAAAATCCCAACAATGAAGTAAAGCCAAGTAAACACTGTGTTCCTGTGCATCGGGATTTTCTAAAGTCTCCTGGGGTTTTTATTAAGTTCCGGGTGTTCTTTCTGTAAGGTCACTAATATATGGAAATAGCTATTATTTTGGAAGTTGATTGCAAGGCTTATTTTGGTAACATATCAGTTATTGTTTAAAACATGAATAATTAGTAGAAATGTCAACAAAAATGATTAGAGATGAGAACCTGGCCTCTTAAAAAAGCAGATTGAAGTACAATAGAATTTCATTATTGCAATGTTCTATTTGCATTTAACTATGAGATGATTAGCCTAAGGAAATACTGAGCACTTTCCAACCTCTAAAACTATGAAACTTTCATAGTTTCAATTACATTTATCTATTACTAATTAACAGCATCAGGGAAAATTTCTTTTCATTGTCTAGAACTTCTGTTTAATAATAATAGCAAAAATTAATAACTGACACATATGAGCTTTCTTGGAAATGGACTTGTAATTTGTACTCACTCTCCACCTAGCAAAAGCTTTACCTGAAATCTATTTTATTCCTGAATTATAAATTATCAACAGATTTCATTCCCTTAACAATGATCTGTCAAGTGCCTACTATGAACCAGACAGAAGCATGTAGATGAATAAACTGCACTTCTGCCTTAAGGTGCTCACAGTTTATTCACAACAAAATACAGGTAAATAAATATTTTATTGAGAAATTTCCAAAGGACTTGCTACCATATGTGCCAGTCAAGAGCCCCAGAAGTTTGTTTCTAATGAAGATCTATGACACAGTTGCTAGTGAATAATTCCGTCCCTTAGTGCTCTCTAATATTCACTAAATAACACTGTAAATTTGTATCCCTCCAATTTTTTTACTATATACCCTTTTAACAACTTGATACCTCCCTTGGACAAGATGCATGAATGCTTTTACCTTAACCACTCCACATATTATTTGCAGATTTGTTTGTAAATAATAGAAAGATAAATATACTTCCCATAGCAGATAACCTCATTTCATTATTATAAAGGGACTGTAATAGGAAACTGGTCTTGCTGATCAGGTATGGTGGCTCATGCCTGTAATCCCAGCACTTTGGGAGGCTGAGACAGGTAGATCACCTGAGGTCGGGAGGTCAAGACCAGCTGGACCAACATGGAGAAACCCTGTCTCTACTAAAAATACAAAAAAAATTAGCTGGACATGGTGGTGCATGCCTGTTATCCCAGCTACTCTGAAGGCTGAGGCAGGAGAATTGCTTGAACTCAGGAGGTGGAGGTTGGGGAGAGCTGAAATCGTGCCATTGCCCTCCAGCCTGGGCAACAGTAGTGAAACTCTGTCTCAGAAAAAAAAAAAAAAAAGAAAGAAAAAAGAAAGAAAGCTATGAACAAACACTCTAGAACCAAGGTAGCTGGATCTGGCCTATGACTGCATTAGGCTTTCTAAAGGTTCCCTCCATCTCAGAAGCGTTTGCATATGCAGAGAACTGTTCACCTAGAAGAGGACTAGAGCACAGTGGGCGCTTTATAACTCTTAGTCAATAAATGAATGAATAAAGTAATCAATCAAAAAGATCCCTTTTGCTTTTCTCAGAGAAACATCGTAACTTCCAGAGGACATGGAATCTTTTCATTTGTTTTGACCCCTGATGCTACTTTGTCTCCTTAGCCTGACCTGTTGTCAGCCTGACACTTTCTGGGGTGGCAGAAAGCCGGAGTGGCTTTGGGACTGGGCACATTCTGGTGCTAGTGAAAGGTCCCATCGGCACCTTCCCTTTTCTCCTCTCCCTCCATCTTAAATGCAATATGTTATTCTTTGATATGAAGATGGGAATATGTTATACTGGATTTCTGAGATTTGTTCAGTGTCTTAAGTTGGCTGTTTTGGCTACTCTTTAGTAACTTACCCTAATCAATAAACAGGTCATTATAATGTGTCTGTTAAACTGAAAACAAAGCAAACCCATGACTCTTAAGAACAAAGAGCAAGAATCTGTTGATGATTATGTTATGCTAGTGTTTTAAAGGCCCCAAATGTTGAAGGCTTAGAATAGCTCTTATGCATTCCACCATCCTTTTAGGCTTTAACTTGAAATGTTAAGTTTTACTCACAAAAAAAGAGGGACCAGACAATGTGACTTAGACCCGAGGCTAGGCACATCCATATCTTTTAGGAATTAATGTTCATTACATTAAAGCTAATGGGTCTCCAGTGAAAGACCAACACGACTCATTCATTCACAGACGGCAAAACTGGCCTGGAGAACAGAAGCGTGGGTGGGCCTGCTAGGGCAAGGTTTGCCTGCTTTCTGGGTCCTGAAGCACAAGCGAGTGCCTTGTCTGTGAACACAGTTGTCTGTGACAGTAAGAGAAAGAACTGGACAGCTCTTCCTTTTCAACACAGTAAACATAGTCCTTGAAAAACAATGGCTCAGTGGCTTGCAGGCTGTCTACTAATCAAATTAGCAACTCTTCCCATGCAGAGAAGTGACAGGAGAGATCCAGAAGTGTTATGCTCTCCTGTCTATGAGAGGAGTGGACATTCCTTCTTTTGAGAAAATATAAGAAGGAAAACAATGGTTTCCCCAACATCACATGATTCTATAGGGGTAGACCTCATAGCGTGATCCCAGTGACCTGCATAGTACTCTGCAGTGGTCCTGAACAGCTCCATAGGCTTACATGCAGACTCTATTTAATGTCTACAGAAATTCTATGTAGGCGTTATTCTAACTTCTGATAAGAACTTCATTAGAACATAAAAGAAAGAAAGGAGACAGAAAAATATTTAACTATACTTATAAAAGGAAATCTGAGGCCAAGTGCAGAGAGCCTCATGAATGCCTGCAATCCTAGCATTTTGGTAAACAGAGGTGGGAGGATAACTTGAGCCCAGGAGTTTGAGACCAACCTGGGCAGCATGGGGAAACCCTGTCTCTACAAAAAAAGAAAAAAAAAAAATAGCCGGGTGTGGTGGTGTGTGCCTGTAGTCCCAGCTACTCAGGAAGCCGAGGTGGAAGGATGGCTTCAGTCCAGGAAGTCGAAGCTGCAGTGAGCCGTGCTTAGTGATTATGCCACTGCATTCTAGCCTGGCTGACAGAGTGAGACCTCATCTTAAAAAAAAAAAAAAAAAAAAAAGGAATTCTGAGCTTCCCAAGCAGAATCTGATTCCCTTACATTTCCCCAAATGGGAAAATAAAACACTTTATATATATATTTTTTCTTTTCCTTCACGCCCTCCAAAAATGCAAGAGCTGATTTGTCTAAACTAACTTAGAAGGGAAGCTAGCAAATCTGTCTCTTAGGTGCTGGTTTCAGTTTTTCTCCATCACTTCCAACATTATGCTGTGAGGATTTCTGTTGAGTTTATAGAGACAGCAAAGGTGAAAATGTTTTGCCCACTGCCTAAAATTTTAAGTTATACATCTCTAAATTTGAATCTAGCTCTGTGACCTTGGCCAAGCTACGAAAATCTCCTCGCAGTTCAGTTTATTATTTTGTTTTTATCACATAGTGGGTGCTTAATAACTTCAGTGTCTTTCATTTGAAAATTGGAAACAAATTAGACAGTACAGAATAAGAAATATCTATTTTATAAGCTGGCAGTCCCCGCTTGCTCACCTGCTTTTTCTCCCCACTCACACCGCTTTTTCTGCAGGCAGCAAGTACCAACGGTCCCCACTTATGATAGCTCAACTTATGATGTTTCAGCTTTACAAGGGGCTTATCCAGGCATTGAATGCATTTTTGAATTACAGTATTTTTTTTATGTATGATGGGTTTTTTGGGACATAGCCCCATTGTAAGTTGAGGAGCATCTGTAGAGGGAAAAACATTTGAATTTTTGAATAAATCAGAATTATAGAATTAGTAATTCTGTATTATGTAAATTCCATTAATTATTACATGAATTCCATCAATTATAGAATCAATTCAATAATTCTATTATACTATTAATAAAATTATAGTACCTCTAATATAAGATTTTCTCAGCATTTTGAAAAGTAGTTTTTATTATACATATATATATATAACCATTCATTAACTTCTAGTAAGCCATGCACTTGTACTAAGTGTGTGCCCACAGAAATCAGCTTCCTTTCAGGATGGTGCCGATTTTTCTGAGAAAGCCACAGCATCGTGCGTATGATGGGATACTGGCAGTTTCTGTTTCTGTGGTGAGTGAGGATGAGTTGATTGCTGTGGATGTCAGCTTTGGCTAACCACCATCAAAATTTCCCTTCACCAAATGTAAATATTTACCTTGCCAAGTACTTTCCACTTACTTTTTAAGCTTCATGTTTTTCATTGGAAATTTAATCCATGTGTGTTGAGTTATTTACTGAACTCAGAATACTACTGGGCAAATGCCAGTTCATAGCCAAAAAATTCCCTCCCCACAAATGAACCCACCATAAATATCTACATTTTCTTTTCTTCCTTCCTTTCATTTTCCTAATCACAATTTTGGATATTAATTAGTATTAGAACTAAAAGAAGCCTAATTTGGTCCCAGAGTTACATAAAAGCTACATAGGCTACACCAATCAGTAGCCACTGGACATAAAAGCTAAACAAACCCCACTGAAATAAGCAATCTAACGTCACTCAGAACATAGTTTAACACATGTAAATTCTTCCTTGATCTGTTTTAAGATTCCTCTTTTGGCCAGGTGTGGTGGCTCATGCCTGTAATCCCAGCACTTTGGAAGGCCGAAGTGGGCGGATCATGAGAACAAGAGATTGAGACCATTCTGGCCCACATAGTGAAACACCGTCTTTACAAAACGCAAAATTAGCTGAGCATGGTGGCATGTGCCTGTAGTCCCAGCTACTCATGATGCTGAAGCAGGAGAATTGCTTGAACCCAGGAGGCTGGGCTTGCAGTGAGCTGAGATTGCACCACTGCACTCTAGCCTGGGCGACAGAATATGGCCCCATCACAAAAAAAAAAAAAAAAAAAAAAAAAAAAAGAAAAAAGAAAAAAAAAAAAAGATTCCTCTATCCTTATAGAAAGGGGAGTCAGATATTACGTTCCTATTTTATAGCTGAGGCCACTGACTTAAATTGTCAACTGGTTTATCCTGGTCATATAATTTTAATTTTTGAAAAGAGAATTGAGAGTTAAACATAGTTGAATTTTAAACCTAGAGGACAATAATTACATTTGATCTAAGAAAAGAGGCATTTCTACACCTTTAGTGGGAGAGTAAATTTTTGTGCCCAAAGGGAATCAGCTGTAGCAAGTGGCATCTGTAGCTTTTCTCCCTGGGATGCGATGGAAAATCTCACTCAGGTGTTCTATCATTGGGGTTCTCATGCCCTAGAGAGTCTATACTTAGTTGTAGTGGTGGCTCTTTTTTAGAGCCAAGTTATATAACAGGATTTTTGTTTGTGAATATACAGTCCATCTTTGACTCCCTTGCCTATCCTTGGCCTCTGGCCCAGTAGAGGCCAAGACCCAGAAAACTGTGGGCTTTCCAGAGTAGGTTTGACTTCCCTCACAGTTCACTTGTCCACACCTGTCATTTCTCCAGCAACTGTCCCAAATTGATATGTTTAGCCTTGATTGCTCATTTGTCTTCTAGTCTTAATTCAACAATTCAATTGATTTTAACAGATCCCTTTTCTTGGATACTGGCTAGCAAAGTCCTTACATACAATCAACGTTCATACTGAAAACTTTGAAAAGAAAACTGGGATTTTAGGATTTCATCCTCCGGATTTTGATTCTTTCCCTAGGTTTCTGGCTTCTACCAACAGCATCACCATTATAAGGACTTTATATTCGTCCTTGACTTCTGCTTCTCTGCATACTCAATCTCTCACTAAGCTTGCAGTTTTGCTTCAAATGCTGTCTCTTATCGCCTACCTTGTGTTATTTCTAATCCAGGCTATCATAATGTTGTGTTTCCAGGACTTTAATGGTTTCCTCATTTCTCTGTCTTCAGTCTCCCTTCTAGTCTATCCTACACACTGACTAATCCCGCTGGAGTGCTTATAAACCAACAATAATTCCTTATCACTACTAGATGAGAGCCAAGTGTTTTGTTCTGGCATTCAAAACTGTTTTCAATATGGTTCTACCCCAGTAATCCACCTTTACTTCCAACAACCTGTCACATATGCCTTCTACCCATGTGAGGCCACCCTCTGCGCCTCCAGGAGTCCGCTGGACTCTTTCCCACCACTGATCTGCCATACTTACCATATGAGCCACACGTCAGTCAGTCATTGGGCTAAAAGGAGCTAGACAAAGACCAGCATACAGAATAATAAATAATTTGGGTGGTAGATCACAAAATCTATGCAGTACCAGTGCTAGAAGGAAGACAAGGCTAGCAAGTAGAATAGAGTTTGGGACAAGTGCGGCAACAGAAAATTTGGGGTTGTCTGGGCAAGGAGTTCCTTTGAGAAAAAGTCAAACTTTGAGAGTGGGAGTGGGCTGGCATATGAATGACAAACAGAGATAAAAGATTTAAGACAGCCATTATTAGGAACTTAGGGATACACACAGAAAGCACTTGGGATATCTACGAACAAGTGGTAGTAGAGTCCAAGCAATCAGGTGAAATTCTAGAGCAGGACTTTCACTTCTGAGAAGGAGGAGGAGGTACAAGGGGAAATTCCTGTCCTAGAAGAGCTGGATTACTGCATAATTCATTAAGGGCACAATTAAGTTACAAAGAGTAAGATACACAGGGATATAGTGGCAGAATTGGTTTCCTAGTACAAGGCAGAAGGCTAGTCATAAAAACTTGGACTCTGAATCAGAGCCAACCAGTATTAAGTGACCCAGTCTTGTACACCCAAAAACACAGGGCTAAGAATATGTGCTCCAGAGCCTGAGAGGAATGCCTTTGAACTTTAATTTCATTATCCTGCCACTAGCTGTATGATCAGACACAAGTCCTTTAGCTTTTGTGAGCCTTGCTTTTCTCATACATAAAAATGGGGAGAATAATAGTTTACAGATTTGATGCAAAGATATAAAAGTGCCTGCTATGGAGCCTGCCATTTATTAATAGACTCCCTGTCCCCTACCAGAGCTTTTGAAATATCTTCTGCCCACCTACTGGATTGACCCTAGTGACTGAGGCGGCATTAGTCTTGTAGGTGGGATTCAGCCATTCTACTGATGGCAGACAAGAGCTCCAGAGGCTAGAAATCAGGCATGTCTGGACCACAATTCTATCTCATCTGTGGAGCATCAGCTCTGCTCTACAGAAATTTCGCCGTTCTGTAAGCCCCCTTTGAATATATATCATGCTGATTAGTGCTTGGCCTTGTACAGTGTAGCAATCCCAGTTTTGACATCTCTGAAGCAATCCTGTAGGTTTATGGGATTGCCACTTACAATTTTGCAAAGACATAACTTTCACTGAGGAGTTCTGCAAGCCTGGTTCCAGGGAGTAGGTTAGTAGCCAAGTGAGTGAACCCAGCAAATAGGACCTCATACATAGTCCAACACAGTTTTGTTGATGTCAAGTTGCTGTTGCATCAGTATTTTATGAGGGAATTATATGCTACTGTAGAATTTGTGAAGTGAGAATTTTCAGAGATCTTTAGGTGAATTCCTTGAAAAGGTCGATGGCTTATGATATCATAACTTATTGATTTTCTAGTTGCGCCTTGCTTCTTAGCCAGATCTGCCCATCTAAATTTCAGGCTTCTCTAGGAATGAGCCAAGTCTCATCTTTCCCTTTGCTCCCCACAAGTTAGCCCAAAGTTGCCCTCAAAGCAAGCATTTAACCTGCAGTTGATGATTGATTGAATTACTGTATCTTGTCATTTTATTTACTTTTTAGAATTCTAGATAATCATTTTCTCTAATTGTTCAGTTGCATCAAAACCAAAATATGACATTTTCCCTAGCATAGTAAAAAGTGGAATAAAACACAAGAGTTGGGTCTAGCATTAATTTTTTGACAAGAAAAACATGAAAAATCATTTGCAGGAAAACTTTAGCTTATACCTTATCCTTGTCACCAAGTTGGCTTATGAATAATCAGGGTAATTTATATTATTTTGTTCTGTTGAAGGACTCTGTGTGTGTGTGTGTGTGTGTCTGTGTGTGTGTATATATCTATATTTATATGAATGTACATGTATATATATATATATCTGTAAGGACTCTATATACATATATTACATTTGTGTATGTATATGTAGATCCACTGGAATACATATATATATACAAATACGTGCACACACACACACACACACACAATTTTCCAGTTATCCCAATGATTTGTTGAAACGGAAAAACATTCAACTTCATTTATAAGATAATGATTATCAGTGCCCAATCACATCTTCCTGCTTTCAGATTTTTTTTTTTAAATTTCTTTATTTTGAAAAATGATGTCAGGACTTTATGACTAATCCTAAGTACAACTATACTGTGTGTTTCACGTGAAATACTGCCAACATCGCACACACACACACACACACACATGCACACGCAGCCCGTTTGTTGAAAAGTGCCGGTAATCTTTCTATGTGTAGGACTCTGATCTTTTCCCCTTGTCCAACTTATTGTTTTATCCTGTGTAGTGCCCTTGAATTGAATTCTGCTTTTCAATAACACTCCTCCACACAAATATGAGCATTCATACATCATTTCCGATGCCATTGCTCCAGTTCAAATCTTTACTGTTTAACACCTGGATTGATGTGATATCCCCCGGAGGTGTTCTTGGATTGGCCTCTTTCCCTTTCCAATTGTTCTGTGCATTTTGCTTCCTCGCTTGCAGCTCCACGGCACGTCTCATCTCCTTAGCACAAAACACAAACATCCCTAGAATATGGCTCTGACCTTCCTGTCCACACCTGCCTTCTGCTGCTCTCTCTTACCCCCACACCCTCTCCTGCTCAGCTGTCTCTTGAGTAGTGGCTATGCTTTTCTACTGCCATAGCGTTGTTGTGCCATTCCTGCTTAGCATGTTCTCTCTTCTATAAAAAGAAAGAATTTTGTCACCTACAGAAAGTCTTTGTATGCTGTAAGGCCCGGTCTCAATGCCGTTTACTTTATAAACCCCTTTCCTGAGCCAATGATCTAAAATCGCACCCTCAACTCTACCTCAGAATCACACACCACCATCCTATGTATCGAGTACTTACTATTGGCTGCCTTATTTTCTAGCTGTTTACACATGTAACTTTTTACTAGACTGCATGCACTTTGTGGGCAAGGCCTGTGTTTGGCCTAACTTTGTATTTCCATATTGTTTATGTCAATGTCTTGCCAATAATATGTGCTCAGTAAATATTTGTTCACTGGATGAATATCCTTTCATTATCTATACTACATTTTCAGCACAATGACAGGGTAGCAATAGAGGCATCTATTGCAGGAGGCCATCCAAATTGTACCTCAGAAAGTCATACAACCAGGAATTACAGTCTGAGCAATTACTTTAATAAGTTACAATCTATCTGTAATTATAGGTTACAGATGGTAACATGAAAACACCAGGAGGACAGGAAGTGTTTTCTGCACTTAGCATACTTGAGCTAAAAAAAAGTGGACATTTCATAATTTTGGGCACCTGGTATGTTGCTTGGTCTGTGCCCCGTATTATCCTCAGGAAAGGAGACTGGAGCTCAACCATCACTCACCCTCACTTGTATCATCTTGATTTAAGCACTGTAGAGAAAAAAGCTCTTTTGGGGGTTGAAAAATAAAGTTGGATACATTGCATAGTATATATTGTTTTTAAGCTAACTTAAAGGGAAAACTTCCTGAATGAAAAGAAATCATATTAGTTTAATTAACAACAGCTGCTACTAATAATGACATATATAACCATATATCGTATGATGTAGTAAAACCTTTTCCTCTATTTTCTGGAAATCTTGATTTTCAGCTCTTTCTAATGCATTTTGCTTTTGCGGGCCCACTCAGACCTTACAATATGTCTTCTGGAGGCACAGAGTGAAAAACCTTGTTAGTTTGCCTTCACACCTTCAGAGCTTCTCCAGAGTATTCCTTGACCAGAACCATCCATTTTTGGGCAGCTTTTCTGGTAGAGCCCATCCACACTCCTGAACTGTCTACTGTTTGCTCGGCAAGGTCTACCTTCCTAGACCTGCATCCCCTGGGAGCTGTGGAACCGCAGTGAGCCTTGCTACTTCTTTCTTTCTGCCCTTCCCCAGTGCATGCATGCACACACACACACACGCACACACACACACACACACACACACAACACACACCGTCATTCCAGATTTGACTAATTTTATCAGAAACTAGACTTATTCCACCTACAATTTGAGAAAAAGAAAAAGAACTTGATTAATGAGTGTCAAGATCATCATTCAGAGTATCTATAACGAACACAGCATAAAGTAGCTGGAAAAGAAGCACACATATAGAATCCAGTGGTTTTCAGATTCCGATTTATAAAATGGATAACAGTGAACCTGGTTTAGTTAAAGAGGGGAGGGAGAGGGGATGCTGCCTCTTAGGCCTCATCTTGGTGGTGGCCTGTGGGGCATACCATCTCCACATGAGCCTGTGAACCGCTAATCTGAGTTACTTGAAATGCTTTACCTATGTGGACACTGAGGCTGGAATGGTTAAGCGACTTGCTCACAGTCTGCCACCCGGTTTGTGGCAGAGCTGATTCTCAATCTCAAGTTACCAAGCACAGTGCCCTTTTTCTGGGCTTTTCCCACAGCACCGGATAACTGCGAGGTTATCTGCTCATTGGGCTGGTCCAGTTTATCTCTGTGTCCGAGAGCAGGTTAGAAGAACTAGCATTTTCATGCAAAAATCTTTGAAACAACGCAACAAACCATGAAGGGCAGCACAGTGTGTTTTTATCTGACCCATTTGTTCCAGGATGGGCTCTCCAGCTGAGCAGCCTAACAGCCTGCCACCAACCTGTCTCATGAGCCCTGCACACATAAACAACCAGAGAAGTTAATGATAGGCATGAGAGACTTTTGGTGGTGGCCAATTAGAGCAGACCCCCCACAGAGCTTCATCATCATGGGGTAACCACGTCAATATCCTCCTCCGTGCAGCAATCCTTGTGATTAATGTAATCACCATAATTACTGACCTCTCTTCTGAGAGTCTTGGCCACATGGAAGAGTTGAATGCTTTCCCTGAATGCATTGTTTCCAAACAATGTATGTCCTTAATTATAGAACATAATGTCATGAGTTCTGATGAGGGGGTTGCCCTAGGGGAGCTGAGGGTGGCCCTGAAGACACAAGGGGGCCAGTTCAACTCATAGTCCACTCTAGGCCTCAGTCACATACAGGTAGCCAGTTACTTTAATTAACAAAACAAGCCTGTGGTTGTTGCTATTGTCCATTTGACTCCTATGCCTTTTGGGACCATATATTGGGAGATAAAGGTTTCCTTTTCCCTCATGTACCTCATAATTATTGTGCCCCAGAATTGGCACATAGTTATTACTATTTTTCCATTCAGGAGTTGATGCTGCAGCCAAACAGGTCTGTATGGAAACCCTGTTTGCATTCAGAGGAAAATAGTTGACTATTCTCAGACTAAACCACTTGAGGGCAGCATAACCTTAAGAGAGTGCATTTTGACCGACTAATAGCTAACCTAAGGAGGAAATACGCAGTGTGGGTATCACATACACATCACTGCCCTTCAGGGAGTAAAACCATAAAAAACGAGAGCGTACTCCCAGGGAGTCAGCTCACATTTAAGAAAGAAGGAATAAATATCTAATTTTAGTTTTTTTATGTAACAGAATTGCTGGGGCAGGCAAGCTGTAAACCATGTATAAGGGGAGAGATTTATTCTATGAAATGAAGTGCTATTGCAAAAAAGAAAATGTCCAGTGCAGTATAGAAACAAAAAAGGTAAACTAAAATATATTGCACAGTGAAGCCTGGGGGCACAATCATGAGCATATTCGCAGGTCTCTATGATCCTCTCCGGTGCACATAGTTCTTCACGACGGACGTGTTCCCATTATAACCTCTTTTAATTTAGCAGGCAGCTGCTTCTTTGCTTTTCCTTCATATTTTGGGGGTCTCAGGATGGATGAGAGAAAATAAAAGTGGGGGTAAGGAGGAAAGAGAAGAGAAGGAGGATGGCGTGGCGCTCTGTGCTTGGAGAATCACTAGTCATGGTCTCAGTCACAGGGAGACACGCTGGCTCCACTCATCTCTGATCCTCTCCCAGTAAATTATTTGCAGATACCTTTCTGGTAGTTTTCACAGGATGCTAATAAATCACAACTGATCAGCCTGAGTGTGATAGAGTTATTTAAATTCTCTTTCCAAATATCACTGCATATGCACCTAAATAACGGACTAATCATTAATTTCCAGAAAACTGTTTGGAAGACATTCTACATTCCTTCCTTTGCTCCTTTTTATGGGACACAGAAAGAACATGATAGTTCTTGAATATGTTTCCCAGATTGTCCAAAGAGGTCAAACTCTTAATGTTAAGCACAGTTCTTTTGAGACGGTGGTTGTAAGGAGGAAATTAAAGAAAGATCTGGAAGCTAATGGAAGCTACTCACATGAGCAGCTTTTTAGTGCAACCTCAGTTGGAATGTCAGTGACTCTTTGAAAATTCTTTCTTCCACCCCAAGTCAATATCCTATCAAATTGTGTTCTGTATTTTTTCCACAAATCTCCAAACAGAAACTCATACCTCCTGGAACACAGAGGTAGTCTTGGCTAGTTTGCGGATATGGCCAAGGAGATTACGTGTGAAGTTCTCCGGTTTTCTTCCCTTCATTGCTGATTTTGCCTTTATTCATCCCCTTTAGTCTTTTCTGGGATATTGTTCCATCAAACATCTCCCTAACTCCACCTTTTATTTTCAGCTTTTTCCTCTGCACTTACGGGGAAGGTTTCTTGACTTTGTTTCTCTTTACAGCATCTATCTTCTCTATCTCCATTCACACTAGATTTCTTGAAAAAGGTCTACACAGGAGCCCCCATGCTCTGGCCTTCCTTTACTACTTCCCTTGCATTATTTTCTCCAGAAATGATTCTTTAAAGCCCACCAGTGAGCTCCTCATCTCCAGTGGTCCAGTGGTTTCTCCTCAGCTCTTCTTATCACATCACATCACTATTACCATGATGGCAGCATTGACCTGAAATCCCCCGACCTCTCTCCCTTTGAAATACTTTCTTCATATGAATTCAATAACACACATACTTACTGGCTGAACATTTCCCCTTAGTCTCTGTGAGGAAGTAGAAGGGAACCCTTCTTGATGTAAGAATTTGCTTCCTCCTTGATGCAAGAATTTTTCAGTACTCAGCCCCTTTATCTGCTATGTGTCTTTTACTGAGCTCATAGAATCCTACAACTTTAATCACCATCTCTTTGCTCGTAACTCTTCAGTGGTATTTCTAACAATCTATCTCCCAGGCTATGTGCCTACCTTTCCAACAGGATTTTTGTCATTTCCACATCAATGTCCTATATCTCAGGCAAACATTTCCAAAATAGAACTCATCCTTCCTGCACAGCCGCCCCACATCCTGGTCCCAAACTGAGCTCCCCTCCTTACTTTCCCTCAACTCTCAAGTCAAAATTTCAACTATCTTTGACTTCTCCTTTGTTGTTTGTAAGTTGGTTGCACATGGGGAGCACAGGATTATGAAACATCTTTTCAGAATCCCCCTTCTATATGCACTGAGTGTGCTCTATTTCAAGCCTCCATTTCATCATCTAGACTTCTGAAGTGATCACCAAACTGTTGTCTCTGTCACTAGTACCCTCTTCCTCTTTCCAGCCCAAGCAATATTTGGCCATTAGCTATTATTTTCCAAAACAATTCTTTCCATACAAAAGAAACTGGTAGCTTTAGTTGATTCCAAAATAAGGGACCAGGAGACACAGATGTAAGGGAGAGAAAATTTACAATATGTTCCATCTTATTCCTTTAAAATGCCGTGCCTTATAAACACATTGACCATTCAGAATAATAATGTTTAAGTTAAACATTAGGTACTATCTGTTCAATTTTTTAAAAATATCCTCTTCAGATATTCTTCTGCTCAAAATTCTACATACACTGCCTTTGGAATAAAATCAAACTTCATCACATCATTCAAAGCCCCTAAAATGGCCTTTCTAGTTTTCCCTTTACTCTGCTTTCCATCCACCCTCTGACACACTCCACAGGCCAGACACTGGCCAGCACTCTGGATTCTTAGGCTTCCAAACCTTTGTTTAAACCATTCCCTCTGTCAGCGGTGTCTTTCTTCATCCCAAATGAAGTCCTACCTTCCTTCCAGCTTCACCTCAGACGGCACCAATTCCAAAGTACTTTTCCAGATCCCAGTATTTAGAACTACTTCTTCCCTTCTGTAAGTTTCCTGGCCTAAGCACTTGATCTTTCTATCAAAGTCTGCCTGTTTTTGTAGTTATTTATGCACATGACTGTTCTTATCTTTGTGTATTTTGCACTGCTTAGTTCAATGCATTCACATGATGGATACTTGGGAAATGTTTCTGGATGTCATTGGTCCTCAAGACACTGAGAAATCCAAAATTAGAACTGTTTGGATATAAGACCCAGTGGCATCTTTGTGTCATTTACTATTGTCAGTGACATTAAGGAGTACAAAGCTCAATGGGTTCCCTTTAGGTCTATGCTTTTCCTAGTGTGGTCCTAGATCTGGAGTACTTGCTAATGTGAAGATTCCTGGGCTCCAAGAAACCGACTGGTTCAGAGTCCCTGGGGTAGGATTTGGCAGTCTGTAGATTAAGTATGTATCCCAAGTGCTCCTTACGCACACTGAAGCTTGAGAGCCACTGCTCTAATAGGATGTAGCAGGGTTTAGGGAGGAAGGTTTTAGAGGCAGATAATCCTTGAGGTTTGATCCTGCTTGTCTGCTCAGGGCTCCTTAGCTTCTGCCAGTCTTTCAGCCCTGCTGCTCAGCCGGCTCCCTGTGCCTGGCTGTGCCTCGTGCTCCTGGAACATGATTTGCCCTCTGTCTCTCCTTTCAGGAGACAGCTGAGCTGTCAAGCTCTGACTCCCTGCAGAAGCTGTCTGGTGCTGGCACATTTTAATGGGAGAGGGATGCCTCTGACTTCAACAATAGTCTCGTCTTTTTTCAGTCTCCTCTTCTCCTCTAAAACTGCTGTAGGCAAGGGACTATCCTCTGTGTTGTAGACAGGAGGATCTTGTGTTCCAGAAAACATTGAGACTTACCTAAGCCACTGACATATTAATAGAGTTAGTATCAAAAGCCTTGTCATCCAACTGGGCATTCCCAGTGACACTGTGTCTATCAGTAAGTCAATCAGTCAACAAACAAGTGTTTAATGCATGCCAATTAGGCATCCAGAAGTGTCCTGTTTAACATCTGCTGGCTGGGCTGGGCCCTGAACAGAACTTGGTTCAGTGTCCTTACATTATCCCTGATCTAGGATCTAATTCTGTACCATGTCGTCCACAGTTGGCTGCCTTTGTTGTCACACCAGGTTGCTGGGCTATATTTCATGCGAACATCACCATTTACTATATGATTCTGTAGGCCCTACAGTTCTGAAGTTAAGAGGAGCAGGGGATGAGGGCCAGCTATTTAGCCCTCCAATGTGAACAACTACTCAGCAATTTTAGCTTGATGTTGCCCCTCAGTCTGTCAGATTTTCCTTGCACTTCCATTGAATTAAAATTAGAAATTCTGTGAACAAGTGACTCTGTGAAAGAAATCTTTTTCCCCTCTGCCAATCTATACACCTAAGAAATCCTTAACCCTCAGTATAAACGACCTTTGTTCTCACAATTTCCAAGCCTTTTTTAGGTTATAATTATTATTTAAACCCACTCTATGATCCCCAAATCTTTCTAAAACTAATCAGCCCGTAGGACGCCCTCATGCAAAAGGCTGCATTTTCTACACTTACGTTTTCATTTATTTTCTAATAGTCGCAGTGGAAACTGTAACCATGAATGTACAACTCAGAAATCCAGTTAAGACTTGCTTTTTTTTCTGCCAACTTACTCTTTTATGAGCCAGAGACAGTAAAATAGATCCAACATGTTTAAAAATGCCAGCTCAAACTTGAATATCTGAGCCAAGAATGTTC
Source organism: Saimiri boliviensis (assembly GCF_048565385.1). Classification (NCBI taxonomy): domain Eukaryota; kingdom Metazoa; phylum Chordata; class Mammalia; order Primates; family Cebidae; genus Saimiri; species Saimiri boliviensis. The sequence continues at coordinate 168,910,957 of NC_133451.1, read as the reverse complement.
TGTGGGTTAGTACGCATTCTGCTAGGTCACTCTGAGTACACAAACCAGATTTCATGTGGTTTTCAAAGTAGCCCCAAAACTTGACCCTCATCTCACTTGGCATTGGTGATACCAAAGGTCACTGGTACATCCCAAGTTTGAGAGATGATAATAGGCACCTGTGGCTATTTTCACTATATCTAGTTTAGGATTTAGTCTATGATTTAGCCTTCCCAGCTGTATGTAAAACTCAGGGAGCATAGTCCTTTACTGAGAGGGATTTTAGCTAATAATTTTACTTCCACGTTGTTCCATTCTCTGTTTCAGGATGCATGATGTACATGCTTTTCCTTTTCCCAACTCATTTCACCATTAAATAAATGCCCTGGCTGGGTCAGAGGAGCCAGGAAACAGTGTTATTCAGTGCACTATTGATATTGCTCCCGAAAGCCTCCAACAACTTCCCTATGGGCATCTAGAAATGGAACAGAAAGTCCCAGTGGGTCACGTTGTCCATTCATACACACTGCGAGTGTGTTATATGTCTCACTCAATAAGTGAACACAGTTTTGCTGAATTATGCTGAGTCAAAGTCTTCTTTAAATCTTATTATACTTATTACTGTTCTAGGTGAAACTGCAAACAAATAAAACCTCTAATGAGTTATTTTTGGACACCTAAATGGAAAATGTTAAGTGACTCCTCAAGTTTACAAAACAAGTTAATAAAGGTAGAATAAAAGAACTACAGTCTAATAACTTTCCTCTAAGACTACAATGAAATTTATTTTATCTCATAACATAGAATATCCCATGGGAGAAATTGGATAATATGCTTTTCATTCTTTAGAATTTCACTTTGATGCAGATAAAATTGCATTAGTTATTTTTAATTTTACTTTCTTCACTTACTAAAATGCCTAATATGGGCCAGTCCTGGTGGCTTATGCCTCTAATCCCAGCACTTCGGAAGGCTGAGGCAGAAAGATTGCTTGAGTCCAGGAGTTCGGGATCAGCCTGAGCAACACAGTGAGACTTCATCTCTACATAGAATAAAATTCACTGCATGTGGTGGTGACTGCCTGTGGTCCCAGATATTTGGAAGACTATTTGGGAGGATCACTTGATCCCTTGAGGTCGAGGCTACAGTGAGCACGTATCACATCCCTGCACTGCAGCCCATTAAAAAAAAAAAAAAGCCTCATGCGGACCCTAATCACTGTTTCTAAATCTGCTTCTACAGTCTTTTCTTCACATAGTACTGATACATCTGAAAGTAGAATGAGAATTGTATTGCTATTTAAGTATATTAGCAGTGTTATTACTATGTTCTGTTTTTGTTTTTAAAATTTATAATCACCTACTCTATTTCTACGTCTTTTATAACTTTCCTATATTCTTCATAACATACAAGATGTGTATAATCATCATAACATTACAGAAAAGGAAAGGGACTCAGAAATATTCTGTAACATGTGAAGTACTTAGTTCAGAGTCTGGCAGGTAACAATCCTCAATAAATATTAATGTTGTCATTATATTTCCCAAAGCCTCAGAACTACTAGATGGGAGAATTTGAGCTCAAGCTCAAATATAACGACATGGGTTTTGCTGGTATGCACATGTACTGCCTCAATTTTCACACTTGATTTCGTGAGCAGAAAAGTTATTTTAGTTCTGTTTATTTGAACAGCTAGAACAAATATTGCTTACACTATATTTATTTGCCAGTATTGCTAACATTAATTTATGTGAATGCACACCTGCATATTGTTATTTGCTCGATTTTGGTTTTGTTTTTAGGTTTTAATATTGTCTACTCTCATATTTTTATGAAAACCAAGAATTTAGCAGCTTCTTTTTTTTTTTTTTTTTTTTTTTTTTTTTTTTTTTTTTTTTTTTTTTGGCCTGGGGATGAAAAGAAGGTGTTGATGGAGAAGCAAATAAATGTGAAATGAAACAGTCCCGCTCCAGGGAAGAGGAGGAAACCTCCCTAAAAGCAGAGGTTCCTAGCACAACCTTATATAGCAGGTTGAGCAAAACCTAACTCTAAAAATAGGGCTTGCTTTCAACTACAGGACAGCACATTTGGATTCTGTTTTGTTTCCATCTGGAGTTTTGGAAAGTGCATCCAATATTTCCTTTAGAAAAGCTCCACACAGTTTCTCTACCTATGAGTTATTCTGAAAAAAAAAAAAAAATCTGTGAAAATGTGGACTTTTAATTTTATTAATAAATGGCTGTAGCTTTCATTTTGGGAGGAATTCAGCTGCCATTATGATGTAGACTTTCAGGTCCAGACATCCAGTGTGCCTTTTCTCTGTTAGCACAGTTGTAAGAGCTGCAGGGGCCTCACACTTGGCTCTGCCCAAGCACCATGCAGTCATCGCCGCGAAGGCTGGTGGCTAAGGAGCCTCCCTGGGAAACATGCATCTTCCCTCACCATGAAGTCATTGAATCTCTTCAGTCTTAAGGGTCCCCACATCTTGATAGAAGGCTCAATTTTGATGAAAACTTCTTTGGAAGAGCACCCAACTGGTACTTACGGTGAGCAGCAGCCGGTCTCACAGGTCCCTTTTTCAATTAAAACAACTAAAAAGAACAAGGTGGTCACACCCAAAGCAAGAGTCATTGAATTAGACCAGAGCTAGGTTTTGGAAATTGAATTTAAAGGCCCGGAACCAGGGAGCTTAACTGCAGACTTCAATGTTTAAACACAGGGGAGTTGACTTGGGAAAGCATCTGAGCTTGGTTCAGGCTGCACCCAGCTGCTTTAGCCTGGTCCCCTTGCCAGAAGAACCTGAATATATTTGAAAGCATCAGGCCCTGGCTCATGATTATGCCTGTGGATGTTGTACCCATAGCTCAAGAGGAGGTGGTTGTCTTCTGGGGGAGTGAACCGCATGTGAAGATGTTTCTGGAGTATAACTGGGAGTAGCTAAGGCTTTGGCAAGCTTAAGACTGAGTGAGAGTCAGAGCCTTAAACTGTGACTCAAATGGGCATATGATTCTGAACTTGTTTGCACCATTTGCTAATGGTTTCATGTGTGATCATCTCTCCTTAGCAAGCTTCAGAGCATCTGAAGACAGACAGCATGCTATTTTTGATTTCCCGAAAGAATCTGCCAGAGTCATGGACTCATTTTATTGACTGACAGTCACTGCTAGCAGTGACTTCAGCTGCAAATGAAAAAACAATTTGTGTCCTGAGTAATAAAGGAATGTGTCATATAGTCACGCTTCTGTGGTGTATCATTGATTCATGATGATAGAAATAGCCTGTGAAGCAGACATAAGCCAAATGCACACAGTATCTGGGAATCCTGTGGCAGAGACAGAAGAAATAAGTGGATGCATTAAGTTAGGGGCTTGTTAGAGGGGGCCTAACTTGTGTTCAGGCAGGGACACAGACAGAAGCTCTCCAAGGAGACAACACCAAGAGTCCCTGAGAGTAAGCCCTGAGGCTGCAAAGACCCCTGTCTGACAGTAGGCTGATGCACTTCACACATTCATGTCTTCTCTAATTCAGATGTTAAATCTTTCAGAATACAAAAATGAATATACATGGCTTCTGCCTATAAGTTGAGACATACCTATACACAGATAAATTAAGACGTCAAACACAATACCATATGTCAGTGCAATTTAATGAAAAGGGGTTTCGCACAAGAGGGAAAAGGAGCTGGCTTTGCATACAGGTTTTATCATCTATTATTGGTGGTATGACTTGGTTTTGTTTTTGTTTTGTTTTGTTTTGTTTTTGATGGAGTTTCTCTCACCTAGGCTGGAGTGCAGTGGCACAATCTCAGCTCACTGCAACCTCTGCCTGCCAGGTTCAAGCAATTCTCCTGCCTCAGCCTCCCAAGTAGCTGGGACTACAGGTGTGCGCCAGCATACCCAGCAAATTTTTAGTAGAGACAGGGTTTCACCATGCTGGCTAGGCTGGTCTCAAACTCCTGACCTCATGATCTGCTGCCTCGGCCTCCCAAAGTGCTGGGATTACAGGCATGAGCCATGGCAGCTGGCCATGACTTGAATTTTTTAGCCCGTTTTCTTCTCTGTCAAGTATGAGTAATAATACCTATCATATTGGATTATTGAAGAATGAAAGGAGACACACATAAAACTGACAGCTCACACAGTGCACAGGATAGACCCTCAGGAGATGGGAATGTGCAGTGCTGTGGTTGCTCAGAGGCAAGAGCAACAGCTGCCTGAGAAAAGGAGGGACCTCACTTAGGAAACACATCTTTGCTTGACCCTGAAGAATCAGTAAGTCCCTTATTCAATTATTTATTCAGCAAATGTTTACAGAGCACTGTTAAACACCGAATACTGTGCCAGATGCTGGGGGTAAGACAGTGAGCAAAACAGACATGGTCCTGGTTCTCATGGATCTTACCTTCCAGACAGAGTGACAGACCAGACCAAATAAATAGACACAGCAATTCTGAGCAGGGAGGCTAAGCGGGATAATTGGTATTTGTTTGTTTTTGAGACAGAGTCTTGCTTGGTCGCCCAGGCAGGAGTGTAGTGGTGCAATCTCAGCTGACTGCAACCTCTACCTCCTGAATTCAAGCGATTCTTGTGCCTCACTCTCCCGAGTAGCTGGGACAACAGGTGTGCACCACCACACCTGACTAATTATTGCATTTTTAGTAGAGATGGGGTTTCATCATGTTGCCCACGCTGGTCTCAAACTCCTGACCTCAAGTTATCTGCCTTGCCTCGGCCTCCCAAAGTGCTGGGATTACAGGTGTGAGCCACCACCCATGCCTAAGCTGGGTAATTGTAACTCTCAAATGCATCCAGGGGCTTCTGGCAAGAGCACCAGGTGAAAGCAGCCCGAGATGCAGCCTGAACGGGGCCAACAGGCCCTTCCAAGTCAATGCGTTTGGGTTTAAACATAAAATTGTGCAGCTAAGACCATCAGTTCCAGGACTTTAAATCAACTTCTTGGGCCTAGTTCTGGTCCTAATTAAATGACTCTTTTTGGTAGTGTGTAACTTTCTTTTTATTTTTGTTTTCTTTTCTTTTTCTTTCTTTCTTTCTTTTTTTTTTTTTTTTTTTTTGAGACGGAGTCTTGCTCTGTTGCCCAGGCTGAAGTGCAGTGGTATAATCTTGGCTCACTGCAGCCTCCGTCTCCTGGGTTCAAGCAATTTTCCTGCCTCAGCCTCTCAAATAGCTGGGATTACAGGCGTATGTCACCATGCCCAGCTAATTTTTGTATTGTTAGTAGAGACAGGATTTTACCATGTTGGCCAGGATGGTCTCCATCTCTTGACCTCATGATCTGCCTGCCCAGCCTCCCAAAGTGCTGGGATTACAGGCATGAGCCACCGCACTGGCCTGTTTTTGTTTTTCTAATTAAAGAAAGGAACTGCATCAACTACTGCTCATCATAAATACTAGTGGAATGCTCTTCAAGAGAAGTTTCCATCAAAGTTGAGCCTTCTATGAAAGTCTGATTGAAGTTATTAGACTTTGGAAGACAGAGCAGGGGAAAAAGAAGAGAAAGAAGAGAGAGATGAATGTTGCCTGGTGAAGCTCCTTAGGCACTGACTTTTGCAGAGGGGCCTGAATGGTGCTTGGGGCAGAGCCAAGTAGAGACTCCTGTAGTCCTAACAACTGTACTTAGAGGGAAAGGGCTGGGAAGACTTCTGGCCTCATATCATCCAAGAATCAAAAGGTGAGAAAGCAAGCAATGCAAATGGTGAGAGGAGGAGCATTGTAAGCAGAAGCAGTACATAGAATTGCCCTGAAGCAGAGAAGGGCTTGGCTGAGAAAGTGTAGAATAAAACGGGGAAAGGATAGTGCTTGATGAAGTTCCACCGAAAGGGCTTCAGGGGAGTTCATTCCAGAGCGAACAGCATGTGCAGCGGTGTGGAGTCTTAAATGCAGCCATCAAAAACGATGAGTTCACGTCCTTTGTAGGGACATGGATGAACCTGGAAACCATCATTCTCAGCAAACTGACACAAGAGCAGAAAATCAAACACCGCATGTTCTCTCTCATAGGCAGGTGTTGAACAATGAGAACACATGGACACAGGGAGGGGAGCACTACACACTGGGGTCCGTTGGGGGGAAATGGGGGAGGGATGGGGGGGAGGTGGGAAGAGATAGCATGGGGAGAAATGACAGATACAGGCGAGGGGACGGAAGGCAGAAAACCACACTGCCATGTGTGTACCTATGCAACAACCTTGCATGTTCTTCACATGTACCCCAAAACCTAAAATGCAATTTAAAAAAATTAATTAATTAAAAAAAAAAGAGTCTGGCACGGTCTCAGAATAGGGAGAACTTCACTGTGGCCTCACTCTAGCCTGGAGGAACAAGAGGGTGGCAGGAGATGGTGCTGGGGAGGCAGGTGGGGGTCGGATCGTGAGGAACTTGCTTGTAAGATAAGTGAAGACATTTACATTTTGTTCTGTTTATAGGCCAGACTACACAGGTTTTTTATGTGGAAGGATGGATGCACGATTTGACTGTGGTAGTGTAGAGGATGGATTAGAAGTGAAGAGATTGGAGGCGAGTTCAAATGCCAGGCTGCTAAAACAGTCTGAGGAAGGACTGAAATAAAACAGTGACAAAGAGGACTGGATTCAAGGGCCAATCGTAAGGTAGAAACATGATGAAGAAGAAATGGAGTGACGGTGTGATGAATGAAGGATGACAGTGAGGTTTCTAATTTGGGAAGCACACATTCCACGAGCCATCACAGTGATGGTGCCATCGCCTATCAGATAGCCTCTGGAAAGCCCCCCCCCTTTATAGTAATAAAGGTGAAAATGACAGACAATGCCTTACCATTATTAGGAAATAGTTTTGACCCCAAAGACGCTTTGAAAGAATCTCAGGGATGCCTCCAAGGTCCTTGGTCCACACCTTGGGACCCGCTGTGGTAGGCAGTAAGTTAGGACTCCTCTCACCATCCCTGACCCTTCTCCATGACCTACTGACCACCAACAACCTCATAAATGCACTTGATCTGGAATTATTTGCACTTGGACTTGCTATCGAATCTTCGGTTTTGGAGCTCCTAGCCTGGCTCAGCAACCCCTCTAAGCTTGTCTGTATTTCCACTTAGAGAACTTTTGTAAGCACCCACCAATTTTGGGACCCTGATTTCTCTGCATGGCTTCACCTTTTGCTACTCAGATGTGGGGTATCTTCTGTTACCTACAAGATAGTTCCACCCTGGCTCTGAACAAAGAGAAAGCATTCTCTACTCTGGACCCTGGGCAGGTGGACAGGCAAAGCTAGATTCATCTTCTTAAGAAAACTACTCAAACCAAGCAGAGCTGACCTGCAAGAATAATAGGTGTAGATATGTGAGTTAATGGGAAACCAGTGTGAGTCCTTGGAAAATAAAGCAACATAAGATAATTATTTAATTCATCAATTTAATGTTTTAATTAAATTCTGATTGTCAGAATTAAGGAGGGAAGAGAGAGAAGACAAGAAACAGAATGTGTATTTGTGTGTGTTTGTGTGTGTGTAGGTTCTCTCTTTAAAGAAAAATAGTGCCATATAAGGAGGAACTGAAATAGTAAGCATGGTGGACTGTGTGGGATTAGCCATTGGGGAGAAACATAATTTTAGTGGATTGAAATTTATTTGGAAACCTTTTCCTGTAGACAAATGCATCTCATTTTACCAAGCCTCCTTGATTTAGTTTGGTTTAAAAGTCAAAAGAAAAACATATTCCATTGTATTAAATTGTCAAGTATGGTTTGTTAACATGTCTCAGTGAGATTCAACATCTCACCACTCAAGTGTTGGATTTGTCCTGTGTGTAAGCCAGCAATGTCCCTCATTCCTTCTCCACTTCCCTCTTCAAGCACAAGTCTCTTGGCTTACAAGTTTCCTAGATTACAGACTCCCATGACACAGATTTTCCCCCTATATGACCTACAACTTAGTGTGGTGTTTCTAGATGTTTGTATGAGTACCTATTTAACTGATATCAGAGTGATTTCTCTCTCCCCATCTTTTTCTACTCAATTACATTTTACTTTGCATTTGAAATATTTTTCTGAATTTTCTAAATTTTAAAGGACTCTCAAATGAATTTTTACTTATATTCTGACATATTGAAAATATATTCCATTATCATGTTTAATCCCTGGACCTATGATCCTAGAAGCATGGGGTGATTTAATGCTTCGCCTAATCTTACCTAGCAAGCCGGAAGAGACAGGCTTAAGCCAGACCAGCTGATCTTCGGTGCTACGCACTGCCCTGAGCTGATTTATATTTCCTTTTATTATTGTTGAACATTTGGTTCTTCTAGGGGGCTGCTTGGTCAGTCACTGCCACCATATTAGGCCACACTCTGACAAGTAATTTTATTCCTACAAAGAATCTAATTTCTTTCTCCAACATGTGGCCTCCTAAGACCACTGGGCTCTGCTGGTGATGCTTGAACTGCCCAGGGGAAGAAGCAGATAGACAAAAATATACCACTTTTAGCAGAAAACCCTGCCATCAGTGACAGCTGGACCACCACAAAATCTATAAATGCACTTGTTACTCATCTGCTGTGCCTGTAGGGCAAGCCAGGTATGTGGCTACTGAACATTTTGTAGAGGAGAGGTTTCCTAGGCGGGGCTCCTGACAGAACCTGAAATGAGAAGAATCAAATGAGGTTGGCATTCAGAACACTGTGTGTTATTAGTTTAGCCCTGATTTGAAAGAGGAGACCTACCACCTAAATGTAATTTAAAGAACTGAGAGGTGGAGTGACAGTTGGGTTAGATGTATCAATATGAGCACTGTTGATTCAATATATGACCTGGGGATCATCTGAGTTGGAGTACTAATTGGTTACCGAGGAATTTTCTTTAAAATCTCTTAAAAGGCTCTGTACCTAGCATTTTATCATCTAGAAAAAGGCAAAAATTTGGTAAAATGCAATCCTAATAACAGAGTAAATTTACATCCCATAATCACATGCTTGGTAGAAAGTGACATGTAATTCACATAAACATCTTGGAAATCTAAAGTTAAAAATCCTAGAGATTATAGAAAAATATATCCTTTGTTTATAGTTTTGGAGTATTTAATTTTTTTAATTTTGGCATTTGTTTTCTTATCCAAATGCCTGCCAATGCAAGAATGAGATGATCTGAATAGGAGATAAGGTGTACCTAGACCCTATGATTAAAGTTTCTTGGATTTTAGGCAAATAACCATAGATCCTTGTCTGATGAATAATTTTTATTTACTATTTTAAAAATCACAAACTAATGAAAAGACATACAAGCAAACGTGCTCTCATGATTAATTCAGTTCATTCTTTCAGACTCCTTGAATGTAAGAGCACGGTACACATATTTTACTTCCAGTGCAATTCTCTATAGTATCTAAGTGCCATGAACACCCAACAATGCTGTCTCACGATCTAATGCCCATAATTATTTGCACCATTGACTTAGGATGATCACAGCCTGTAGCTCTCATTTGCGAAGTTCCTTAAACATGTGCCTTTGTGATGAATCAAAGTCATTTCTTTCTTTTTTTTTTTTTTAATTGCATTTTAGGTTTTGGGGTACATGTGATGAACATGCAAGATTGTTGCATAGGTACACACTTGGCAGTGTGGTTTGCTGCCTTCCGTCCCCTCACCTGTATCTGTCATTTCTCCCCATGCTATCTCTTCCCACCTCCCCACCCCCCCGCCCCTCCCCCATTTCCCCCCAACGGACCCCAGTGTGTAGTGCTCCCCTCCCTGTGTCCATGTGTTCTCATTGTTCAACACCCGCCTATGAGTGAGAATATACGGTGTTTGATTTTCTGCTCTTGTGTCAGTTTGCTGAGAATGATGGTTTCCAGGTTCGTCCACGTCATTTCTTGAAGAAAAAAAAAAAAGAAAGAAAGAAAGAAAGAAAAAGAAAAAGAAAAATGAGCTAAACCAGAAACTATGTTATATATTTGATGGGAAATATATATTCCAACTTGGTTATATGCTGAGCTCCAGGCCCAATATATGTGATAATAGCAACTATTATTTAGTATTTATTGTATACCTATCACTGTGATTGGCATTTTATATATTCTGTCAATTATTCCTCTCGAAAATCCCCTAAGATAGGCATATTTCCAATATTATAAATGAGAAAACCAAAGTTTGTTAATTAAATAACTTGCTCCAAGTCACATAATTAGTAAGTGAAGGAGGAGTTACTTGAACTCAGGTTGTCTGATTCCACAGGCTTTGCTTTCGGAGTGGCAGTATGATGTGTTTTGTACTCTTCAGAGTCAAATTATAAGCTTTGACTCTGAAGCTACGCTACTTAGGTTTAAATCTTAGCTCTGCCCCTTAAAAACCAGTAACTTATGACACCTGGGACAGATGACTACAGGAAAATTTAAAATTGAACACGTGGCTTACATTTGAGGTCCATGTCATATTTCATTTGGATAGTGCTAGGTCTGGACTTTTCCAAATGCTGTCTTTCATTCTTTATTTATCTCTCTATGTATCTATGTATCTATCTATCATCCAATTTTGCTTTTTTCTGGCTTGCCTCTTTTCATTTCTTTGCCCACATTGGTGCTAAAGATGTCTTGCTAAACTCAATCCAATCCAGCCTCTTTTGTACTGAAAAGCCTTTGCTAGCTCCTTTCACCTACAATAGAAAGTCTGAACTCCATGATGGGGCATACAAAAACTTTCATCCTCTCTCTACCTATCCAGCTTCATATCGCCATGACTTTCATCCTTGCACTTCACATCTTGGAAGCACTAAGCTGTGCTTTGGTTCCCAGGTCATTTCACACTTTTGCCTTTGCATTTGTTATTACCTTTGCTTTGAATGTTCCTCCCTTTTCTGGTTGCAGTGACTGATGTTTTAGTCATCTTCCAAAATCTTAACTCAGACATCACCTCCTTTAGAAAGGTTTCCCAGTATGGTCAGTACCCCCACTCTTTTGCAATGTTTGTGTTCTTTATACATACTTTTATTACCTTTGTCAGATGTATAACTTGTTTTTCTGTCTGCCACCCCTACTAGCCTGAGTATATGGAGGATATAATTATATTTTATTCATTTCCATAAACAAAATAAAACAATACCTGCTCACAAGGAGAGAAATATACCTTTGTACAGTAAAAATAAATATAATGCAAGATATAAGATATATCATAAGACAGAGCAATCAATCAATATTTATTTGCAGGCAGAGAAGAAGTCAATTAATTTTGATTAAAATTTAAAAGAAGATGTAATGAGGTAGGGAAGCATTGACTGACTGGCTGATATAAGATATTCTCAAGATGGCCTTACCTTAGTCAGTGTAGCATGGTCCAGGGCTGACTCTCGAATAGGCAGAATCTAAACCATTCTTGTCATTGTTCAAACAGCATCTAGGGATACTACACTCGCTACCTGAAGACACAGAACACTGAGGCTAAACTAGAATTCTGGTTTCTTGCTTCAGGTAGAGGGAAAACACATACTGATAATAAGACGGAATACCTGCACCTTCTGGCCAGTGTGATAGTTTTCCTTAGGAACCAAATTTATTATGTAAAGCTAGATTTGTGAGTGTGGAATCAGAACAAAGTCTGAGAGTTGAAAGATTCAACAGTGGAGGTCTGCTCCACTCACCTCTGCAGTTGAATACACCTGTTACTTGCACCAGGCAGAGCAAGTCTTTGGTCTGGCTGCCTTCTTCTCTGGAAAGTACTTTCATGGGCATTGTTTGTCTATGACTCTCTTCTAATTTCTATTTCTGGACAACCCATTCAGAAAGACACATTCTTTCCTTAGATATGTGAGTATCTCCCATTAGTCCACTCTGTTCTGTGCTCAATCCATTTATGAGGCAACTTGAAATATTTCTTTTCTCATAGACAACCTGTTGACTTAGAGTTAACCCTCCAAGGCAAGCCCTGTTCCTTTATTTCCAAGATCTTAGATGTTCCTCACTCCTGACGGTACAATAGCTTTGGGGCAATTGAGGAGGAAGGCGAGGGGGCTTCCTGGAGGAGGCAGTGTTGGGATTCTGACGGGGGTGGTAAGGATCTGAGACCAGGACTTGGTTAACTGCACTGCTTGATAATCACATTTTTCAAAAAGTGTGTATCAGTTATTTGAGGAAAATTACAAGGCCTTGAACGATGTAAATCTATTTTTAATATGCACACCTCCCTGGCTTGGTCATATTCTAAATTTTGCTGCCTTTTTGCTGTTTGAAAGCATGAATTTAAGCGAATGCTCAAGGATAAAGCATTATTTGTATTGCTAGGACTGCTAAGCAGTGAAACACATTTTAAGGGCAAAGTTTCCTTTCTGGTGAACAAACAAAAGATAATGATATTTTATCTTGTATATTTTAGATATTTTATATGTGTCTGGTGATGAGAAAATTCATCATTAAAACTTTTAAATATTGTAATTCTTGCTTCTAAGGAGCCAGAGAACCTCAATAAACCAGAGTTTAAATAAACAAACAAGTTTATATGTCTATTAGTTGCTATCCTGTTTCAAATAAGTATTAACGTCTTAGTCCCTGGTTCAAAATTTACTTCTCACAGAGAAAGGCACCTTAGAGTGTGGCTCAAGATCATGGAGGTCTGTGCTAGTTTCAGCTGTGTCAGTAGCTGTGCAACCTTCAACAGGGATCTTAACCTCTCTGGGCCTCAGTTGTTCTTTCTATGAAAAATAGAGGGTAGGTGTGCTAATGATTTCGATCTTTCACAACTCTGCAACTTGATGAGTCTGTGAAGTGTCATTCCAATACATGGATCAAAGTTTGAGGTTATTTTTTCTTCCTCTCCATCCCTCCTCCCTCCTTTCTCCCTCCCTCTCTCACTTACTCTGTTTTGTTTCTTTCTAACTTGTACTAGAATGTGCAGAGCACAGATTGTCCTTAAAATGTCAGCAGAGCTGGCCACTTGTTGATCATGTGATCTTAGGCAAGCCATGGGACATCTCAAAGATTTAGTTTTGTCTTCTGGAAAATGGATTTAACATCCTTTACCTCTCAGGGTTACTGTGAGGATTAGAGACAATGTATGTAAAGTGAAATGTTTAGCTGTTATTATTATTACTAATTTACCATGATGGATACCATTTTTTTTTTTTTTGAGACAGGGTCTTACTCTGTCACTCCAGGCTGGAGTGCAGTGGCACCATCATGGCTCACCACAGTCTTGACCTCCCAGGATCAAGTGATCTTCCCACCTCAGCCTCCCAAGTAGCTCAGACTACTGGCACACGCCACTTCGCTCAGCTAATGTTTTTTGTATTTTTTGTAGACACGGGGTTTCATCATGTTGTCCAGGCTGGTGTCAAGGTCTTGGGTTCAAATGATCCTCCAGCTTCAGCCTCCCAAAGTGCTGGGAGTGAGCCATGGTGCCCAGCCTGGATAATAAGATTAAAATAAGGTTTCTGCTTTCATGAAGATAGTAGAGATAACACATTATCTAATAATTATAATATAAAGTACCAAAAGAGAGATACAGGTGCATACCACCACACCCAGCTAGTTTGTATGTATGTATGTATGTATGTATGTATGTTTGTATGTATGTATATATTTATGTAGGGATAGGGTCTTGCTATGTTGCGAGGACTGCAAAGTAATTTTTACTGAGTTCATAGACTACTAATACCTCTTCCTGAAGAGTACAGGAGAATAATCAGGCAAAGGGCTTCATTGATCTGGGCTTCGAAGGATAAATCAACTTTGAAGACAGAAGGACATTCTGAGGCACATAGGGTAGATTCTAGTTTCCTTCTAATCCACTACTATCTTCAGGGGTTTGCACTGCCTGGTACTTTTTAAAGGTTTTGAAGTAGAGATGTTCAATACCACCATGTTTTTGCCCAAGAAGTCATTTATCCTCTGAAGAAACTGGCAAAGGAAAAGTTCAAAGAGCTTTAGGGAGTGGTCTTTTAAACAGAAAGGAGCTCCTGACCACGGGTTTATCTGAGAGAAAAGCAAGGCTTCTTTAATAAGCAAATCAGAGTCTCACTCTGTCACCCAGGCTGGAGTGTGTGACATGATCACGGCTCAATGTGAGCCACTCTCTCTGCTGCAACATGAGCAAGAGGGCCTTCCTGTTATCACCCCATCAATCATTTCCACCAGGTAGCAAGGTTTGCTGACTTCATGAGGTAATAAAAAGTAAGCTCTGACACAGGTAGGGGATGGGAGATGTGAGACATTGTTTCCTTGTGAGGGAAAAAGAGCACTTGAAACCGACTGAGACAACCTGTCCTTCATTCTCCTGAGATAGAGAGGGTCATTCTCCTTTACCCTTTCATTGCTTTTAATGTCAAAGACTTTGCTAATGATAGGTGAGAGCCCCCTCTCCCTTTGATATGTTCAAGCCGAGGAAGAATTCTTGATGACTGCCATATAAAATAGGAAACAGCAGAAGACACCCACAGACACACATACACAGACAGACACACGCATGAGTAATGCAACCCCAGGGATCATCACCCAGGATTAATAAAATAGCATGAGCTATAGTTGCTCACATTACACAGGCTTCCTTCTCAGCAATGTGGCATGGTGCTGAAATGTTGTTTAAAAATTTGTGCTGCCACCTTTATACCATGGTCATATTTTGGATCCCATGACCTCATCACTATCTGAGTTGCCAGGGCTGGATTCCAGGAGAAAGGGGAAGGGAGGTGGACAAGAGAGAGAGGAAGCAAAGATTAGCAAGTTGAAATAACTAAAACATTTAATGCCACTTCTTAGAATTCGATTATATCATTTGCAGAGAGGGTCCATGTCTTCCTGCTATTCTTTCTTCCTTTTCTTTTTCTCTCTCTTTTGCTGAGACATAAGTCTACAAAACCTCTAGCCACCTGAAAGCAATCACTGGAGCGCAAACCTATTAGGTCTAGGGTTTCAAATGAGTGCAGTGAAGTTATATTTGAGCTCTCCATTGTAGAATTTCTACTCCACATGGCTGTTCTTTCTTTTTCCTTTTCTTTTCTTTGAGATGGAGTCTTGCTCTGTCACCCAGGCTGGAGTGCAGTGGTGCGATTTTGGCTCACTGGAACCTCCACCTCCCAGGTTCAAGCAATTCTCCTGCTTCAGCCTCCCAAGTAGCTGGGACTACAGGCACCCACCACCACACCCAGCTAATTTTTTGTATTTTTAGTAGAGACAGTTTCACCATGTTGGCCAGGCTGGACTCAAACTCTTGACCTCATGATCCACCCACTTTGGCCTCCCAAAGTGCTAGGGTTATAAGTGTGAGCCACCACGCCAGGCCCACATGGCTGTTCTATCTACCCTCATGCTTCCCCCTCAAGAGGTAAAAAATCTCTTCCTTTTCATACCTACTGTTTGTTTTCTACTTGGCTTTGTGCCCCACGAGAGGTGCCACTAACATGTGTCTAATGTAGTCATGCCCCCTTGAAGCTGTGCAGTTTCCTGGCCCTATAGCCCTTCCATACATAGTTAAAGGAAGAATGGATCAATTGACAGAAAAAAATGGAAGTGAGAAAGGAAAATTGCTTCTCCACCTCAAAATCTTAAATCAAACATAGCCTTGTACACAAGACACAGATATATTTACATATTTATATGTAGATACTGGCTTCTATACTCAGGACTGATACTGAATTAAGAACAGCACTTTAATATCGTCCTTAAGTAGATACTCATTGTTAACTGAAGAAATTGGCAGGTAGCTATTTAACCCTTCGTGTCCATAGTACATAGATTATTTAATATTATGCAGCAGAACTTTTAGAAAGTCAAGGCAATGTTTTATTTGTACAGAGTTTTTAAAATTCATAGGTTACTCAAATCCAGTATACCTGGAAGCCAAAATACCAAAAAGGCAAGGATTTGGTGAAAAGCCATGATACTTTTAAAAATTTAGTTCTTATTCTTTATCAAAGTTACATATACCTGGTTTAAATAGTCAAATAGTCCTAGAATACTTGTTATGAAAAACCATCAATTTTGCATTTCCCAAAGGCAAAACATTTTCTTTTTACCTGTGGCTAGTTTTCTTCTTATTTCTAAAATATACGTCTGTGTGATTTCTTGATTTTCTCAGTTGTAAAAATTATTCATTATTCATTGCTGTACTACCACTATGGAAAATGAAGACATATATTCTGTTACGCTTCTTCAGTCCCTACTTCAAGTTCATATGATTCCCTGGTGCCTCCCCAGCCTCTTAAAATAATTATATATTGACTGAATCACTATTCAGTGCTTAGATTACCAAGCTTAGCCAGGTAGTATGTTAGGAGTACTTTTTCCTTTCTTGCACAAATTATTTTCTGCTTATCATTAATAATCGTCTTTCTCCTTAAGATTTTAGTTTTCTAAGTATTTGTCATTAATTCATCCCCCAACTCCGTCCCTCTAACTGTCCTGCTGATGTTTTAAAATATATCATGGGTGCTATCAATGTCATCTGTTTTTTTTTTTTGAGATTGAGTCTTGCTCTGTCACCCAGACTGGAGTGCAATGGTGTGACCTCAGCTCACTGCAACCTCTGCCTCCCCAGTTCAAGCGATTCTCCTGTCTCAGCTTCCCAAGTATCTGGGACTTGGGAACACATCACCATGCCTGGCTAATTTTTGTATTTTTAGTAGAGATGGGGTTTCACCGCGTTGGCCAGGCTGGTCTCGAACTCCTGACCTTGTGTTCCACCTGCCTTGGCCTCCCAAAGTGCGGGGATTACAGGTGTGAGCCACCACACCCAGCCAGTGTCACTGGTTTTGTAGCCATCTTTCCCGGAGTCCTCTGCCTTCCTGTAATTTAAGTTGGTAGCCCTCTTTGCCAGGTGCACAGCTGTCTTCCTGGAGTCTCTTTTTAATCAGTCTGGGGATTTCTCTTTCTTCTCTCTTGAGTTGGATCCCTATTTCTTTGGTTTTTCTTCCTCATTTTTGTGGTTCCCTTCATCCAGTTGCTTCCTAAGAACAAGGGATAAGAGCTGAATTTTTTGAGACTGGGTATATTTGATAGTATCTTTATTCTACTCTCATACCTAATTGATAATTTATCTGAGCGTAGCATTCTAGATATATTCTAGGCTACTGATTTGTGTCTGTTTTCATTTATTGTGTAAGCCCTTTTTATCCAGCAATGCTTGCCTTCAATTATGAGAAATTTTCTTGAATTATTTGATGACTTATTTGTTTCATTATCTGTTTTCTCATTCTGAAATGTCTATTATTTAGATGTTGAACCATTTGTATGCATCCTCTCCAATTTTCTTAGCTTTTTCCTTCTATTTTACCTTTTTGTCTTGCTGTATTAATCTGCTTTCACCCTGCTATGAAGAAATGTTCGAGACTGGGTAATTTCTGAAGGAAAGAGAGTCAATGGACTCACAGTTCCACAGGGCTGGGGAGGCCTCAGGGAACTTACAATCATGACAAAAGCCAGAGGGGAAGAAAGCACTTACTTCACAGGGTGGCAGGAGAGAGAAGTGCTGTGAAGGAGGAACTGCCAAACATGGAAAACCGTCAGATCTCATGAGAACTCACCATCATGAGAACAGCATGGGGGAACTGCCCGCATGATTCAATCACCTCCCTCCCTTGGGACCTGGGATTGCAATTTGAGATGAGATTTAGTCGGGGACGCAGAGCCAAACCATATAATTGCTATTCAAACTTGTAAGGTTTTAGGAGACGCTAGTAAATTTTCTCAACTTTACCTTCCACATTCTCTACTCAACTGTTCATTTCTGCTAAAAGAGTTTTAATTGCCAAAAGTCCTCATTCTTTTTTATATCATTCTGTTTCTGTTTCATGTCATTCTGGTGACATTAGCGATAACATTTTTTTTTTTGACATTTTTCTGTCCCAGTATAGTCTCCATGCTTGCGTTCTGCTTTTTTAGTATCTGTCTTTTATAGTACAGGTTTTCCTTTAGATTAGAACTGATGGCCTTGGCTCTCTGCTTATTCTAGGGGAGTCAGGCTGGGGTGTTTCTTGGCAAAATCCTAATATCACTATTTTAATTGACTGGCTAATCAGAATCTTCCTTTCTCCCTCTAGAAAGGTATAAAGTCCAGTTGCCACAGTTTTGGGAGTCCAGAGAGGAAACAGCTTTAAGAGGGAGTTTCAGGATCCGGTAATAAATCAATCATTTCACTCCCTATTTTCCACACTCAACTGTTCCTGGTGGCCTGTAGGGTAAATAAAGGATATTCACATGGCTGTGGGGAATAGGAAATGGCATTACGTGGGTCTCTCCTGGGAAAGGCAAGTCTAGAACACCACCTGGAGTGTACTCAGTACTTGGTGAATAAATGAATGCCTTCAAAACTGAGGGGAAATGAGCAGTGGAAATTTGCAGATGCATTGGTTTAAATTGCACAGGCTTCTTATTTTTTCTTGAAAAAGCAAGCTTTGAATGAAATGTCTTAGCAAATGTAAATGAGATTAAGTAGTAACGGAGATTATGATATATTATTGTGAAAGATGGCTGCCAAAACATTTACTTGGAAAAAAAAAAAAAGAGTAGGTATTTGATGTTTTCATTGAAATCCAAATTGTTTTGTAGCAATATGAGGAGACTCAACATTACTTACATTTTGTTTTACAAGCAATTTTTAAGATTATAAAAGTTCATCTCAAGAAATTAATATGTTTATTTCCTAAAAAGCATAATTTATATATTATGCTGTATAGTTTGCTTGGGTTAAGTAAATTTTTTTTTTTTTGCTGAACTTTAACTCTTATTAAAATACTTTAATATATTTATATGCCACTTAATTTCTCCATTTCCTTCAAATATTAGAAGATGCCATATTATTTACAACTAATTTAATTAATGTGGAAATCATTTTTTTCTGTAAAACAAGCACTCAGTAATTCCATCTCTCTGCTTCGGGTTTATGTAATAATAGAGAGGAAATGGAAATTTCGTCATATTTAGTTTCAAATGAAAATCAAGAACAAACGAAAATCCTTTGTCTTCAACATGTTAAATTTTGTGATCAGGTAGAGAATTAATAAAAATTATAGATACGATAAACCAGAATTTGAATGTATTGTTGCATTCACATTGTACAACTAACACAAATATTATCAAATGCTTCATAAAGATTTTTGTATGCCTGCAGGCAATACAAAATATTTTTGAAGAGCTAGTTGTTGGCAAGCATGATCTGCCTCGGGATAAAATTTGGGCTATAGTTTTTACACGTGTAGTCAGTCTTCAGCAGCACACCAGCTTACATTAAGTTTGCCACTTCTAACCCAGAGTCTTGGCTTTGGAATATCTTTGCTTTCAAAACAATAAAAAGCATGTAGTTTAAATAAAAGGACATGCCAAAAAATCTTAAAATAATGATCATAGATTCATCTCCTAGTCTCCTTGAAAAGTATGATTATTTGAAGCTCAGTAGAATTAATAATATGGTTCTTTGTAGGAAAGTCACTCAGGCATTCAATAAAGATCTGCCTATTTCACACGCACATGCAAACACAATTGATTGGACCCCCAGAATATTTCCCTAAAGTGTCTTATAGAAAATATCACCATGTTTTTTTCAAATAATGGACCTCAGAATTACCTGGGGAAGCTCATTAAAATGCAAATACCCAGGTTCTTGCTTCTAAGAATTGGCTTCCATAGAAGGCAGGAGAATAAGACCAGGGTTCTGCACTTTGAAAGTCCTCCTCAGGAAAGTCGGGTATTACCAGAAGTTATTAACCGCCGTCTCATAATAGAAGGCCGTTAATAGTTGATTAGCCTTTAGTACAGCACAATCTTAAACACTAATGTATATACAAATCACCTGGGGATCTTGTTAAAACACAGATACTGATTTGGTAACTGGATTGGGGGCTGATATTCTGTGCTTCTCACAAGCCTCCAGGTGATTACAGTGTTGAGGGTCTATGAGCCTCACCTTGAGTAGCAGGGATAGGTTTTTCTCCATAACCATTTTGTAGGGTTGCACCTGTCAGCTCACCTACATACTAATTGTTCTGAGGACTCTATTAGATACCATAGTATTCTGTTGTGAAAACATGGGTCATCCAGTAAGCAGTGACTGAGCGTTTACTGTATGTTGAGCTCTACACCTTTGCCTCTCCAACTTCCCTTGCCCCACTGCATGAGGCTCACATTAATTTGTCTTTTAGGAGTGTATTAGCCCATTTTCACACTGCTGATAAAGACATACCCCAGAATGGGAAGAAAAAGAGGTTTAATTGGACTTACAGTTTCACATGGCTGGGGAGGCCTCCGAATTACAGTGGGAAGTGAAAGGCAGTTCTTACGTGGCAGTGGCAAGAGAAAATGAGGGAGATGCAAAAGCAGAAACCCCTGACAAAACCATCAGACCTCATGAGACTTATTCACAGCCACGAGAACAATATGGGGAAACTGCCCCCAGAACTCCAATTATCTCCCACCAGGTCCCTCCCACAACATGTGGGAATTATGGGAATACACTTCAAGATGAGGTTTGAGTGGGCACACAGAGCCACACCATATCAAGGAGACACCATCTTCTTCAAGAAGCCTTGCCTGCTATGTGCTATGCGCTTCCATTGTATACTGTGTTTACTTTAATCATATAAATTATTATGTTGAGTTGTGATTCTCACTCTCTTATACATTTAGCCTGTAATCCCAGCCATTCAGGAGGCCGAGGCAAGAGAATCGCTTGAACCCAGGAGGTGGAGGGTGCAGTGAACCGAGATTGCGCCCCTACACTCCAGCCTGGCGACAGAGTGAGACTCTTGTCTCAAAATAAATAAACAAATAAATAAATAGACTATAAGACTCAAAAGAGTTTATTCATTATTTCAATTCAGAACCCATAACACTGTTTGTCATATAAAAGACAGTCAGTTAATATGTAGTATAATTAACTAATCAAATAAGGTAACTTAAGCAAAGCTTTAAGCTACAACTCCATTTCCTTACATAAATTCAACACAGACCCCTGGCTGAGTGAAGAGAGAGAGTAGCTAAGGGTTCTTGCCTGCCTCTAAGGCTCTCCTTAGCTAGCACTGGCTCAGGATCTTTTTGGCAAGATGGTGACATTCATGCAGGCTCTCCTCAATCTGAAATAAATAGGAGAACTATTAGTCAATCACAGCAGGGAGCATGACTGGTTTTAAAACGCATTAACAGAACACTTACATGGACACCAAGGGCACTTGGCATGACCCTTGTTTCCCTTCTTGAAGTACAGAATTTGGAAATCACTGCCACAGCCCAGCTCAGCTCACATGGACCTGCCAAGACCAGCAGAGTGCATAGGAGGTGCAGCAGCATCTGGGTAATGCCTCTGCTCCAGTGCCTCACTCTGCTTTGATGCATGTGTTTATCTCCATAAACTGCAACCAAGCCTACACAGTGATCATTTTTAAGTTTTACTGATTGCCTTGTGACCTTTCATCTCTCATGGGGCCAGAATAATGATGGCGAAATACAGTGATTGGCAGGAGCAGCTGTGGAGTTACTTAATGAGTCCTGGTGGGACCGTTGCCTTTGCTGGGGAAAACTCAGGTATCTCTGATGTCCAGCATTCAATAGGAGCAAATCTTTTCCACAAATGTGCTGGGAATTCCCTATGTATTACAATACTTGTGTAATAATCTCATACCCTAAAAGCGACTATGAAAAAATAATAGATAGAAAGTAATAGGTTTAGGAGTGCCTGTGGACCCAGGTATTGAGAAAAGTTGAGACAGACTTTTGGGTAAAATTCAATCTTCTTATATTGTCATTTTTTTCAGCATGTATTTATTGCAGGTCTACAAGACATACATCAGGTTGTGGGTGATACAAAGATCTTTGTGTTGTAATCTTAGCTTTTAAAGAATTTCAACTAGCTGGTAGTTTGGAAACTAAAGGGAGCTGTTTCCAAACTAACCTTGATATAGTAGCTTGACGAAGATTTTCTTCTCCCCTTCCTCTGCTTCCTATAGACTTTTTTTTTTTTTTTTTTTTTGAGATGGAGTCTAACTCTGTCACCCAGGTTGGAGTGCAGTGTAGCTCTTGGCCTACTGCAACCTCCACTTCCTGGATTCAGGTAATTCTCCTGTGTCAGCCTCCCCAGTAGCTGGGATTGCAGGCGCTTGCCACCATGCCCAGCTAACTTCAGTATATTTAGTAGAGATGGGGTTTCACTATGTTGGTCAGGCTGGTCTTGAACTCCTGATCTCAAGTGATTCACCTGCCTCAACCTCCAAAAGTGCGGGGATTCCAAGCATGAGCCACTGCGCCTGATCAGTTCTCTATAGGCTTAATCTGCAGAACCAGGCTGAAACTCCTTGCCTCTCCATTCCTCCTGCCGGCATTACCAGAGTGATTTTTTAGCCTGATTTGATTGTTGGTATTAGTCGTGCTCTTTTAGCACATGGTTCTTTGTTTTTTTCCTTCCAATAAATATTTTTTAATTTTACTTTAAATTCCGGGATACATGTTCAGAACATAAAGGTTTGTTACATAGATATACACGTGCCATGGTGGTTTGCTGCACCTATCAACCTGTCATCTAGGCTTTAAGCCCCACATGGATTATGTTTTTGTTCTAATGCTCTCCCTCCCCTTGCACACTTGACCTCAAGAGGGTCTAGTGTGTGATGTTCCCCTTCCTGTGTCCATGTGTTCTCATTGTTCAACTCCCACTTATGAGTGAGAACATGCGGTTTTGCTTTTCTGTTCTTGTGTTAGTTTGCTGAGAATGGTGGCTTCTAGCTTCATCCATGTTCCTTCAAAGGACATAAACTCATTCTTTTTTTATGGCTGCATAGTATTCCATGGTGTATATGTGCCAGATTTTCTTTATCCAGTCTATCATTGATAGGCACTTGGGTTGGCTCCAAGTCTTTGCTATTGTAAATAGCAGCAAATGTTTCTTAAAAGGCAGGCTTTTCTGGTTTCTGTCAGCGTTTCTTCCCTAGGTCAGACCTTACTTCTACTTGTTTTTGCATTGCCTTCAATGGAATTTCCCCCTGTCCAATTCAGATACCTAGGAAGGCTTACACATGGAATCCCTGACCCTTTAGATCAGTTATTCTCAAAGTGTCATCTGCAGACCTCTGGTGGTCTCTGAGATACTTTCAGGCCAAAATAATTTTTGTAATAATACTAAGGTGTCCTTTTCACCATGTTGACATTCACACAGATGGTGCAAAAACAACGGTGGCTGAAACCACTTGCACCTTAGCATTCAAGACTGAGAGAGGTAAATGTACCAGGGGCCTTTGTGTTCCTCACTATCATACATTTGGCTTAAAAAACATGATGCCAGTTTCACAGAAGGATATCCTCATGAAGCAATTAAAATTTGATTTTTATTAAATCATGAGTGCACATCTGTTTAATAGTCTGTGTGACAAAATGAAATGTACATTTAAAGCACTTTGGCTGAATACTGAAATGCATGTTTACCTCAAGGGGCATTTGTACAAAATTGTTTGAATTTCAAGCCATACTAGCCATTTTTTTTAAATTCATGGGACATCATTTTTACTTTAAAGAATGACAGATAAAATATGGTTATTCAGATCTGGATACTCAGCAGATATTTTCTAGAAAATAAGCAAAGTCCATCTGCCCCTTTAAGAGAAACAACTGGCAATATTTGAACTTTCAAGGGAAATTTAAAATTTTGAGAAACTCTTATCTGCTGCTGTAATTTGACAGCATCCCAATACTTAAAACCTTCTCTGATGAGATCATTAGTGCTATTAAGAGTGATTTTTTGATATTGTATAATGAAATGTGTCAATATTTGGAAGATCCACATAACTCAGTGAATCGATATTTTCCAAATGGCCAATCCAAATGTAACAAAGTCATACATGCATAAAAGATGCATTTAAAATGCAAATGAACAATAGATTTTTTTTGAATTAACAGAGTATGAAAATTTTATTCCTATGGTTTTAGATTCTGCACTGCAACTTTGGAAACTATTGCTTGTTGAGTTCAATGTAGTATCAAAGAAGAACATAGAAAATTACCCTATAAGGCTATTAATGTACTCCTCCTTTTCCAACTATATAACTGTGTGAGGCTCAATTTTCTTCATGCAATTCAATCAACACATCACAACAGACTGAATGCAAAGCACATCTGAGAATCCAGCTGTCTTCTTCTGAGCTCAGATATTAAAGAGATTTACAGGCCAGGTGCAGTGGCTCATGCCTGTAATCCCAGCACTTTGGGAGGTTGAGGTGGGTGGATCACTTGAGTTCAGGAGTTCAAGACCAGCTTGACTAACGTGGTGAAACCTTGTCTCTCCTAAAAATACAAAAGTTAGCTGGGTATGGTGGCTCATGCCTGTAATCAGAGCTACTCAGGAGGCTGAAGCAGGAGAATTGCTTGAACCCAGGAGGCGCAGGTTGCAGTGAGCTGAGATCGCGCCACTGCACTCCAGCCTGGGTGACAGAGTGAGACCCCATCTTAAATAAATAAATAAATAAATAAATAAATAAATAAATAGATTTACAGAAGTGGAAAGCAATACCTCTATTCTCACTACATTACCTGTTTTATAAAATACGGTTTATTTTTCATAAAAAAACGTATTACTTATGTTGACATACAGTGTGTTTGTTATTTTAAATTTAATTAAAATTTAAAATTTCTTATTTTTGATATCTACTATGGTAAATACCAACAGACAGAACTCAAAACAGAGTATCTTTGAAGATCTTAATTATTTTTAAGAGTCTAAATAGTTTCTAAGACCAAAATATTTAATAATTGCTTCTATAGATCACATATTCTTAAATACTGATGATGGCTTAAATGAAATTCTAGTTAATTAAAGCTTTGAAAGTGATCATTTAAACCCACCCTTTCCTGAAAGGGAGGTCTTTCTGATATGCTTAAATCCCCGTGGCTCCTGCACCAGCCAGTTTTTTTGGCATGAAACCTCTCAATATGTGCTGTGGCTGGGGAGGTAGATATTTTCTCAGATTATCAGCACTGTCTTTTCCCCCAATACCCTGTTACAGTAAATGTTCAGTGCTGCCACCTTAACTTTCTTGAATTAAAACTATGAAAAAATTTATAAATTTTTACTGTTGATACTTTTTAAATTAAAACTTTGATGACAATTTTATAAGATTCTTTCCAAAACGGAAAGAACATATCTTATGTATCATGTATGTGTATATCTTATATGTATCATTGCTTGACAAAGCATCGAATTAGGAATCTGGAGATGTGGGAAATGATTCCCTCAGAGCTTGAATGCTTTGCTCAAAGCCACGTGAGTTGGATGACAGAATTAACATAAGATCTCCAGTTTACTAATAACTGCAAATCCACAGCGAAATAATAGAACTTATGAATTTTTTTAAAGTCTCTACTCCTGTCATTTGGAGAAAAAATTTCATTGGACATATATCTTCTTCATCTGTAGTTTTATTCATGAGAAAACTAGAAGAATAAACTGATTCATCTAGTTGAGACAAATACAGAAAAATTCAGATGTCTAGAGCTATGGAAAAACAGGGCATTGCAGACAGGTATATTTGTTGGATACATGTGATGTTTATATCTGAAACTAAACAGTTTCAGAAAAAATAGCAATACAAGCAAGGTATCTGGGACCTTCCATTACAGATTCTAATTCAGTTCCTTTACTTTATTAATGCAGAAATGCCTCAGGTTCAGTTATGGCTTTAAATATCAGAACCTCTTTTAGCTATTTGGGATGTACTCTTTCCTAAAGGTATCACATGTTTTTCTGCAGCTAATCAGTCCGCTAAAAATGATGTAAACATTTTAAATTCAGCAGATCATTGTTATTGATGTCCATTATTTTACTCAAATAGAGCAGAGCCATTAAGTCCCATTGAGCATATGAGAGTTTTTTCCACCTTCAGAGAGCCCCCAATCTTCAGAGCCTTTTTGCTGTTAAGATTTTCATGTATTTTAGAATTTGGCATTTACTCCCTAACTTTGGCGTTTGTATTAACTTTGCTGTTGATCTATCAATGTTTGCCCGAAAGAGCTAGGATGTTTACATTCTTAGGAAAGAAAGAAAAGCAGGAATACCATTCCATATTTGTACTTAGTTTTCTAGCATCATGATGGCTGCTTTATAACAGCTCATAGCAATTATATTGCAGCATCATTTCTGCCTGTGGAATCACTTTGGTATGCAGATTCTTAAGTATGCAGCCCCGCAGATTAGGGCTTTCATTGCTGTCAAAGATAGTTATTACTCCAGGAACCTTTCCAGGGTTGCTACCACGAATACTTTTTACTTTTATGGTGACTTGGTCTCTGAGGGTAAAGACAGTCATCCAAAAGAAAACTTTTTTGTCTGGAAATATCTTGGTAGCAAGAGGAGGAAAGGTCATGATGTTCAAACCAAAACCCAACATGAGAGCAGGTTATGAGTTTGAATTGAGGTATTGAGTGTAGAATAATAAAAAATCGTAGTGCATTCGAATGTACATCTGTCACCTGATTTGAATATACAGTTTTAACTTTATTTTCATTATTTAGACACATGATTTGTAGAACTGAACCCCAAGGGCTGAAGCTGGTGTTTAGGATCTGGATAGCAAGCCCTATAAAAGTGAAATTTTGAACTTATGTCTAAAATCTTAGCAACTATCATTTTGTCGTGCATCCTCTGAGCATTCCTCTGGTATTAGTTGAAGAATACAGACCTACTTAAGGCTTTGGTTTAAGAGCCAGTCGGGGTGAGGGAAAGCTTATTAAACCTTGTTTTACGGGTATGAGGCAGTTTTGCAAAATGCCTGAAGTGGAAAATTAAGGAAAGGCTGGAGCTTCTGCAAGAGTTGCTGGATGATGTAGACTACATTTTCTGTCAAACAACAACAACAAAAACCTCTGAAACTTTCATTGTTGCCTGAGATCACGATCATCTCTTTCATCCTCTCTTAGTTATTGCCAGGTCCCTGAGACATCATCATATGGATTGAGAATAGTCCCACATGTGACAGGAAAATTTATGCTAATTTTCTCTTATTTCAATAGATTATAATGGTGGAATTTAAGAAAGAGATTGTCTTGTTTTTATCACTCACACTGACATTTTTCCAACAGGACTTGTCAGTGAATTATACATGAAAATGCAGCTCCTGAGAAGAAATTTAGTTCTCCTGATAGCAAGCTGGTGTGATTGATATGCCATACATATACCACAAAATAGTTCATGTATTATGTATTAGGTTGATGAGAACTCAAATCTGATACCTGCTTTCTAGTCAGTCTTGGAAGACCTGAAGATGAAGAGAGAACAACAGAAGAGAAAACTGAGGTTTTTTTTTTTTTTTTTTTTTCAAATTTTGCAAGAAATTACTTATTAACACGACTAAATTAGCATAGCTGAAAGTCTTCTCAGATTTAGTCTATGAAATGTAAATAATGTTGTTAAATTTCCCAGAGAAGTTTTAATTTTCCAGTTTCACTTGATGTTGGTAAAATAAATCTTTCCTGGCATGGACCAAGAAATGGCAAGCTCCACATGTGAGTGAGAATGAGTGATCTTTGTCTTTTTGCACATGGCTCGTTTCACTTAAGATAATGCCTTCCAGCTCCATCCATGCTGTTGTAAATGAGAGGATTTCACTTTTTTATGACTGAATAATATTCCATTGTCTACAAGTACCACTTTTTCTTTATCCATTCATCCATTGATGGACAAAGGTTGATTCCATATCTTGGCTATTGTGACTCATGCTACAATAAACTCGGCAATGCAGATAACTCTTCAATATACTAATTTCCTTTACATTGGATATATAGCCAGCAGTGGGATTGTTGGATAGTTCTAATTTTAATTTTCTGAGGACCCTCCATATGGTTCTTCATAGTGACTGTACTAATTTGCAATCCCATCAACAGGGTATGTAGGTCCCCTTTCTCCACATGCTTGCCAGCATTCATTATTACCTCTCTTTTGGACAAAAGTGATAGAGAGTAGAATGGTGGTTACCAGAGACTGAGAAGGGTGGAGGAGAGGGGAGGGGGATAAAGAGGAGATGGTTGATGGGTACAAAAATACAGCTAGAAAAGTAAGATCTGGTATTCTGTGGCATAATAAGATGACTGTAGTAAACAATGATTTATTGTATATTTCAAGATAACTAAAAGTATGGAATTGAAATGTTCCTGACACAAAGAAATGATAAATGTTTGAGGTGATGGATACCCTAATTGCCCTGGTTTGATCATTACACATTATATGCTTGTGTCAAAATATCACACATACCCCATAAATATGTATAACTATTATGTATCCATAATAATTTAAAATAAGAAATGTTTTAAAGGTGGTAAGCTGCATGTTCTCACTTATAAGTGGGAGCTGAATGATAAGAACTTACAAATGCAAAGAAGGAAACAACAGGCACAGGAGTTTACTTGATGGGGGAGGCTGGGAGGAGTGAGAGGAGCAGAAAAGACAACTTTTGGGTATTGGACTTAATTCCCGGGTGATGAAATAATATGTATGACAAACCCTTGTGACACATGTTTACCTCTGTAACAAACCTTCACATGTACCCCCAAACCTAAAATAAAAATTAACAAAACAAAATAAAACCAAAAGGTGATTAAGCAATGAAACATAGTAATTACATTTGGTAACTATTGACATTAGCAATATCTCTTAGTTATGTGATCTGATTAAATTGGGAGACACTAAAAAGGAATACAATATTTTCAGGGTAGGAACTCACTCAGGATCTAACATATTATATGTGGAACGCAGTCTCTAAAGGAGTATTTTCAAAGGAAAGGAATTACATCATGTGCTCACACAGCTATTTTGTGTCAAATCACAGTTTATGACAAATAATTATACCCTATTTTGAATTTGTAACACATTGAGTCATAATATCATCTATTTTTTAATCTTTAAAAACATTTTACATATAACTCTAAAATAATAGAAGAAGAAGGAAAACGAAACAAAATAAAACAGGTCTTTCCCAACCACTGGTTTGTGGATTAACCAGGCAATCTTTTATTTCTTCTGCCCCGTCCCTTCCATCTCCTCCCCAACTTTACTCCCCAGCCAGCCAATTACTGTTACACTACTGTCCTCTCCTTTCTCTCTCCTCACTCTAGGGCTCCGTGATAGAGAATTTAGACTATCGTTTAGGCAGTTCACAGAGGCAGTTTGTGTGGTGGGTAAAAACACAAGCTCTGGGGTCACATTTCCTGGATTCAAGCTCTGGTTCTAGCTTTGCTAGAATCAGAAGAAGTACGTACATTTTCTGATTCAGCATTTTCTTACCTATAAAATGAAGGTAATGGCAGTCCAGTTCTACATGTACAAGTGAGAACACGTATTTCTAATAGAGATTTTGTAGAGATAAATAATATAAGGATGTAAAAGATATGGCATAGTAAATGCTCAAGGAAAACAAACCACTAATATTTAGTCATTTGTATTGTTACTTGTGCTGGGAAATATGATAAACAAGCTTGTCTTGTTCCACCTTTCAGTTATGAAATGTGTAATTATGGAGTGAGATAGAACATTATATTATGAAGAGATGATGTCAAATATCTGGATAAAATTGGAAAATAAATGCAGATGTTTCATACATGTTTTATAGCTTCTCTTTTCACTTGTCATGTTTCCTTCATGTATGTTTATGTGTTTGTATGTGTGTGTAGGAAGCCAACACATTTGAATTCACCAGTCCCTTCTTGAACACCTCTTTGAGCTGTAGGTACATCATGGAACTTTGCACATGTTATTTCTAATACTGATTAAACATCTAGACCAATAAAATTCATTAGCACCGTTTACATTTTAGAAAATTAAAGCTCAGGGTGGTAGCGTAACTCATCTAAGTTCAGACAGGTAGTAAGCACTGGAGGAACACAATTGAAACTTGTATCTTGTTCCTTCAGAGTTGGTACTCTTTCCCACTACTACATGTATTTTATGAATCCAAGACTAACGGCTTAAGGAGACTGGTTGATAAGTTCACTGATAAAGAATTGGTATCATCAGTACTAATAAATTGTGGTCTAAACTTAGTTTTGTGATGCACAGTGTCTTTCATTTTCATAAATAAGAACACTTCCAAGTGTTAGAATCTTTACTCACATAAACATATACAATTATACAAATTATAAAATTGTATAATTACACACAATAGAAGGTAAGGATCTTAGGTACACTAATACATGGTTATCCTTCTTGATGCTACTATGAGAGACTGTCATACCATTTTTATTTATTTGGTTGTCATACCATCTTTATTTGGTTGAATAGTTCTATAAAAAATGGAGACAACGTAGTCCTTCAGAAAAATTTAAGTGACAAGAAAAGCTATCATACCTAACAAGGTTCTTGAGGGAAACAGATTTCTTGTTGTTCCGATGAAGGCCAGTGAAACGCAATCTCAGCAGTTGATTGTAAATGTTGATCTGAGAATGTATTCTCTGAAGGAATGCTAATGACTCTTACCATGATGCACTGGCTTATTTAGATACCATTAAAAGCTCCAGCTTGACAAGCAGGATGATGAACTGCACTTTTCCTATCAAGCAACACACGCTTAGATAACAGACAGCTCTATTAAGTTGGGAGATTATTTATTTTTAAAGAATCATTTTGCATCTTCTTCTGCAATCCCAGTTTAAAATTCAGACAACTCATGGTTGATAAAGAGAACTTTGCCTAAGATTGGGCCTTGCCGCGGTACAGAGTATAACAACACCTCTGTTTTTATCAACATAAAACCTCTTTGGTCCTCCAAAGTATGAATTTTCTGTTCAAATCCTGGTATCTCTGACTCCATTGAATGAACGACTTTATGCCTCAAAAATATGCTTTGTTACCTACATAATTTTTATTATAAATAAATTTCAATAACTGAAATGTGAATGACTCTAACCCTGACACCCTCTAACCCTGACACCCTCTAACCCTTTCCTTATTAAAAAATTTCTTGTGACCTTTTATTTTAAATATTTCATGCAAGACAAAACAAAACAAATATATTTAATAGCTAAGTGAATATTTTCAAAATTAGGTAAAATTCTCTTTCTCATTACTTTTGTTACTTCCTTAAAATCTTGAAATATTGATTTCATTTAATATTTTCCAATAAATTAATATATTCTTCCCCAAGAGGTAATGATATTGATTTGTCAGAAACAGAGCAGGCTTTCTATAGATTATAGTTTATGACAATGGAAGGATAGATCCTGCCAGAACAAAACTAATTGAATCACTTCAAATTTCAACAATGCCACTGCTTTGACTCATAAAGGTAATATTTTGCTTTCAAGAGCATCATTTAAAATGTACTTGTAAATATAAACTTTAAACCCATATCAGTTAATATATGAATTATAATTTAAGACCTTAGCAGGAATTGGTGGGCAACTTTTAGAGATAAATTGAAATACATTTTGTGCCCAGTCAGAAATAAGCCTAGCGATGAAAACATCCTTCAAGAAGCGCTGCTTACTTCATTTTCACCTCTCTAGACTCAGAAGCTTCATTTTAATAAAAAGGAATAAGGCTTGGTGGAAAAAATCTAGAAAAAACATCATGAAGCATTCTTAAATATGAGACCATAGGGTCGTCATGTACGGTTCATTGAAAACTATTGAACTCATAAAATGAAATCTAAGCACATTAGCATCATTTAGGGCTCCAGCAGGAAATAGGTGACATGCTCAAAGAAGAATACAAGAGAATGTAATGCAGAGAATAAAAGTAGTTTTAAGGGAACAAGCAAATAATGAAGCACCCAGAAACCCAGAGATTAAGAGCAAGAAACCATTATCACCTGTAGGCCCAAAGGTACAAAAAGATAATGTGTGTTGTTGGAACCTAACGAGAGTTAAGGCGATGATGGGGGGCAGGCTGACGGGAGCTAGACTGAAGAACGGAGCCACTGCCAAACCATGGCCCAGCGCGTCCACCAGGGAGAGCACAGACCGAATCTTTTGTTCCACTTGCTCTTTGATCTCTTACTGGTGCTTCCTGTTGACCAAATCCAACCAGGAGCCAGGAGCCAGGAGCCAGAGTGCAAGGGAGCCCAGCCAATGTGGTCTCTAGAGGCCAGTCTTCCCTGCAACACAGGAGAGGGTAGAGAATGGACTTGGAAGGGCAGAGAGAGAATAACTAGCAAAACACTTTACCATAATCATCATTATACAGGATATCAATCCCTAGTTATTCCTCACTAAGGAGCTGATGGGAACCCTCTGCCATTATTCTACTCCTCTGGGTTTCTCTTCTTCCAGGGTCTGAAGTTCCCTGGAAGCTTTTTATTCAGTTGTTGTTCCACATCTTTCTTCACCAGAATATGATGCAGTGCTTATGGCAGGGATGCTTTTACTTTCTGCAAAATAATCTCTTTTTTCTTTCTTTTTTACTAAAGTTTGCTTAGTACCATGCGTGGAGTAGTGATTTCAATGAAGCATTTCTCTCTTTGACATACTCCCTAATATCCAGGCTCTCTGGTGTCCCACTATACTGGGGTGGTTTTTTCAGTCCATTCAGCTGTACAGCTCTCTCCTCAAACAAGCATATGATCTCAACTGTCATATGCCTCTTTCTTATAGTCATGGCGTTTCATTCATCTTGGCCATGGGAAGGATTTTAAAATTTATTTTAATGCAAGAGGTCACCTTCTCACTGGAGTAAAACCTTACAATGTGGAATAATCATCATAATAATTTTTTTATTGTTTTATTGAGACAGAGTCTCACTCTGTTACCCAGGCTGGAGTGCAGTGGCACAATCTCAGCTCACTGCAACCTCCGCCTCCAGGTTCAAGTGATTCTCTTGCCTCAGCCTCCTGAGTAGCTGGGATTAGCATGCACCGCCATGTCTGGCTAATTTTTTTGCATTTTTAGTAGATACGAGATTTCACCATGTTACCCAGGTTTGTCTCAAACATCTGACCTCGTAATCCGCCCGCCTTGGCCTTGGCCTCCCAAAGTGCTGGGATTACAGGCGTGAGTCACCGTGCCCGGCCAATCATGATGTTTTGAGACAGGGTCTCATTGTGTCCTTCAGGCTGGAGTGCAGTGGTGTGATCTTGGCTCAATGCAACCTTCGCCTCCTGGACTCAAGCAGTCCTCCCACTTCAGCCTTCTGTGTGGCTAGGATCACAGGCATGCACCACCATGCTGGGCTAATTTTTTTTTTTTTTTTTTTTTTTTTAAGAGAAAGGGTCTTGCCACATTGACCAGGTTCGTCTTGAATTCCTGAGCTCAGGAGATCCGCCTGCCTCAGCCTCCCAAAGTGCTGGGATTATAGGCATCAGCTACTGTGCCTGGCTTGAATAATTATTTTTAATTTCTAATCAATGTAAACTCTAACATCTTTTCTCATTCTCTGTTTTTTATTTCTTTTATTCTGGTTTCTTTACATTGATTTACTTTCTTTTTTCCTGTTTACTTACAATGCTATGCATTAAATGTTAATATTATGGTACATGATAAAGTGTGTGTCTGTGTT
The DNA here is from genome assembly GCF_048565385.1 of Saimiri boliviensis. Classification (NCBI taxonomy): domain Eukaryota; kingdom Metazoa; phylum Chordata; class Mammalia; order Primates; family Cebidae; genus Saimiri; species Saimiri boliviensis. The sequence continues at coordinate 168,877,564 of NC_133451.1, read as the reverse complement.
TGTGTTCATAGTGTGATAAGAAGTGTTCAAATGTTCTTACAGGCTAACAGGTGAATTAAAAATCAGGGCTGGTGTTACACTTGACAGATATGATTATTTCATTCTACTATGTCTCCTTTTTTTACTCAGATTCGAAATCAGAGCAAAGCCTCAGGGTCTGGGCTCTGTGAGGGAGATGAAGTGGTTTCTATCAATGGCAACCCTTGTGCAGATCTCACCTACTCTGAAGTCATCAAGCTCATGGAAAGCATAACAGACTCTCTCCAAATGCTCATCAAAAGGTACAACCAATTTGCTGGAATATGTATTTTCTCTTGAAGCTACATGGGAATGATTACAGCTTCTACCACATATGTAACTTGCCATTTGTAGAGAAATTAGGGGTGCTTTGTAGAAGGTTAGTATAGTTAAACAGAAACACCACTGTGTTTTTAAAATGTCAATTCTATTCAACCATACTTTCTGGTTAATTGAGAATTAAGTTGAAAATCATTGTTTCAGGCACTTTGTTGAAAGTCTTAGGGATTTTAGGCTCTTTCCTTGTAAAGCTCAATATATCGAGCACAACTTAATATTTCTTTGATAGGTCATGATTTTGTGATGGATCAGAATCACTCAATTGTAATTACCGGATACACAGATGAATTAAAAAGGTTTAAATATTAGACCATTCAACTATACAATTTTTCATTAAAAGAGGATGCGTAAGAGACGGAAAAGGGAAACAACAACAGAAACTGACAAGTAGCCAGATTTCTCCAGTAAAACCAATATTTGGGGATGGACAAAAGCAGATGATTAGAATAAGATTTTTGCACTACAAACACAAGTCAATTGGTAATTCAGTCTCTTCAAATACCACCATCCCCATGTAGTTGTTTAACAATATAGAAGAAACCTTTAAACATAAAAAAAGAAAGAAAACAATGAGAACAAAAAAACTTTAGCATTGACATTTTTATGGTGTACAAATCACAGTACAGTCCATACTGATTTTGCAACAGAAGCCCTTAGTATTGCATTATAATGAATCCAGAAAGGAAAGCTCTGGTTTCCTGGAGAGCAGATTTTAGGAAGATGTCAGAGGATATCTCAAGATGAACCTTAAAGCCCTCCAGGTTTTTCTTCAACTTTGCAGAAACACTATGTCCAGTTACCTCTCTGCTGATCATTCAGCATGATTCTGTTCTGGGATAAAAATGAACTCACTGTGGCCAAAATCTTGAGACAATAAAGGATATGCAGAATTATTCTTATAATCTTCTATCTAAAGATTTACCCATCAAACCCAGTGTTTAAGGTCTTAGAGTCCTTCCTTCATATTATGAAGAGGTAATAAGTTTATAAAATACATAAATTTTATAAAATAAAAAATTTACAAATAAATAATTAATTAGTAGGATTCAAAATGGAATCCCAATTGAAATTCAAGTCAAAAGCAATCATCATCATCACCACCATGACCACCACTTGGAATATCTGAATATTGTTTCCTGCAGTAAATATTTCTCTCACTCATACCACTGTCATCTGTCAGTGGAAGACAAGTGTTTTTACTTTTCCTGAACTATTGCCCAGAGATAGCTAGGTGAGACTATTTTAAAATAACTCCTTTAACATTCCCTATCTATTACCTTAAATTTTGTTAAAATGATAAGATTTTTAAAATTCTATGATTCTGACACATAAATTGTGGACTTGATGGCTACCTATGTAGAGTGAAGGGAAATGAATGTTTTAAGGCATAAAGCTTTACTCTCTCATGCTTCTATGATTTTTACTCATGTCTATACATTTACTTCAGCTGCTGATAAATGTTAATATTTATCTGGCCATTTGTCTGTATTCAAGTGTACAAGGCTGGCATGAATTGAAGCTATCCTCTTCTCAGCTTCACAATTGATTGCTGGCATAATTCAAAGTGATTTAATCTAATTTCATCACAGGGACTTCCTAAATTAAAACTCTCTGACCTTTTGATACCCTTAAATTCAGTTTAACAGTATATGTAACATTTTCTACATAATAATGATCTAATTTGCTAACATCATGCTTTTTAAATACTATATTACAATGTTGTATAAATACTGTATTACCAGGAACCTTTTCCAATTACTTGCATATAGAGAAAGCTGCGTTTTGTTTAACAGTTAGTTTGTTTTTGTTATGTTTAGTTTTGTTTTGCCAAATGCAGTGGAAAGCAAAGTTAGGAGTATTTTGAGCATTGGTCTGAAATTCCACTACCACATAAATTCTACGGTAAATTCCTTTGAGAAGAATACAAGTAGAAGCTCACACACTCCAGCTGATGTTCCCTGCATTAGTCATAACGATCTTTAAAGGAAGGAGGAGAGGGGCAAAGATAATTATGCTGCTTCTAAAATAAAAAATTTACAAATCCAAAAATGAAGACATTTCCTACAGCTGTTCTGTGAATAATACTTCTAAAAACAATTGGAGTTTCAGAAAGAAGCTATCCAATTACTAAACTGACATTGCTTCTTCTCACAAACCCAAATTTGCACAAACAACTGAGAAGAGTTAAGGTCAAAATCAAAGAACTGTGGTGTACAGCTCCAGGCTCCTTAGCCGAGAGATAAAGGAACAGTTTGGCTTCAGGTATTCTAAAAAGAGAATGCTCCAAGAAACAGGTTCAAATAGAAGAAAGGGAGACATCTCAGATTATAAATACTCCATGACTTAATGATTCATTGCAGCATGGAAAGGATTTCTCTTTACACAAGAGTACTGGGCTGGGTCCACTTATTACAAAACACATACTCACTGGGGCTTAAAAAACAGCTTCTATTTCATTCCTTTCAAGAAAGCACAACCTCTAAAAGGATTACTTGAGTTATCTGTAAGTTAAGATTGATCTAAAGCTGCTGGACATGTGACTATGCGACTTCATAATGTCTAGACCAAAAGTTGGTCAATAAGACATTGAAATGCTTTGTCACATTCTAGCAGACCCATTATACGAGATACCCAGATTCCAAGTACTTACGGGATCCATGTAGCTACAACCTGTGCTTTTTAAAAACAAAAGCTGAATTTAGGATGGATTCAGGTTTCACAATCTTGTGTAAGAGTTTTGTTGCACTTTAAACAAAGTTTATTTGGTATCTCTTTAAGTTGCAATATGAACATGTTGCCACCTTCTGTTTTCAAATATGTTGCAACTGACATTTAGAAGAAAATATTTTAACTATATCATGTATTAGACATCACAAAAGTGTCAGGAAGTTCTTTGGCAGGTTTAACACAGTCTGACTTGTGTCTGGAATGATTTTTCTGTGTGCAGACCATCCAGTGGAATAAGTGAGGCTTTGATGTCTGAAAATGAAAACAAAAACCACGAGCATCTCACACGTGGAGGGTATGTGGAAAGTACGACCCTGCAGATTCGACCAGCCACAAAGACCCAGTGCACAGAGTTCTTCCTTGCCCCTGTCAAGAGTGAAGTTCCCCTAGCTGAAGACCAAAGAAGTAGTCTCGATTTTGCAGGGAATTTGAAGGAAGAAACAGGCCTGAGCTACCAAAGGGCTCCCCAAATGCCTGACTCCCAAAGAGGGCGCATGGCAGAAGAGCTGATCTTAAGGGAGAAGGCAGAAGTAGAACAGCCCGGCCCTGTGGTTGAGCTGCAACTCTCCCTTTCCCGGGAGAGACATAAAGGCACAAGTGGCCCTTTAGTGGCTCTCCCGGGAGCTGAAAAATCTGAGTCTCCTGACCCAGACCCTAGCTTGTCACAAGACAGAATTGTTCACATAAACTCAATCCCTACCAATGAGAAAGCAGACCCTTTCCTGAGGTCCAGCAAGATAATCCAGATCTCCAGTGGCAGAGAGTTGAGAGTGATCCAGGAAAGTGAAGCAGGGGCTGCAGGACTGCCCCAGGTGGAAGTGATCCTCGACTGCTCTGACAGGCAGAAGACAGAAGGGTGCAGGCTTCAGGCAGGAAAGGGGTGTGTGGATTCTCCAGTGGAAGGAGGGCCGTCAGAAGCACCTCCTTCTCTGGTATTCTTTGCCGTCTCATCAGAAGGCACAGAGCAGGGAGAAGATCCACACTCAGAAAAGGATCACAGCAGACCTCACAAGCACCGAGCGCGGCATGCACGTAAGTCCTGCCTGGGCTGTCAGAAGGGGCTTGGGAGTTCAGGGCGTTTTGCTACTTCTTGGCTTGCATGAATTTTTCAGCAAGGTTTTCCTTATGTTTCCTACTGGCTTAAATAAATATTTAATTAATGCACAAAATCACAAATGTGACATTGTGGAGAATACCAGTTTCTAAATGGGAAACAGTAAGTTTGAACTTCATATAGATTGAAACATTTTTCATGAATTTCCTTTTATTCCCAAAGGCACAGGAACTGTTAAAGAAAATAATATTGTCAATGAACCTATTCAGTTTGATTCAGAAAGTTGAAATATTTCATGGTAAAATAGCATAAGAAAGCACTTGAAGTCATGTGTACTCAGTTTAAATGTCAAAAACTGTTGAGTCTGCTACTGAGAGGTGTCTTTAAAATAAAAGCTCTACTACTGATATCAAAAACAGATCCTCGTTTTGAAAAAAATCATTGTGCAGCTTGATGATGCTTGCAGAAGTGAGTTTGACAGACAAGGACATGTGCATACTGAGCAGTTACATGATCCTCTCCGTTTTGTAAGCCTTCATTAGACTGCAAAGTGTTTCATCTACCTTCTAGACACAGATGTCAGTCTCCAGCGCCATGTGGAGGCATTTAAATGTTCCCAAACATAAAAGATATTTAAATTCAATGCTTCGTATGGCATTTTGTTTTACCCAGGGAAGTGAAGACAGAAAGGAGAACAGGGATAAGAATTACAGTTAGGTGTTATGATTTCTGTTGTTTTCTTTCATGTATTTTTTAGAACTAATTTTGGAATATGATTTGAGGATGTAAAGGCTGACAGGCAAAGGCACTTGACTATAAATGATAAACAGCAGCAATGCATTCGGTTATTCAAAGTATGATATTAAGTCTTCTAACCTATTGTTATTTCTTTCAGAGCATATTTTTAGCGTAACCATTTGTAGCTTTATTGGCAAATGCTGTTAATCATTCCTTACACTTTAAGCATCTGTAGGCCATCTTCACATTTATAGCATATTAAACAAGAGTATTGAGACACCATTCACATACTTTACATGTTGGCACTGAAGTTAGCAGCAACTGTGCAACTGTGACTGTCAATTTAATAAGTTGTATAACACTAGTCAAAAAAATGAATTATATTTATTAATAACCACACTTATAACTATATTCTCTCTATAAAATTTGATCACCAGGAAATGCCTGTAATCTTATTATAAATTATTTCCTCGGATTATATTTTATTTTCAAAAAACTAACTATTAAGTCTTACTTGTTTCCAGTGACAAAAAGAGCTAATATATTCAATCACAAAATAGTCAAAACATTTTTCTTAATTTTCCACTTAACTATTTTAAGGAATTAAAAAATTTAGGGGACTCATATTCATTATCATTGAAAACATGATATAGTTAACTATATAAGTTATAGATGCTATATGTTTATTTGCTATAAATTAATCTGTCACCAATTTATTTTTATAATAGTAATAAAGAAAATTTTAAATATTTTTATTTTATAACCATAATAGTCTTGTTTTAAATGACTTAATTTCTCCATCAGTTTTTGCACAGTTAAAAGGATCACAAGTCAATTTTTACATTTCTCCAAGATTTACCCTTATTCTTGCTTCAGTTAAAGTAACATTACATTTCCAAAATAGCAATACATTTACAAACAAATCTGTCTAGAAAACTTTGCAGCTAGAGTTTCTTTATGTATTTACAATAATGCCATATTTTGAATTATAACTATTATTGATTCAATACCCTCGATGATTAATTCAGTGTTTTGTACTTACATTAATCTAATAGCTGTAAATGAAAAGATTTGGGGCAGTTGTCAGGTTAAAAAAAAAAAGAGAGAAAGAAAAAAACCTCAATAGCTAAATTCATTACATTAAAACACTTAAGAAAAGTTTAAAACATCTTCTTGGGACATTCGTCCCTTTTTAAGATACCTGGAAACAGTTTTATGCTGACATTTCATTTTAAAATGTAGAAGTATAAGGTAGTTCTGATCTTGTTTTTCAGAAAATATTGTCTTTAGATCATGTTCTTCTTAATTCTGATTTTGTCCTATTAATTGGCGTGTAATAGCCAGCTTTTAGTATTAAAGTGGAAGTATCTCTAGAGAAACAAGTGTATGAAACATATATTCTAATCAGCATATATAAAATGTTTTTTATGTAAACAAATAGAATATGGCATTGTTGAGTGTTATATAGAGAGTATATTATTGTAGAAGAAAAAGTGTTAAGAGAAATAAAAAAGAGAAATGAGTTGGATTCCTTCAAACTTCAGTACCCAATTGTAATTTTTTACATATTTGTTTTCCCCCAGGAGAGTTCATTTCTGAGCTGCTATGGCGTCTTCCTTGAACTCATCAGCTCAATATAATTTCTTTCTTTTTTTTTTTTTTTTTTTTTTTTTTTTTTTTTTTTTTTAACTTTCTCTAGGGCTCAGGAGGAGTGAAAGCCTGTCAGAAAAACAAGTGAAGGAAGCAAAATCTAAATGCAAAAGCATTGCCCTGCTTCTAACAGATGCTCCCAACCCCAACTCCAAGGGGGTGTTGATGTTTAAGAAGAGGCGTCGGAGGGCCAGGAAATACACCCTAGTTAGCTACGGTACTGGCGAGCTTGAGCGAGAGGCGGACGAGGAGGAAGACGGTGACAAGGAGAATACAAGTGAAGCCGCATTTCTTGGTGCAAGCGAGTCAGAGGTGGATGAAGAGCTACTGTCTGACATTGACGACAGCACACAGGTTGTGAACTTTGACTGGGACTCCGGACTGGTGGACATTGAAAAGAAACTGAACAGAGGGGACAAGATGGAGATGTTACCAGACACCACAGGCAAGGGAGCCCTCATGTTCGCCAAGCAGAGGGAGAGAATGGATCAGATCACAGCCCAAAAAGAAGACGACAAGGCGGGTGGAATGCCAAGCAGAGAACAAGATGCTGCCCGGACACATGGCCTGAGAACCATGACTTCATACCAAAGAAAGGAGGAAGAGTCGGTCAGAACGCAGAGCTCTGTGAGCAAAAGCTACATCGAGGTGAGTCATGGTCTTGGCCATGTGCCCCAACAGAATGGCTTCAGTGGGGCATCTGAGACAGCAAACATCCAGAGGATGGTCCCCATGAATAGAACAGCCAAACCCTTCCCAGGGTCTGTGAACCAGCCAGCCAACCCCTTCTCGCCAACCCGAAACATGACGAGTCCCATTGCTGACTTTCCTGCACCTCCACCTTACTCTGCGGTCACTCCTCCCCCTGATGCCTTCTCCAGAGGCGTCGCAAGTCCGATTGCTGGCCCAGCACAGCCGCCTCCGTGGCCCCAGCCTGCCCCATGGTCCCAGCCAGCCTTTTACGATTCATCTGAGCGAATAGCTTCCCGAGATGAGAGGATCTCAGTGCCAGCAAAAAGAACAGGAATATTGCAGGAAGCCAAAAGGAGAAGCACGACAAAACCCATGTTTACTTTTAAAGAGCCCAAAGTAAGTCCAAATCCTGAACTCTTGTCACTCCTTCAAAATTCAGAAGGCAAACGGGGCACTGGAGCTGGAGGTGATTCCGGACCGGAAGAAGACTACCTCAGCTTGGGAGCAGAGGCTTGCAATTTCATGCAAAGCACCTCTGCCAAACAAAAGACCCCACCTCCTGTTGCTCCAAAACCTGCAGTCAAGTCCTCATCCTCCCAACCAGTAACTCCAGTCTCCCCAGTCTGGTCTCCAGGAGTGGCTCCCACCCAACCTCCGACCTTCCCCACATCCAGCCCATCAAAGGGCACCGTTGTCTCCTCCATCAAAATAGCCCAGCCTTCTTACCCTCCTGCCCGGCCTGCAAGTGCTTTAAACGTGGCTGGTCCCTTCAAAGGACCCCAAGCAGCAGTAACCAGTCAGAATTACACGCCCAAACCAGCAGTTCCCACGCCAACAGTCAATGCTGCTCAGCCTGGCGCAGTGGGACCATCCAATGAGCTTCCAGGAATGAGTGGGAGAGGAGCTCAGCTCTTTGCTAAAAGGCAGTCGAGAATGGAGAAGTATGTGGTCGATTCAGACACAGTGCAGGCCCACGCTGCTCGAGCTCAGTCTCCCACCCCATCTCTCCCAGCCAGTTGGAAGTACTCCTCCAATGTCCGAGCACCTCCTCCTGTGGCTTATAATCCCATCCACTCCCCCTCCTACCCACTAGCTGCTCTCAAGTCTCAGCCGTCAGCTGCACAGGCCTCCAAAGTGGGCAAGAAAAAGGGGAAGAAACCACTCAATGCATTAGATGTCATGAAGCACCAACCATATCAGCTCAACGCATCCTTGTTTACTTTCCAGCCTCCAGATGCGAAGGATGGCCTCCCCCAAAAGTCATCAGTCAAGGTCAATTCAGCCCTGGCCATGAAGCAAGCTCTTCCTCCTCGGCCAGTGAATGCTGCCTCACCTACAAATGTGCAGGCTTCCTCAGTATACTCGGTCCCAGCCTACACCTCTCCCCCATCCTTCTTTGTAGAGGCCTCCTCACCAGTCAGCGCGTCCCCGGTGCCTGTGGCCATTCCCACCTCGCCAAAGCAAGAATCAGCCTCTTCATCTTATTTTGTGGCACCAAGGCCAAAGTTCTCAGCCAAGAAAAGTGGGGTCACAATTCAGGTGTGGAAACCATCTGTTGCAGAAGAGTAATCTTGTAGCTGAAGCTGAGTGTCCACTTTGCTTAAAATGCTTTGTTTGCAGTGTTACTTGAGTCCCTGAGAATGCCTAGCAAAGTCCTCAACTTACTTAATTACAGATATGTCACCTCCCAATCTGGGTCCAAGGAGTAAAATATTTTTAAGGAGTCAAAAATCCAACTCAGATTGACCTAACATGTATTTATCTTCTTTGCACACTTAAAAAAATCCAGGAGCACTTCAAAATAGACAGGTACCATTTTATTAAGTAAGCAGGATACTTAGGATGTATGCAGTGGCCACAAGAAAGACAGTGATCAGTGTTATCAAACATTAGCAATCAGCCTTTATGTAACACAACAGCTGTGCTCCTATGGTGACAGGTTCAAATGTAGTGAAGATATAACCTATATTGACTGAAATTTCCCTTTTAGGTAGTGCCTTTCTCTATTACTGGTATTAAAGGAATAAGAAATCTACTGAGGACAGGGAGCAGCTCTGGTCTGTCAATCTCAGCCACCTGTTTGGTATCACAGAGGAGGTACTTGGGAGGATTGTTGGAATGTATATAGTTTAGTAAGAAATGGGTAAGAGGGTCTTAGCGATTACTGAGCACTTACAATGTGTTAGGTTCTTTGTCAGATGTTTTTACATATATTAACATTTCAGAAGACTTATTTAAAGTAAATGGGGTTAGGCATGATGGTTCATACCTGGAATCCCAGCACTTTGGGAGGCCGAGGTGCGCGATCGGCTTGAGGCCAGGAGTTGGAGACCAGCCTGGGCAACATAGTAAGACCCTGTCTCAATAATAATAATAATAATAATAATAATAATAATAATAATGAAGCAAATTGGATAAAGAAAGAAGGATAATTATCTTTAAAGATTGATTCCCACCCTCCCTCACCAGTTACTTAAGGAACTAAGTGAGTACATCTCCAGTTGCCCATGAAAGCATAAGTTTGTTTTCCTCAGCTGAGGCAAGTGGTAGAGTATACAGGATAATGAAGTAATATGTAAAAAGCAGGATGCACATAAAGGTATGCATGTTTATTGTTTTGTCTGGAGAAACCACGTGACTGGGACCTAAAGGGTTACTGATTGCAGGGGCTGATTGTGAAGCACGAGGAACCCCATGTGTGTGGAGACTGTAGGGTGAGAACACACAACTTTTAGCATCATTTCTGAGTGACCCCACAGATTCTTTTTCTTGTGTTTGTTTTGTTTTTTGACAACTGCTCCTCCCACGTTCCTTGCAATTCTATTCTCTCACCTTCACTTTGTTATTTGTATTTGATGGACCAGGATAATTCAGGCAAGGTTACCTTGTATAAACTTGAATTGGCCACACACCATGTCGTCACTTAGCTGGCTATGAAGTGAATAATGGTACTGAAAGTAAACCTGAAGACCTTTCTTAGATCTATTTTAAGTCTGAGTCTGACCAACCATGGAAAATATTCGACATGAATTAATGTAGAGAACTATAAAGTATTTATGACAGCTCCAAGGAAAATCCTCTACTCCATGCAAGAGATATGTTTAGAGACCTCTCAGATAAACTTGCCTGGCTTGAGGGTACACAGCACCATTTTAATCCTCCGAAAATATCTGTATTCCTGTTCTTTTTCTGCTGTCACTGTCAATCTGCTGTATTTTTCACTATCCTATTAAAATATTACCATCTTCTTTATCTGTTCAATGTCCATATCTTAAAATATCTTTATTTTGTGACCTATTCTGATCTAAGTAACTCCTCTGATATTTCTCTATATGGCTTCCCCAACAATTTCATTGGTGGCATATCTGTCTCTCCATACATTGTAAAACTGTAAGCCTTAGTATTTCTAAGACATAAAAAGGAGAATTAAGTCAGCTGCAGAACAATGGGGCTTATTCTTCTGCTTTTTCTCTGGAAAACACTTTCATTGCTTTTGGCGGAAATTTACCTAGAGGTTACAACCACGGGATGTAGCTTGGTCTCTTATTTGCCTTTTTGGGAAATCAATTGAGATTAATACAGGATAAAGGAAAAAAGCGATCTATTCATTATATAACACAGTTGTTTGTATGACTTGTTCCCTGCAAAGGAAATCTGTTGAATGCTTGCATTTTGAATTCTTTTCTAGTAGAACAACCAAAAAAGGCTTCTTACGGTGCAACAGGAAAAAAGATCATTTTTATAGCTTTGCATTCTTAACATAGCATTTAAAGAATGGCATGAATTAGAGGAAAGGCGTGGAACACACAGGTAGTCAGTTTGAGATCATCGGCTCAAAAGTATCCTAGGATGGTAATGACCCAGAAATATTTCCAGTTGTCTAGTGGTTTGTGGCATGCAGGAATGAGAAGTGTTTTCTTTCCACTTCCTGTTGGACAGGTGGCAATCTTAGCAGAGCCACTATTTGGAGTTGATAACTAAAGACCCAAATAACATGACTATATCTTCTGGTCATCCCAGGACTATTTAGAGTTTCCCAAAACCTTGTGAGAGGCATGTCAGGCATGCAGTAAAAGCATCTATGACTTCAGCTGGGCACTGGCAGCATAGGTCTCATCTTGGACCATAGAGTCCCACTTTATAGGAGATGGTGGAAATTCCCCAAAACAATATCCACAGCAAAGTCTGACCTCACTCTGAGGGAGATGGGAAGTGGGTGGGAGGACTAACCAGCTCCCTAGAGTAAGAGGAATTTCGTTTCCCTGTCTCTCCAGTAGGGGGCTGAATGTGCCACCTTTCGGGTTGGGTGATCTCAGTGTGACAGAAGGGAGAGTTCGACCTGCAGACACCAGTTTCCCTACCATGGGCACACTTTCAATCTGAGTGTTGTTGGCTTAGCTGTGTTGGCAGTAGTTTGATGGGTTGATCCGCTGGTTATGAGGTGTAAGGGACGCAGTTTTTGTTTAGTTTTTAGGATTTTGCCTCTTCCTTTGTCCTTAGTTTAATTTCTAGGCACGCACATCCGTGAAGCTGGTTTTCACTGCGAGCTCAAGAGTGACAATCATTTCCTGTGTTCCTATGTTATGTTAAGTGCCTTATGTATATCATCCCAAATCCACTGCATGGTTTAAATGCGGGCACTAGAATATAAACAAAAACGATCATCACAGTTTCTGACTTTCTGCAGGACCTTAAACATTTCTTTTTCCATGAGTTTCCCCTTAATAATGTGTCAAGCCTCTCATCCTGACCGGAATGTTGTACTGTAGTGAATCTTCATAACCCTTGAGATTCTAGGAGCAAGGAAGGTTCAGTGGACATGTAAGTACAGCATCTTCCCCTCAGTCTTCTAGGAGGCCACAGTGAGTCCCAGAACTGGTAAGACTGGCAATCTGAGCATTGTAACTTTAATCTCAGAACATTTATCAGGTTGACACATCCTGTTTTTTAGAGAGGAAAAAAAAAACATAGTTTCTGCATTGACAGTGTAAAGCATACCTTGTTAGGAACATGTTTTGTAAGACACATTTGGGTTTTCATTCTAGAGCATGTCAAACTTTGTACTTCAAAATATATCTAGTATGATTGTTAGTGATAACACATATAAAGGCTTTGCATGAACTGTTTTATTTAATTTTCACAAGAAGCACTTATTTTAACCATAGGAAAACCAATCTGAGTGACAAATAATTCTTTAAAATAAGCCAGGGTTATTTAGCTATTCTAGAAAGTGCCAACTTCTTGCAAGAAGCAGGCATTGTAGGACAGCTGAAAATGATCACACAGCCTAAATTCTAGCCTGGCAGCAAGAGTCACATCTGAGATGTCAAAAACACATGATAGACATTGAAAGGGGGTGGACTAACATATGTGGGACCATTTTCCCATTTGCAGTTACGAGATTAAAGTGCTTTGAAGGTCATAGTGCTACTGAGAAGCATGTCGAACATTCTGTTTGGCTCTTTCACAGTAAACCCTCTTAAAAGTAGAAGACACATGGCTGTTAGTGTCTGCGTTTAGATTTAATCTCCCAAATAAATGCCCCCCTTTGCTGCATATCACTTCATCCAGTTATAAACTAGGGCTTATGCAAGTACCCACATTCTAAGGGTGAGTTATTGAAATCAGTTGCTATTTATGAGTCACCACTGGTCCAGTAGGCAGGGTATTTGAAGTTATGGTCATCAAAAAGAAATGATTGTTTTTTGAAAAGCTAAATGCTTAAAATACTTCTAGAGGGAAGTGGTAGGGCGTATGTTCATTCCCTCTTAAAATCAGGGTTGTTGAATTTGTTTTTAAACATTTTTATAAGTTCATGAGAAAAAATATATAAATTCTAAGAACCAACATTTTATTCCCAGAAACATGACCCTCGCTGGCCTTGGGTCCACATATCACTGGACTCTGGGGGACACAGAGATGCCTATGACACTTCAGTACTGCCGAGTTAGTCAACAATTATTCTGGGAAAAGCAGAATTGAGTTCTTCTCTAGATGTCCCACCAGGGTTGGCCAAGGGCCACAAAGCAGGCTAATAAATTCCCACAGGATCCAGACACCAGGCAAAATTGCTCTAAGAAGTCAGTCACTGTCATCCCTCTGTGGTTCTAAAACAAAAATGACAGGTCATCCTATGAGCGTCATGCCAGTGAAACCCTCTCTTCTGGAGAAGCCCTCGAATCAGAATTACCTTTTTTCTTGATGTTATCAGGTACAGCCAGTTTCTTACTTTTTTTAAACTGTATGTTTCTGTGGTATGTATATTTGTACACCAAACTACCTGGCATTTGGAAATCACAGCACTATTCAGAGGCAATTGAATAAAGAGAAATTTAATTTAAAATATCAAATCCTGTCAGACATTTCTCAGACGTCTGATTTTATCAGTTTGTCAGCCAATAAAGTGCATCCCAAGTGTACAGGAGAGAAAGCTAGACTTCTAAAGAGTCCTGGAGTTTAAGTATTTTTTTGTTATTGATATAGGTAATAATTTTTCTAATTTGTATTTTTTGGTTCCAAATGTAAAGCTCCTCATGTTTACCTCTGTTTTTGTCATTCTTGACATGTTTATTTAAATTATGTGTGCTCTGTGACTGGTGAAATGTAAATCTGTGTAAATCCGGGATCTCTAGTCAAGATATCATCACAAGGACCTACTTCCTAGCCTGTCTTTCCTTCTCTACCTGATAATGTTCATACTTAAAATAACAACATTCAAAGGTAACATGAAGAAATCCTGCTTTCACAGCTCCTACTTCTTGGGCTCCTTAATAACTAGTGATGGTTTGTTCATGAAAAATTTTAAAAATCAAAAGATTGCACTTGTCCTTGAGTTGAAAAAAAAAAGCACATTCTAAGAATAAACAGAAACATCTTCTTCTTGGAAGTAAATAACAAAAGCCATAGGTTTTGATTTGTCTTTTCTTCAGGATACATGGTAGAAGTCAGGGAATCGTTGATACTTTTATTTGTTGCAATAATCTGTTTCCAAGACCACACAACAACCCAGAATCAAGCATTTTGGTTCAAGTGAGGATGACATGGGTGGGGACAGAAGCTGTGGCAGTCATTCAAATAACGCCTTGGGCCCTGAGAAAAGGCAGGAGACAACATATTAAGTTTCTACTATACATAGAAAACATTTTACTTAAGTTTTGATAATAGCTAACATTAGCTGAACACAAACTTTGGGCCCTGAATTGTGCTGAGTATCTTTCATAGATTACTGCTTTTAATCAGCAGTCCTTGTGAGCTAATGATCACGCATCCATTTTATAGGTTACAGATGTGATTCTGAAGTGCAAAGAGGCCGAGTAACTTGCCAAAGATCATACAATTTTAAGTAATGGCCTCTGGATTCAGTCTGCAGCCTGGCTTCTTAACCAATTATACAGTAATTTCATATATTCTTCCAAATTACACTGAAAAGGAAGGTATTATTCTCATTTTACAGGTGAGGTATCTGAATCTGAGCAGCTAAACAACTTGTGCAACAATCACTAAGCTTATAAGCAGCGGATTAGGGTTAGACTTAGATATTCGTCTGGCATCCAAACCTGTGCTCTCCCTACACTACTGCATGGTTTCCACAGTCTCATCTGACCCCGAAATTTCCCTCACTGAGACTGCTTAATTATCAATTTCCCAAACTGATCCACCAAGAGCCTCATTGTCCATGCTTCATAGATGGTTTTGACCACATTCAGTGATATTAGGAAAGATTCCATTTCCCAAGATTGCTCAGAAAATTAAATGCTATAACACATGTTGAAAGTGAAAACCCATCTTTGAGAAAGAAGCATCTGTTCTATTAGTAAAAAAGATGAAATTGACAGCAATGTTATATGACTTCTCAAAATCCTTTCATTTTCTCATTTTGGAATTCATAGGTATTGTGCGTGGGCTGGGAATGGGGAAGAATGTGATTTTTAAAAATAGAGCATAATCAAAGTCTCTGCATAAAAGGAAGTGCTCCCTTTGGCTTTATGCCATTTCAACTAAATGTAAAATTCAGAGAACTGTCTTATTAAGTAGTGAATCAGCATCAGCACCCAGCATGGCTTGCTACTAAACCAACAATTACTTGAGGTATTTCAACAAGAATAATTCTAAACAGAATAATGCTGAGGGAGTCACAAGTTTTCAGTATTTCAAACTACACTTTAAAAAGTAGTTACTCCTGGAATCTTAGAGTGTTATGGTGCCAATCTCAGTCAGGATAGCAGTCAAGGGCATGAGGCAGCAAACCTTTCCCACCTCAAAGATTCCTTGGTGGAAGATTTCTCAACAGTTGTTTCCATCAAAGACTTCCCAGCAAGCACATTTTTAAACCTTACATTTTTTCCAGTGGCTTTTTTTTCCTTTTATATATCATTGTTATTTTGAAAACATCTCCTGAGGAACTAGCGTGATAGATTCTAAACATAGGTTTTGAACAATCCCATCACCAACATCAAAAAAAGAAGATGTGAGCTTCTAGGATAATTGTAAAAACTCCTTACATTTGCAGAACTTTATTGCTTTAATTTAAAATCATAGAGCCCTAATAAGGCAACAATGATAGGGACTTACCATATACTAGGTACCACTCTAAGCATAAGTCTTAACTTCTTTTTGTCACCACAAAATGAGGAAAGTATGATGTAGGTAATATTATCATCCCACTTTAAGATGAGGAAATTGAGATAAAGAAAAGTTAAGAAACTTGTGTAACATGGCAGAGCTAAGTCTCAGGATCCAGCAGTCACACTCCATGACTGTCCTCTAACCACAAGACTGTACCCATTCCCTTGATTGCAAGAAGATTCAGGTCACAGATAAAAGGAACTGCTCCTCAGAACTAATGAGTTTTACATGTTTCAGAGATAACTCCAAAGTTACACTAAACCTTCTAAATCAAAGTAAGAAGTATTGAAACATCTTAGAGTTTGGTAGCTCCAAACAGTAGACATTTTTAAACAGGGTACATGGGGAAAAGCTGTAGTTTTCATCTCTATCAGCCTATTTGCTTATTAAAACTCAGTAATGGCAAAGGGAAGCTCAACATTTTGCTGGTTTCCATTGAACAAACTCCCACAATGCTCTAGACCAAATATCTCAAACACCCACCGCTTCCAGACAGCTAGCACTGTATATTACCAGAGTTATGCTAATTTATACCTGGCAAACAAAGAAGAACAGAATAGTGATGAGAGAAACCTTCAAATTTTGGTAACAATAATGCAGAACGTAAAGTTCCTTCCAATTTTTAAATTAAAAAGAAGACATGCTTATTTTAAATTTAGGAAAAGCAAAAGTAAACACTTTTTAAAAATGAACTTCACATACGATTAGATGACATAAGGTGTGTAAACCTTGAGCCCACAAGAAGTACATTTGTAGTGGTCAAGAGTGTGGATTCTAGGGCCAAACTCCCTCTGAGTTCCAGGCCTGCCTCCTGCTTGTTGGGGGACTTTTGACAAAGGATTCAGTCGCCCTGTGGTTCAGTACCTCAGCTGTGAAATGGAGACAATAATAGGTGTATTTCACAAGTTGCTATGAAGATTAAGTGAAACAGTATGCATTATGTGTATAAAACAGTGCCTGGCACAGAGAAAGTATTCCACACATGCTAGCTATTCTTCTTCTAAGGGGCACTCAATACACAATAACTAGTATTTCAGAAACTTCCAATGAGGAAAATGCAATTCAACAAGTTATTTTGTGTTCTCTGTTAATATGAATCCCAGTTTGAGACCTACCACAACTAAAATAGAAAAAGTAGAAGGAGTGTCGCTATAAATGTCACATAGACACAAGGGATCCATTCCCAGGAGTCATTAATTGAGAGAGCTTTGTTTCTTCTCTTTTTCTTTCTTACTGAAGCTTGTATGTTACATTCCTCTGTATTCAGCCTGTTTGTCCATTTTTTCTTGCTTTGTGTTCATCCATTGTGCTAACATTGTTTTCGTGGGAGACAAAGATGAGACCAGATTCAGAAAGACTGGTTCAATATTTTTATAAAATAAACTTAACGTCAGCTTTGAGCCTCTGCTATAAAGATACTATGTTCAGTTCAAAGTACCAATATTACGTAATGGACTTAGCAATATGAAGAGAACTCTTCTGGAGAAATATTTGTAAACCGAACGTATTCTCTAAACAGAATAGTTGGTATCCTGAGTAAGGTCCTGGTAGCATAGCTGAGGCTTCAATAGGCCTATTACACTGAAAGTGGAGCAGTTGGCAACCCTATCCCTGAGACTACCCCACTTCAGACCTGCCACAGTTGGGCTGACCTAGGAGGGCACAGCTCACAGCTGTCCTTATCCCTCCTTTCCACACTGTCCTAGGACAAAGGGTCAGCAACCTGGCCTTTTTAGAGTAATTGATCCCTTGCCTGAGAAGCATGATCACTTTCCAAAAACAGAAAGACTGAAACCTCGGCCTGAACAGAGCAAACTCCCAGCTCAGGGCAAGTGATGAAAAACAATTCTAAGAAGCTGAGCCACTGATAGAGGGAGGAACTCAATATTCCAGCTGCCTTTCAAACCCAGGGAATTTTTGTGGGTTTTCTGGTACTTCTAGAATCCTTCTGAGTCAGAAGCAGAAGTCAGGACTCATCTTGAAGATAAAAAAAAATCAAAGCAAGCTGAGATTCTGGAAATTTTATCTGAATCCAGAATAGGTTGTGTGTCAAACACAATTAAATTGATTTAGTTTTGCTTTCCTTTTGTGTCATTTAATTACATCAAAAACAAAACAAAACTAGGTCTCTTTCTGCACTGAAAACTGTTAGTTCTTTTTTCTTTTAGCAAGGCCAAGACTGATAAAGAGATGTTCACAAAACCATTCTCTAGAGCTAAGAATCTCTAAGGAATTGGTTGAACTAATAGAAAGTACTAATTTAAGGTATCATTCCAGTCTTTCCATAATCAGGTCTTTGGCTTGGAGTTTTGTTCTTGTTTTTGTTTTTTAAATTCACACTCAGCATCTGTTGGTTGTGGTTGGACTACTTATTACTGTTTATTAAATGGTGCAGATCATAATTCTTCATGTAAGTCCAATATGGGCTAGATTTTGAATTATACATTATGAAATACCCACTGATATGTCATAACTCATTATGGGCAGTATTACTGAAATAAAGAGCAATGCTAAATATATTACTTAGAACTTTTAATTTTAATTTTATGTTAAATGAACTAATATGATTTCCTTTATATACAGCACTTTAGTATGAGCAAACTATTCCCTTCATAGTATTGTAACATATAGTTTTCCACCTTTTGTTCCTAGTGTAAAATTAAGATTTCCCCACCTCAGAGATGGTCCTACCTTAGAGATTCTGATTTACGAGGTGTGTGTGGGGCCTAGGAATTAGTTTTTCTAACATACAACCCAGGTGATTTTGATGCTAGTGGGCTGTGAACTACACTTTGAAAAACACTTTTCTAACATGCAAACCACTAAGTCAACTTTATTCTTTAAAATCCATAAATAGTTTTCCTGTTTATCCAGTCAGGGACAGCCAGGCTTGTAAACTGCACCTGCTTCCACAGTCTTAGTGCCCAGTCTAAAAGGAACAGGCGCTGAAGCACCCATCTTGCCGATTTTATTTCAAACGTCCAAGAGATGGCAGCAAACTCTCTTTCCCTCTCAGTGCTTCATAGGCAGCCGTTCTAAAGCTTGTTGCATTACAATTTGCTTTGAATATATTTTTTAAAAGACTAAAGGGTGCCTTGAGATGCGATTTTTATCTGACCCCCTGCCTTTATTCAAGAATGAGTATAAATGTTTCTAGGAATGGGGTAGAATGATACATTTTTATTACCTAGAAAAGAGATTGAATTTCCTTGGCTGTTTTTTCTTATCTCTGGGGAAAATGATCGTATGACTTCCCTTAACTGTAGGGCCCTAGACTGTTCTCTCCAAATCCAAAATGTTCTTACTAATAACTAGCTTAAACCTATCTGGCAGTAATCTAAACATTCTTATTTTGGGATCTAGGCTAAAGGATAATTTTGAAGCACTTCCAATGCTTATTAGCTTTTTAAAATGAAAATAAATATGATTATAAAATTTTCAAAGAAAAAGGAAGTTCATGCACTTTATGCATCATAGGAAAAAAGCCCAATATTTTTGTTTAACTTCAACATTAATCTTAACAAATAGAGTAATACGTCGACAAAATGCAGAATCAGTCAGAGGCTGCTTACATGTTAGAAGAGTGTACAGAACAAAGAAACAGGCAGGCCCACCTGGTGACAGCTTTGATCCTAACAAGCACACTGTTTTCAAAACTTTGACGTGGCGTCCGGGCGCGGTGGCTCACTTCTATAATCCCAGCACTTTGGGAGGCCGAGGGGGGTGGATCACGAGGTCAAGAGATGGACACCATCCTGGTCAACAAGGTGAAACCCCATCTCTACTAAAAATACAAAAACTAGCTGGGCATGGTGGCGCGTGCCTGTAATCCCAGCTACTCAGGAGGCTGAGGCAGGAGAATTGCCTGAACCCAGGAGGCGGAGGTTGCGGTGAGCCGAGATCGCGCCATTGCACTCCAGCCTGGGTAACAAGAGCGAAACTCCGTCTCAAAAAAAAAAGACAAAAAACTTTGATGCACTAAAGTTTATTTCTAAAACAAAAAGATAGTGACGTGTTTGGAAGTTCTGTGATGTAAAATATATGTTTGTACATTTACCAGTAGAAAAGCCTAACGGGAGAGCTGATATTCATGAAGGGAGGGGTAATGCTGGAGCCTGGGTCACAGCACAGGTTTGATGCCGGGTGGTCAGGTCGTCAATGAATGACTGATCTATTCATTGTATTTTAAGGGAACTTTCCTGCATTAAACTTTCTAATACTGAAATAGACAGGATTCAGAATGAAACTAAGAAAAATAACCGTTAACAGAGGAACGTGCACACCACACTACCAGAGAACATCTAATGATATCTAAGACACAGATCAAAACAGATTTGAGACCAATTTTTTTACTAATATCAATTGGGAATCTTTCTGCAAATATGTAAGCTCTAGACATGTCTTTTTCCATCCTTTCCCCAGTAGATTTTTTATTTTTTGTTTTTTTAATGGATAATTGCTTAAGAACTTCGATATGCATACGACTGAAGGATCTTTTTCTCTCTTGCTCTCAAATGTGCATTTATGAGGACCTAGCCATTTTACTATCTCCAGAGGCTACTTTTTATCTTAGGCTAACATTATATATTCGAAGTGGTTAAGAGGGCTGATTTGGTATTTTAGTTAACTCACAATGTTTTTGTAAATTCATAAATGCATCTGCATGAATCGATACTGAAAGTGAAAAAAATTATTTAGCAATTGTAATAGTCAATAAATACCTAACATCAAATCAAAATGAAGGCAAACTTTGGGATGGTAAGAAGTCAAGAAAATACTAAAGAATAAGATTATTTTAATAAATGTGTGGTCTACATGGCAAAACTTGCTGGAGTATTAATGAGCAATGTTGTCTCTAAACAATTAAACACTGCAGTTAAGAAAGCTATGCCAATAAAAACCAGTTGTAATAGCATCTAAAGCCATGGGCAAAATTCACTATTTGGTCTCTAATTTCAAACGTTTAATAAGTAGACACGCATTCCAATCACAAGGCATCCTTTTAACGATTAATGGCAGACTACAAATATATCTGGAATTAGTGTTTTCAATTGAGGTAAATCCCACTTATTCTGAAGAAATGTAGCTGGAATACTTCTGATAAAAGATGTTTCTTAATTTTCCCATTGGTATTTGAAAAGCACAGTATCGTGACCATCATTGAATACTGTGTAATCCATGTTTCTTCTGGTGGTCTTTATTCCAGCAAAACAATCATACATTTGAAAATCCCACCTAGTTTATGGCATCTCTGTGTCTCCAAAATGGAATAACATGCATAAAATTATTGTGTAATTTTAAACAACAAACAGGAAAGATATTAAATAAAACTTACCACTTGGGCGAGAGAGTTACTAAAGTGATGAGGGAATTGAACAATTTTTTTTTCACTCTGTGCTTAAGAAAATAAGTTGTTGATGCCTTTTCTGATGAAGAGCTGGATTTATGATTCCTGATTTTATTTTTATTTATTCATTTATTTTATTTTTGAGACAGAA
The DNA here is from genome assembly GCF_048565385.1 of Saimiri boliviensis. NCBI lineage: Eukaryota > Metazoa > Chordata > Mammalia > Primates > Cebidae > Saimiri > Saimiri boliviensis. The sequence continues at coordinate 168,856,222 of NC_133451.1, read as the reverse complement.
TCTCACTCTGTCACCCAGGCTGGAGTGCAGGGGTACTATCTCAGCTCACTGCAACTTCTGCCTCCCGGGTTCAAGTGATTATGAACCCCAATTTTAAACATCACTCTGGGGCCATGTTTTTGAAGAGAAAAACATAAATATGATAGGGAGTTAATCTTACATTTCTCAAAGAAGAGTTAAACAATTTCCCCATGGCCTAGGAAATTAATCCAAGGATCTATTTAATAAGCTTAGAAACATAGTGGACAGAAAACCAGTTACAAAGGCCAAGTCAGTCACTTTCCTCATCCTGTATTCTCCATATCCTTGTGAAATTATGTTGTCACACGTTGTATGGTTGCTGATGTGTCTTCATCCTCGCCATTAACTACCTTTGGGTTGTTAGATATTTTTAATGTAATTAGAAGTTGTGACAGAGGTTGCTTCCAAACAGATCAGTGGGAAGTTTTGAGAATGTTATTGTACAAAGGCCAAATCAAGGTTATTACATGGTATGCACACACTTCTTAAGAATACTTGTTTTTAAAGTCATAATTGATAAAATTTTTCTCTAAAAAAGCAAAAGGCATTTTAGTTGGGAAATAATTTTGTTTAAGGGCTGCTAGCTCTACTTCAAATAGCAGGCACATAATTATAATTGAATTTAATATTAAAAATGTTAGTTTTTTATGCTCCCGATGATGACTCTCATAATAAATTGCTTACCATATGCCAGGTACTGACATTTTTCTCTACAAAAACTTCCCACATCCTGGGTGCAGTAGCTCACCACAATTCCAGCAATTTGAGAGGTTGAAGTGAGAAGAAGTCTTGGTATGCAATGAGCTATGATAGCACCACTGCTCCCCAGCCTGGGTAATAGAGAAAGACCCTGTCTCAAAAAAACAAAAACCCCAAAGCTCCCACCAGGTCAAATGATCATTTATTTTAAACAAGGTCAACATCCTTTGTTTATTGTGAAAATTACGATTTTCTTTGTAGAAACTGATAAAATCTGAACCTTTCATTTATATTATTCAGTTTTTCTACTGTGGGAATCTAAATAAATGACGTTTACTATTTAAATCTTTAAAGGAAAAAGAAAACTTCAGAAAGTATTTTGAAATGTGTTTAACATTTTTTTTAATGTTTGAACCAATTAAACTAAAGTTTTATAAAAGTAAACTTAAGTAAGGATGTTTCCCCAAAATTATATAAAACTAAAACAGCAATCCCAGCTACTTAAATAGAACATAGTCTATATTGATACAAGTATTTTCACAGGCTCTAACTTGTAGAGTGACATACTTCTTTTTTGAGAATAAAGAAAGGTAAAAGGGTAACAATTCCTGGGCTAGTAGTTTTTTTTTTTTTTTCTGTTAACAGAGTTAATGCCTTAAAATATATTATTTAAATAAAATTTTATTACCGATAGCTTTACTTCTCCAACTTCCCTGTACAAGCACATACTGGCTGTGCAACCTAAAGTAAGTTACCTAATTTATGTGCCTCACTTTCCTTATTTGCAAAATGGAGACTATAAGGTTGCTGAGAGGATTAATTGAGGTAACAAACACTGTGTTTAGAACTGTGGTTGGTACAGAGTAAAAGTTTTATACATTTTAGTTACTATTTTCATTGTTTCAAAGATGAAAGAGACAACGAAAGTATATACACACATTCCTCCCTCATGTTGGTCTTCTTGACCTTAAACTGAGCATCGTTATTTTTATTCTTTTATAACAGAAGGTTAAAAAAAAAATCAAGAAGTGTATATTTTGGCCCACTCAGACCTAGCAGGGAGATGAGGTCAGTGGCAATGTTTCTGGCCAGCCCAGCTGCCTGTGTTCCGACGACAAGAGCGCAGCCGGGCTTGGCACAGCAGCCCCGGAGGCGTGCACTGCTAATGCCACTTCAAAGGCAAGTCTCCCTCCTATTTTTATCCCAGGTCACCAGCCTGCCTATGCAGTTGCCTCTTGAACAAAAGGTCCTGCCAGGTCTCTGACACCTTTAGGGCCACACAGTCTCTTCCCACAATAACAAAAATAATCTCCATTTGTTGGGCTACGTGGCATTCCATTTATAAACACAATCTTTACTCTGCCAGTAATCTTGAAACTGTAGTTGGCAGTATTACTCCCATCTTACAGCTAAGGAAAGTAAGGCTGGGAGAGGTTGAATCGCAGGGATAACAAAAGACAAGGGCAGAACTTTCAGGTCAGTGTGACATCCAAGTTTCCATTCTTTCCAATATTAGATGCTGGCCTCCATTGTCATTTACAAGCCTTACGCTTTCTCGCAAAGAGATTTCCTTTAAGCAGCAAGTAAAACTTTTTATTTAGAAGTCTATTGTTTTGGAAGAGAAAATCTAATCTAGAAGTTAATCTAAGATGACTAGTCAGTAGCAGAACTAAGATGATAGGCTACAAGATCCTATCTTTTATTTTGATGTCAGAGTATGTCCATTGCATTCATGGAACTATTTATTTTACTTTATATTTTTGAGATAAAGTTTCATTCCTGTTGCCCAGGCTGGAGTGCAATGGCACGATCTCAGCTCACTGCAACCTCTGCCTCCTGGGTTCCAGCAGTTCTCCCGGATTCAGCCTCCCAAGTATCTGGGATTACAGGCATGCACCACTACACCTGACTAATTTTGTATTTTTATCAGAGATGAGGTTTCACCATGTTGGCCAGGCTGGTCACAAACTCCTTACCTCAGGTGATCCACCCACTCAGCCTCCCAAAGTGCTGGGATTACAGGCATGAGCCACTGAGCCAGGCCCATGAAACTATTTAAATGACATGTGATTACCTGGCCACTTTTCTATTCAAAAATATGGTTTATTAGTTCTGATTCTCTGCTTTTTTCTTGGCAGGCACAGTAATACCAGGAAATTCCACTGAAAGAAATAGAAACTCTCATTTTCTAGGTAAGAGAGTCCTACAACAGAATTTCCAAAAATTCCACTTAGTGGAAGTAAACTTAAAATCCACTTTAAGAAGGCAGTAAGACTATTTTATTGAGACTAGAACAAAATAACCTTAAAAGTGTTTTTGTCCTCTAACTTCAAGCTTGATTATATTTAAATCGCCTTAAGGGAGTATTTGTTTTATATTTAAAGACCTTTAGGTAAAGGGATTCTATATCTCTATGCAAAAATTTTTTCCAGTGTTGAACTGTTTCTAGTGTCAAGAAAATTGTCATTGAAGCCTCATTAGAGCTGGGAGTGACTCTAAGAGATTAGTTATTGGAGGCTGCCATTTCCTCACACTTACTTGCAGTCTCATGATAAATGGTAAATCAACTTTCAGCTGGCTCTTCTTCAACCCTGACTAATTCCAATCTCCTTTATCTTTTTCTTTTTAGGTCTTATTTATTGCATCTTGCAAAGTATTTCAGGTTCTCTTTAGGGTTCAAGCTTAATTTTCTAAGACTTTTCTCGATTGTGAAATCAAAGCAGTTTTAAACTCTTAAACTTCCCCTGACTTGAATGCAAATTATTTATTTGGATGTTAAAAATCTTCCACCTGTTTAGAAAAATTGAGTTGTTCATAAATATTGGCTAATACTGTCTGTTTTGTTGAACATGACCCGGGGTGTATATTGGTTTGCATATATCGGAGGTGGTGGGGATAATTCTGTTTGTGCCCCTTGTTACGTGTAAGTGATGTGTGAGAGGGGCTACATCTTGTGAACTGACCTAACATTCTGGTGAAGAACCAAACTTTCAGTTTATGACAGTCTGATGTAGAAATTATCACTCATTTATTCAACAAGTATTTACTAAGTACCTACTTTTCTGGTGCCAAATACTTTCCTAGGGATGCCTTAAGAAAACAAAAAACTTTACCCTTAGACGAACCTTAATTTCTAGTGGAGGGAGAAAAATAAACAAAATGATTAAGTAGAACATTTATTATATTAGATTAGTGTAGGTCTAAGGGAAGGATTAAAGCAGGGGAGCAAAGCAGGGAATTGCCAAGCTGAGTGATCATACAATATTGGAGTAAGGCCTGAAGAAAACAAGATAAGAGTCATGCTGGTACTTGGAGTATTGTGTTCCAGACAGAGGATTGGCATGTACAAAGATCCTGAGGCATGAGTGTACCTGGTGTGTTCAAGGAATAGGAAAGAGGCCAGTGTGGCTGGAGCAAAGAAAGAGGAAGAGAAGGTGAAGGAGATGAGGTCAGATAATGCAAGAAGCCAGTTGGCAGATTTCGAGGGGTCTTGTAGGTGAATGAAAGGATTTGGTTTTTTTCTTTCTTGAAATGAAAAGTCATGTGAGGGTTTTAATGTCAGTGGACTGAGTGACATACTCTGACTTGAGTTTTAACTGGATAGTTTTGGCTGGCATGTTAAGAATAAACTAAAGGAAGCAAAAATGAAACGAGGGAAATCAAATAGGGGATAGTAGCAATAATCCAAATGAGAGTTTTTGGTGGCTTAGTCCAGGATGCTACCAGTGGAGGCTGATAAGACTTGGTCGGATGGGGGATGTATTTTGAAGTCAGTGCTGACAGATAAGATGTGGAGTGTGAGACGGACAGCAGTCAACACTGATTCCCAAAATCTTAATCTGAGCAAATGGAAAAACGGGGAATACCGTGTGCCTCCTAAATGGTTTCCTCTATTTGTGCACCCCTTCTAGGAGCTCTGCTTTTCAGAAACTCTAATCAATGATTAAAAAGGCAAAAGAAATGCCTTTTATTCTTCTTTGCTTTTCCTGGACCTCTTGGAATCTGTGTGTGATAAAGTATTTGTGATGAGTATTTACCGATCTTGTGTTTAAGAGAGAAAAGAGCCAAAGGATTTGAAATCATATTTGTCAGTCTAAGCTCTTTTCCCTACAGTGCACGTGTAAGCAGTATTTCAGCCAAGATAAATTTTCACTTTCAGAGTTTATGGTATACAATAGTTTAAACTTCAAAACATACATCACATTCATCTTCTTTGGCTTCTAGGACTGTTTGAATTGCTTTAAAATTCACTCCTTTTGTCCTACGTAAACCTCAGATGACACTTTCTTTTTCCATGTCAAGTGCTCCCTGCCAGTTACTAGACAGTTTAACAAGGAAGCTAACTAAGCTGTTTTATTAACAAGATGTGCGGATAAACCAACATGTAATTGACATGAAAAGACGGCTTATGTTAAGCTGAGAAAGGACCTCAGCTCCTCTGAGCTTTTCTTCTGCAGGCAGAGCCCCCAGGTACCTCACTTTCACGTAGCAGAAGTGCATTTAAATGTGATGCGTTGTATTCCCTATTCCCTGGTCACCTGCCTATTCCTGTGACAAATGCCAAAATGCCAGTATTCATTAAGCCAAATTTAATCAAAACTTAATGACCTTTTCCAAAATTTCTAAGATCTAGCTCCATTTAGATTGCACGGTTTTGAATCTTTTTTTTTGAAAAAGATATTCTCTCAAAACAAGATCGTTGCAAGTCTAGTCCAATTAGATTTAGGAACTCTGGTATGAGACTGCCTGCCTGGGTTCAGTTTTCCACCCCAATACTTATTAGCTTTCTACCCTTGGAGAAATTACTTACCTTCTTCAAGTCTCATTGTCCTCTGGAAAATAAGAATAATAGTAATGCCTTTGCTTCATGGGGTTGTGATGATTACATGAAACACTCCACATAATGCAATTGGCCCCCACTTCCTGGTACACAGTAAGCAATCTATTAATGTTGGCTATTTTTAAAGGCAGAGGTAGCAAAATGCCTCCTTTGTGTTAAGTCCTTTTGTGGGACTATGTAACACCAGATGACTCATGAGTTCAGTGGGAATCCTGCATGCATTATATTAGGCCAGCTGTTTAGCTGTGTGCTTAGTGTGTGCTCGCATGGGTTGAACAATTAAAGACGGAATGCTCTAAATGCACACAGACTGAGTGTTCCACATGTAGTTTTAAATATACTGTCTGCCAGATGACACAGTTCCTCGATCATTTTGAATATCATCTTCACTCATCACGTGGCCTTGTGTTTATGTACACACATCTACTTAAGAAAACCAAGATATTTCACCCACATTAGCCTTGCCCAACAAACTGGAGGAAGAAGGATGTGGAGAACTTGAGGGAATGAATGGCATAGGTATTATTTCTCCTTAGTTTGAAAAATAACAGATAACAACAGGATCATGAAGATATTCAAGGACTGAAGAAACTGGGGATGTATGAAGGAATGGCTGCTTAGAAGCAGAAGTAGATGCAATCTATTTTAGCAGCACCACTGAGGTAAAGGCATGGGAAGCAATGTGATTCAATGTAAGAAAGGAGTTCCCAAAATCTAGAACCTAAGGACTGAGCAAGGTGCTCTGGAAACAAGTAAGCCCTCTTCTCTAGAGCAAGGCTTGAGTGAGGCATAAGGTTTCAACTTTATTTGGAGTTGTTAGAGAAACATCTAAGAATTGATTTGTGGGGAAAAAAATTCCATTTTTAGCTTATATTTTACTTTAAAAAGAAAAATAAGACAGAGAGTTTTGTGCTGTACTGAAAATGAGATGACAGGATATTAAAGTTTTACCCAAGGCCCCCAGATAGAAGAGATGGTGCACACTGAAGAGTCTGGATTCAAATACAGGCTTTACAAAGAAAACAGTAGCAAATGAAATTCATGCTTCTTGAACCCTTCAGTCATGTCCAAGTGATTAAAAGGAGGTGGATTATGGCAAGGAGAGAGGATTTCATGAGAAGGAATTCTAGAGCGCTGAAGATGTGTGTGCTTTGGATTAGGTGGTGTGTAAGGGGTTTCACCTACTCACCTCAAGTTGTGTATGAGAAGAGCTTCAAAGTGTCTTCTCACAGAACTTCATGGGAGATACTTGCGTGAGGATGGGTAGGAAGTCAGAATGAGGTCTGATTCCCACTCAGGAAATCTGGAGGGCGAAGGACAGGATGACAGATTGTTTTGGTAAAAACTGGGAAATTTTCTCCTGTATCCCCACAGGCAAATGATGTGAGTGTTCCTCATGGACCAGGCCAGGAGCAAGGGAGAGCTGGATGGAGTCAACCTGGGGCCTCTCTGAGGGGGCAGATGAATCCTGGTACAAACTGTAGGTAGACAGCTTCCTAAGGGAGCACAGGATGAGTCCAAAGTCACCCCCTAGAACAGAGAAGAATTAGCATAAATCAAGGACTGGAGGCAAGATGTCCCCAGTGATGGGAATCTTTCAATATCCCATAAAAATGTCCCTCTCTGGGCCTGTCTGGCCCCAAGAGTAAAAGGCCAGAATATGATGTTGCCAAATCAAGTAAAAACTTACGCCAGGCGCGGTGGCTCAAGCCTGTAATCCCAGCACTTTGGGAGGCTGAGGCGGGTGGATCACGAGGTCAAGAGATCGAGACCATCCTGGTCAACATAGTGAAACCCCGTCTCTACTAAAAATACAAAAAATTAGCTGGGCGTGGTGGCGCGTGCCTGTAATCCCAGCTACTCAGGAGGCTGAGGCAGGAGAATTGCTTGAACCCAGGAGGCGGAGGTTGCGGTGAGCCGAGATCGCGCCATTGCACTCCAGCCTGGGTAACAAGAGCGAAACTCCGTCTCAAAACAAAAACAAAACAAAAACAAAAAACAAAAAACAAAAACAACAAAAAACTTCCTTCTGCTCTTTCTTTTCTACTCTTTTTTTTCTTCCAACCCCAGGGGGGCAGAAGGCAGAGTTAGTGACCTGAGAGAGGAAGCAGGGTGAAGAAGGCAACCAGACTCCTTCCCTGAGGAAGGCAACCTTTCTGAAACAGGCCCCAGCTAGGGAAGGAGAAGAGATTTAACTTTAAAATCTCTTTTTTATTTCAGGGCATCGAATCATCTATTTCAAAATAAAACTGGTTTGGGTAACTTAAGGTAACCATTGAACTATTCGTTAAAGTATGCAAAATGTCCCAGGATCTGCTAAGTTTTCTTGCAGTGGCAATGGAAAAAAAATTTTTTTTAATATTATTAAAAAGCTTAAAAGGTAGTGGAAGACAGAAAAAAAAAAAAAAAAAAAAAAAGAAGAAGCAATCTGATTCCACATCATGGGTAAAGCTAATTTAGCTTCTTGGTTACAGTTAAAGGCTCTTACATTAAAAAAAAAATAAATTCCCTTGATAATGATACAACCTATGGTGGAATGACAACTCAGTACATGCCATGCTAGGATTCTAGTCTCAGACCTTCAAATTCCAAAACAAAAGGCACACTTCTGTTACTTTCGGGTTTCTTTAGTCATTTCTGGCTCAGGGTATATCGCATGGCTTCATTCAACCAGCCAAGCAGAGAAAAGCAGGAGCCTTGGAAACGAGATGGAGGGAAGGAAACAGCACCAAAGAACACTATGAAAATTGCTTTGGGAAAATCCATTAAAATTAGAAGTATGGATGCTGGTAACAGTTAGAGGCCCGCAGTATTTTGGGCACAAGCAGAAACAATATTGTACCTACGGAATGATTTATTTCTATCCCAGTTGGATCGCTAGCCTAAAAGAGTTTATTATTTTATCCTCTATGACTAGTAGTTGAAAGAGTGTGAAGGTCTGTTTGTCAGTCTGGGGAAATGTAGAAGAGCAATGGTTATTTTGCTCATTGAGCTGATCATTCTTTCCTCACGACTGTTGTTACGTTTCTCATATGTGTGTTTGATGTGAGCTTTTTGCTTTCAGCTTCAATCCGAGTTTTTTTTTTTTTTTTTTTTTTTTTTTAGATGGAGTCTCACTCTGTTGCCCAGACTGGAGTGCAGTGGCACAATCTCAGCTCAGTGCAACCTCCGCCTCTCAGGTTCAAGGGATTCTCCTGCCTCAGCCTCCCAAGTAGCTGAGACTATAGGCATAGGCCACCATGCCCAACTAATTTGTTTTATTTTTAGTAGATGTGGGGTTCACCGTGTTAGCCAGGATGGTCTCAAATCTTCTGACCTCATGATCTGCCTGCCTCAGCCTCCCCAAGTGCTGGGATCACAGGCATGAGCCACTGCGTCCAGCCACAGTCCTAGTTTTAATTTCTCTTCAGAAAGCCGTGATTTACTCTTTCTATAGCATACCTCAGTGTTTTCGTTTTCTCTTTGCACATTCATCTCTTTTTTAATAGGATATCACTCAATAACGTTTTGGACTTTCTAAATTGTGTCGTTTCAATTCTTCTGAATATTTTCAAACTCAGTGTGTGAGAGGAACATCAAAAAGTAATTCCTGTCTTTCATGCAGTGTTTTGGATGCCTTATCACTGCAATGTATGCTTTCACATAGTACTTAATACTCCCAAGTATATTGATAATTACTTCTTTTTCCAGTTATTAGCCAGTGAATTAAACACGTGCATAGATGTTCAGAGGCCTCACCTAGATTTCTGCAAAGTCTCAGCTCCCTTTATTACCAGCCCTTCAGCCTTCTATTTAAATACCTAAATAACCGGCCAAAACAGTCCCTCAAGATGCTACATTTAATTGATGCAGGATTTTTTGCAGCCTCTTTGCCAGACCCGCAACAGGGGTGCCCTGTTTACTCAGCCCACTGTGCTCAACCCCTTGCAGGAGGAAGCACATGAGTGAGTGTGTGGGATCCGGCTGGCCACTCTGAGCATCAGCAGGAGCAAACTTCATGTGGGCCCACGGCGGCACCCAGGTGAGGTGCCTGTGACCCCAAAGCCCAGAGGGAGTGTTACATCTGCTGTCTATGGATGGTGGTTTGTTAGCGGCTCAGTTGGCCACTCGCCTCATTTTGTGGAGTGGCTGCCCTCCACCAGGGAGGCCAAAAGGCCAGTGTGATGGCCTTTTTGGGTACCTGCACTCACTGGATCCCGAGCTCTTGTCCAGTGTCCAAGAATGAGATTGCACAGACAATTGAAGGGCAATGTATTTTATTAAGCTATGAAAATGGCTCTCAGTGGAGAGGGGAGCTGAAGAGCAAAGAGGATGGGCAGGTTGTCTTCCCCTGAAGTCAGGCCATCTCTTCTGTAGTCTGGCCGTCTCCTCCAAGGTGCATCTCTCTCCCTCTACCAACTGAGTCTGGGGTCTTTATAGGCACAGGATATGGGTGGGGCAGTCCATAGATAGTTTTGGAAAAAACAATATTCTATTGGCAAAAAGACACTATTCAGAAAGAACCACTCAGAAGAGAATGGGCAAACAGGAATAGAAGTTCTCGCTTTGGACCGTGGGTTTCAAGCTATTTTGGCTTGAAGGTGGGGTTTCACCAGGGACACACCCCTGTCTGTCTAGAATTTCTCTGCCTCTTGCCTCTATCATAATCAAAGACCACAATAAGTAAAATCATGGGACTCTGAAAACTCTACCAGAGACTCTGTAGACCAGTGTTGTTTTAACTCTTCCATAGAAAGGACACAAGTGAGATGTAGACACATGCCACAGAAGACAGCTACATTTCTCATTACGCTGAGTCTTACCACTTCTCACAGTTTAGAAGACTCTCTCTTTTTTTCTATCAGGATAGTTAGAGTCTCTTCTCTATCTTCTCTAAACTGATCTTCTTTATTATTATTTATTTATTTGAGACAGAGTCTTGCTCTGTCACCCAGGCTGGAGTGCAGTGGCGTGACCTCAGCTCACTGTGACCTCTGCTTCTTGGGTTCAAGTGATTCTCATGCCTCAGCCTCCTGAATAGCTAGGATTACAGGCGTGTGCCATCACATCTGGCTAATTGTTTTGTATTTTTAGTAGAGACAGGGTTTCACCATGTTGGCCAGGCTGATCTTGAATTCCTGACCTCAAGTGATCCATCTGCCTCAGCCTCCCAAAGTGCTGGGACTACAGGCGTGAGCCACTGTATCAGCCCAAACTGGTTTTCTATAATTGACTTAATTCAGCCACTGTGGGGCTAAAACTAGTACTGGATTGTGCACTTATTGAGGGCAAGGACTTTATCATCTTTACATCTTCAGCTTATAGAAGAGTACCTGGAAACATTAGGTGTACAATATGTTAACTTGTATTAAATGAGTTTATGAAATCAACACATAAATAATGTGAAATAAAAACTAAGGCCTTAAAGGTGACTAAAAGCCAGGATTCCCCAGACCTCACCCAAATGTATAGTAAAGAGAATTATAAGTGGTTGTGAATTAAGACAAGATTAGTGAAAGAAAGTTTTTGCTAAGGTTCAACCATTGTAAGTAAAATTCAAATGATTAAAAAGAGAGAATCAAGATTCATTATATTGACCCCCTTGTTTTTAAGACAGAAACCAAGAATGAACAAGCTACCTTCTTTTTGTGCCTAATGGAAAAAAAAAAACAAAAAGAAAACACATGAATCTGAGATATTTTGCCCAAATTCAGGTTTTGTTATTCATTCCAAAGTTAAGAACTTAAGAGAAACGGTGTTGAAATTGTTCATGAAATTAGAGCACATTTTTAACCGCGGTAATGTTTTTTGTTAGAAAACAGGATGTTTTGATACTTTCAAAATTGATATTCCTGTCCTCTAGGTGTCCCAGGCTGCAGTGAGCCATGATCACGCCCTGCACTCCAGCCCAGGTAGCAGAGTGAGGCGCCAACTCTAAATATTAATAAAAATTAATAATATCGCCTTGTGATTAGTCAAGCAGAATATTAAGTATACGCAGAGGAATGTTGCAGGGATACAAACTCTCAAAGAAATAGGAATCTAATACATGTGAAAGGAAATGCAAATGAAACAAGAAGCAGGCATAATTCCCTCAGAGACAAAGGCAGTACACTCCACTTAGAAAATAAAGGTCCATGTGATCTTCGCCATATAAATAGATTTTGAAAGGAAAAGGACCAGCCATTTAATCATACCAATAATGTTAACTACATCTAAGGAGCTCTTGTTTGTTTTTGCTATATTTATTCACTAGACCAAAATTAGGTAAGAGGTTAAGAGTCACTTGGGAAGAGTAAAAAACTCAGTAATTTGAGGTTATCAATAGGTTTTGTTTATTTTGTACCAGGAAAACAGAATAGGAATGAGGGTGGGATGTGAATGCACATATGCCTGTGTGGAGGGCAGAGAGAAGGAAAAGTGGTTCCCAGTGATGATGGAACCCCTGCCCTGCCCCTGGTGGTTATGCCTAAGAAAGATGACAGCAGATGGGGCTATGGGTTCACAGACGGAGAGCAACTAGGAAGGCCAAGTGCAAATGGTGGGGTCAAGTGGCAGCCCACCATTTGTATTTTGCCCACTTCTGCAAAGGTGGGGACAAGCAGCCTGTCCTGGCTTTAAGACTAAGCATTCTGGGTTTTATTTTTCTTTTTTCTTTCTTTCTTTCTTTCTTTCTTTCTTTCTTTTTTCTTTTTTTTTTCTTTTTTTTTTTTTTGCAGTACTTGCTTGGTAATGGTGGCAGGAATACTTTAGACTAACACTCAGAACAAACTAAAATGAATAAAATATATTGATATTTTCATTGTTTCTAGGAGAGTGGACACTCCCTTTCTCTTCCTGGAAGATCAGTCCCACCCACCATTTCTACATCTCCTTGGGTATACCAGCCAACTTATAGTTACTCTAGCAAGCCAACTGATGGACTAGAGAAAGCAAACAAGAGACCAACTCCTTGGGAAGCAGCGGCAAAGTCTCCTCTCGGTCTAGTGGATGATGCTTTCAGACCCAGAAACATCCAGGAATCCATTGTGGCAAATGTGGTCTCAGCAGCTCGGAGGAAGGTGCTTCCAGGGCCTCCAGAGGACTGGAATGAGAGACTGTCCTATGTTCCTCAAACCCACAAGGCCTATATGGGCTCATGTGGAAGGCAAGAGTATAATGTCACAGCCAATAATAATATGTCCACCAATTCCCAATATGGTTCACGGTTTCCATATGCATACTATAGGCAGGCCTCAAGAAATGATTCCGAGATCATGTCCATAGAAACCAGGTCTGATTACTCTCTTCCAGTAGCTGATTACAACTACAACCCACACCCAAGGGGATGGAGACGCCAAACATGAAAGTTAGAAGAATGGATCATGTGCCAACTATGTTTTTCTAAAAAATGCTCCTTTGTAGGTATTTTAAACTTTTCTAATAGATTTAGATTAACTTTTGGCCTTGGCTTGTTTTCATAAGTCATTTATCTAAGTTTGTGTGTCTAGGCACATAGGTGAGTGTGAATCACTTCCTTGTCAGCTGATGCATAGAGAACTACTTTAAAGAAAATTTCACAATCTGCATTGATGTGCTGCCACTTATATGTAATTCATCATTTTAATTCCATTTATAGGTAGTCTATGCAACTAAACTCTACTCAAATAAAATAAAACTAAGTATTTCTTCCTTGAACCTTAGTCCAGGAAGAAATGAATGGAATATGGAGTGCTAATTATCATTACCTATAACAGCAAGGAATATAACATTGCAGAAATTTATCTTAGTGGCATGCCTGTGAGCAATTATTTTATAAAAATATTTTCCTTGGTATTATTTATCTACAACTTTTTAAAAAAATCTAATAAATTTCAGATTTAAAAAATAATTAAAATATGGAGTTCTCGGAAATAAATAAACATATGAGAATAAGATTATTATACATTTTGGAAGGACTTTTGGGAAATGCCATGATGTGTGGAGAATAGAAAGATTTAGGTATGTGATTTGTCTCTAATCTATTTTAAGCCAGAAGCCTATGACAGGAATAGACTTTGGGTTCAGGTGTCCCCATTTGTCAAATGAGACAATTGGATTAGCTAACCTTTTTTTATATTATTATTATTTTTTTTTGAGACAGAGTTTCACTCTGTTGCCCAAGCTGAAGTGCAATGGCGTGATCTCAGCTCACTGCAACATCTCCCTGCGGGGTTCAAGTGATTCTCCTGCCTCAGCCTCCTGAGTAGCTGGGATTACAGACATGTGTCATCATGCCCAGATAATTTGCTATTATTATTATTATTTTTTTTTTTTTAGTAAAGACGGGGTTTCTCCATGTTGGTCAGGCTGGTCTTAAACTCCCGGACCTCAGGTGATTCATCTGCCTCTGCATCCCAAAGTGCTGGGATTACAGGCATGAGCCACTGTGCCCAGCCATGGATTATTGAATCTTTTAGATCCTTAACAACTCTGATATTCTGAGATTCTCTCATTTGTAGAATGCCCTCTGATGCATTGTTTATTTTCGTTGCTCATGATATAAATATCAGATTACGTTTAGGAGTGGATTAGATAATTAGTGTCACTACATGTAACAATAAAGGTCCCAAAAGGAATTGTTAGGTGGCAGGCTTTGTGTTACGTGTTACATGGAGTGAGTGTTGATGTGAAGATTTAAAACTATCAATGGATTTAAGGAAGTGGTACATAAATATGTCTGTAATCATGCAATTGTAGATCATGATCATTTAGTCAGTTATAGAAAACATGCCACAGAAGGTTATGTAACAAGTGGTACTTCTTTAGGAAGTTGTCATTAGAATGTCCAGAGGAAGTTAAGCAGCTGTTTCATCGATCCCATGACCCATGCCTTGTTAGCATGCCCATCAAACAATCAGATCAAACATGTGCTCCTTATTGCCATATCCACAAAGTGTTAAATACAAAAAAATTCATTACCTGCAAAGTGGAAAATAGAAAAAAATTCATTACCCACAAAATGGTAAATACTAAAAAAAAAATCAATGTATTTGACATCCTAAGCAGGTATCTAGAATATTTTTAAGTAAAAAACCATCTGGAGTATTCAAAATTTTCTTAGCTTTTTAAAGGTGATAATTTTGCTTTGTGTTACTTTTCAGGTCCTGAATGTATCATTATGATGGTTCTTATAATCATGGTATATTTCACAGAATAAAAGGTAATGCCAGGGTGCAAGCGATCAAGACCTTATCGTGAAAGAAAGAAAAGAAAAAAGAAATCACAGTAGGTTCTATTAGCAATGATAGACCAGATCGTTAAGAGATGGAGAAAAGAAAAAAATAAATACTTCCTATGGTTATATTCTAAAATTGTCAATGTATAAAACATAATTATTGACTCCCAAGAGTTTCTATAGAATCCTAAAATATAATGCCTGATGTATAGATTGGTCAGCAAGTTCTCAGAAATCCCCTGCATAACAGCCTCACTTGGTTCAAATAGTGGTTGAATCATTTTAGATTTGAAGTGAATATCTTGTTAATATCTTAAAACTAAGATAGGAAAGACTTAGCAGAAAATACTTTGCTTGCCAGGGTCCTGTTCCACTTCATTGCTTTCTTTTATTTGTGCTAGGAGTTATTTCCCTCAGTTGACATAGATTGCATTATTCACTAAAATTTTCAGCAGACTCAAAATAGAGAAGTGATATTTTAAACTTGCTTATTAGTATAAAACAGACTTCTCTCTCTTTGCAGGTACTAGATCAATATTATCTGTATTAAGCTATCTGAACTTATTCTAGACATTAAGAAAAAGGAAAAAGTAAGAAAATGGCAGGAAAGTTGCACATTTCTCACTCACAAGGAAAAGAACATTCTATATTTGCAGCAGAGATCAGTGGTTTGAAAAGTCACACTTTGCAGATGTGAATTCTGAAAAGCTAAAGCGCCATTGTCAAATCATCCTAAAGTGTACTGTATTATTCTTGTATACTTGAAAATGAATAAAGTTAGATTGCTCACATTGAAGCTAATGGTTGAGACAGGACACTTGCCACAGTGAAGTTTGATTCCTATGGGCGAGAAGATGTAGACTACCACTGTTCTCACAAAAGTAAAATGAGTTAGTACTATCTTCTGAATAACAGCATGTGTAGAGAAGAGCCGTTGCTTTGAAAGTGCATACCACATTTGTTACAAAACATTTGTTTATTAGGAGAACACACATAGGTAGAAAGAGTTTGAGTTTTACTGTGAATTAAAAAGCCTTCCCTAAAAGTAGAGTGTGCCAGTCACGGAGACACTAATTTGGCACTTTTCCTCCTTCTTGAGATTAAATGTTATACCAATGCATGTGTTTGAAGTATCCATTATTAAGATGATTTAAAATTTGTCTTGTATTTTGAGTTTTATAGATGTATGGATTCTTGTTCATTTATCTCTGAATATGTCTCTTATATTTTGGCACCATTATATACATTGGAAAAGGCCAACTTATTAGGGCTCAAATATATATATGCATTAGTGACTTGAAATTTTGGATAAAAAGTTATATCAAATAGACTCAGTTATTACAATTAGAGAGAAATTGCAGAAATGTTTGTTTGTTTTTTTTAAGAGAAAGTAGATTTTCACATTTGATTTCTATTCAAAGTACTAATATCTACATGGCCCACATTTTTCTGTTTGAAAAAATTGTGCTGTCCTATTAAATAGATTGACATTTCCACTTCTGTTTATTACAAAAGACTGTATTTGAAAGATGCATACTGAAAATTGGGATTATGTTAGTAATAAATGTAACTTGAAAAATCAAGTTTAGAAGCCTTTTCATTTTTGTCTTATAAAAAATTGTTCTGAATTACTCTACCACAAAGAAGATTTATTCTTATCTACTACATATTTTTAAATTTTATTTTCTGTGATAGCTTCTAGACACATCAAAATAACTTCATGCTAAATGGGGCAACATTTTAACCATAACATTTAAAAACTTTAAAAAAATTCCAAAAAATACAATTTATTTCACATGTAAGTTAAGAAGTTTAGGATCCAAACATACTTTAATACTATTTTTAACTAATTCTTTCCTTCACAGTGTATTGAAAATCGGTCTTAAGCACAAACGTAATAATTAATTTCAGAAGTAAGTTAGTAAATTTAGGATCCAAACATATTTATTCTTAACTAATTTTTTCCTTCATAGTATACTGAAAATCAGTCTTAAGCACAAGCATAGCCAATGGTAATATGACTTGACAACATGTTAGTTGAATGCCTGTAACTACTCTGGTCTCTGTCTTTAATCTGCTGTGTTTGTCTATCCAGTTCTTGCAATTATTCTTCCTCTTTCGACTGGCCCAAGACTGACCTTTGTTAAACTGAAGTCTTCATTACAATAAGGTATATTTAAGAAAATTTTTTTAAAAATGACTTTGGCTCTTTCTACACAACATTAAAACTATCAGCTGAAATGTGAGCTCCCTGGTCAATTGGTATTATGCAGCACACCTTTCAAACACTTTCTTTCCCGGTAATTTCTAAATAAAATGGCATTCTGACTTTTAAAAAATAGTTTTTAAAGACTAGCACTTGAAAACATACTTTAAGAATGAAGCTGGGTTCATGGCTCACACTGTAATTCCAGGACTTTGGGAGGCCAAGGTGGGTAGATCATTTGAGGTCAGGAATTCGAGACCAGCCTGACAAACATGGTAAAACTCTCTCTCTATTAAAAATACAAAAATTAGCCAGGCATGGTGGCATGCATCTGTAATCCCAGCTATTCAGGAGGCTGAGGCGCAAGAATCACTTGAACCCCGGAGGTGAAGATTTCAGTGAATGGAGATTGCACCACTGTCCTCCAGCCTGGGGTGGATAGAGTAAGACTCTGTCTCAAAAACAAAACAAAACAAAACAAAACAAAACAAAAAAAAACGAATGAAGAGTGTGTTAAAGATTTAAATGACTTAAGAGTACTAGACTGTCTTAAGATGCTAATGCTGCATAAGGAGGCTGTTTTTTTCTAAAGAATTCCTAGTGCTTGGTAAACTATCAATTTCAAAACATAACTGAGAGGTAGGTGGTGTCATTTTTACACAGAGCCAACAGGCAGCCTGAGGCAAGGAAAGCTCTATTCCCTGGCTTGTCTTCCAGGAAGACAGCAGCAGAAATACCTCAAGAGTAGTCAGTGTTTCCCTAGTCGATGTAATAGCAGAAGCATTTAGTACAAAATGCTCCTTCTCTGCAATTTTGGAAAGTCGTAAGATTTGTGACTTCTCAAATTTAACAGAACAGTACTTACGATGAAGGGGCATTTCATTATTTATAGCCTATAAAACATGGTAGTTTACATTTTTAGAAAGGATCTGGCAATTTCCTCCCTCCCCCAATAAAAATCAAGTAATTTTATGAAGGGCATTTAAAGAGGAAATGCTTCCAATGTATCTTGCTCTGATACATTTTCTCCCTCTCTAAAGTTGTAGTAAAGATTTGCTATATTGTACTTAACTTTTCTTTGACTTTTCTGTTCCCCTCCTTCATAAACTTTACTCCCACCACTCTCCAAGAGGACAAAAGCTTTGCTGAGTCCTCAAAATTTCACAATTTATATGTCTTACTGGGGGTCTGAAGAAGCTTTATAAAATAAAGCTGGATTGTCTCATCATGATTGTTTGAATAAACATGAAGTTTGCTCTAAATTACCAAACAAGTGATAATAAGTTATGTGTAGGGAAAGGCACAATCTTATTTTAGGCTAAATTCCTTCTGAAGAGGCTTGTCTATAGTACTATGAACACACAGAGGTAAAGATAGGATTTCTTGTGTAGCCTTTTCTCAGCGTCACCTTTTCTAGAAAAAAATTATTGATTTGGATAGTTGAGCTGTAAGTGTATTCTTCAGGGGTATTTCTTCAACACAGAATGCATGTGTCAGGAAGTAAAGGGCTTTCTTTGGTATTGTCCCTGCCCCCACTTGGATGAAGCAATCATTGTTGAAGCAACGGAGAAAACCAAATCATAGGATTCTGCGGAAGCTTTGCAACACCCAGAGTTGATCCTCGACCTGTCAGGACTAGCCTCACTTCAAGTGGTTGGCTTGGTTGTTTTTCTTGTTGATCTACATGTCATTCATACCACAGCTTTCTGACAGACCAGTACATAGGACAGTGAAGAATAACAGTTTAAAAATAAATAAAATGGGTATATTTTTTCCATAACTTGTTATTATTTGGATCTTTATGGCAATTAGATGCCTCTTTATTCTTGAATTCAAATGATCTCTCTCGCTCTGGTTTTTATCTACAGTAATTAATAGCTTTGATTAGTAGCAATACAAAATGCCTACAATTTATTGAGGTTGATGCTTAATAAAAGGCTGAAAAAAGAAAAAATAATTCAAATTTTGTGATAAAACCACCAAAACTCAATGCCCAACTAAGCTAAACCCCATGTTAATAATAAACCTGATAAAGAAAATCACCAAAAAGAGGGACAAAAATTGCATGTCTGACAGTGTTCTCTGGTTGTGATGTTTAAAATTTTTATATTTTGAATGGAAACTCAACTGGTTCCTCCACAATATGTTTGAATAAGGAATTACCTGAATTTCTCATTTTGCATACGGAGGAAGACTGAGAAATAAATAAGAATTAACTGTTCAAGTTCTAAAATGAAATCATGTAGGAAACAAACAGAGGTATCAACAGATTCTATAGATACTTTTTCTGAAGAAGTTGCAAACAAATAATACATTTAGCTTTCACTTTTTACAGAATGAATAAACATTTTTTTCTCAAAAATATGTCTTACATGAATTTGTAACAGGTTTTTATTTTATTACTACCCTGCTATAGAATTGTTTTAGTCTGTTCCTGCTGTTATAACAAAATACCGGAGACTGGATTATCTACAAAGAACAGAAATATATTTTGTGAGTTTGAGTTCTGGAGCTGGAGTCCAAGATCAAGGCACTGGGAGAGTTGGTATCTCATAAGAACTGCTCTCTGCTTCCAATATGGCACCTCTAGCTGCATCCACCCATGGCAGAAGGAATGGAAGAGTTGAATTCCCCTCCTCAAGCCTTCTTATAAGACACTAATCCCATCAATGAGGGTGAATCCTCATGATCCAATCACCTCCTAAAGGCTCCACCTCTTAATATTGTTACATTGGGGATTAAGTTTCAACATGAATTTTGGAGGGAACAAACAAAAGCAATGAAACAATTTAAGAATTATTCTTAAAACAAAACACATTTAGAAATAACTAATACAAATATACAATCTAGTAAGAGAAATAAGGCATAGTGTTAGGTAGAACAATAAGGTGGCTATATTTACAATAATCTATTGTATATTTCAAAAGCTAGAGAGAATAATTTGAATGTTTCTAGCAAAAAGAAATGACAAATATTTAAGCTGATTAATATGCAAAGTACACTGATTTGATCTTTACAAATTATTTGAATGTATTAAATTATCACATGTACTGCAAAACTATGTGTATCTATCATGCATCATTAAAATAACTAAAAAAATTAAAAATAGTCATTCCAAAATAAAAAAAGGTATGGGGTACAGGGAGGAGTTCTGAGAAAGTGATTTTTAGCCATAAGTATGAAATAAATGTTTTTATTAACGTGAAGACATTGATACTTATTGCACAAATACTTCAATAAAACGTGTATTGCATTCACTGTTAAGAAATTTCTCTTCAGTCATAAATTACCCCAATTTAACATTTTCTTCAAATTATTATCATTTTAGGTTATCAATGGCAAGGTTTAATCTTAATCCAAGAAAACTGAAGTTTTCGTCCATACAATTAAAGTTCAGCAGGTAAAGATCATGATAATTGTTAATTTCTCTGACAAAGGGAACATGAAATTTCATCAACATGAGTAGTCAGCAGATATAATAACATTAAATGTTATTTCTGTTTCTACCATTGACTTTTTAACAGAGAATACGAAAATCCACTTTTGCGTCAATGTACTACTAAAACTAATTTTTTATAAAACTTTATAACAAATTTGTCCAATCACAGTCAGTATTAACTACACAAGATAAGATTTTCACAATTTTTTGCAACTCCTTTGTTTTTTTTTTTTTTTTCACAGAGGTTATTAAGCAATTTGTATGAACTCAGAAAACCAATTGGGTAAGTTTCTATTTTTCTGAGAGTTTTATGAATACTTAATTTGTTTGAGTGCTCACTTACTCCTATGCCAATTAGGGTATTTTAGTTTTGTAATGCCATTGGACATACAAAAATAATCATGTATATATATCATACAAACCTAGATATATACATGTGCACATACATAAATATACAGGCAGATGCAACCAGATCTTACGGATTTTTATTTTAAACATTTTTTGTCATGTAATAAATAACAAATGTTGTGAGAATATAGAGAAAAGGAACACTTATACACTATTGGTGGGACCATAAGCTAGTACAGCCATTATGAAAAACAGTATGGAGTTTCCTCAAAAAATGAAAAATGAAACTACTGTATGATCCAGCCAATTCCACTGCTGGATCTATATCCAAGAGAAAGGAAATCAGTATATAGAAGAGATAACTGTACTCCCATATTTATTGCAGCATTATTCATAGTAGCCAAGAAATGATATCAACCTAAGTTTTCATCAACAGATGACTAAATAAAGACAATGTTGTATATACACAATGGAGTAATATTATTCAGCTTTTAAAAATAAACCTTTCATTTGTAGCAACACGGAGGAGCCTAGAAGACATCATGTTAAATGAAATAAGCCAGGCACAGAAAGAAAAATATTGCATGTTCTCACTGAAATGTAAGAGCTGAAAAAAGTGGATCTTTTGGAGGTAGAGAATAAAATGATGATTACCAGAAGTTGGGAAGGAAAAGGGGAAGAAGTGTACAATGCATGTGGTTAATGAGTATAAACATACAGTTAGAAGAAATAAATTCTAGTGTTCAATACCATAGTAGGGTGAATATAGGTACTAATAATTCATTGCATACTTCAAAATAGGTATAAGAGAATATCTAAAATGTTCTTAACACAAAGAGATAATAAATGAGGTGATGGATGTCCCAGTTACCCTGATTTGATCATTACACATTGTCTGTGTGTATCAAAACATCTCATGCACTCCATAAATATGTACATTTATATGTATCAATTTAAAAATGTAAAAATTTTAGTCATGAAGTAGTGAAATAAAGTAATACAAACTCGCTGGTTATCTCCATATTTTTAACCAAATTGTATTTCTGATGAAAATGGCACAAGTTGAGCTTACCTACTCAATAAGGAATAAAGCTTTTTACCAATATTTGTGGAGAAGAATTTAAATTTTCTTCATTTTCCTAGTTTCCAAATAGTTCCTTTTTAAATTCTCTTTTCAGCCTCAAGTACTTGCTTTTGAGGGAACTCTGAATCCCTTGAGAGTCCCCAGTAAGGGTAGGGTGCCTAAAGCTCCAGGGACTGAGGAGCTGGGGTGGAAAGGGAAAGAGGCTGAAAGGAGCAGACAGACCTGGCAGAGCAGATTGCCAGCAGAGGTTCAAGAAGAGGGATTTCAGGTGACAGAGAAGTTCCCATGGGACCCAATAGAAAGAACAGAGAGGTCTTACAGAGAGCCGGGAAAAAAACCTTTCAGCTCACAGTCAGGGAATCATTCCCACTCAGGAAAAGAAAGCCAGGAAGAAGAGATTTCTAGCCCAGGGAATAGGGGAATAATTCCCACTCATTAAAAGGAGGCAGGAAAAAGAGTTTCCAGCCCAGGAGGTGCCTTTCAAAAGAAGCCTGGGTCTCTAACCCAGCCCCAGAAAATGTAATTATACCTTTAGAATCATTGTCTGTCCTTGCCAGCTTTAAGGAATGATTGTCTGGGGCAATGGTTCAGAAGTCTGAGTCACCAGTGAATCCTCAATCAGTCAGTCAAGAGTGAAGACCAAGGAAAAGGCACACATTCAGTGTCCTGGGTGTGAGGCCTGGGGGTCTGTGATGAGTCTAATCCTATCTGAGTTACAGCACCACAACTGTTAAAGAAAAAATTATTTAATAATATTCATGAAAGCAACTCAGGACTATTGCAATAGGTATAGGGACCATTGCGGTGGGGACATGCACTGGGGAGAGAGAATGGGTTCAACCATGCATATGACATAGGTAAGTGGGCATTTATAGCCAAGGAGCAGTTAGAGGTTGCTGGCTAAATCAACTAAATGGGATTCTTGATCAGACGTCACCTTGGGAATGATGAAAGATAACCTGCTCATATCAAGTATGACCAGATACTGAGGATAAGCGTTCTTACTAAACCAACTTAGCAGGACTCTTTGCTAAAACTGGATTTTACAAGGAAGCATACAAATGGACCTAGCAGAAGACTCAGAAGCCTGACTAAAGTTTGGCCAAGCAAAGAATCTTTGACATTTGTCATCAGTTATTACCTACTTGGCTTATGCAGTGTTTGGTGTTAGGAGTACACTAGTAAATAATATGTGACTTCTGTCCCCACGGAGCTGGCAGTTTTACGGAGGGTACAATGTAAAGAGCCAAGAACAAGGATAGGATTATGCACAGAGAACACAGCAAGGAAAAAAAGAAAGAAAAAAAAAAATCCACACTTTAGTGTGGAAAGATTGGTGCATGAGGAGTGGAAGGATCCTCACAGCAGATTCCTGGAGGAATTTGTGGCAGAGTCTTTAGAGGCTGAGGAATAGTAACTGGTAGAGGTGAGAATAGCCTAGAAGCAGGCCATTCTGGACAGAGGGAAGAGCACAGTGCCGGAAAATTCCAGGCAGCTCTGTGTTAGTCTTGCCTAATAAAGTGAGAATCAGAAAGCAGTGGGTTTTTCCCCATAGGGCAGAGTGAACTTTTTCTGTAAAGGGCCAGATTGTAAACACTTTAGGCTTAAGGAACCCTTGGATCTGAATTCAATGCTGCCTTCATAGTGCAAAGCAACCATGGCCAATATAAAAGTGAATGAACATGGCTCAATAAAACTTTATTTACAGACATTGAAATTGGAACTACATATAATTTGTACAAGTTATGAAATAGAATATATATTTTTTTCTAACCATTTAAAAATGTAAAAATCATTTGTAATTCACTATCCATGCAAAACAGCGTTTGACCAAATTTGGCTCATTGGCTATAGTTTGCCTTTCCCTGCTATGGAGCAACCATGGCACCATTAAAGGATTTTAACCAAGAAGTTGGCATGACTAAGCCTGTGTTGCAGGAAGTTTGTTCTGGCAGCATTGAGGGAGGTAGCTTTGAAAGGGCAGGACAAGAGGAAGGCAGAACACACAGGCTGTCCAATCTTTCCACGTGGAAAGGCAGGCAGTAAGAACACTCTGTGGTAAATCACTCAACACCAGAATATTCCAAAAGCATTCCTTCCCTCCCCATTACTGCCCACCATTCTCTGACTCTGTGCTTCCTTTCATCTCATCATCCTCCCCATCGCAAACACGCACTATCACTGCCAGCTGCCACCTCTTTAAAATTCTTTTAACAGAATAGAGAATAGACAGTGCTGCTGGGTGACCTCCAGCAGCATGCTTCCTTGATTTCTGGGAAGACGGTGATGGCATAGTGAGCACTAGGATGACCTGACCTTCCTCCAAGCCATCAATATGTGCCAGAGATGTAGTTACACTCTTTGGAACATTTATTTTCCAGTTGACAGAATAGGTGTTTTTTCAAATTTTCATTTGGCAGATCAAGTCATGTAGTCTCAAAAAAACAAAATGTTTAGTTCCTTTTGCTGCACGTAATCCAAGACTTTGCTAAATATCTTCAATCTTGATTCAAAAATATTTAAAATTAAATATGCCACAAAAAACGCTTAGATACCAAAATTATTTTTTAAATATTAGAACTGAAACAGGAATATCATTGGTAAGTCCTCAAAAGCCACAGACTACTAAAACTACAGGCCATGTAATGAAATACAGGAGGAATTTTAAAAGGCAGAATGAGAACAGGTTCTCTTTCCTTTCAATGTTGAATTGTTTCTTCAAAGAATTAATTGCAGAGCTTTCTTCACCCACATCCGCTAGATTTAAGACAACAATATTATCCTACCTTTGGTATAATGTCTTTTTCAAACGTTATTGTTGCTGTACTATAGGGCCTATTCTAAGCTTTTAAGAGCCTTATGTATAGATCTGAACCAATGTTGCTCCAGACATGGCCTGTGTTAACATCCCTCCTCCTTTCCTGTTGTACAGACAGAGGTGAGGTCACTGTCAACTGAGGGGATAATTTTAGGTGGCACTATATTATTATCTTCATTCTGAAATTTTCCCAGAATGGAGAAACATAAAATGAAGGAGAACATAGTAATGCAGGACATATAATAATGTGTGCTTCTAAAAGAGTAACACAGGAAAAGCCAGAGTTGACTACAATAGTAACTCATTCTAACAAAACAGCTCTGTAATCTGAGAATTGCCAATCTGTTATACCCACACAAATAGTAAAAGCTCAAGAATTATGTAAAAATTTTTCAATAAATGATGTGAGAATTTATGACAAAAAATTTACAAGAATTTAGTTATTGTGGATTTCCAAAAACAAACAAATAATTGGAAAATGTGTCACAAAACCCAGGCAATTCTTCCACATGTTCTTATGATCTACTCTAATTTTCATCACATATGTCATTTCAAATGAAGCTTCCTAAATATGGCAAGGTGAAGATTTACACTGGAGACCTAGCTGTTGCTTATATATTTTCATATAATTAACAAAAATCATATTCAAATAATCAAAGGAAAAACTTAAGTAGAGATTTAGGGCAAAATTTACTTGAATTGTTATTGTCTTTTACTGCATTCATCCAATCACTCAACAGGAATGCATTAAGTATTTTCTAGGTGTTAAGCACTCTCCTAGGTAGAAAGAGTGATGATGATTATGATGACAATAATGATAACAATGATGATGATGAGATGATGATAATAATGATAGTGAGGGAATAAAACCTTTTGGGTCAATGGGGAGCCTTTTGGAAATCCTAGCATGGGAAAACATCAACATGGGTACTTCAACCATATCAGGAGGCTGTGTTCCAAGTATCAGTTAGCTGTTCAACCACATTTCGATACTGCTTGCAAGTTCAATAGAAACTAGAAAACAACCACCAGAAGGAAAGATTAGGTGACTCATGGTCACAAGCCCCGTCCCCACACAGGACTAGGGGCAAACACTCAACAACTTGAGAGGAGAGATGAGGTAACTCATGGTCACAAACCCTCTCCCCACACAAGACTAGGGGACAAACACTCAGCAACTCAGAATTACTTGGAGATATAAGCCCAGGCAGCCCTGGCCAGCAATGGTAACCCACTCGGATCCCCTTCCAGGCTGTGGAAGTTTTATCTTCACTTGCTCAATAAACTGCATTGCTGCTCATTCTCTTGGTCTGTGAACTCTTGCTTGGAGATAGAATACTTACCATGGGCGTAAGGCTCTGATCAATTCTTCGAGCAAGGGAGTCGAGTCCAAGAACCTGAACCCGGAGCCCAAGCTGCGGATCGGGTTAAAACCCTATGTTAAATAATTTAGCTCTGTTGTCTCGTTTAATCTTCCTAGCTTTTTGAGGTTGGTACTTCTATCCTTATTTTACAGATGAAGCAACTGAGGCACAGAATGCATAAGTGACAAGATCATATCACTAAAAATTAGTAAGTATGGGATTTGAATTTGAACGTTTCTGTTCCATAGTCTGTATACCCTTGTCTATATATACGTGATAGAACGATATAGATGATATATCGTCCCATGTTTGGGAAACTAGACAGATACATTTATAGAAAAAGAAAAACTCTAAGGCATATAAGAGATCATCATGCTGAAAGGAATCATGGACATTATCTTGTCAAAACTCATTTTACAGAAAGGAAATGGAGATCTAGCTAGAACCAAATACCCAAGGTCACCCAATGGAGTGCAGAAGTACTTTTCTCTACTCCTTGTGCTACTACTCAACTCCAGGCCATCACGATCTGTTACCTGAACTATTATAATAGCATTTGGACCCCTGTCTCATTATATAAAAAAATTAACTCAAGGTGGATTGAAGACTTGAATGTAAGATCTGAAACTATCAAAATGCTGGAAGAAAATGTAGGAAAAACTCCTCTGGACATTGGCCTAGTTAAATAATTCATGACTAAGACCTCAAAAGCAAATGCAACAAAACCAAAAATAGACAAACGGAACCTATTAAACTAAAAACTTCTGCACAGCAAAAGAAATAGTCAACAGAGTTAACAGACAATGTATAAAATAGGAGAATACATTTGCAAACTGTGTATCTGACAAAGGTAGGACTAATACCCAGAATCTACAAGGAACTCAAATGACAACAAAACAAATAATCCTGTCAAAAAATGGGCAAAGGAAGAAATTGAACAGAAATTTTTTAAAAGAAGACATACAAATGGCCAGCAAGTGTACAAAAAAAAAATGTTCCACACAACTAATCATCAGAGAAATGCAAAGTAAAACCACAATGAGATACCTTCTTACACCAGTCAGAATGGCTATTATCAGAAAGTCAAAAAACAAGGAAAATGTGGCAAAGATACACCACAGAATACTATGCAGCCATAAAAAATGATGAGTTTGTGTCCTTGTAGGGACATGGATGAATCTGGAAACCATCAGTCTCAGCAAACTCACACAAAACAGAAAATCAAACACCGCATGTTCTTGCTCATAGGTGGGTGTTGAACAATGAGAATACCTGGATACAGGGAGGGGAGCATCATACACTGAGGTCTGTTGGTGGGGGCCAGGGGAGGGACAGAGGAGGGATGGGGAGGTTGGGGAGGGATAACATGGGGATAAATGCCAGATATAGGTGACGGGGAGATGGAGGCAGCAAACCACATTGCCATGTTATGTCCCTGTACAACAATCCTCCATGATCTGCGCATATGCCTCAGAACCTAATGCACAATAAAAAAAAAAAAAGAGAGGATAGAAAACATTAAAAGGACAAGGGTGAAAGGAGTACAGCTAAAATACAAAAGGACAATATCCCTGGTCTAAGAAAATGCATTGAAACTTTAAATGTAAAATGTTCTACACAGATACATGTAGAAAAGTATTTCAATTTTTTGAAAAAGAAAAAAAAAAGTCTTATTCTAAAAAAAAAAAAAGAAAAAGAAAGTCAAAAAACAGATGTTGGTGAGGATGTAGAGAAAAGGGAATGCTTATACACTGTTGGTGGGAATGTAAATTAATACAGTGTCTATAGAAAATAGCATGGAGATTTCTCTGAAAACTAAAACTAGAGCTACCATTCAATCTATCAAGCAATGTCACTGCTGGAGCATAAACCCAAAAGAAAAGAAATCATGATAGCAAAACAATACCTGCACCTGTATGTCTATCACAGCCCTATTCATAATAGCAAAGATAAGGAATCAACCTCAGTGTCCATCGACAGATGATTAGACAAAGAAAATGTGAAATACATATACAAACATATGTGTGTATAAGTATGTGCATGTGTGAATCCTGCTCAGTCATAAAAAAAGACTGAAATTATGTCTTTTGCAGCAACATGGATGGAACTGGAGGCCATTATCTTAAGTGAGGTAACAGAAACAGGAAGTCAAATACCGTATGTCCTCATGCACAGGTGGGAGCTAATAGGTACATGAGGACATAAAGAGTGGAATAATAGACACTGGAAACAGAAGGGTGGGAGAGTGGGAGACAGGTGAGGGATGAAAGCTTACTTACTGGGCACCATGTATACTATTTGGGTGAGGGGTAAGCCCAGATCTCACTGCTATGTAATGTACCCATGTCACAAAACAGCATTTGTATCTTCTAAATCTACTTTTTAAAATTTAAACATAAAAATAGCATCATCTATGTCTCTCTGCCTCCAATTTCTTTCTTTTTTCTGTATTTCTGAAACTTAGATCTATTAATACTGAACTACTTAAACTTTCAAAATTGTTTCTTTTTCCTTCCCGAAAAGCCCAGTACTGCCTTATCAAGCACAAGTCTATCTTTTCAGCTCCTGTTTGAACCATTACTCCAAACAGCTTCTCTGTTTCCTCAATCCTACTCTTTCTGTTTCCTTCTTTATATGTTTGAGCATGCACTTCTCTCTGTCTAAAATACCCTTCTCTTTTCCCAGTCTGTGACCCTGTTCATCTGTCAAGAAGCAACTCAAGGGCCGGTCACAGTGGCTGATGCCTGTAATCCCAACGCTTTGGGAGGCTAAGGCAGGTGGATCACATGAGGCCAGGAGTTCAAGATCAGCCTGGCCAACAGGGTGAAGCTCTATCTCTAACAAAAATACAAAAGTTGGCTTGGCATGGTGATGCACACCAATAATCCCAGCTACTCACGAGGCTGAGGCACGAGAGAGTTGCTTGAATCCAAGAGGCAGAGGTTGCAGTAAGCCAAGATCATGCCACTGAACTCTAACCTGGGTGACAGAGTGAGATTCTGTCTTAAAAATAAATAAATAAATAAATAAATAAATAAATAAATAAATAAATAAATATTTAAAAAGAAGCAACTCAACATCACTACAGCATTTCATTCTCTAAGCCAGGCATCCCCAAACTACAGCCCGCGGGCCGCATGCGGCCCCCTGAGGCCATTTATCCGGCCCCTCGCCGCACTTCAGGAAGGGGCACCTCTTTCATTGGTGGTCAGTGAGAGGAGCACAGTATGTGGTGGCTCTCCAACAGTCTGAGGGACAGTGAACTGGCCCCCTGTGTAAAAAGTTTGGGGACGCCTGCTCTAAGCAGTTAGTCACTCCCTCCTCTGCATTCCATAACACTTCATTTAAAGTCAATATTAGACATGATAAATTGCTCACCTTTTGTGCTTCAACACCTAAAGAATACATGAACGACTTGTAGAAGCTCCATAATACATGTTTGTTGAATAGATGAATAAACTGAGAGTGTTACAGTTTCTTGATCTCCAAATCGATATTTGCCACAGTAGAGTTCAGTCAGTCTTTTAGTTTTTCCAACAGATATCTATTACATTTCTATTTTGTGCCAGATACTCTCTTAGTCAAAAGGGTAACAGTGGTGAAAAGGTAGATAAGGTTTCTGCCCTCATGGAGCTGCTTCTAGCAAGAAATACAGATCGCAAAAAATAGAAATAAATAAGAAGTGCCAGGAAAGTAATAAGCAGTGGATAAAAGAGAGTAAATAGGCAAAACCATCTTAGAAAAAACAATGGGGAAAAAATCCGTCTCCAAGCACTTGATATTTTAACTAAGATCTCAAGGATAATATACTCAGCCTTGTAAGGAGTTGAGGAAGAGTATTTCAGGCAGAGAGAACAGCAAGTCTTGTTGACAAGAAAGGGTTTGCAGTGGCCAAGGAACAGAAAGGCTCATGTGGCCACAGCCCTAGCAGTTGATGGTGCAAATTTGGCAACAAAAAGTTTGAGAGGTAGGGAAACGCACAGTTCTTAAGTGGCTTGGCATGCTTTGTAGGCTATAAAAAAATTGAATTTTGTCTTAAAAGCACTGGGATGCCATAGGCTTCCTAGCTGGAAGTAAACTGATTTGATCCAGGAGTTTAAAAATTGGGGCAATGAATTGAAGGTCAAAGGCGAAAGTAGGAAGACCAGTTAGGAAGCTCCTGCAGAAGTCCGGGCAAACAGTGGTTAACGTGGAGTAATCAGAGACGGAACAAACACAGATTTTAATCACATTTGAGAGCTAGACTTAGCAGGCCTTGGAAATCTATTTGGTGTGGGCCAGGAAAGAAATGGAGGTATTATTGTTGATTTTTAGATTTTTATAATTTGAACCATTAGATGGAAGGCATGCTGTTTACTGAGATGAGAATGAACAAGATAAAAAATAAATTTAGAAAGGAAAGTTCAAAGTTCAATGTTAGACATGTTAAGCTGATACTCGGTATGGACATTTTAAGTTTTGATTGTTGAAAACCACTCCTACAGTAAAAGAACCACTAGATGGTAATAATAATAGCTAATAATTATTGGGAGTGTATACCATGTGTCAGACTTTTCTTACATATTAACGTCTTTAATCACCACAGTTATTCTGTAAGAAAGTTACTACTGTAAACTCCATTTTACAGATAGGGAAAGTAAGGTGCAGAATTATCACCTTACCTTCCCAAGAGTTCACCTTTGTATTAATAAGTGGAAGATTCAGGATTCAAATCCTGGCAGTCTAACTCCAGAGCCTGGCCTTTTAATCTCTGTGCCACAAAAAATTAATGACGTGTTGCCAGGACAATTATTAGACACGTCTCATTTATTCGTAAAGCCAACAGGAAGCAAACATAACTCTCCACACATTACATGTCCAAACTTACTAAACATCGGCTTTAATAAATGACAATTATGTGGCAGAAAGAAGATCACTTTTCTTATCACTGATGCCATCACAGAACCATATTATGTACTGGGTTCCAAGTAGACAGCAAATAATATAATAAAGTCTGCTTCTACCTAAATAGGTATTGCTCAGCAGTGACTTGTCTCAGGGGAATTTTGATCCTTATTTAATTCCCTTGCCTGGGGGCAGTCACCTGCAGTCACCCCCTTAATCCACAGTTATCATGTCAGAAATGATGGGCACTAGGTAGACATGGGAACTACAACTCCCTGCCTTCGTAGAGCTTCAGAGTAGTGAGGGAGACAAAAAAGTAAACGAAATAGCAAAATAAACTGTGATATGTGCTGAATGTAGTACACATCCCAGGGGCACACAGTCCTCTATGGAGAAAGTTACATTTGAGCTGAGATCTGAAGAGGGAGGCAGGACTTAACCTAGAGGCAGCCCAGTATTTAGTTGCCATGGAAGAAACTTACAGAGCACTTTGGAAGTGGCACAGGAGGATTTGTACCATTTGACACAGAAAGCTGGTGTCCCAAACTCCCAAAGGTGCAAATATCGAAATTGCCTTCGCCTGTTCTTGGTGTCAGTGCTCCATCTCCAACCCCTATTTTTTTTTTAACTGTTATTTTAATTTCAAGCGGTATAAGTGCAGGTTTGTTAGATAGGTAAACTGGTGTCATGGGGGTTTGCTGTACAGATTATTTCATCATCCAGGTATTAAGCCTAGTACCCATTAGTTATTTTTCCTGATCCTCTCCCTCCTCCCTCCCACCACCCTCTGATAGGTCCCAGTGCGCATTGCTCCCCTCTCTGTGTCCACGTATTCTCATCATTTAGTTCCCACTTATAAGTGAGAACATGTGGTGTTTGGCTTTCTGTTCCTGTGTTAGTTTGCTAAGGATAATGGCCTCCAACTGCATCCATGTCCTTGCAAAGAGCATGATCTCATTTCTTTTAATGGCTACATGGTATTCCATGGTGTGTATGTATCATGTTTTCTTTATCCAATCTGTCATTGATGGGCATTTAGGTTGTCCACTGCCCATTGATGGGCATTAGGTTGCTCCTTAATTTTCTGGAATAGTTTCAGTAAGAATGGTACCATGTCTTTCCTATTGTGAATAGTACTTGAATGAACATATACATACATGTGTCTTTATAATAGAATGATTTCTTCCTTTGGGTATATATCCAGTAATAGGATTGCTTGGTAGAAAGGTATTTCTCTCTTTAGGTCTTTGAGAAATTGCCACACTATCTTCCAGAATGGCCGAACTAATTTACACAACAGTGTATAAGCATTCCTTTTTCTTTATAACCTTGCTAGCATCTGTTACTTTTTGACTTTTTAGTAATAGCCATTCTGACTGGTGTGATATGGTATGACATTGTGGTTTTGATTTGCATTTCACTAATGATCAGTGATATTGAGCATTTCTTCATATGATTGTTGACTGCATGTATGTCTTCTTTTGGAATGTGTTCATGTCTTTTGCCAATTTTGTAATGGGATTTTTTTTTTGTATATTTGTTTAAGTTCCTTGTAGATGCTGGATATTAGATCTTTGTCAGATGCATAGTTTGCAAAATTTTTCTCCCATTCTGTATATTGTCTGTATACTCTGTTGATAGTTTCTTTTGCTTCGCTTCTGCTCTATGACTTCATTAGATCAAATTTGTCAATTTTTGCTTCTGTTGCAATTGCTTTTGGTTTCTTGATCATGAAGTCTTTGCCTGTCCCTGTGTCCTAAAAAGTATTGTCTAGGTTGTCTCTCAGGGTTTTTATAGCACTAGGTTTGATGTTTAAGTCTTTAATCTATCTTAATTTAATTTTTGTATATGGTGTAAGGAAGAGATCCAGTTTTAATCTTCTGCATATGGCTAGCTTTTTATCCCAGCACCATTTATTGAATAGAGACGCTTTTCCCCATTGCTTGTTTTGTTCAGGTTTGTCAAAGATCAGAGTGTGTGGCTTTATTTCTGGATTCTCCATTCTGTTCTATTGGTCTATGCATCTCTGTTTTTTTTACGTGTACCATGCTATTTTGGTTACTGTAGCCCTGTAGTATAATTTGAAGTCGAATAGCATGATGCCTTCAGCTTTGTTCTTTTTGTTTAGGATTGCCTTGGCTATGTGGACTCTTTTTTTCGTTACATATAAATTCTAAAATAATTTTTTCTAGTTCTGTGAAGAATCTCAATGGTAGTTTAATAGGAAGAGCATTGAATCTATAAATTGCTTTGTGCAGTTTGCCCATTTTGACAATATTGATTCTTCATATCTATAAGCATGGAATGTTTTTCCATTTGTTTGTGTCATCTCAGAGTTATTTGGGCAGTGTTCTGTGGTTCTCATTGTAGAGATCATTCGAATACCTTAGCTGTATTCTTAGGTATTTTATACTTTTCGTGGCTCTTGTGAATGGGGTTATGTTCCTGATTTGTCTCTTGGCTTGACTGTTGGTGGTGTATAGGAATACTAGAGATTTTTGAGCATTGATTTTGTATCCTGATACTTTGCTGAAGTTGTTCAACAATTTAAGGTTTTGGGCTGAGACTATGAGATTTTCTATATATAGAATCCTGTTGTCTGCAAACAGGGATAGTTTGACTTCCTCTCTTTGTATCTGGATGTGCTTCGTTTTGTTCTCGTGCATGATCATCCTGGCCAGGACTTCTATTACTGTGTTGAACAGGAGTGGTGAGAGAGGACATCCTTGTCTTCTGCCAGTTTTTAAGGGAAATGCTTCCAGGTTTTGCCTATTCAGTATGATGTTGACTGTGGGTTTGTCATATACAGCTCTTATTATTTTGAGGTATGTTCTTTCAATACCTAGTTTATTGAGTTTTTTTTTTTAATGAAAGGATGGTGAATTCTATCAAAAGCCTTTTCTGCTTCTATTGAGATAATCATATAGTTCTTGTCATTAGTTTTGTTTATGTGATTTGCATATGTTGAAGCAATCTTGCATCCCAGGAATAAAGCCTACTTGATTGTGGTGGATGAGCTTTTTGATGTACTGCTCAATTTGGTTTGCCAGGATTTTGTGTAAAATTTTTCCATCAATGTTCATCAAGGATATTGGCCTGAATTTTTGAATTTTTATTTTATTATTGTATGTCTGCCAGGTTATGGTATCAGGATGATGCTGGCCTCATACAATGAGTTAGGGAGGAGTCTCTCCTCTTTCATTTTTTGAAATAGTTTCAGTAAAAGTGGTACCAGCTCTTCTTTGAACATCCGGTAGAATTCAGCTGTGAATCTGTCTAGTCCTGGGCTTATTTTGGTTGGTAGGCTATTTATTACTGCCTCAATTTCAGAACTTGTTATTAGTCTTTTCAGGGATTCAATTTCTTCCTGGCCCAGTCTTGGGAGGATGTATGTGTGCAAGGCTTTATCCATTTCTGTTAGATTTTCTAGTTTATATGCACAGAGATGTTAATATTCTCTGATGGTTGTTTGTATTCCTGTGGAGTCAGCAGTAATATCTCTCTTGTTGTTTCTCATTGTGTTTATTTGAATCTTCTCTCTTTTCTTCCATATTAGTCTAGCTCGTGGTCTATCTTAGTAATTTTTTTCAAAAAAAAACAGCTTCTATATGCATTGATCTTTTGAATGATTTTTCGTGTCTCTATCTCCTTCAGTTAAGCTCTGATTTTGGTTATTTCTTATCTTCTGCTATCTTTGCCAACCCTAGTTTGATGGCTCTCCCTAGGTAATTCAATTAACAATTATCTAAGTCGCTACCACTTACAGGGTGGTGACAGATAATTAATGTCCAAATCTGATTTCAAATATCTTTTCAGCTCCAGCCCTGAATCTATTTACTCACTAGTCCTTACCACTTGAGTGATTCTCAGACACCTTAGATCCAACACTTTCTGATGAGACCCTTTCCCACAGAGCCTGCTTTTTCTCCTATGGTCTCCACTGAGTGCCTGGTGCCACCACTCAACCACCCAACTGCCTAAGTGAGAACTGGAAGCATTACCCTAGTTTCTCCCTAACCCTGGCCATTATTCAACACATCAGTCACCAAACCCTGTGAACTTCACCTTAGTGTCTGTCATCTCAGAATACCTGGTTCTGCTTACCATCATTATCATAGCATTCGATCAGGCCCTTATCACCTCTCCCTGAGACAACTGCAATAGGGTCTAAAGTTCTTGCTGCCTGTATCTCCAGTCAGTTCATCACACTGAGGCTGGAATAATACGACAAAAATACACATTATATTATTCCCTTGCTTTAAAGTTATCAATGGCTCCCCACATTTCACAGGCTAAAGTTTCAACTTCTCTGAAGCCCTCTAGTATCTCATCTTTCTACCTTTCAGCTTTACCTCTTGCTAGTTACCCCTCTTCCTCTTGTACTTCATACCTCACCCATACCAAGTACTTACAATCCTACAATCTCCTTATGTGGTTTCAACCTCCACACTTTACCTCATCCTGTTCTTGCTGCTTGAGATGCCTTTCAACACCACCCCAACACCTTCACTCGTTGTGCAAGTCTCAGTTTATGATTTGACTTGTATTTAAAGCTCTTTTTTTCTCATCATCCTTCCTCCACTCCAAATAGAACTGACCTTTTTATCCTCTATGTCCCTACTGCTTACAGTACAGACTCATTTTCATAGCCCTTTTAGTATAGTAAACCCACAAGTCTAGCACAATGCCTGCCTTATCTGAATCTTTGATAGACACAGACATAATTCGTGGACTGATACTATCTACCATGAGTGGCTGTGGTAAAATGTTGGAAAAGTGGAAAGGGTCATCTCTGACCTCATAGCCTATTTATAGTCCCAAAATAAAACCTGGCAGTTCAAAAGTCAAAAATGCTCCTGAGCCCACTGTGTGTCACAGATGATATGGATTTACCCTGAAACTGACATAGTGTAAGCCAGTGTAATATAGTTTAAGGGACCTGATTTATAGATTTATAGACCTTCTAAAGTCCTGTGGTCATTTAATATTTTCAAATACAAAATTTTATATATATATATATATATATATATATATATATATATATATAGTCTTAAAGAGGGCCCCCACATTGTATGCATTTTAAGCCCAACAAAACCTGGTTCCAGGAATTGTACTATTTATCTACAATCATGAATTTTGTAAACAAAGCTTACAGAAAAGTCAACAGTGATTCAGGGCAGGTTGGCAGCTGCACGACTTCCTCCTGGGCTGGCCTGGCTGGACTGAGTTGTTGAGTAGGGGCGGGTCAATACCACTCCCTCAGTGGTCCCCTAAAGTAAAATATGAGGGTTCTATGTCTCTCCGCTGTCCTTCACAACCCCTAAAAAGAGGAGTAAATTAGCAAGCAAGGAAGGAAAAGAAAAATGACAATTACTTCATACGTAGCAGAATACCGTATTTCTGAGCTACCAACAGAAAATGCATCACATTGGCTTACTCCACGTCACCAGGTTCACAAAGATCCTGCAACATGATTGTAATTCCGGGGTAAAGTGTCTGTAGCAGTCAGAAGTGGGAGGAAGAGGGAAGTTAGAAGCAAGAGGAAAAGGGAGGAAGCACATGTGACAAAGGCTGTGAATATGATTAATGAATCCAGTTCTTCCTTATGTCACCTGTGGCCTCCCTGAGCATAAAAATATAAATAATAGGATGGAATCTGGTCATCCACATTCCTTCTCTCTACCCCACCCCTTCCTCAGCATTTCCTTGGTATGTCAGGCCCTTGTCCAATAGCTCTATGAGGTAAAAAGGGAGGAAAAAAACAGGCAGTCAGAGGCGGGGCTGAGTCCAGTTCCTGGTTTTGGCAAGGGCAGAATTCAGACCTTTCAGGGCCCCAAGCAAAGAAAGACTATGGAGCCACCATATTCCCATACGTATATGCTGAAATTAGGGTAATTGTTTTCCTGGGTTTTGTGATTTTTACATTTTAAAAAGCTGGTTGGAACTGAACTTCCAACTCTCTCTCTCTCTCTCTCTCTCTCTCTCTCTCTCTCTCTCTCTCTCTCCCTCTCTCTCTCTCTCTCTCTCTCTCTCTCTCTCTCTCCCTCTCTCCCCACAGTTTGCGTACATTAACACCTTTCTGGCCCTTACTGATGCTGTGACCTTAGGAGAGTCCCTTACTACTATGGGTCTGTTTGCTGGTTTATTAAAGTGGTGTGTCATGATTCTTTAATTTCCTTGAGTCTATTAGTGATCATTATGTTTCATCTTCCAAAGCAAAAGCAATTTTAAATACCTCCGTTTTGGCTTGTACATTCTACTGACTTGGGCAGAGTTGAGAATTCTAGTCTGGATCAGTGAGGTCACCCTCTGTAAGCGGTAATACATCTGATTTTACTTACTCTACAAATACGAATACCTACCAGGTAACAGCTGCTGAGTGTACAGTGATGAACAAAGCCAACATTCCCCTCGCCTTATCCAGTGGAATACTTCAGTGGAGCCTGCAGTCTGTTAACTATAATGGTGAAGCCAGAGATCAGCCCAGGTGTCTGATTCAGAAGCTACCCTCTTAGTCACAACCTAGGATGGTGGTGAAGAGCCTGACTCTGCAGTTAGGCGGCCTGGGTTCAAATCTCAGTTGTGTCATTTCCTTCCTTAGTAATCATGAGCAACTTTCTTAACTACTCTGTACTGATATTTTCTTGCCTTTACAGCCAGGATAAAAAATGGCAAGTTCACATGCCCAAGGTGGATGTCCCAACATGCCCGGGCTACAGGCACAACTCTCCTGCCAGAGCCTGTGCTACAGCCTGCTGTGCCAGGGACCGTAGTGAGTTTGCTCCACAGTGCATGCCTAGTGAGAATGATTCTCTCCACAGTTTGTGTCTTAATTTGGCATCTAGGTTATGCCATTTATGTCATTAATGCATTAACTGCATCAGGAGAACAGTTCCATCCTGATGTCCCATTGAGATTTTAGAGAAAACAGCCTTTTCAGTTTTAACTCAAGGGTCATTTTAGCTTTACTACCTTCTCCCCAGATTTGAAAAAATATCCTTAGTGACTTAAGAGGTCCCTGGGGGCTCCTGGAGACCCAGCAGTTCATGGGTGAGGATGATCCCGATTTCTCCCGTCCCCTATCCTTCTCTTTGAGCTTCTCAACACCTGCTTTTCCCTCAAAATATTTAATCCACTTCACAAAGAGATATTGTGAAGAAATGTGGAATTTACATAAGATTTTATGGAAGCAAAAGACAAGAACGTCAACAACCCAAATTCCATAGAGGACCACTTGGAAATTCCTCTTGGACATTTCACCATTTCTCTTTCCCAGACTCCTCTTTCCTGCCACGTCACTACCAGTGGTCTCCCTCTTTCCCCTCAGGGGGGCCCTGCTTCATTGCTCCTCTCCTCCTGTTCCCAAAGGCCAGCCTCCTCAGAAGGCAGTGGGGGTTACAAACACCAAAAAAAATTCAGTTACACGGGTAGTAGATACCTCCCCATATTAAGAAAACCCACCAGCCCATCATCCCCAAAGCTTTAAAACGGGGAAAACCTTCTAAGGGACTGGTCCTTCACTAAGACACTCTTGGCAACTCACGTAATTAGTCTCCTGTGAAGCCAACCCTCTTCCCACGAGATGTTACTTGAACGCTAGTGGGGAGCAAGCTATGCCCTTGTTGAAATAGAGATGCTGGGTAACAGCATCTCTACAGGTTCTATTTTCTTCTGTCTTATCCCTTCAAATCAGCCTTGCAACACAAAGCTGTGCTAATTGCATTTAATTTTTACCTCTCTCCTTCAAGCCTTCTCTGATCATGCCTTCCTACATCCACCCCCAACAAAACTGTCTGCTTTCGATGTGTTTTCCACAGTGCCCCTACTTGCCTCTACCTAGCATTCAACATCTTATAATTTCTTCTTTACTGACCCATGTCCCCTAGTACACGGTCTATGAAAGGAGGCGTGCAGTTCTTAACCCAATTGGGAGTTCAGCACACATTTGCTGAATTAAGGGATGAAGGAAAAACATAGGCTGTACTATTAACTATCCTCATTATAAAGTAAGATATGTCTTTGCCTTTGTGGCTAACCTCAGATGTCAGAAACCTACAATACTACGTCTGTCATACTAAGGATCCTCTGTGCTTTTGTTAAGTTTATCCAGGTCATGGTTAACTTCAGAATTCTCTCCTTCCCAGTCATTGCTAGGGCCTCATAAACGATGCTACAATGAATTTCTTTCTTTATTTCATTTGCTTGCTTATTCTTCTTCTTCTTCTTCTTCTTTTTTTTTTTTTTTTTTTGAGAAGGAGTTTTCACTCTTGCTACCCAGGCTGGAGTGCAATGGCGTGATCTCGGCTTACCACAACCTCTGCCTCCTGGGTTCAGGCAATTCTCCTGCCTCAGCCTCCTGAGTAGCTGGGTTTACAGGCACACACCACCATGCCCAGCTAATTTTTTGTATTTTTAGTAGAGACGGGGTTTCACGATGTTGACCAGGATGGTCTCGATCTCTTGACCTTGTGATCCACCCGCCTCAGCCTCCCAAAGTGTTGGGATTATAGGCGTGAGCCACCGCGCCCTGCTGCTTGCTTAGTATTCTTAGTCCTTCTACATAAAACAAACAAAACCAAACAAAAGCACAAACTCTGGTGGCAAACAGACATGGATATGAAACTTAATTTCACCACTGCTAGCTTTATGATCATGAAAAATTAGTCTTTTAGTTTCAGTTTCTTACCTATAGTACTTACATCCATATCATAGGCATGTCAAAGAATTAATTGGTACATAACAAGGCCTCCTGATACATAGTAGGATATTGGTAAATACGAAAGCTGTTAAATCTCTCTTTTCTCTTACCCCTTTCTCAACACCCATTATTATAGCCTGAACCTACTTACCACCTGATTTTTTCTGTACCCTTTATAACTTATTTTTCCCCCTAGAGCTTCTTTTAGTATTTTCTTTTTATGTTGGTATTCTAAAGTTTCACAGTGATATAGTTAGGTATAGATTTGTTTTATAGATTTATTCATCCTGTTTGGGCTTCTTTCAGCACCATGATTTTGTAGATTGGTGTCTTTTACTGGGTCAACCATTATCTTTTCAGAAACTGCTGTGGTCTATTGTCTTTTGTCTTCTGCAACACTGATTATATTTATGTTAGTGCCCTTCATACTAGTCTCCAAGTCTCTTAAGCTCTCCTACATTCTTTCCTTTTACTCACTGAACTTCATTTTGGGTAGTATCTTCAGAGCTATTGCATTCGTTTGTGAGCTGTGTCTAATCCGCTATTCAACCAATACGTGTGTGTGTGTGTCCCTGAGTGTGTGTGTGTGTGTGTGTGTGTGTGTGTGTGTATACAATGAGCTGCTCATTTTGGGGGGCCTCTGTTCATGAAAACTCTTTAAGATCTGGGAAAAAGATGGGTTCCCATAGAAAGGATTTCAATTTGTTTCTGTCATGTGTCTTTACATTATCAGCCTAAGATCACTTGAAACTAACTCTTGGCTTAAGATTTTTCAAGCCACCACAGGTAATGGGAATTCCGTCTTCAAATACATATGAGGGCTAGTTTATGGTTAAACATTCTCAGGAAATTTTTTTTTTCAACTCTGCTTATCACCAAGGTTTAATACAGGCAGTTTTCCTTGAAATACCTAGAGAGGGGCAATGTGCAGGACATGGATGTTTATTTGTAGTTCACCCTTACACTGGTGTCTTAACTTTATAGAGGGTGTGTCTTTTATTAAGTTTCCCATACTAGGCAAGTCCTAGCCTTTGTTTTCCATCCCCATAAAACTGCAAAGATATACAAACTAAAGTTCAAGTTCATTCCAGGGCAGGAGATACTTTCAGAAGATGTATTCTGAAATTCAGGTTACCTCTCTGGGTCCCCACCTTCATTTAATTCAAGCCTGCGTGTTCTAGCTCATGGACACGATTCATTTTTTTTTCAATTAAGCTTAGTTTGAGAACCCAATACACCAGGTTATCCTTTGTAGTTTGTGCAGTCTGATATTGGGTCAAGTGGCCTGATCACCTTTCTTGGTGATCAACCTGATATAAAGTCACAGTATTTAAATCATTACGCTGAGATTTATATGTCAATGAGATAGTTGCATTATCTTTCTCCACTTGTTTTCTGTAATATTGCTGTACATTTTAACATTGGAAATGTTGCTGTACAAGAAAGAGAAATAAAGAAGATAAAGTTAACAAAAATCTGAATTTGGATCTCTTAAAAGTTGGACTGTTTTCTTTGCCTTGCCCTGTTTAGGATTCTGCTGAGTTGGCCTTCACATTAGGAAAACTGATTATTTACAAATGTTTGAACATTTTCTCACTGACCCCATGGTTGGGTGTGCCTTTGGGATAACAAAAGATGAACAAGCTAAATAAATGTAATTTTATCCTTCTTTTGAAGGAAATGTTGAAAGTAAACACCAAAAAAGGGAAGTAGGAATTCATACCTGGATTTCAGCATGTGGATTTTTTTCCATACACACACTCCAGAAGCCTAAAATAGACTGTGAGACAATTAATGCTGGAAGAGAAAAGAGATTCCTCAACTCAACCCTCTCCTCTTACTGATGAGGAGACCAAGTCTCAGAGAAGTTACATGACCTGTTTAAGATAAAAAAATAGAACCATTTTTCAGGACTTCCTGATTCCAAGGAACTGATTTTTTTCAATGGTATCATGCTGTCATGTAAAATGCAGGTTCCGTTTCACCAAAAAATAATGAATATATTTAATAAAGTTAGAAGATTTAGGAAACTTAGTTTCTTTTGTATATTATACAAAAATTTATGCAAAATAAGCATAAAAAATTTATTGGAACTCAAAAACAAAACAAAAGCAACTGTAAAAATTAATCCTTTCCCTTATGTGGCGTAGGATTGATCTTTTAACTCTCCAGTATCTTAGTTGTCTTTACTAGCTCAGTAATTAGAAAACTAAGATAAATCAATGGCATTTAGGGCTGCCATTATTAGTAAAGATAACACTTTCATTATTTACATTTATTGCATTTTGAAGTAGACTAAGAAATTTGTTTAGACATTTAGAAATAAACATCGTCATCAGGAATCTCTTCTCTACCATCATCACTAATTATAAAACCCAAGTAAATTATAACTATGGAGCTATGGCACTCTATCAGTGAGGTTGAAGGTTGAATGTGAACTGGTGACCTGTTAGGAATAAACCTCAGAATTCAGTGAAATAAATGAAGTCAGAACTAGAGACAGAGAGAAGCATCAAGAATCCACTTCATTACTCATGATAAGGCAGTATCAAATCACATTGACTTAGGAACCATGAAGTTCTCTTGGCATTTAAACCAAATCACAGAAACGACCTGTGAGGACATCTCTGACAGATCAGCGTTGATGCGTCAACTCATAGCACATGAATAATTGTATATTCAGAGCCACATGTTTTTATTTTTATTCAATTTTGAATTTCCCTCAATGGGAGCAATAATAACCACACTTGAGATTATTTTTGGACACATTAGAGCTTTAACCTCCTATTTTAAAAACATAATCCAAGATTCCAGTAGATGACCCAGCCTCTCTGTTGCCAGTACATTCCAGTCTCCACAGGTTCCCAGAATTTTTAGTCACCTAGGAATAATCAGATCCAGTTGAGATTTTCATTTATTTTCTTTTGTTTTAAGTAAGGACATTGAAAGTTCACTTATCTAGTACAGGTTTTTGTTTCACATCTGCAAAAGATCAAAGTTAGTATGGGAAGTATCTCTGGCATGGGTAAATTGTGAAATCAAAAGAACTGCATGTGCTAGTAGAGTTTAGTTTTTGAATAAAGTCTCAGGAGCAAAAACTGAAGATGGGTGAGCATATTATATATCAATAATAAAATGTGCCAATCAACAAAATATAAAAGGGGATTACCTTTTAGAAATCAAACTTCATGTGTTTAAAAAAGTGCCAAAATTATTAGCAAAAATTGCCAAGAGTAACTATTAAAAGAAATATCATTTCTCTCTTGACAATTTTCTCTCCAGAATGAACTCAATAAGGTAGACACTAGCAAAGAAAAAATGAACACATTTTTAATACTACTGCCAGAGAAAAAATTTCTCTAACTTAAACTTCATATTTCCAAAATTTGTTTAGCTATTTTTAAGTCTTTTCCTCCTATCAAAAATTTGATGAACTTGGAGAAAAAGCTTAATGGAAGAAACAAATCCAAGAAAAGAGTTTATGGAAAATGGAGAAAGGACATTGAGAACAGAGAAAGACTGAGTCAGAGAGAGTAAAGAACAAGATGGTGCTTACTCATTCTTTCTTTTTTTCCTTTCTGCAGCAAATGTTTGTTAAGCTTTACTAAGTGCCAGGTATTCTTCTAGGCACTGGAGATATAGCAGGGAACAAAATAAAGTACTTTCCTTTGTAAGATTTACATTTTAGTGTAGAGGCTGGCTAACTTTTTCTATAACAAGTCAAATAGTAAGTATTTTAGGCTTTGAGGGCCATGCAGTCCCCATTAGGACTGTTGAACTCTGCCATTGTAATGCAACGGTTGTTGCAGAAAGACAAACACATGGCAATGACTGTGTTCCAATAAAACTTTATTTATTGAAACACATGACAGGCCAATTTTTCCTGCAAGCCATATTTTGTGGTGTGCAAAGGAAAGAAAGAAGTCCAGGATGACTTCAAAGATTCTTGCTTAAATGACTTAGTGACTATGACAAGAAACACTTTCCATGGAGCAGTAGAGAGAAAGCAAGTGTAGACAAATTTTTATAATAAAGGGGAGCAAAGAAAAGGGCGGAGGAAGGTGTTTTATTGTGCTTGTCTCTCTTTGTAAGGTATTTTGCTTTTGTTTGACGGGAGAAAAAAGTATAGCATGATTCTATGATGATGGAAAAACTCCAGCAGAAAACAGGGCTGGGTGTGGTGGCTCATGCCTGTAATCCCAGCACACTGGGAGGCCAAGGCAGGTGGATCACTTGAGGTCAGGAGTTTGAGACCAGCCTGGCCAACATGGTGAAACCCCGTCTCTACTAAAAATACAAAAATTAGCCAGGCATGGTGGCAGGTGCCTGTAGTCCCAGCTACTCAGGAGTCTGATGCAGGAGAATTGCTTACCCAGGAGGTGGGAGTTGCAGTGAGCCAAGATTGCACCACTGTACTACATCCAAGGCTACAAAGCAAGACTCCATCTCAAAAAAAAAAGAATGGAAGAAAGAACAAAAGAAAAAATGAAAGGAAGGAAGGAAGGAAAGGAGGGAGGGAGGGAGGAGGAGAGAGAGAGAAAGAAAGAGAAAGAAA
Source organism: Saimiri boliviensis (assembly GCF_048565385.1). Lineage (NCBI taxonomy): Eukaryota > Metazoa > Chordata > Mammalia > Primates > Cebidae > Saimiri > Saimiri boliviensis. Next base: position 168,812,091 of record NC_133451.1, on the reverse strand, counting down.
AGAAAGAAAGAGAAAAGAAAGAAAGAGAAAAAGAAAGAGAGAACAACAGCAGTGGAGAAAAAGTGAAGATAAATGCAGGAAGCCTTAGGAAGCCTTTGAACTTTAAGTAGAGAAGAGAGGATGAGGTCTAGCGCCCAAGTCCTTGACTCTAAATAAGAACATTGGCCTAGAGCAGTGGCTCACACCTGTAATCGTAGCACTTTGGGAGGCCTAGGTAGGCAGATTGCTTCAACCCAGAAGTTTGAGGCCAGCTTGGGCAACATAGGGAGACCCCATCTCTGTAAAAAATGCAAAAATTAGCCTTGGACAATTCACCTCTTATAATAGGAAAGAGGGCAAAATATCAAGTTACAGATGTAAGTAAGTTGTCATGTATGGTTGGAAGAAAGTGGATCACTGATGGAAAGTTATAATGAGACAGAACTAAACTGGCTACAGTTACCCTCTGGGTCTTTTCCTGTTTTCTACTCTCCAAAGACAATAAATATAATAAATACCATAGGCAGATAAGAACACCATAGCAGAAAATGATTTTTAGAGGAGGTGAGAGATGTCATTGGAGAGGAGGTGGAAGTACATTCCAAGAATGACTAATAGAGGGAGCAGAAGCTTTGAAGAATATCATATGACCCGAGCATAGGAACAAAAATCACATTGCTGGACTGAGGGCCTGTATTCTGATGTGCAAGTGGTCATTATGTAAGAAAAGTAGGAAGTGATTGGAAGAATTTAGAAAATGTAATTTATAACTTTTATTTAATAAGAAATATTGTTGATCTGTGGGATCCCTGTAAGGTTCTGTGAAGGTGAAGCAAAAGGAGATACTTATAAAACTTCCTACTAGTATTATCTGTATTAAGAGACACCAACAAAGTGGTTTGTTGTTCCAGTCTAACTGGGGTCATCTTCATCTTGTCTCAAGAAAGGTATGTAATCACAGTTCACTAAAAAATACTGTGATAGAAACAACTACTATACAGAAATTATATGGTAGGTAGAATTAGGAACAGACAGAAAACCAAAGTTGACAATGAGGAATCATCAATGTATAACGTTGAATTAATTTCAAAGCTCTTAAGCCCTACAAATAAAAATGCATTTCATGAGAAATGAACTTTAGAAATCACTCATGTATAGACAACAGATGTGTGTGTGAGTCAGAGCTAACAGTGCCTCTCCTGAAATACTACATTATACCAAGTGAATGTGTAATAGGTGTAAACCATGTTTCAAAACAAGAGGGCAGTGAGGCACGTTGTCTCCATTCCTCATACCCACACCTCGACTCATGACTGCCTGAAGTTCAAAGACTTTGTCCCTCAGGAACAATAAACTTTGTTTTTTTTTTTTTTTTTTTTTTTTTTTTTGAGATGAAGTCTGGCTCTGCCACCCAGGCTGAAGTGCAATGACACAATCTCAGCTCACTGCAACATCCTCCTCCCAGGTTCAAGCGATTCTTCTGCTTACAGGAGCCCACCACCATGCCTAGTTAATTTTTACAATAAACTTTTAGGGCAAAATTTGTTCAAAGAAATTAGCAATCAACCTGTAATCTTCACTTTCAGATTTAGCATCTCAAGATAAAACCCTGAGGTTTGTATGCCAACCATCCGAAGAAATGCAAATTCAAGTTGATGTCTCTCAGAGTAGGGTGGTGGTCACACTCAAGAATGAGCCCACTTGGCCTTCACAAAAAGCCCATAGTTTTGAAGATGAAGCAATAAAGAAAGGGCAGATGGAGCCGCCAGCACACACTACGCTTGTATCCAGGAAGTTCCTTGCTCTCTTTTTGGCTGAGTAAATGACTCACTGTTGTAACCTTGAGTAAGTCTTTTAAATTCCAAGCATTCAACTTCCTTCCATCCACTAACAATGACCTAATGCTAAAAATACTGGAAAAATGATGTAAGACCATTCCTTCTCCATTACCAGCAGCTAAGAGCAACAGGTGACTGAGGAATAAAGAAAAGGAATGACGCATAAAGCAAAAGTAATTCACCCTTTATCATAAGACCACTCCCACTAAGTTAGTAGTATTTCTTCTAGGAATGTTTTTGAGCTATTTCAATATGGGTATTGGGATAGCTAATTCAAGAGCTAGGGTTCAATTTTTTCCTACACAAACAGATTTTCAAACTATGATCTTTTGTCTAGGTGAGAATGAATGTGCCAGTGGATTTTCAAAATTGTTTTATACTGTGTGTTTATGAACTTGTATCCTAATCTTCTAGTTTAATTCAAAAATGCTCACCAAATGTAACAAAAGTTTATAGTTTTAGTTCAGAAGCAAATAGTAATTAGAATGCAGGATTTTGCCAGTTCACTTCTGTACAATATAAAATACAAACTTTAATTTGTTTTTTAAAACAAAACCCACAAAGGAAAAACTATAATATGGGGGTTAGTTATGTAGATTTAGCCAACACACTCAGCTTCAAATCCTGGCTCTTGGTTGAGGGAAAGCTTCTTAATTGCTCTAAGTTCTAGACTTTTCATTTGCAAAATGTGGACAGTAATGCCTAATTCATGCATATTGCTGTGAACATTAAGCAAGAAAAAAATACATATAAAAATTATACATAAGGTATATATGTGGCAATTAATGCAACCCAATGCATAATTAATACTTGGGTTTTATAAGTAAGGAAAAAGTTGACCTGTGTAAAAACAGTAGTTTAATTTTATTCATTTGGTTTTCAACTATTTGGAGCCTTTATTAAGTTCTTATTTAGAAAGAAGTGATTTCTCAAATTCTTCACAATCATCCATCAGGTTTGAGCAGATATCACACACAATGTTTTGCTTCTCTTTGGTGACCAATGTGACTTCTACACCAAATCCTATTTCTTTCTTCTGTTTTCTTTTTTTTTTTTTTTTTTTTTTCAGTGAAGTGGCACAATCTCAGCTCACTGCAACCTCCGCCTCTGGGGTTCAAGTGATTCTCCTGCCTCAGCCTCCCGAGTAGCTGGGATTACAGGCACACACCACTATGACCAGGTAATTTTTGTATTTTTAGTAGAGACAGGGTTTTACCATGTTGGTCAGGCTGGTCTGGAATTCCTGACCTAAGGTGATCCATCCACCTTGGCCTCCCAAAGTGTTGGGATTACAGGCTGAACCACCACACCTGGCCACCAAACTCTGTTTCTTATCTCTATGTGCGATTTCAGATATTTAAGTAATTTAATTAATATTTCAAGTCTTACTTAAACTTTCCAGTTTATTCTGGGGGATTATTTGCATATCAGACATCAACATGTAGATCATTGCTTTCTCAAGTAATATCTTGAAATCTAACTGCTTAGCAAAGCAGAAAGGCCTTAGGAAAAACAGTAATAAAAAAATGGAAGAACAAATTTTTCTCTTCCTTAGCCCTAGAGTAGAAATGACTGGGCATCATAATTGCAGGGTTCTTTATGCTTTATACAGTAAAAATAATAGAGGATAAGGGTAACAAACACAGTTCTCTGTGAACCAGTGGCATGCTTCCCTGCCTACCACATGTCCTAAGCTAGGACTTGAGAAATAGGTGACTTGGCAAAGAAAAATAAATAGCATATACCAGGCGTCCCCAAACTATGGCCCGCGGGCCACATGCGGCCTCCTGAGGCCATTTATCCGGCCCCCCGCCACACTTCAGGAAGGGGCACCTCTTTCACTGGTGGTCAGTGAGAGGAGCACAGTATGTGGTGGCCCTCCAACGGTCTGAGGGACAGTGAACTGGCCCCCCGTGTAAAAAGTTTGGGGACGCCTGGCATATACTCATAGAAAGTCCATAAACCAGAGCGGATATGTAACTTGAAAACCCAACCAAGGGCCTACTGCCCTTTTACTGTGTTTGCCTCTTGCCTCTATGGTCTTGTATTAGCCCTGTTGGTGGCGATCGGGGCTGTGAAGATGGTCAGGAAAAAAGACCACTAAAACTGGCTTGGGGCTGAATCCCATCACACAGCACTGCAGGTCCATGAGCACAGAAGCAGAATTTGACTTGCCCTTTGACATCTCTTCACCATAACCTCGTCACTTTCCTAATTGAATGTATGCATCTCAGGTTGGTTTGGTCTTTACTATTACTTACTGAATACTTCTATCAAATGAATATTGGTTGCTGTCATTATTGTTATTGCTTTTTGTTTTATCAATTTCTTCAATAAAAATGGCCATAGCCAAATGGCAGAAATATTTTCTTGTCATAAATTACATATCCTAATAATATGTTAATGATAGGTAACTGTTGAGTGCATTATATAACCCCTTATAGATGAATTTCTTCACCTCCAATTTGAATAGAGTTAAAAACTTACCAATCAAAAAGTTATTATGAAGAACGTAATCAGAGTTACCCAGCTTGAAGAAAGTGATTTAACTCAGTGTCTTATTTCTATGCAAAAAAACCCATAACTTATTAAAGACTAAGTTTATATTAAATTACATATAATATATATATTGCAGTATATAAACACACAAATACTTTCACAGTGGAAATCTACTCTTAAGTACTGTTATTTAGGAATAAAGAATTAAAGTCAAGGATTCTATGATATGGAAATAACCAAGATGTTCTATAAAACAGATGAATTACAGAAAGATTTTGAAAGAGGTTGGGATAGATTATGCAACAGTAGCCTATGTGTGTATTCGGAAAAATGAAAAACCATTTCCTGACATTCAGGAAGAAGGGATCATATTCTACTGAATAAAGTGAGCAAAGGATGTAGTTAAACCAAAATGAACTGGTTGTATTTCTAAAATTAACTTTTCTATGAGACCATCAAAACCCATGTTTGAAAAAAAATCCTTCATATTTTCAATTATTTGCTTTGATTACTCAAAGAGAGAACAGCTGGTATCCGAGGTCTAATAGCAAAGTTCCAACAAGTTCTAAATGTTCAAATCTGAGCAACTTAATTCCAAACTTAGCTAATCCTGAGTCTAACTGGATGTTTGCCTTTTTAATTTAATTTTTTTAACCTGAAATACTGGTCTAGAATAATCAGGAAGCATAAATCATGAGACCCAAGAGGCAAAGCCAAGAATTTGCAGCTGGCACAATTATCTGGTCTTGTCAGTATAAATGACCATGACATGTTGATTCCAGTAGGACGTGAGGCCCCCAGAATAGAGGCATGATGGAAATTGTGCTTTGGTGAAAAGAGCGTGGAAATTCAGGTAACAGAATTCATTTAAATTCAGTTTCTGCCTCTTTCCAGTTGTGTGAGTTGTGACTCCTGATGGAAGTTGCAGATATCCAACTAGAACTAGCGTAGGCAAAGAAAAAGGAGACATGTATTGGCTCAGGAAAGCAAGTTGGCAGGCAGACAAAAATACAGTTGTCACCAAGGACAACTGGCCTCAGGATATGAATGCTGCCAGGTTCCTCTCTTTCATTGCCATTTTTGTCTGTATGTCAGCTTCCTGCCCTAGGACCAGAGCTCTCAGGGTACCTATCACAACAACTTTCAATGGCCCCTGCCTCCCCTGAGAACAATTTCCCAACCAGCAAAGAGGATTCTCTCCCTACATCACCGTCCTCCATCCTTCTTCTCATCCAAGTAAAAACGTGCGGAAAGATTCAAAATGACCAAGCTCTCCTCTTGCATTCAAGTCCTGGGTTGGGAGGGTTGTCGTGATCAGTCCAGCTTCTGTGAGATGGCCACTCTGTGGTCAGTCACTGTAGCCCAGGAGATTAAGGTCACATAACAATGAGGCGGGTTCCAATCAGTGCAAATGTTGGAGGCTGGGATGGAGGAGCAGTTTCCTGCAATAAAGGGGTTAGCACAGACAAGATTTCTGTGAGCAAGGCAGTCCTGGTGATTTGCCTCTGCATAGTAGCTGCTGACTTGAGGCCAAGTTACTGCAACCTCCTTAGCTCCCTAAAGCATACAATGGACAAATTGTTATATTTAACTCACAGAATTATTGTGAGGAGTTACTAAATGAATACATGATAAAGTACTTTAAATACACAAAAGGCTTGGCCAGGCACAGTGGCTCACGCCTGTAATCCCAGAACTTTGGGAGATTGAGGTAGGTAGATCATGAGGTCAGGAGATGGAGACCACCCTGGCTAACATGGGGAAACCCCATTTCTACTAAAAAAAAAAAAATACAAAAAATTAGCTGGATGTGGTAGCACGCACTTGTAGCTGGACATGGTAGAACACCTCCAGCTACTGAGGGGGCCGAGGCAGGAGAATCTCTTAAACATGGGAGGCAGAGGCTGCAGTGAGCCGAGATTGTGCCACTGCACTCCAGCCTGGGCGATGGAGCGAGGGAGGCTCCGTCTCAAAACAAACAAACAAACAAAACACAAAATGCTTACAAATGAATAAATTTTCAGTTTTTCCCTCAGATTAGTATAATATATTTCTGAGATCTGGTGTGAGCCAGTGAAGAACTGCCTTTCCCTCAGCCCCATTTTAAGCAATAGATTCTGGCCAGTGAATTTATCAGTAAATAAATCTTTAAGAAAGATTCTAATAACTAGCAGGTTATTTGTAGCGAGTATACCAGATCTGTTAGCAAGAATTAGGTCTAGCAATTTAAGATATCAAGCCCAAAAGAGCAAAAGTTTATTTTAGCTCCTCAGAAAAACAGCCATTTCTGCTCCAAAATCTGTTATCTAAATTATGGACTTTTCTAAAGAAATGTGTTTTCCAGAGAATATAGCTGGATATTTATCTAGAATAGGAAAGTAAATGTTACTTAGTGTTCCATACTCAAAGTGTTCTGAGTTCCTTCCGTAATGCTGAAACGTCATGTGGGAAGCTAGCAACACAAATTCCATACTGTTGAAAAGGAAACAAAAGTGGAAATATTTAGCAGCTCACCTGTAATTACACCAAGTGGAAAATCCCTCTCTACCATCCCCAAATTCAAGACTTTCACTATTTCTTGAATTAATGGACTGTTCTGAATTCCGTAGCATTCGACTTTGGATTTGAAATGTATGTTATCTGATGAAGTTGTAAAGCAGGCAGGTTAACTCCCTCTGTGTGTAAGGCCTTCTTAAACTATCAGCTTCTGTTGAATTTCCCTGCCTTGAGCAACTTTTCTCTGGTGGGAGAGGGTCAGGATTGACACCGACTTTATCCCACCTGAAGCCATTCTTAAGAAAATAAAGCAATCCTGCCTCATCCCTTGTCTGTTTCCTTCGGCATGCATGTATCTTCAGTGCCTAACAATGTGCATACTCTTTATTAATTCAACAAATATTTATTGGGCATCCACACTATGTCAGGCTTTATTCTAGTAGTTGTAGGAGTTGATATGTGAAACATGAATGAATGAATGAATGAATGAGTAAATAAGACTTCCAATTCCAGCTGAGTATGGTGGCTCATGCCTGTAATCCCAGCATTTTGGAAGACCGAGGCAGGTGGATCGCCTGAGGTCAGGAGTTCGAGACCAGCCTGGTTAACATGGTGAAACCCTGTTTCTGCTGAAAATGCAAAAATTAGCCAGACATGGTGGTAGGCACCTGTAATCCCAGCTTCTTGGGAGGTTGAGGTAGGAGAATTGCTTGAACCCGGGAGGTGGAGGTTGCAGTGAGCCAAGATGGTGCCGTTACACTCCAGCCTGGGGGACAAGCGCAAGACTTCCTTTCAAAAAAAAAAAAAAAAAAAAAAGATTCCCAATTCCATCTGCAGGTGGTATTAGGAACCAGTCGTATATCATAAGTTTGGGCTCTCCGAGGCCCATCCAGTTATAATAGTTTCCATTAACCACCACTGTTCTTGTCCAGCCATTATAACTGGGCTTCTCTGAAATTTTCTACTAGTTCCTTAAGTGATTGCATACGGCTAGAATTCTGCACCCTGTTCCACTTGGCAAGAAATGAGCTTTTGCTTATTCCTTGACAGTCTCCTTCTCGCAAAGACTGGGTCTAGCACAAGTGTTATGAGCCACCTGAGTCATGATACCTCTACTCACTGAACTTCAAGCACAGCTCCCACTCACGGTCTACGTGACCATTTCAATGTCCATTATTCCTAAACCTCCTGGGTCATCGCTGCCACCTCTCTCTCAAGACACGATCTCAACTTCTATCTTGCAGAGTGAAAAGAAGATATTGGGGACAAACATCCTCAAATTTATATCTGTAGGTCTTCAAAATTATCTGCCCCAACACCTATTGTGTGCTTATTTCCTCTTTTCATTATGGAAAGTGTCTCTCCTCTGCTGGAAACAATTAAGCCTCCGGCCTTAGTTCTGGATCCAATTCCCTCCCTCTGTCTTTGACTTCGAAACGCAACTTTCATTTGAATGTGTAAGTTCCTTATAAATCAAATCTATTAACTTTTCATATAGTGCCTACAAATTATCTGTAGCAGCTGAGAAGGTAACAGAGCAATGTTCCCAGGAAAGGTTTTTATAAACCAGGGTTTCTCCACCTCAGCACCATGGCCATTCTGTTTGGGATAATGGGGAAGCCAGGGTGGATGGAGGGGAGCTGTCCTATGCATTTGGCATCTCTGGTCTCTACTCACTAGATGCCAGTAGCGTAGCGCCTTACTCCTCAGGTTGTAACAACCAAAAGAGACTCTAGACATTGTTAAATGTCCACCGGGTTGGGAGGGGTGGGGATGGGGAATTGCTCCTGAATGACTGAGAACCACTATTATAACCAATTAGAAAGCAAAATGTAAGATTCAAGAGCAAGATCAGAGGCTTTAGGTATCTGGATACAGAATCAATCTAAGCTGTGTATTTGAGTTTGAATGCCATTAACGATAAAATTTTAAGGGTTAAAAATATACTACACAGTAAAATTGTGGTAAGGAATCAAAAGTTCAGCTAGGGGTCTAAGATAAAGTTACGAGTGCTAATAAAATAGCAGATTGAACATAGAAAGACCTTCCTTTTGAAAGATAACATAATGATTAAGAGTTTGATCTTCTCTATTTGTTCCTTGTATAGGACACTTTATTGTAAGAAATGGGACATTGCACAAAGCTGTGAAGTCATCCAATTTTTCACAAAATTCTCCTGTAAATATCCTCCTAAAAAGTATTTATGACGTCCATATACCTGATAAAAATTATTACCTCCTACTCTGATTTGTAGAAAATTAAGGCACAGAATAAGAAGTCAGGAACTTTCAAACAGTATAATAAAACAGTATATATTTCTTATAATTTAAATGGTTCATTACTATGGTCCCCACTTTACTTCATTTACACATATTGGTACTTGATGTGTATACTAATCAATAGTTCAGATATATTAGTGACCATTCCTACTAAAAGTTACGCAAAGCGTCATTAAAAATACATATAAAATAACCTTTATGCTAATCTTATTTCCATAAAAAATTCAATTTCATGTTTAACATGCCAACTCATTAATTTTTTTCCAGAAAGGGACACAATTTGATAATAACAGAATATGTTGCGGTTAAGAGTGAGGGCTAGAGTCAAACTGTGGGGGTTTGAATGCCATGTTCCCTCACTTCTCACTGTGTGACTTTGGGAAAGTCACTTACCTTCTCTGTGACGACGCCACACAATCAGAAGAAACAAAGCATGTGGAAAGTATAGTATCCAGCATGTCCATAACTATCACCAACATCATCACCATCATCAATAACCAGCCCTACCCACTAGCCACTGTAGAGGTTAACCAACTTACCAGTCAAGGACATGGCTTCTGAACCTAGCCAGAGCAGGCCACTGAGAATGATGACCGATGAATATAAGCTTTCTTCCAGATGCACAGGCTTATTATCTGCTTTTGGCATTAGCAGATAATAGAACTTTTAGAACCATGAGAGGTTCTAAAAGTCTCTCAGGAGCTTTCGGATAGTTGATTACTATACCCATTGTCAAAAAAGGAATTATCCAGAAATTAGCACATTCTTCTTCAAATAATGTGATCTCATTTTTTTAATTAAAAAAGTAATATATAAGAAAATGTCCACTGTAAAAAGAAAAGAGGTAAAGAAAACTATATGGAAATAGTGATCTCATTGATTCATTTTACATTCATTGAATATCTACTATGTACAAGGATTTGTTAGGTGTTAGAAAAAAGAAAAAAGATGAATATAAGACTGTATTGATTATCTAGCAGTAGAGACATAAAACATATATTAGATACCAGAAATATGAATTAAGAGCCATAAAAACACAGAGAAGAAAGAGAAAGTTAAATAAAATCTAGGAAAATGGGGAATTTTCTTGTTTGTTAGGAAGGCATGCATAGGGCTACTGATGGGAGGATATGGAAGAGGGAGAGTAAGTTTCCCATGAGACTCAGCTAAAACTCCTCTTTTCGCCCCTTCCTTAACAACCGCAATTTTTGTACAGGAGATATAGTAAATACCAAAGAGAGCCATTAGAGTAACCAAAAAAATTACAAAAGGCAGCATGCTGAGAAGCCATGTGAAAAAGAGGATTGGCCCATTCACATTACAAAGTGAAGGATTTTATGGGTGATTGTATACATGGAACCATAACACCAACCAGAAAAGCCACTGTCACCTTTACGCTCCAGTGCCCACCACTTATCACATGAATGAATGTGGTCCCAAACTCAAGGCCCAAACTGGATTTTCTCTAAGACCACTGAGGTTCTCATTATGCTTGGAACAGCTCCAGGGTAATTAAAGTAAAAAGTAAATAGACCAAGTTTATGTAATTTCATGAACCAACCTTTCCTTCATTTTGTGGTCTGCTTCACTGTAGGCAAAATTCGACTCAAGAATAAAGAACAGCAAATGTTTTCACAGAGTGTCTACCCCTGGTTGCCAGCCAGAGCCATGTTTTCAAGCCCTGTAAGAGTACAATGATTGGACTTTCTTCAGCAAGAGAATATCAGCAAAATAGTTCTAGTTTTGTAGCTACTCTCCAATCCCCCCTTAACTTATTTGCCTTTCTGTATATTTCTTTTATCCATTTACTCTAATATTTATTTTTCAGATTTCTAAAACAACCTGGAACATGTCTATTGTCCTCTCATTCAGAGTAACCTCTGGAAAAGCACCATGACTGGAGGGAACGTGGCCCACTGAACCTAAGTAGCAACTTGGAAAGGCTGGTTCCAGAATAAAGTAAATCTAGAATTTGATTAATACACTGTGTGTAGCAGAGCAAAGTGATGAACTTCCAAAAGAATTTGTGAATTTGGAAAAAAAAAGCAGAAAGGATAAATTGTCCTAGTTTATTATATTATCACAAGTAGTTATAGTATTATGAAAATCAAAACTATTCTCATTGAATAAAAACAGATACAAACAACGAGAGATCAGTTTCTGGAATGGCCTCTAATAAAATCAAACACAGTTTTTCATTCTTCTCAGAATCACATTTACATTTATTCAAGAAGATTAACAACAACAACAGCAACAGGCGAATGAAGAGAAGAGTCTGATTTCCAAAATGGTCAGTTTGAAGAACTGCAGTTTTTGAAACTGATCTGGTAAGACTGGGTCTTTTAGATCCCCACTCAAAATAAAATCAAATAATCCAACATCTCGACTCGGAAGTCAGGTTTGGCATCAAATACAATATGATAGTAAGTGTCCAACTTAGTTTGCACCTTTCTATAATTCAATAAAAACTCATTTAAAAAAATTTCACATTTTGTTTCTTGCCTCCTCTACCCTGTCAGGGCACTGTAGAATTACTGTTTATAAAGGTAGGAAGATGGTCTTATGGAAAGAATGCTGGACCAATCTAGATTCTTATCCCATTTTTACCCTGCAAACGTCAATAAGTAATTTAATCTTGTTGAATCTAATTTTCTTATTTTAAAACGGGACACAAGGATTTTTTCTTGCTTTATTTGTAATGATTTCATGAGTATCAAATGACATAACATATAAAGTGCTTTTAAAAAGTATAATGCTTTTGTACACTCTTTACTAAAGATATGTAATGAGGCACTTATATTTTATTCATATGTTTTTTTCAATCTAATTTACAATACATATATAGGCTTAATTATATTACTTAATCAATTCATTTTTATTGTATTTTAGGTTCTGGGGTACATGTGCAGATCATGCAGAATTGTTGCATAGGTACATACATGGCAATGTGGTTTGTTGGCTTCCATCCCCCTGTCACCTATAGCTGGCATTTCTCCTCATGTTATCCCCCCCCAGCCATCCCCCAACACTGTCCCTACCCTGGACCCCCCAACAGACCCTAGTGTGTGATGCTCCCCTCCCTGTGAGGGAGCACCTGCTTATGAGTGAGAACATGTGGTGTTTCATTTTCTGTTTTGTGTCCATTGGCTCAGACTGATGGTTTCCAGATTCATCCATATCGCTACAAAGGACACAACTTATCATTTTTTATGGCTGCTTAGTATTCTGTGGTATCTATGTGCCACATTTTCCTTGCCTAGTCTATCATTGATGGGCATTTTGGTTGGTTTCAGGTCTTTGCTATTGTAAACAGTGCCACAATGAACATATGTGAGCATGTGTCTTTATAATATAACTATTTATAATCCTTTGGGTATATACCCAGCAATGGGATTGCTGGGTCAAATGGAATTTCTATTTCTAGGTCCTTGAGGAAGCACCACACTGTCTTCCACAATGGTTGAGCTAATTCACACTCCCACCAACAGTGTAAAAGTGTTCCTATTTCTCCACATCCTCTCCAGCCTCTGTTATCTCCAAATTTTTTTAATGATCACCATTCTAATTGGCATGAGATGGTATCTCAATGTGGTTTTGAATTACATTTCTCTAATGACCAGTGATGAGCATTTTTTCATATGTTTGTTGGCTTCATATATGTCTTCTTTTGAAAAGGGTCTGTTCATATCCTTTGCCCACTTTTGGATGGGGTTGATTTTTTTTTTTTTTCTTTTGGAAATCTGTTTTAGTTCTTTGTAGATTCTGGATATTAGCCCTTTGTCAGATGGGTAGATTGCAAAAATTTTTTCCCATTCTGTTGGTTGTCAGTTCACTCTAATGATTGTTTCTCTTGCCATACAGAAGCTCTGGAGTTTAATTAGGTCCAATTTGTCAGCTTTGGCTTTTGCTGCCAATGCTTTGGTGTTTTAGTCATGAAGTCCTTGCTTATACCTATGTCCTGAAAGGTTTTGTTCAGGTTTTCTTCTAGGATTTTTATGATGTTAGTTCTTATATTTAAGTCTTTAATCCATCTGGTGTTAATTTCAGTGTAAGTTGTCAGGAAGGGGTCCAGTTTCTGCTTTCTGTGCATGGCTAGCCAGTTTTCCCAACACAATTTATTAAACAGGGAATCCTTTCCCCATTGCTTGTTTTTGTTAGGTTTATTAAAGATCAGATGGTGGTAGATGCGTGGCATTGGCTCCAAGGCCTCTGTTCTGTTCCATTGGTCTGTATCTCTGTTTTGGTACCAGCACCTTGCTGTTTTGATTACTGTAGCCTTGTAGTATAGTTTGAAGTCAGGTAGCCTGATGTCTCCAGCTTTATTCTTTTTGCTTAGGATTGTCTTGGCTATGTGGGCTCTCTTTTGGTTCCATATGAAGTTTAAGGTGTTTTTTTCCAATTCTGTGAAGAAGGTCATTGGTAGCTTGATGGGGGATAGCATTGAATCTATAAATTACTTTGGGCAGTAAGGCTATTTTCACGATATTGATTCTTCCTATCCATAATCATGGAATGTTTCTCCATCTGTTTCTGCCCTCTCTTATTTCATTGAGTAGTGGTTTGTAGTTCTCCTTGAAGAGGTCCTTTACATCCTTTGTTACTTGTATTCCTGGGTATTTTATTCTCTTTGTAGCAATTGTGAATGGGAGTTCACTTATGATTTGGCTCTCTGTTAGTCTGTTATTGGTGTATAAGAATGCTTGTGATTTCTGCACATTGATTTTGTATCCTGAGACTTTGCTGAAGTTGCTTATCACTTTAAGGAGATTTTGGGCTGAGATGGGGCGGTCTTCTAAATGTACAATTATGTCCTCTGCAAATAGAGACAATTTGACTTTCTCCTTTCCTAATTGAATATACTTTTTTTTTCTTGCCTAATTGCTCTGCCTAGAACTTCCAATACTATGAATTAAACAGGAGTAGTGAGAGAGGGCATCCTTGTCTAGTGCCAGATTTCAAAGGGCACTTCCAGTTTTTGCCCATTCAGTATGATATTGGCTGTTGGTTTGTCATAAATAGCTTTTATGATTTTGAGATATGTTCCACTGATATCTAGTTTATTGAGAGTTTTTAGCATAAAGGGCTGTAGAATTTTGTCAAAGACTTCTCTGCATCTATTGAGATAATCATGTGGTTTTTGTCTTTGGTTCTGTTTATGTGACAGATTACGTTTATAGACTTGTGTATGTTGAACCAGCCTTGCATTCCCGGGATGAAGTCTACTTGATCTTGATGGATAAGCTTTTTGATATGTTGTTGCAATCAGTTTGCCAATATCTTATTGAAGGTTTTTTGCATCTATGTTCATCATGCTTATTGGCCTGAAGTTTTCTTTCTTTATTGAGTCTCTGCTGGGTTTTGGTATCAGGATAACGTTGGTCTCATAAAATGATTTGGGAAGGATTCCCTCTTTTTGGATTGTTTGGAATAGTTTCAGAAGGAGTGGTATCAGCTACTCTTTGTACGTCTGGTAGAATTCGGCTGTGAACCCATCTGGACCTGGACTTTTTTTGGTTGGTAGGCTTTTAAATGCTGCCTCAACTTCAGCCCTTGTTATTGGTCTGTTGAAGGTTTCAACTTCTTCCTGGTTTAGTCTTGGGATGGTGCAAGTGTCCAAAAATTAATCCATTTCTCCCAGGTTTACTGGTTTATGTGCATAGAGTTGTTTGTAGTAATGTCTGATGGTAGTTTGTATTTCTGTGGAATTGGTGGTGATATCCCCTTTTTTGCTTTTTTATTGCATCTATTTGATTCCTCTCCCTTTTCTTTTTTATTAATCTGACTAGTGGTCAATTTTGTTGATCTTTGCAAAAAACCAGCTCCTGGATTTATTATTTTTTGGAAGGGTTTTTGTGTCTCTGTCTCCTTCAGCTCTGCTCTGATCATAGTTATTTCTTGTCTTCCACTAGGTTTTGAGTTTTTTTTAATCTTGCTCCTCTAGCTCTTTCAATTTTGACAATAAGGTGTTGATTTTAGATCTTTCCTTGCTTCTCATGTGGGCATTTATTGCTATAAATTTCCCTCTAGACACTGCTTTAAATGTGTCCCAGATATTCTGGTGTGTTGTGTCTTCATTCTCATTGGTGTCAAAGAACATCTTTATTTCTGCCTTCATTTTTTGTTTATCCAGTTGACATTCAGGAGCCAGTTGTTCAGTTGCCATGAAGCTGTGTGGTTCCAAGTTAGTTTCTTAATCCTGAGTTCTAATTTGATTGCACTGTGGTCTGAGAAACTGTTTGTTATGATTTCCATTATTTGCATTTGCTGAGGAGTGATTTACTTCCAATTATGTGGTCAATTTTAGAGTAGGTGTAATGTGGTGCTGGGAAGAATGTATATTCTGTGACTTTGGGGTGGAGATTTCTGTAGATGTCTATTAGGTCTGCTTGGCCCAGATCTGAGTTCAAGTCCTGGATATCCCTGTTAATTTTCTGTCTCTTTGATCTGTCTAACATTGAGGGTGGAGTGTTAAAGGCTCCCACTACTATTGTGTGGGAGTCTAAGTCTCTTTGTAGATCATTAATAATTTGCTTTATGTATCTGGGTGCTCCTGTATTGGGTGTGTATATACTTAGAATCATTAGCTCTTCTTGTTGCATTGATCCTTTTACCATTATGTAATGCCCTTTTTTGTCTCTTTTGATCTTTGTTGGTTTAAAGTCCATTTTATCAGAGACTAGGATTGCAACTCCTGATTTTTTTTGCTCTCCATTTGCTCGATAAATCTTCCTCCATCCCTTTATTTTTAGCCTATGTGTGTCCTTGCACATGAAATGGGTTTCCTGGATACAGCACACTGAGGGGTCTTGACTTTTTATCCAATTTGCCAGTCTGTGTCTTTTGATTGGGGCATTTAGCCCATTTACTTTTAGGGTTAATATTGTTATGTGTGAATTTGATTCTGCCATTTTGATGCTAGCTGGGTTTTTGCCCATTAGTTGATGCACTTTCTTCATTGTATCAATGGTCTTTCCCATTTCTTACGTTTTTGGAATGGCTGGTACTGGTTGTTCCTTTCCTTGTTTAGTGCTTCTTTCAGAAGCTCTTGTAAGGCAGGCCTGGTGGTGATGAAATCTCTGAGCAATTGCTTGTCTGTAAAGTATTTTATTTCTCCTTTGCTTATGAAGCTTGGTTTGGCTGGATATGAAATTCTAGGTTGAAAGTTCTTTTCTTTAAGGATGTTGAATATTGGCCCCACATTCTTCTGGCTTGTAGGGTTCCTGCCCAGAGATCTGCTGTGCATCTGATGGGCTTCCCTTTGTGGGTAACCCAACCTTTCTCTCTGGTGGCCCTTTGTACTTTTTCCTTCATTTCAACCCTGGGGAATCTGACGATTATGTGCCTTGGGGTTGCCCTTCTTGAGGAATATCTTTGTGATGTTCTCTGTATTTCCTGGACTTTGATATTGGTCTGCCTTTCTAGGTTGGGGAAGTTCTCCTGGATAATGTCCTGAAGAGTATTTTCCAGCTTGGATTCATTCTCTCTGTCACATTCAGGTACACCTATCAAATGTAGATTAGGGCTTTTCACATAATCCTAATATTTTTGGAGGCTTTGTTCATTTCTTTTCACTCTTTTTTCTCTAATCTTGCCTTCTCATTTTATTTCATTGCGTTGATCTTCAATCTCTGATATCCTTTCTTCTGCTTGGTTAATTTGGCTATTGAAACTTGTGTATGCTTCGCAAAGTTCTCCTGCTGTGTTTTTCAGCTCCATCAAATTATTTATATTCTTCTCTAAGCTGTTTATTCTAGTCAGCATTTCATCTAACCTTTTTCTAGGTTCTTAGTTTATTTGCATTGGGTTAGCACATGGTCTTTTAGCTCAGAGAGGTTTGTTATTACCCACCTTCTAAAGCCTGTTTCTGCCAATTCATCAGATTCATTTTCCATCCAGCTTTGTTCCCTAGCTGATGAGGAGTTGTGATCCCTTGGAGGAAGAGAGATGTTCTGGTTTTTGGTGTTTTCATCCTTTTTGCGCTGGTTTCTTCCCATCTTCATGGCTTTATCTACCTGCGGACTTTGTAGTTGGTGACTTTCGGATGGGGTCTCTGAGTGGATGTCCTTTTTGTTGATGTTGAAGCTATTTTTTCCTGTTTCTTAGTTTTCCTTCTACCAGTCAGGCTCCTCTGCCACAGGACTGCTGGAGGTCCACTCCAGACCCTACTTGCTTGGGGATCACCCATGGGGGCTGCAGAACAGTAGGGGTTGCTGCTAGTTTATTCTTCTGTTATCTTCATCCCAGAAGGGTACCTGCCAGATGTCAGCCTGAGCTCTCCTTTATAAGGCATCTCTTTGGGTATATGGGTTTGGGGAGTTGCTTGAAGAGATAGTCTGTCCCTTATAGAAGCTCAAATGCTGTGCTAGGAGCTCCATTGTTCCTTGCAGAGCTGGTGGGCAGGTATGTTTAAGTCTGCTGCAGTGGAACTCATTTTCCCAGGTGCTCTATCCTAGGAAAGTTGGGCTTTATTTATAAGTTCTTGACATGCTGCTGCCTTTTTTCATAGATGCCCTGCCCAGCACAGAGTTAGTCTAGTCACAGTCTGCCAGCAGAGGTGTTGCTGAGCTGCCGCGGGCTCTGCCCAGCTGCTGTGTGAACTTACTTGAGGTGTTGTTATAGAGGTACAGTTAGAACTGCCTCAGTATTGGCAGACTGCCTTGGTAGTGGCAGATGCCCTTCTCCCCACTGAGCTGGATCATCTGGGGTCCAACTGTGCTTGCTCTGTCTCCCAGGTGTTCCAGGTGCCAGTTGAAACGGCTGCCCAGACTTGTGTGAGTTTCTCTGCGCCAACCCACGGCACTGGCCGAAACAGCCATCCTGGAAACTTGTAGTGCTTTTTGGCTGGGAATCTCCTGGTCTGTGGGCAGTGAAAACTCATTTGGAAATGTGGTAATCACTCACCCTCTGCATTGTTCTTGTTGGGAACTGCACTCCAGAGCTGTTTCTATTCAGCCATCTTGGATCCTCCTTCCTTATCAATTCTTTAAAAGTTACAAGCATACACTAAAGCATCAAGGTTAGGATTATGGACTTTTGAGTTAAACTACTGCTTACTAGGGCAATCTTCTTAGTCTACTTCTCAGTTTCTTAATCTATAAAAGGGTATATAATAATAGTACTTACTGTTAAGACTAATAGGACTGTTTAAATACATTAAAATCTGTAAAGTACCTGGAACAAGGACTGTTGTACAGTAAACAGTTGGAAAAATTAGTTTTTCTAAGAATAATAAGAATCTGAAAAGATAAGGGAGTCAGCTGGCATCTTTATCGCCAGAGGAAGTAGATATTTCCATATCAAACCATATGATACATTTACTCTCTCAGTGGGGATGGTGCTGGGGAATGTAGTCACCTATTTCTCTTAAATCCACCTATATTTTCTGTTTAAAAAGAAGAGATCACTAAAACCTTGAAATCCTAATTACCTTTTTTTTTGCAGTTGTTCTCAATAAACAAAAAGAATATAAACAATATGACTCACTAGCAAGGGAGAGGATGCCAGCAAACGTCATACTGCAGACTTCCACTTCCTTTAGGTGGCTGACATTTTGATCTCACATTGCTTAGTCATAAGAAAATGGAAGCAATAAAGACATTAAATGAGAAATGTTTTTTTATACTACCTAGTCCAGAGATCCAAAATAATTTATTATGTCTGGAAAAGAGCAAAATAACCTCATGGTCATCATGGACACGGTAGAGCTGTAACTTGAGACACATCACAGGTTTGCTCTTTATCTTATCAACCTGTGTTTCAACAACTGTCAACTAAGTTCTGAAGACATGACTGGGATATCAGTTATGCTTCTTATTGAAAACTCTAATTGTTTCGCATCATTTTATCTTTGGCTCAAAACACAATAAAAAGTTACCTTGAGACATTTTTTTTTCCTCCTTAATGGTCTCCTGAAATTACATTTTTTATCATTTAAGACTAAAATCCTTTCATTTTTTTCTAAATAATTCAAATAATAACTAGCATTATTCTCTGGCTATTTCTTTTAGTGCCCTTCATATACTATCTCATTTAATCCTCACAACAACCCTATATGTCAAGAACTGATATTAATTCTATTATACAGATATGAAAACTGAGACTCATAGATGATAAATAATTTGTTCATGGGGATGCACTCAGCAAATGTGAAAGCTGGGATTTGAGCCCAGGTAGTCTAGATTAAGTGTTCATGCAGATGTATACATGAGTATAGACTTCATGAAAGATTAAGAGTTAAAAAAATAAATAAGATTTGGTGACTGCTTTGACATGTTTGGAGGGGAGAGCTATGAAACAGTCATATAAAAGGAAAGAATGAGGGAAAGTTTGGAAAAGAGTGAAGTACTGAGTTTGACCTTGACCGTGTAATAAATTAATGAGCAACTATATAGCAGAGTGATTAAATCAAGAACTATTATTTTGTCTTCTCACTAGGGTCCCAGAGGAAAAATCATATATATACATATATATATATATATATATATATATATATATATTTTTTTTTTTGTTTTGTTTTTGTTTTTGTTTTTTTTTTTTTTGAGACGGAGTTTCGCTCTTGTTGCCCAGGCTGGAGTGCAATGGCGCGATCTCGGCTCACCGCAACCTCCGCCTCCTGGGTTCAGGCAATTCTCCTGCCTCAGCCTCCT
This sequence comes from Saimiri boliviensis, assembly GCF_048565385.1. Classification (NCBI taxonomy): domain Eukaryota; kingdom Metazoa; phylum Chordata; class Mammalia; order Primates; family Cebidae; genus Saimiri; species Saimiri boliviensis. The sequence continues at coordinate 168,792,354 of NC_133451.1, read as the reverse complement.
GAGTAGCTGGGATTACAGGCACACACCACCATGCCCAGTTAATTTTTAGTATTTTTAGTAGAGACGGGGTTTCACCATGTTGACCAGGATGGTCTCGATCTCTTGACCTCGTGATCCACCCACCTCAGCCTCCCAAAGTGCTGGGATTACAGGTTTGAGCTACCGTGCCCGGCCCCCCATATATATTTTTTAATGATAAAAATTTAAAAATATATTCTATCCATTTTATAGGTGCTTTAGAAAATGTAAGGATGTCTAATAAAAAAAAAAGCAAAATGATTTATATTTCTTCCACAAAGAGAATACCACTATTTAAAAAGTGTTTCTTCTATTCTTATATATGCATGCATACATACATACACACACACACTCTACATAATTTTATTCACCTTAGAAAATTCGTGATTTGTTTTTGTTATTTTCTAGCAGCTAGCATGGGGCCCACTATGTATGAAATAGTAACAAATATTTGTTGAGTCAATAAATGATCCCAAATCTATCCCCTTTTCCTCCATTTCCCCAACTGCTGTGTTAAAATCATTCTTCCATGCTGTTTTTATAATTTTCAGTTGGTCTGATTGTCTGTAGTTTCAATTCCCTTGAATTTATTCCCTGCATTGCTGTCACAGTTATATTATAAAATGAAAATCTTGCTACATTTTAATCATGAATCCTTGATGGCTTTTATTGCCTATGAGATAAAATACAACTCCTTATCACTCAAGAGTTTTCACAATTTAGTCCTAATCTGCTTTTTAGACCCACCTTCTGTGATTCCTGCCTCCACCCCCATCCGGTATCTGGCATCAACCTAGTCACATTAGACTATTTACAGCTCTCAGAATATGCCAGGGAGCCTCACTCTTGCACCTCTACTCATGCTACCCCTTCTGACTGAAGTATCCTGTCCCAGTGTTCCTCATCAGTCAATTATTTGATTCATCCTTCAAAGACAAACTAACCAAAAACAAAATCTCTTTTGTAATGTCTTCTTCAAACCTTTCCCCTATTTTCCAGACAAATTAATTGTTCTTTCTTGTATCTCCAGAGAAATAGTCCCTAAAGTTAAAACTACGGTTTTGTAAAACTGCAGATTTCCTGAACTCTTGCTTATAGAGGTTGAGATTCAGTAGGACTTGGGTGGAAAGAGAAATCTGCTTTTAAAACAGCACACTATATCCCAGCCTAACCAATGCTACTTCAGAGCCAGACTGAACTCTTGAGTTGCTGAGCATTAAGGATTTTCCTTAAAGTCTGACTAAGAATCATGATAGTAAGAATCAGAAGTAGAGGACTTTCAAGATGGCCGCCTAAGAACACCTCAGGACTTCAGCTCCCAGTGAAAGTGCAGAGGGTGAGTGGACGCCGCATTTCCAGACGAACTCTTATTGCCCACAGACCAGGAGATACCCAGGCAGAGGGGTCGCCAGCGTCGCAGTCCCAGCCGGTGCGGCTGTTTTGGCCCCCGCGGGGCTGATTCCGCCCGCGCGGCTGCTGTGACCACTCCCTGTTGCTGCGGTTCTCCGTACAAAAGCCACTGGTCTGGGAGCCCTCTTAGCTGGCGAGCAGAGCCTTGAGACGGCAGAATAGCCCATTCATCTGAAATAGCGAGTCAGGCCAGGAGATTCCTAGGCAAAAAATCCGCCAGGAGCCGGCGCCGCGGTTCGAGCCGACTCCGTGAGTCGCAGCACGGGAGATCCCGGTGCCTTTTCAACAAGCGACCGGAACGCGGGGTCGTTCAACTTAAAAGAAAAGACTCTGAGTCAGGGAGCCAGGTGATCAGGCTCGGTTGGTCCCACCCCTCCACCCCCAACAACAACGAAAACAAAAACAGTAATTGGAAACCCTCTGGGTTGAGCCCTTCACCAAGCACAGCTGAACCGGGACGGTCCGGCTCCGTGGGGGAGGGGCTTCCGCCATTACTGAGACTCTCCACCGCTAAGGACGCAGGCTGCCGTTGCCGAGGCAACCCGCCGTTGCCGAGGCAACCTGCCACAACAGAGAGAGTCCGCCATAACAGAGGCGGGGCCACCATTGCCCAGACAGTTCTAACTACGCCCATATAAAAAGGACTACAGGGAAGAGCTCAGGGCAGCTGGGCGGAGCCCACAGCAGCTCAGCAAAGCCCCTGCGGGCAGGCAGAGGCTAGGCGTGCTGCTAGCTGGGCGGGTCCGACCTGAAAAAAAAAAAAAATCAAAAAAGGCAGTAGTGCAACGGAAACTCATAAAGCTCCAACTCCCTGGGACAGAGACAGACAACAGGTGGATAAACCCACAAAAATGGGTAGAAAGCAGCGTAAAAAGGATGAAAACTCCCGAAACCAGAACACCTCTCCTCCTAAAAGTGATCACAACTCCTCACCAGCAAGGGAACCAGACCGGATGGAGAAGGAGGGTGATGAAATGACAGAATCAGACTTCAGAAGATGGGTAGTAAGAAACTACAATGAGCTAAAAGAACATGTTCTAACCCATCGCAAAGAAAATAGGAACCTTGAAAAAAGATTGGATGAACTGCTGACGAGAATGGACAGCATAGAGAGGAGAATAAGTGAATTGATGGAGCTGAAAAACGCAACACGAGAACTTCGTGAAGCATGCACAAGCTTCAACAGCCGAATTGACCAAGCAGAAGAAAGGATATCAGAGGTCGAAGACCAACTCAATGAAATAAAAAGAGAAGGCAAGAACAGAGAAAAAAGCGCAAAAAGGAATGAACAAAATCTTCAAGAAATGTGGGACTATGTGAAAAGACCTAATCTACGTCTGATAGGTGTACCTGAATGTGATGAAGAGAATGAATCCAAGCTGGAAAATACTCTTCAGGATATTATCCAGGAAAACTTCCCCAACCTAGCAAGGCAGACCAATATTCAAATCCAGGAAATACAGAGAACACCACAGAGATATTCCTCAAGAAGAGCAACCCCAAGGCACATAATCGTCAGATTCACCAGGGTTGAAATGAAAGAGAAAATGCTAAGGGCAGCCAGAGAGAAAGGTCGGGTTAGCCACAAAGGGAAGCCCATTAGACTCACAGCAGATCTCTCAGCAGAAACCCTACAAGCCAGAAGAGACTGGGGGCCAATATTCAACATCCTTAAAGAAAAGAACTTTCAACCCAGAATCTCCTATCCAGCCAAACTCAGCTTCATAAGTGAAGGAAAAATAAAATCCTTTGTGAACAAGCAAGCACTCAGAGATTTCATCACCACCAAACCTGCTCTACAAGAACTCCTGAAAGAGGCTCTACACATAGAAAGGAACAACCAGTACCAGCCACTCCAAAAACACACCAAATGGTAAAAAAGCAGCAACACAATCAAGAATCTGCATCAACTAACCAACAAAACAGCCAGGTAGCATCAAAATGACAGCATCAAATTCACACATAACAATACTATCCCTAAATGTCAATGGACTAAATGCCCCAATCAAAAGACACAGACTGGCAAATTGGATAAAAAGCCAAAACCCATCAGTGTGCTGTATCCAGGAAACCCATCTTACATGCAAGGATATACAAAGGCTCAAAATAAAGGGATGGAGGAAGATCTACCAAGCAAATGGAGAGCAAAAAAAGGCAGGAGTTGCAATTCTCATCTCTGATAAAATAGACTTTAAAGCAACAAAGATCAAAAGAGACAAAGAAGGACATTACATAATGGTAAAAGGATCACTGCAACAAGAAGAGCTAACGATCCTAAATATATATGCACCCAATACAGGAGCACCCAGATACATAAGGCAAGTTCTTAATGACTTACAAAGAGACTTAGACTCCCACACAATAATAGTGGGAGACTTTAACACCCCATTGTCAATATTAGACAGATCAACCAGACAGAAAATCAACAAGGATATCCAGGACCTGAACACAGACCTGGAACGAGCAAACCTAATAGACATTTACAGAACTCTCCACCCCAAATCCACAGAATATACATTCTTCTCAGCACCACATCACACCTACTCTAAAATTGACCACATAATTGGCAATAAATCACTCCTCAGCAAATGCAAAAGAACAGAAATCATAACAAACAGTCTCTCAGACCACAGTGCAATCGAGTTGGAACTCAGAATGCAGAAACTAACTCAGAACCGCACAGCTTCATGGAAACTGAACAACTTGCTCTTGAATGTTGACTGGATAAACAATGAAATGAAGGCAGAAATAAAGATGTTCTTCGAAACCAATGAGAACGAAGACACAACATACCAGAATCTCTGGGACACATTTAAAGCAGTCTCTAGAGGAAAATATATAGCAATGAGTGCCCACATGAGAAGAAAGGAGAGATCTAAAATTGACACCCTATCATCAAAATTGAAAGAGCTAGAGGAGCAAGATCAAAAAAACTCAAAACCTAGCAGAAGACAGGAAATAACTAAGATCAGAGCAGAACTGAAGGAAATAGAGACACAAAAAACTCTTCAAAAAATCAATAAATCCAGGAGCTGGTTTTTTGAAAAGATCAACAAAATAGACAGACCACTAGCCAGATTAATAAAAAAGAAAAGAGAGAATAACCAAATTGATGCAATAAAAAACGATAAAGGGGATATCACCACAGATTCCACAGAAATCCAAACCATCATCAGAGATTATTACAAACAACTCTATGCACATAAACTAGTAAACCTGGAAGAAATGGATAAATTCCTGGACACCTGCAACCTCCCAAGCCTAAACCTGGAAGAAGCCGAAACCCTGAATAGACCAATAACATGGTCTGAAGTCGAGGCAGCAATAAAGAGCCTACCACCCAAAAAAAGCCCAGGTCCAGATGGGTTCACAGCTGAATTCTACCAGACATACAAGGAGGAGCTGATACCATTCCTTCTGAAACTATTCCAGACAATCCAAAAAGAGGGAATCCTTCCCAAATCATTTTACGAGACAAACATCATCCTGATACCAAAACCCGGCAGAGACTCAACAAGAAAAGAAAATTTCAGGCCAATATCCATGATGAACATAGATGCAAAAATCTTCAATAAAATACTGGCAAACCGATTGCAACAGCATATCAAAAAGCTCATCCACCATGATCAAGTAGGATTCATCCCGGGGATGCAAGGCTGGTTCAACATACGCAAGTCCATAAACGTAATTCACCACATAAACAGAACCAAAGACAAAAACCACATGATTATCTCGATTGATGCAGAGAAGGCTTTTGACAAAATTCAACAACCCTTTATGCTAAAAACCCTCAATAAACTAGGTATTGACGGAACGTATCTCAAAACAATAAAAGCTATTTACGACAAACCAACAGCCAATATCATACTGAATGGGCAAAAACTGGAAGCATTCCCTTTGAAATCTGGCACTAGACAAGGATGCCCTCTCTCACCACTCCTATTCAATATAGTACTGGAAGTTCTAGCCAGAGCAATTAGGCAAGAAAAAGAAATAAAGGGTATCCAAATTGGAAAGGAGGAAATCAAATTGTCTCTATTTGCAGATGACATGATTGTATATCTGGAAGACCCCATCATCTCAGCCCAAAATCTCCTGAAACTGATAAACAACTTCAGCAAAGTCTCAGGATACAAAATCAACGTGCAAAAATCACAAGCATTCCTATACACCAGTAATAGACTTCAAGAGAGCCAAATCAAGAACGAACTGCCATTCACAATTGCTACAAAGAGAATAAAGTACCTAGGAATACAACTAACAAGGAACGTAAAGGACCTCTTCAAGGAGAACTACAAGCCATTGCTCAACGAAATAAGAGAGGATACAAACAGATGGAGAAACATTCCATGTTCATGGTTAGGAAGAATCAACATCGTGAAAATGGCCATACTGCCCAAAGTAATTTACAGATTCAACGCTATTCCCATCAAGCTACCAATGACCTTCTTCACAGAACTGGAAAAAAACACCTTAAACTTCATATGGAACCAAAAGAGAGCCCGCATAGCCAAGTCAATTCTAAGCAAAAAGAACAAAGCAGGAGGCATCACACTACCGGACTTCAAACTATACTACAAGGCTACAGTAATCAAAACAGCATGGTACTGGTACCAAAACAGAGATATAGACCAATGGAACAGAACAGAGGCCTCACAGGAAATACAACATACCCACAACCATCTGATCTTCGACAAACCTGACAAAAACAAGCAATGGGGAAAGGACTCCCTGTTTAATAAATGGTGTTGGGAAAACTGGCTAGCCATGTGCAGAAAGCAGAAACAGGACCCCTTCCTGACACCTTACACCAAAATTAACTCCAGATGGATTAAAGACTTGAACATCAGACCTAATACCATAAAAACCTTAGAAGAAAATCTAGGCAAAACCATTCAGGACATAGGTGTAGGCAAGGACTTCATGACCAAAACGCCAAAAGCAATGGCAACAAAAGCCAAAATAGACAAATGGGACCTAATCAAACTCCACAGCTTCTGCACGGCAAAAGAAACAGTCAGTAGAGTGAATCGGCAACCAACAGAATGGGAAAAAATTTTTGCAGTCTACCCATCTGACAAGGGGCTGATATCCAGAATTTACAAAGAACTAAAGCAGATCTACAAGAAAAAAACAAACAAGCCCATTCAAAAATGGGCAAAGGATATGAACAGATACTTTACAAAAGAAGACATACAGGAGGCCAACAAACATATGAAAAAATGCTCATCATCACTGGTCATCAGAGAAATGCAAATCAAAACCACATTGAGATACCATCTCACACCAGTTAGAATGGCGATCATTAAAAAATCGGGAAACAACAGATGCTGGAGAGGATGTGGAGAAATAGGAACACTTTTACACTGTTGGTGGGAATGTAAATTAATTCAACCATTGTGGAAGACAGTGTGGCGATTCCTCAAGGACCTAAAAATAGAAATCCCATTTGACCCAGCAATCCCATTACTGGGTATATATCCAAAGGAGTATAAATCATTCTACTACAAGGACACGTGCACACGAATGTTCATTGCAGCACTGTTTACAATAGCAAAGACCTGGAACCAACCCAAATGCCCAACGATGATAGACTGGATAGGGAAAATGTGGTACATATACACCATGGAATATTATGCAGCCATCAAAAACGATGAGTTCACGTCCTTTATAGGGACATGGATGAACTTGGAAACCATCATTCTCAGCAAACTGACACAAGAGCAGAAAATCAAATACCGTATATTCTCGCTCATAGGCGGGTGTTGAACAATGAGAACACATGGACACAGGGAGGGGAGCACTACACACTGGGGTCCGTTGGGGGGAAATGGGGGAGGGGCGGGAGGGTGGGGAGGTGGGAAGAGATAGCATGGGGAGAAATGACAGATACAGGTGAGGGGACGGAAGGCAGCAAAGCACACTGCCATGTGTGTACCTATGCAACAATCTTGCATGTTCATCACATGTACCCCAAAACCTAAAATGCAATAAAAAAAAAAAAAAAGTTTCTCACTAAAAAAAAAAAAAAAAAAAAAAAAAAAAAGAATCAGAAGTAGAGCATGTTGGGATTCACACTTTCAGGTATCAGCAAAGCCAATCACTGTTTTCGATATGTTCTGTGGGTATGTGTCCTGGTAATGTAAAATCAAGCTCTGTTTCTTCGTATTTCTCAAACAAGCCAGAAAACAGAGGGGTGGAAAATATAAAGCAAGACAAAAGCACACTGTTAAATATAAACAAAAAAAGAAAGGAAAGGACATGAGGCACTTAAGTTGACCTCTAAGTGCCTCTTGAATGTTGCGTTCATGGAAAACAAGCAAAGAGGTGAACGAACACAATGGAAATAGTTATAAGCAAAGACGATTTGGAACCATAAAGGGCCTTGGCTAGTCCAAATCATCACAACCATTTTGCTAGAATGGCATCAGTAGCTCTAAACAAGTCATTTTGAACCAAATTCTTAAGATTTTTCTCATTAGCAAATATATGTGACTCTTTTGAAGATTTCAGTTCAAATTAACTCTGTAAAATCCATCTTCTTTTCTTTTGGATACAATATGCTCATTCAATGAGTAAGTGCCCCGAGAACAAAAGTGCATTAATAGTTAATCTTTAGAATCAACAGCTTTAGAGACAGAAAGACTGCTAAAAGATCTGCTACGCCATTCTTCGTAATTTTTTTTTATGAGCGTACATGTGGAAAATGGTATTAGTATGATATGTTGGGTTAATGACATGAGCCTGCTAAAGACTCAAAGTGACTGGCAGGAGCTCAAATAGTCCCAGACATACCTAGGGATCAAAAGGATTAATACATCCTAGAACATCTATGACACATATTACTTGAGAAGATATAATTGATAAACTAATGCAATTAGAGATGAAAAAATAGTGGCATGACACCCAGAGGCTAATAACATCACTTAGTGAAAGAGCTTTCGGTTTTCAAGGGCCTCATAACAGTGATATCAATCAATTTGCCATTCAAAATTCATCAATTCTGACAACTGTCGGAGTCATTTCAAGAGATCCACAATTCATTAAGGCACCCAGCATTGGCAACAGACTGAAAAAAATAACTCCCACCAAAGTCTGTACCATTTTCAACTGTGTTTAAATGCAAGTTGAAAATATAAAAGACAATTTCATTTCTTAAGTCATTGAAAAAAATGTTAGATAAAATACTTGAGGCTCTTTTCAGATGAATGGAAGAGGCTCTCAGGAATTAAGCAAGAACATGAATTTAGAGAAATAAGTGAGCACTGCAGCAACTGGGTTCCCTGGGAGTGCCGACACATCCAGGCTTCTGGGAACTTTGCATTTTCAGAGAGCAGAGAGTTTTGTTAGTGATCATCAAGCACAGAAGCCATGCACAGGAAGGCCAGTGCATGGACATGGAAAAGAGTTCAGTAGAACAACGTAAGTAAACAAATGATCCCTCACACAGGAAAGCAGCAAGCAAAACTGTTTGGCACTGATTTGACTGTGGGAGAAAAAGCTCTCCTGAGAATTTGTAGCCACTGGAAAGCCCAGACATGAATTTAGGAACAAAATTTTCAATGTTTACATGGTAAGGAAAATTACAAGCTGAAAATTTTCCTTTCTGGACTGATTTTAAACTAGTTCCAGATCTGTAATGTTCACAGACATGTGGCAAAAAGAAACACAGATTCTCCCCAGAGAAATGAATCCACAACTTGGGTATTAGAAAAATGTAAAAGATTGTTCTTTATTGTGCATACAACTTCAGAATCAATTTTTAAAAATCACAAAACAAATGTGAACTAAGCCATTGTATGCAAGTGTCACAGAAATAATAACAGAAACTTGAATATTGGAAATGTACAAATACAGGTAATATATTAGAAAACTTTTAGATAAGTTATATGTTCAAGGAAATATTTTTTTAAAAAAGGAAAGAGGTAAAAATATGACTAATAAGCAAGAAATTAGGTAGAATTTAAGGGCAAAGTTCTCCTAGAAGTAAAAAGTATAATTAAAAGTAAAAATTCAATGTAAAGGTTAAATAACATAGATACAATGGAGGAGAGAATTAATAAAATAGAATGTTCTTATCCAAAAGAAGAAATTACACAGAATAAAGCAATAGAGATAAAAAGATCAAAAATACTTTAAAAGAGTTGAACACAAAAGGAGTATAGAGTGAGAAAGTTCAAAATATCTCATACAAGTATCAGAAGGAGAACCAGGCAAATTTTACACGTTAAAAAAAAAAACAATGAAAACGAAAAAAGCCATAATTAGTATCAGTCAAAATATTCTTTAAAGGAAAAAGTACTAAAGTTATGCTTTATAACTTACATATAACTCTCATATTTTCATAACAAAATGGGGAAATAAGCAACTTTTTAACTTGTGTGATTGCTTAGGAAACTTGGTAAAGGACAAACTCTTAAGTGAAAAATTCTTTTTCTGTTGTCTGAGGGGCAGAGTTAAATTTATCTGGGCCTTTCTTCACACAGAGGGCATTTTCAGTTGCTGTACCTTGCTGCAGGCCTGGGCACGCGTAAGGAAAGACTATTGGGAGGGCGTGTCTTACACCTTAGGAAGAATCCTTAGCTTTGGTTTCCTGTCTCCCCTGGAGCTCCCTCCTTCCCTCTAGCTGAGTAGGCCAACTTCTGGTGCAAAATCTCCAACACTGGCAAAGTTCTTGCACATGCTGTGCATTATGTACCTTGAACAAAAAACCTGAAGATTAGGTGGTTCAGGCTGCATCATCCCAAAACAAAGAGCACCTCTTTGAAGCTCACCTGCCCTGAAAGAGGCCTTTCGATTAGTGGTTGATGGTATCTGTATTTTCGTTACCATAGCTCCAGTTACAGGATATTGTAATTATGAGATAACTTGATCTGTATTCTTTTCTAAAATTAATCTGTACCCCTGGTTTGCAAGACAGACTGAATGTTATTCACTTTTGAGTGCCCAGCATGTAGAGCAGCACAGTGTATGTGAGGATTTTTGTCCAGAGGAGTGGAGAGACAGTACTTAACAGATTTTATACTTCGATCCTAAGTTTCCGGAATGGTTCCAGAGATTCATGGCTTCTTTGTAAATTTTCTGCACACAGGAAGTAGAATCTGCCTCAGAATCAACGAAATTTGTTATTCAGGTCTCTCTCCTTTGCTAACAACTTTATTTCTAAAACATATTCATTTGTTTTCACAGAAAATACAAACTGTGCACCCAGTGTGCATAAGGCAACAGGCATTCCAGGAGGAATAAGAGACATGTCTGCCTTCAAAGAGTTTCAAATTTAATGGAGCAATACTAATTCTCCACTAATAATAACATGAAGCTCGGATACTCATTTGCCATCAGAGGCAGGGTAAAAGGCAGATACTGTGATGCCAGACTATCTGGGTTTGAGTCGTGGCAACATCACTCATGAGCTGTGCAACCTAAGGCAAGGAAAATTACTTTGTTTTGTTTGTCTCTGTTTCCTTACCTATAAAATGTAGATGATTACAGTGTTTATCTGGGATGTTGTGAAAATGAAACTATGTCAATGTACACGAAACACCAAGACTAGTCCATGACGCATCATAAGTGGTATAGAAATGATAGCTACTACAATGAAGAAAACAGCATGATGGTGATGGTGATGGTAAGGATGATGGTGTGGTGATGATGACGCTTCTCTCTATAGATAGTCATCCTTCAGTATCCACAGGGAGGATTCCAGGATTCCTGTCCCCACTTGGAAAATAAATCCATATATGTTCAAGTCACTTACAGTGTATTATTTGCATGTAACCTATGCACATTCTCTGGTATACTTTAAGTTATCTCTACTTTACTTATAATACCTAATACAATGCTAATACTTATAAATAAATAGCTGTTAAAATGTGTTGGTTTTGTTTTTTGTTGTTATATTGCTATTTTTTTATTTTTTAAATGCATTTTTGATCCAGCGTTGGTTGTGGATCTGTGGATACAGAACCCACAAAGGCAGAGGGGCAACTGCATACATATTTCCCTGTCCGTAGAATCAAGCTGAATCTTCTGACTATTTTGCACAATAGTCCCAGAGCCCTAATATTATAGTCAATAAATTATCAGAATGAACTGGGGAGATTTTCTATAACATATCCTCACGCCCCCCCAATTTGCTCAGTGTAAATCCACTATGGTTTACAGAAATCCCAAACTCAGAATTCCCTTCAACTGTCTCATCAGTTAGCTAATGAGTCCTTGCACAAAAGAATGAAAAGTAAAAAGGGAAAAACACAAGACATTAGTAACATTTTACAATTGTTACCATATAAAAATAATAACATCAAGTTTAAGCCAAAAAATAAAATAAAAAGGAAAATAGCAAAAGAGAAAAGGAGGGAAGAACGTATTAGAGTAATTAATGCAAGTAAAAATGCAATACCTACGAGATAGAAGTCTCTTGTATAGAAAGATTCACAGATTTCATTTTTAAAAGTGCTGGATACAATTGATCCCTTCACCAAACATTCTCCTCTAGCTGATGACACAGTTTGATTAAAACCAGGAACAGTTTTTAGCCCCCAATCTTTGCTGCTTACAGTCATAAGAAATCGCAGCCTAGCTTGGCATCTAAATAAATTGAATGCCTAATTTAGTAGTATATACTTTTATAACAAATGGCCGAGTCTCAACCAATCACAGAAGCTGAGCTTCAGCCAATCACAGGTTGATACCTGATCAGAGCATGGTCAAATAAGGCAAACTGAGAGCTGTAACCAATCAAGCTGTTTCTGTACCTCACTTCCATTTCTCTGTCTGTCAGTACTGCCTGCCCACATTGTCAGGCAGAGTTCTCTGAACCTCTTCTGGTTCTGAGCGTTTTCCTATTACAAAGTTGTTCTTTGCTCAGTTAAACTCTGTTAAATGTATAATCTGTCCAACGTTTCTCTTTTAACAGAATGGACTGCCGTATGGTAATTAGGCAAAACTGAAATTACCCTTTTGAAAGAAGACATTTTCTGACAGTCAAATAGCAACACTAAATTCATTCAGGTTCTTAGAGGTACATTTGCAATCAAGTCATTTAGATGCTTTCAAAAAAAAAAAAAATCTTAAAACTGAGCTATTTTAAGAAGAAAAAAAAAGGACAATTCCTTTGCCTCACCTATAAATACCCGAGAGCTCTTTTTATCCACTCGCTTTTCTCTAATCCTTATGGAAGCTTATTTTCTATGCCACTCCCCCAACACCACATGCACTGTATTGCCAACATGTCAGCAAACACTTAGTTGTTAATCATACTCCTTCCTTACTAATACCGCCCAATTCCTTCCTTTCCTATCTAGTCTTGCTTCTTCAAGAAAAACTTTCTTGAGACACTCTTCCCCCTTTTTAATGTAAATCAATCAGTCTTGCCCAGCTTCTTTCAAATCTGCAGTTCTCCTCATTACCCTTATCAGATCAACAAAACCACAGGCTTTTTTTGGTCAGCTGCCCAAAGGCTCACAAAACTCCAATCTCGTTAAGAACTGGCAGTGAGAGGGAAAGTTGTGAATACTTAAAACATTTTCTTTTAATGAGAGTCATATGCTTTTATGCAATTGTATTATTCTCAATTAAACTATGAGTTTCTTGAAAACAGGAACCATATTTTCCTCATTTTTATGAATGCCTGCTATAGGTATGCCCTAAAGAGGCTACTTGAGCCACAACTGCATGTACTTCCTACTGTGCCATCTATGAGCATTTCAGCATTTTATTTCGAAGGAGCCTAGAGGGAAGTTTGAGGGAAGAGGGTCTAGGTAGGAAACTAATCTTGAAGCAACACTCATATAGCAAGCAGACTATGTTCTCCTAGATTGTATGTTTATTCCATTTATTCATTCTTCATGTATTTAAAAACATTAGCTGTGTGCAGTGGCTCACGCCTACAATTCCAACACTTTGAGAGGCCGAGCGGGCAGATCACGATGTCACGAGATTAAGACCATCCTGCTCAACATGGTGAAACCCCATCTTTACTAAAAATACAAAATTAGCCACGCACGGTGGCACATGCCTGTAGTTCCAGCTACTTAGGAGGCTGAGGCAGGAGAATCACTTGAACCCGGGAGGTGGAGGTTGCAGCGAGCCGAGATCACATTACTGCACTCCAGCCTGGTGACAGAGAAAGAATATATATATATATACGTATATATATATACATATATATATATATAATATCAATCATGTGTCAGATACTATTCTTGGTGCTAGGTAATTCAGTAGAGAACAAAACAGGAAATGATCCATACTTTCATTAATATGACATTAATATGTTAGAGAGAGCTAAGTATTATGAAGGAGAATAATTTAGGGAAGAATAGTGAGTTGTGGGGAGGAGACTTTTGATTTTTTAATGTAGAAAATCAAGAAATGCACCACGGAGAAGGTGGCATTGAATGAAAACCTGGAAGTGGTTTGAGAGGGTGGTGCAGATATGTGGACAGTGTTTCAGGCAAAGATAACCTGGGATGTTTGAGAAAAGCAAAGAAGCCGGGGTCACAGCAGTAAGAGCGAGAGAGATAAGAACAGGTGTAGCCAGAGAGTTAACAGAATGTAAGATTGTGTAGGGCATTTTTAGGCCAATATGAGGCCTGGCATTTTTAGGTCATCATGAGGACAGGCATTTACTCTGGCTAAAATAAGAAACCATTGCAGCATTTTGGGCAGATGAATTAAATGTCTGATTTAAAAATTTAAAAGGTTCTGGCTACCTTGTGAGGACAGACTGAAGTAAGATATGCATGTAAGTAGAAGACCAGTTATTAGGTTATTGCAATAATCTAGGCAAGAGAGATGGATCACGGTGATAACAGTAAACATCGTGAAAACAGGTCAGTTGCAAAAATATTCTGGATTTTCTGGCCAGATTTGATAAGTAATATAGAAAAAGAACAAAGAACAGGAGATTACAAAGTGTAGGCAGAAAAGAGGAAAGGTTCAAAGACTGAGCACTGCAATATTTCAATATTAACAGTTTAAATTGCAGAATAGGAACCATCTCAAGGCTTTAAATATAAGTGCTGAAAAATCTCAAATGTATATTCCTATTCCAGACTTCTCTGAAATTCAAGTTCATATAGCCAGTTGGTTATTTTATGTCTCCACTTGGAAACTAGTCTTGAAGCAATACATGTAAGGCAAGCCAACTATGTTCTCTCATATCGTATGTTTATTCCACTTCTTCATTTCAATGACATCCCATTTAGACATCTCGAAATTAATACCCAAATTTGAGCTTCTGACATTTTCTCCAAAACCCAATCTTTTTAGAGGATAGCCACTCCGTCCTTCTCATTGCTCAGGTCCCCAAACTTGCATTCATTCTCCTTCTCACATCCTAACATCCAATCCATCAGCAAATCCCATTGGTTCTGCCTTTCAGAATCTAACCACTTCTCACCACCTACACACGTACCCGTGCACGTTGAATCAGCCACCCTCTATCTTTCCTAGATTATCACATAGCTTTCTAAATGGTCTCTTTGCTTCTCTCTGTGATCTGTTCTCCACAAAGCAAGCACAGTGGTCCTGTTAGGACAGGAAGTTGTATCGTCTTTTCTCTACAAAACGCCCTCACAGATTCTCAGGTACAGCAAAAGCAAAATACTTATGACTGATGGGCCTGTGCTACCTTCCTAATCAACTTCCTAACTTCTCTCTCCTTTACATGGCTCTAGTTACACTAGTCTCTTCACTTCCCTCAAAGATATCCAAATATACCCCACCTCAAAGCCTTTGTACGTGCTCCTTCTGCCTGGGATGTTTTTCCTTTAATAAATCCTCATGGCTCGCTTGTCCATTTCCTTCAGGTCTTTACTTACATGCCACCTTCTCAATAATGCCTTCCTTGGTCATCCTGTCTAAATCACAATTTCTCCCCAAACAATGCTGCCTGCCTTCTCTACTAGTTTTTCTTAGTATAATACTTTTTATCATTCTCTAACATACAGTGCACTTCACTAGTTTATCTTGTCCAGTGTCTGTCTCTCCCACTAGAATGTAAGCTCCGTTAGAATGAGGAACATTTAAAATTGTACTTACTCCTCAACACCTAGAGCCTTCATACACCTGGTATATGATAGTTGCTAAATAAATATTTATTGAATGAATAAACTGAGAAAGAGCAGAGGAGAAAAACCAGAAGTATATGTTTTTAGGATTCAAGGAATAAAGTGTTTCAAGTAAAATGAAATATTGATGATGCATTTTTAACATAAAATGTTCACGTCTATTTTGTGAGGTAATGAAGCTTTGTTTTCAGACCATGTACACCATTTCGGTCTCAAGAGGACTAATACAAAATAAGGGAGCTAAAGGTCCCCAAACCACCGTCCCTTCTTGCCCTGTCACTGAAGATGATGGAATCAGGTGATAAGAATGAAGAATGGATGACTGAGCCAAGAGTGAGAGAAAAAACTAATATACATTGCATTCCTGCTATGTGCCAAGTGTTATGCTGTGTTATCCAACAAATATTGCCACTTGCCTACCTAAGGCCATCACTATTTTAAGCATTGGGGTTACAAAGTGACTCCATCTACTAAAGAATAAAACGTTAGAGCCTGGTTCTCTGCACTAATCAACCATCGTAGCCTTGGACGTGAACTACCCCAAATTTCAAATCATCAGAATTATTATTGTTTTATATATCAGTATTTGTTTCTCTTTTACCTCTAAGCATGTTAAAATTTCTGGTTCTGAAACACACACACACACACGCACGCACGCGCACACACACACACACACACACACACACTCACACATGCTTGTGGAACTTGCTTTCCCTTCTGGAAATTGAACTCTGTTCTCAGCTCACAGCCAGTCCTTTCAAATACATAGTTGCCATTTGCCGCATACACTTCCTATCCACTCATTCTTATCTTAAATCCCTTCTATTTGGATTCTGTTACTACTACATTACAAAAGTATCTCTAAATTCTGCCAATGACCTACTTCTTGCCAAATCAAGTGACCTTTTCTCATGCGTCATTCTTTGTGGCTTCTGTGCAGACCTTGGCAGTGCCTTAAAATTCTCTTTTCTTTTGAACTTTGCTCTTCTGTGTCTGTTCCAGTGTCTTTCTTTTTCTTATTCATTCATTCATTTATTGAATAAACTTACTAGGTGCTGAATGTTTTACTCTTAAATTGCAGCATACTCTAATGGGAAAAAGCAGGTGGGTTTGGATTCTAGCGAACTACACGGAAAATTAATAGATTAGTGGAAGTTTGGATGGTGAGTATAAAATTAGAATAAAGAGAATTATTTATACAACTCATACTTTGTAAATGACATCAGATTCTAATTCATCAATATATCATGTCCATGTTAGTATTTGCTTATCAGATATCCCAGGTTCTTCACTGTTTATTGCTGGGTGCTTTATTTCTCAGCAATCTCTCCTCTGAGCTACACATGCTTTATTTATAGGCAATAACATGACAACTCAAGTTACATCCATGTCTTTCTCAGTTAAGGAACCATTCTACTTTTCTCTCTGTGTGACCTTTAACATGTGACTTAATTTCTTACTGCTTCATCTGTAAATGGGGTATAAGCCATTTTGACTTAAGGTCACTGATACAGTTTGGCTGTGTCCCCACCCAAATGTCATCCTGAATTGTAGCTCCCATTATTCCCATGTGTTGTGGGAGGGACCCTGTGGGAAATAATTGAATCATGGGGCAGCTTCCCCCATACTGTTCTCATGGTAGTGAGTAAATCTCACGAGATCTGATGATTTTATATGGGGTTTCCCCTTTTGTATGGCTCTCATTCTCTCTTGCCTGGCACCATGTAAGACATCCCCTGCTCTTCTGCTGTGATTGTGAAGTCTCCCCAGCCATGTGGAACTGTGAGTCCATTAAACCTCTTTTTCTTTATGAATTACTCAGTTTCACGTATGCCATCAGCAGCATAAGAATAGACTAATACAGTGACTTTACATATTTTGATAACATCTTTTCATAAGTTTATGCTAAAGTTTTCTGTGCTACTAACAATAATGGCTAACATTTATTACTCACTTTATATAAGCCAGGTATTATGATAAGTACTATGCAATGAAACGGCCTTGGACTGTTAACAATGTACTTGTTCTTATTTTATAGTCATGCTGTGGATGCTCTGGCATGTGATACATTGCAGTCTAGGCTCTGTCACTGAATTTCTTGACTATATACTCTGTTTTATTTTTATTTTTATTTTTGAGAGGGAGTCTGTGTCACCCAGGCTGGAGTGCTATGGTGCAATCTTGGCTCACTGCAACCTCCAACTCCTAGGTTCAAGCGATTCTCCTGCCTCAGCCTCCCGAGTAGCTGAGATTATGGTGCCCACCACCATGTCTGGCTAATTTTTGTACTTTAGTAGAGATAATTTCACCATGTTGGTCAGGCTGGTCTTGAACTTCCGACCTCAAACAATTCACCCGACTTGGCCTCTCAAAGTGTTGGGTTACAGGCATGAGCCACTGTACTCGGCCATAAATAATCTTTTTTGAATAAACAACTTCATGTTTTCTTTATTGAACTTTAATTAGGTCATGCTAAATATGTATGTGAGAGAAGGAGGAGATTTTCTTGCAGGTGAGAAAACTTAAAACAAAAAGTTTCAGTATTTTGAATCTGTACTAGATAGGAAAAATACAGCCTGGCTAGAATTGTGAAAGGAAATGTGACAAAGTTCTGGATAAGTGTTGGGATTATGCAAGCAAAGGAAAAAAATGATTTGCAGGTTTGCTTTGGCAACTTGTTTCTTAATATTCCTGCATATGAAACTTGCTTTCCAAGTTCCCAACCTTACATTAGCTTGTGCCCTCGACAAGCTGGTCATCAGCCTTCACTTATCCCTTCTTACCTTAAGGCACGACTTAAGAGCTTAGAAGGAAACACTTAGGTAAAAGCAATAAATTTACAAAGAAAGACAGATATGACATGGGGCTTCCTTATAAACGAATTATTTTGATGGAGTTAGATTTAATTCTCATTGTTGGCAGCAAAGGTGGTAAGTGTGTTTGTGATGGTGTGGTACATGGGCCAGGAAAGGGAGGAGAGGTCTGCACAGCAAATGGCTTCTATTTGTTTATGTTAAGCATTTTAATAACTTTAGTATTTGCACAGCTGAAGGAAAGGAAACTACCCTGAGAACAGACACCATGAGGAACTCTAGAGCTTTGCAAACAAGAAAAGCATGCGTTGGAAAAGAGCCACAAATATTGTAAGTAAAAAGCACCTCACAAAACTAATATTAGGATGTTAAATTCCAAAGGAAATTAGTAAGGAGCACACTGCAATAATTTCTCTGACAATTCTCAACTCTGCTTTATTTTTGTTGTATAGACATCAATGCAGAGGAATTTAGAGAAGATGAGGAAAACAGAGATGTCTGCACAATATGGTGAAAAAAAATGAAGCCTTCGGATCAGACAGAGCCAATTTGTAATTCTGTCTCTGTAACTTACGAGTATGATGCTTTGAGGGTTTTTTTTTTTTCTTTTTTTTTTTTATTGCATTTTAGGTTTTGGGGTACATGTGATGAACATGCAAGATTGTCTTACCTCTCAGAACTTCAGTTTCCTTATCTGTAGAACAGGGCTAACTGAGCCTAGGAAACATTAACTGAATAGTGATTGGTAATTTTCCTCTTACTACTCTTGTTGCCCTTAGGCCTTTATTGTAATGAGACCAGTTGAAAACTCAGCTATCTTTTTTGTACTGTCCCACATTGGCTGGTAAAATGATTACCCCAGCACTGCCTATTCCTATTCTGCCCTTGCGATTGCCTGCTAAGGAGGTCAGTTACAGGCTGGATCCTCCTCAGTATAGGGAAATAGAAACCATGGAAGACACACTGGGCCAATTAGGCATCAAGAAGAAAGCACAGGGTTATTTTGCGCAAACCAAAGGCTGTGCTTCTGTAGACAATCCCATCAAAGGTGAGTTGCTTGCACCACCATTGTTATGTTTTCAAATAGATTCTCTCCTCCCAGAGTTAGCACTATAACTGAGGCCCTGAAGGCTGGTAAAGAACTGATTGTCCTCTCAGACTTGCCACTCAACACTGGCCTGGCAGCTGTCCTGTTCTGGTTATGTGTGCCTCAGTCCAGAGCCGAGCCTCAATAATAGCAATGTGTTCTCTACCTACCTAGCAAACAGTGAGTTCCCACATTCTGCCCACCTCCCCAATCCTCCCCTAATCTCTGACTGCCCACAGCCACCTAATATAGACTGTCAATGGGACAAGAGCAACACAGAATTTAAAAACAAGTGCTCAGTTAGAGGAAGGTCGATGTAGACTTTGTTTACCAGTTGGCTAAAGTGCTCATGTTTACCACTGGCTGAATAAGGTTGCCTTTCATGAGTCCTCATGGTGTGGGTTTTTGTTAGGTAGCAATACAGCAATAAAAGTCACTTTATTTAATCTTTTTTTTTTTCTCTCTCTTTTGGCAAGTAGTAAAGGAGTTAGAAATGCAACCGTGGCCCGCTCCAGCAGTGGAAATAGTTTGGTTACAGAGGTGTTGAAAATCTTTGTCAAAAAGTTCTTCTTCACTAGCCTCCCAACACCCAAGTTTCTAGAATCCTATTATTTTGCCTGTAAGAAAAGATCTTATCTTCTGTCTTTAGCACCAGTCAGTTTAAAATACTTTGGGCCTTGAAAGAAAAATAAAGTACTACTCTGCCTAACTTGGAGTGAAAAAGAAGCTTCAAGGGAAGGAATGAGTAGCAGGACAAGGGTAGGAATTGAGTCCCTGGGGGTAGGAGACATCTTTTCTAGTCCACAGTGTGTGTGTGTGTGTGTGTGTGTGTGAGAGAGAGAGAGAGAGAGAGAGAGAGAGAGAGAGAGAGAGAGATCATGGGGTGGGAGGGTGTGAACTGAGGACAAAAGATGATCTCAGTATGACAAATTTGAGCTGAATTTTAATTTTGTCTGGTACCAAATCTCTATGCAGATAAAATAAAAAATGATTAACTGTGACTTGATTTTAAATTGAAAGACATTAGCTTGCAGTGTGGACCACCTGAAAATACTTTGTAATAAACATTAAAGTTCCGTTTAAAGTTCAGCATTTGTGTCATGAAGCAAATGGATAGCATACTCCGTCTTTAGAGTGCAACACCAATGATTTGCTCTTTCTTCTTTTTCAGAACAAATAATAACTCAAGAGACCAGAAAGCTAGGTATGTATAAATGAACTTAAAAAATAAGGCCAGAGAATTTTAAGTAGAATATATTTGAAAAATAGACAAAAAGGTGTAAGACCTTATGTTCAGTCAAACTTTTACAATCTTTTAAAATACAGTATGTATTTTCATTTTGGAAACCAAAATTAATATAACAATGATTATCTGCTGAGGACTCCATTTCAACCTTTAGAATTCTATGTAACATAAAGTTGGAAACATATAAAGATGATCAAATAGGAAAACCAGAACTCTTTTAATCTGTTTTTTAACTGAATAATGCAGTTAATTATTCTAATATTCGAAATCCTAGCATATTGCAGAAATAATAATAACAACAAAAGGAAAAAAATCATTTATTAAATTTTTGCTAAGTATAAGGAATTTCTAAATCGTCCCTGGTAAAATGTCCATGACTTTATGTGATAGATACTGTAATCACTATTTTACAGATGAATAAACAAAGTGTAAAAGACTTGTCTAATAGCACACTATAGTAAAGGCTACAGACAGGAACATAAGGGCATTCAAGGGATTTTGAGAGGGAATTTAAATGTATTTGCTTTGGCAAAATGGTTTCTCATTGATACCTAATTACAATTTCAATGCAAATATTTGTTTAGAAGCAATTGCAATAGTTAGCTAGATTAAGTAGATAGCTAGATGGGTTTCTCATTGATACCTAATTACAATTTCAATGCAAATGTTTGTTTAGAAGCAATTGCAATAGTTAGCTAGATTAAGTAGATAGCTAGATGGGTTTCTCATTGATATCTAATTATAATTTCAATGCAAATGTTTGTTTAGAAGCAATTGCAGTAGTTAGCTAGATTAAGTAGATAGCTAGATTTAAGTAGCTATCTACAATTTTTAACATTCTCTTTCTCCCTGTCTTTTTTTTTTTTTTTTTTGGAAACAAGGTCTGGTCTCCTCCAGGCTGGAGTGCAGTGGCTTGATCATGGTACTGCAACCTCTACCTCCTGGACTGAAAACTTCCCACCCCAACCTTTGGAGTAGCTGGGAATATAGGTGCATGCCAGGTACCTGGTGTGTGTTTGTGTGTGTGTGTGTGTGCGTGTGTGTGTGTGTTTGGTAGAGACAAAGTTTTGCTAGCTGGCCTAGGCTGGTCTCAAAGTCCTGAGCTCAAGCGATTCACCCACTTTCACCTCCCAAAGTGCTACAGTTTACAACCTTAAACTTCCAATCCAATGATCAGGCACCATAATGTATAACATATTTCAATCTTATAAAATACAACTTCTCCCACAAATAGCCACCATCTTTTTATATTCAAGCTACTGTTCATTTGAATTCCAAACTCATGCTCAACCTTTAATGCATTCTGCAATTAATCTCCAACCTACTGAACCTTTAGAATTGTACATAACATAATTCATTCACTCATTTAATGAATATTGAGTGCTTACTGTATCCCAGATATAATTCCAACTGTTGAAGGTACAAAGCCCAAGCCATTATAGGGGTCGTAGTTAATAGAAAAAAGAGATATCAGATAGATAGATTATTAGATAGATAGACACATAAAATAATGTTGACATGTTCTTAGTGAAAAAACTGGATTGTCACTCAGCAACCATTATTTCCTTTGTTAGTAAATTATTCATGAATTTTAACTGGGCTCATAACCATTTAGAATAGAAGCTACAAACTCTCTTGAGTTATGTATGTATATGACTAAGTTCTGCCCAATGGGATGTAAACAGATGTATGAACAATATCAGACATGTTCTGAAAGGAAGACAGTGTGCCCTTCTCATTATTTTTTCTTTTTCCTGCTAGTTGAAATATATGCATGCTAACTGGAGCTGAAGCAGCCAATTAGGCCCAAGGGTTCTGCATTTTAGGGATAGTGGAGCAAAAAGTTACAGGGTAATGGAGCCCTTGATAATTATGTCAATCATGCAACCCTCAATTACTACCTCCAGACTAAGCTTACCTGTGAGAGAAACATCTTCCATCTTTTTACAGTTCTGTTTTGGGAAAGTTTCTGTCACTCCCATTTTACTTTTATCTTAACTAACAGAAAAGTATAAAGAAAACAAAGCAGAGTAAGGGACTGGAGAGTGGCAGAGAGTGATATTTTAGACAGGGTGATTATGGATTTGACGAGGGTGATTTGATGAGGGATTGTTATCTGAGCAGAGTCCTGAATACATGACTGTGTCATATGAGTAGGGGGAAAGTATGGAAGAAGGAAATAGTAAAAGGAATACAGTATCTATTTTCATTTTGGAAACCAAAATTAACATAATGATTATCTGTTGAGGATACTATTTCATCCAGGAAAAGGCGGAAATAGTAAAAGGAAAAGCTCAGAGATGAGAACATAACTTTTGTGTCCAAGGACCATCTAGGAGGCCAAGGCAAACCTTTCAAATCTTGTTATGCCTGTAAATGAAAATCTTTGACCCTACACATTGTAGAGACTGGTTAACTTTGCAGGGACTGGTCTCTGTAGGGTCTCTTCAAAAAGCATGATCCAGTTATGAGTCTAAGCTTTTACTCAGCTTTATGGCTCACCCTCTAATAGTCCACTTCAAAATGCGTCCTGAGTTCACTATTCAAATACCACCCACTTTTCTGAACCTAGCATGAGTTCTCACTACAGCTTAAGAACTGGTTCTATTGATCCCGCCCCCCCCGCCCCCGCCCACACTTTGCTTTCTTTTTTCTTGAATCTAAGTAGATATTATTGTCTATATTGTTCATTTTCATTATGAATAGTCTATCATTCTATTCTAATTCGTATATGTGTCTGTTGTCACCTCAATTAGATGTAACATAAGAGCTCGATCTTTAATGGTGTTTTAAGTCCCTTTTGGCTACTATCTGTTCAAACAGAAAGTGCTCACTTAAAACTTTCTGCATGTCTAACAAAGGTTTCATTTAACCATCTCACAAACTAGAAACACAATGGAGAGAACCTAATCTTTCCCTGTTCCTCCCTTTCGCCAGGAAGATATGAGTAGCTAAAGTATTTGGTGCTATATATAGTCAGTTGATGTCAGCTGAATGCCAGTCTCTTCAGAAAAGCTCAGCTCCCAGTTTGAGTTAGAGTAGGGACCATGCTGTCCCAGGTTCAAGGATAAAAACCATCAGGCCCAAGTGCCATCCATAGCCCATCTCCAGAGTCTTCCTTCACAAACTGGGATTCATCCCTGCTGAAAAGCACAATCTAACAGCAAGGTGAGTATGCTGTTTCCTAAAATGTTTTATTAGTCAGTGGTCCAAGGAGATCCAGAGTTATGACTCATAAATGGGCGCTCTCTGCTCTAAAGGGCAGCTGTTGAAAATATTAAAATGCTACCACCAAAGAATTCTGGTTTAATATGGTGTTTTCTTCATTCTTACAGTTTGCTGGAATTGATGGAGTGTGATGCTGGTACAAAAGAAGGCTAGTGAGGAGACAATGATAGATTAAAATACTGTGGAGAAAAGAGGGAGAGGAAAGGAGGCCAGAAATTTCATTGTTTCTCACTGCCTGATGATCATTGTATTAATGTCCAGATAAAACTGGGTCTCTTTTCACTGTGACATTGCCTGTCAATGAATAACATGCCCTGTCACCAGATAAGGAATGCATATTGAAGTCTTTCAGTAGCAAGTGATAATAACTTTTTAATAAAGAACAAAGATGCTGTCTTTCAAAACAGTGATTATGAGACACTCCAAATGAGTTCTTCACATTGCCTCAATAATGTCCCTTTGTTTTTAACAGGGAACAAAAAAAAACCATGCTATCACATAATACTATGGTGAAGCAGAGGAAACAGCAAGCAACAGCCATCATGAAGGAAGTCCACGGAAATGGTATCAATAAAAATCCTTCGTAGCATTAATATAGCTCAGCATAAATGTGGCTCCTTCCTGATGTTGTTTAATATTCCATAATTTACTTCCTTTAAATTCTTGCTGTTCTGTCATAACAAACCTGGAGCTCTAGGGGGTGTAGAAAAGCCTATGGTCACTAATCCTTTTGTAGTCATCCTTTCTCATTTGGAAGCTATTTTCAGAGGAACAACTGCTGTAAAAGGCATGAAGCAATCTGACAGCTGATGTACATTCTGCTTGGCTTGTCTTCCACATTATAAGTTAAGATCACTGTCAATTCTTTTTTTTTTCTGGACAAGTCTCATGGAATGTTGTCTTCATTGTCCATTCCACATGGTTTAGCTTGATTTTTTTTTTACTTTACATCATATAAATCACTCAAAATAAGTTCTATCATCTTTTTTATAAAGCTATTAAGTTGGAGTTCATATTTATTGCTTATTGTTTAACTCTATTGCTTATTTGTTTAACTCTTTATATTTGGTAATTGATTTCCTAACATATTTTGTGCGTGGAGTCTACTTTGATTTGTAACTTCTGAGGAAATATAAAGTTATTGTAGTCTCAAAGCTTATGACTCAAAAACTTTTTTGATATTTATTACATGTAAGGTAATATTTCACCCTCTTCTTTAAATTCTAGTAATTCACTTGAGAAAGCAATGCTTTATAACTTACAGTTTGATTCTTATAAGGGAAATTCAACTTTTGTTTTTGAGCAAAGGATAGCATCAATTTTAAAGTTAAAAAATATTCAGGTCCTTTTAGGGGTTGATTTGAGGCATTCCAGATATATTTGTGCAATTTTCAGAATTCCTCCTTATTTCCCCTCTGTTGATGAAAAATGCAGCCTTTCCCCATTACAATATTGAGACCCAGATGCTTGAGACCTGGGAACAGTATTGAATATAATGTTTTCATATTTCGCTTTCCATAAAGCAAGCTGAACAGAGCCAGACAAAGACTTTTAGATGCTTCCCACACAATGTAGTCATAACTAAGAGGTCATGTTAAGTCGTTTTCTGTTTTCTGCAATACAAAACTCCTGTAGTGGATTCAGCTTAGTTCTCATATTTTACTATAATGTCAAATTAGCTTGGAATACAATGAAAATAATTCTGAATCAGATACCAGAACTGAATTCATACCAATCTAAAGTTCCAAAATTCATGCCTCTTTTAAAATGTGATGCATGTTTGTATTTCCTGTTTCAAGTAGTTTACTTGAAATTATTTTATGGCTTTCCTGATCAATAAGGCAAAAATCAGATGATCACTGGAGTTTGAGACAAAGTTGTTTATCTTAAAATAGACTTTTGATGTTATTATTTTCTAATGGCATCCTAATCATAAACCAATCAGTGCATTTAATGTATTCCCAGACTAAGTCATGTGTTTGAGTCTACTATATTAGCTCTGACATAGATCTATAAGAGTAAGAAGTTTTATTTTTCATTTTTACAAACATAACTATTGTTTTTATGAAAAACTATTTGATATATATATTGATTATATATCAAGGCAGTGAAAACACTCAAAACTACTATCTCACCTCCAGTAAATACTAGTCATCTAAAGTCAGCTGAAGCCCTGCCTCCCATGTCACTGGATGAGTTCCAACCCCCTTAAGGGGAGTCACATGCTCTGTCTTTATTTGGATGTCAAGAATTTCAGATAACGTGGGGATAATCAGACTCTTTCCAAGCTCAACCCAGATGAAATAACTTCAGTACTGTATGAAACAGCTCAAATATTTTTCTTCTCTTACTTCCTCTGACATTTTATAAGGAACTTTACTATTTGTGTACAGCATGATGTTTAGAGATCCAGAGCCAGGGGAGTCTTAATTTTTTCTAAGGATGCAGAAATAAGACATGGATTTTAAAGAAACTTTTTTGGGAATGATCCTCCAAACTTTCAAACATATTGCAGCATTAAAAATCTGGGTAATTTAAGATAAAGCATGCAACTGCTTCCATCTTAATTGTAAGACTAAACAAATCAAATTTTGACTGTATTATCCTTTATAAAGACAAATGAAAAAGGATGCTCTAGTCCATATCTCCTTCTCTTACCTTCTCTCCTCTCCCATTGAATTTCTTTTCAGCATCATAAGTCATCTAATTTTTATTATCACTTTCCAAAAAACATTTAGCTTGGAGGAGTATAAAATGCGACAATGAGTTGGCTAAACCAGTTGTTGTCCTCTTAACATTAGGTGGAAATTCAATTCCATTGATGTAGGGGAAAAAGCCTGCAGCCAGTAAGTCTTTAAGATAAATCAGTAGAGAAATATAAGAACCAGAAATGGAGAGTTTTACTTTAAAGCCCTTATTTCCTCAGAAGGAGAAATCATCTCAGAGAATTACTGAAAAATTCTCTTCATATAGATTATAATGCTAACTGCACAGAATGAGTGAGAGGTGGATAACTCCAAGTCTCTACTAATCACACCCCCAAATTGTTGCTCATTTTGGATCCATTGTGATTTGGTTTCAAATTATATACTAGAAGCAAATATACCACATTCCCAACAAATGACTACTGAAAAGCATCCCAAACACAAAGACTGCCTACTTTTAGATTTAACTTCCTCGTTATATATCATAGTTCTGATTACCATCATCATCACCTTGGCAGTAAGCAGAACTAATGATAAAGCTGTCTTGGTTACCATTGTAATACAAATCTCTGTGCTTTATATGAACACATCTCAGCCACAGTTGTTACCATCTAAAAAGTGCTATTGTAAAAGATAAAAAATACTTTGCCATTATCTGTGTATGAATTAGTCGTGGAGATGAGAAAGAATGGCCTCTATTAGTCCCTACCCATGAGCCCTGTGCAATTTACCCCTAAATCTATATATATTTTCTAGTTTTAATCATATTTTTATCTTGTTCGGTGACTCATATGAAACTTGAAGACTGATAATTAGGAAGGTAAATCTAAAAGTAGGTAGCCTTCATGTTAGGGATGCTTCAAGTGAAACTTGAAGACTGAAGGAAGAGAGAGAGGTCAGAAAGGATAAAAGGATAGGAAGTAATATAACTGATAACGAGGAGGGGCAATCAGAATGAAATAAGGAGAGGTACTCTAAAGAAACTAGCATCTGTTTAGAAATGCTGGGGGAAAGGAAGTGGAATTATAAAAACCATAAGAAGAACTGGGAGTATGATGTTCCCTGACTTTACATGTGGATATTGCCGACAGTTTAGAATAAGAGCTTCATAAATAGAGAAGACCACAGTGCCTCATTAATAAGCATCAGTCACCCTACAGTTCTCTCACCTGGGTTCCAGGAGGGTTTTTTTTAGTATGTTTTCTTTTTGTTTGTTTGTTTCTCCTCATGATTGAGCAACAGCTTTCCCCAGCACACAGAAGAGAACTGGGCAGACTGTTTTTGTAACTTCAGGAAGAGAGCTTAGCTTTGTGGCCTGAAAACAGGAAGCCCAAGTTCTAAATAGAGTTCTGTTTTAATGTGGTACCAGGAGTCCTGGGTTCCAGACTAGACATCAGATTTTACATCAGAAAATGAGGAAGGCTGGATTTGCTGATACATCTAATTGTAAAATGCCATGATTCTCATTTACTGAGTTATGTGCAGAAGCCAAAAATCAGTGTGCTTGAGTTTCTCCATCAGTAACAGAGGAAATGATAATATTGACATGAATTTCAAGGACTATTTGAAAAAGTACAAAATCTAGAATTTCAGATGAAAGATTACATGAAGACCGCTTTTACTTTTCTTGTAGGAGCATATCTTAAACTGTAAATAATCAAGTCTTCAATATAAAATGAGATGCCAAAAAGGCCTATGATACCTCCTATCAAATATAAAAGTTTATAGAAAAAGAACTTAATGGTTTAGTGTACAAGTTCGGTAATTTTCCTTTGTTTATCTTTTACATTAACATTCTCATAACCCCAGGAAAAATAAGAGCTAAAAGATTTGCATGTTTTATTTTGAAAACTGGTATACAGTCATATCTTGTGAATTCATAAGTTTTCTGAGCATCTAACCTCTAAGAAGGCACTCCAGAAAACTAGTACAAGAGAACTAGGCTAAATTGTATTTTACACCTAAGTTGAAATTGCAGAGTTCAATTCTAGCTGTATTATTCCATCATCCTAGCTTTCTTTGAAGCCTTTTTCATGTAAATATGTTTTAGATATACATCCTGTAAATAATACTAGATTATTCTGTTTGTATAATTCAATACATTAGTAACCTAATTTTTGAATGTTTATAGATTTATACAGTCCTTAAATAATATTTTTATTAATGACAAATTTTTGAAAACTTTATAAAATAGCCTTAGAACTCAAATCAAGACAAAGATATGTGAAATTAAAAAAAAAATCACAGATGGTATTCAAAATCAACTTTTTTTATGTAAAGATAATTATTACAGAAGTTTTTAACAACTGGAGTTTTAAGGCATTATCCAAAATCACAATCTGGAGTATAATCTTATGTGTTATCTATAATACATACATATATGTCACTTTATACAAAAACATATTTTACGGACTATTATTCAATTACATAGGCCAACTGTCTAGGGACAGGAGGAAGAGTTTTGTGCAAATGCAGATAATCAATAAGCCCACCCTAAAGCAAATAAGCTTCAGCTAGCTCCCCTCCAGTGGTTTCACCCACTCTATCAGAAATGCAGTTGCCAGTCAATCATGGTAGAAGAGTTTTAAAAGGTCTTTTGTCTTACTATAATTATTTCTAAGTGAGTGTCTTCGCAAACTATGGATTAGATTAACTCATCTAACTGAAGTTCTGGATCAGTATAAATGACACCAATAGGAGAATACACCTAGCAATATTCTTTCTTTCTTTCTTTCTTTCTTTCTTTCTTTCTTTCTTTCTTTCTTTCTTTTCTTTCTTTCTTTCTTTCTTTCTTTCTTTCTTTCTTTCTTTCTTTCTTTCTTTCTTTCTTTCTTTCTTTCTTCTTTCTTCTCTCTCTCTCTCTCTCTTTCTCTCTTTCTTTCATTTTTCTTTCTTTCGAGATGGAGTCTCTCTCTGTCACCCAGGCTGGAGTACAGCAGTGTCCAAACTCAGCTCACTGCAACCTCTGCCTCTTGGGTTCAAGTGATTCTCCTACCTCAGCCTCCCAAGTAGCTAGAATTACAGGCGCCTGCAGCCACGCCCCGCTAATTTCTGGTATTTTTTTTTTGTTTTTTTGTTTTTTTTTGTTTTTTGTTTTCAGTAGAGATGGGGTTTTGCTATGTTGGCTGGGCTGGTCTCGCACTCCTGACCTCAGTTGATCCGACTGCCTTGGCCTCCCAAAGTGCTGAGATTACAGGCGTGAGTCACCATGCCCGGCCTTATTTTCAATAGATGATCTAATGCCACAAAGACAACCTTCTAAACCATAAAGGCAAGAATATGTATCCTGAATAAAACATGTCATTTATTAAGCATCAAGATTAAACACACCATTAAGACCCTGTACAAGGGTTTGCAGTGAAGGTCAGGGAACAGCTGAACTTGTAATATGTGTGCTCAGCTGACAGTTATTGTCTCTGAAAGTTTAAGTGATGAGAGTGATCATGAGTTAGATCCTTAACTCACAAATGGTTCTGAAACCCTTGCTCCAGTGACATCATAAATTTAAGTATTAGAAGGGAAGGGAAGAAAACCTTGGAGAATTTTATGTGTCTTGTGTGTTTATGCAAAATATTCCTGACACTGATGGATGTGTCTGTTAGTATGCTATTATATGTTTAACAATTGGTTCTCAAGTGAGGCAGCAGTAGGGGTGTTTTGATTTGTAGATCTCACCAGTTTCTGTAATATAAATGCTCCCACCATGGCCAAATTCAAGCTACCTCCACTAAAGCACTAAATGCAGAGTTAGAAAAGAGATGTAGAGGAACATTACATATTTTCACAATACAGATACAATGGATATAAATAACCTCAAGAGCATAATGTCTCTTCCATCTTTTATAATCTAAATGGTACTTGCTATTTTGAATCCAGAATCAAAAAGTTGAAATATCTCACCCTCATCACACTGTCTAGTATGTTAAGGAATATTCATAGACATACTAAAAAATAAACTTGCTCATCCTTCCATGATCCAAACACTTTCACATAAACAAGGGTGAATATTCCCTATAGAACTCAGCAAAGATGACGAGTAAGTCCCAGGAAATTGTTGTAAAATACCTTCATGTACTCTGCTCTGTTCTTCTTATGCCTCTTCCATAGGCTATTTCTATCATTCCTGGACACTGCAAAGCACAGCATTTTGTTTTGTTTTGTTTGGGTATACCAGAGAGCCAGACAGAGCTGGTCTGCATTGCATTAGGAAGAGGTATACCATTTTCAAAACATTTTAAATAATAGACTTTATTTTTTAGAGGAGTTTTAGGTTTGCAGGAATGTGAAGGAGAAAGTACAATGAGTTCTTATATAAATTTCTCCCTGCTGCTGTTTCCTCTATTAATAGCATCTTGCATCAGTGTGTATTTGTTACAACTGATGAAATAATATTGATAACTGTTGTGTTCCATTTTGTGCTGGTATAACAGAATACCTAAGACTGGGTAGTTTACAATGAACAGAAATTGGTTCATGGTTCCAGAGACCAGGTAATTCAATATCAAGGGGCCAGCATCTAGGGAGGGGCTCTTTGCTGATTCTTCACATGGCAGAGGACAAGAGAGAAAAAGGGGCTGAATTCATCCTTTTATAAGGTCACAAATCCCACCCATGAGGGCAGAGGACTCATGGCTTAATCACCTTTTAAAGGTCCAAGCTCTTAACACTGTTACAACGGCAATTAAATTTCAGCATGAGCTTTGGAAGGGACAGACATTTAAACCATAGCAGTAACCAAAGTCCATAGTTTACATTAGGATTCACTCTTTGTATTATGCAGTTCTATGGGTTTTCTCAAATGCAGTGTCTTATATCTGCCATTACAGTGTCACACAGGATAGTTTCACAGCCCTAAAAATCCCCTGTGTTCCACTTAATTCATCTTTTTCTCTCCACCTTTCTCCAAGTCCCTGGCAACTACCGATCTTTTTGCTGCCTTCTGGTTTTATCTTCTCCAGAATGTCGAACAGCTGGAGTCATATAGTAAGCAGATTTTTCAGACTGGTTTCTTTTACTTAGAAATATGCATTTAAGAAGGCTTCAGGTTTTTTTCATGGCTTGATAGCTCTTAATTAAGTTTTTTATTTTGAGAATTTTTTAAAGATAATCATATTTTCACAAGCAGTTGTTAAGATATAACACA
Source organism: Saimiri boliviensis (assembly GCF_048565385.1). NCBI lineage: Eukaryota > Metazoa > Chordata > Mammalia > Primates > Cebidae > Saimiri > Saimiri boliviensis. The sequence goes on along the minus strand of NC_133451.1, from coordinate 168,760,629 downwards.
GGGCTATCCCATGCGCCCTTTCCCAGTGGCAACAGCTGGCAAAACTATAGTACGATATCACAACCAGGATACAGTCAAGACATAACATTTCCACATTTCCATTGCCATAAGGGTCCCTCATGTTGCCCTTTCATAACCATACCCACTTCTCTCTTGGCCCCATCTCTCCTTGAATGCTGAGCAATCATTAATCTGCTCCCCATTTCTATAATTTTCCTTTAATTTCAAGAATGATAGATACATGGAGTCATATAGCATATAACCTTTTGGGAGTGGCTGTTTCCTTCAGTGTAATTCTCCGGAGATTCACTCAGGTGGTGTTCTCAATAATTTGTTCCTTTTTTTTGCTGAATACCATGCTATGGATGGACCACATGTTTTTAATAGTTTACCCATTGAAATACATCTGGGCTGTTTTCGGTTTATTATTATCAGGAAGGAAGATGCTATGAACATTCTTGTAAATGATTTTGCAAGTACACGAATTTCCGTTTCACTGTGAAAAATGTCCAGTATTGCTGGGTAGTTCTATGTTCAGTTTATAACAGAATTTATTAAATTGTTTTCCAGGGTATCTGTACCATTTTACATCTTCAACAGCAATGTACAAGTGACCCAGTTTTTCTGCCTCCTCATCCGCAAATGGTGCTGTCATTATTTTTTATTATAGACATTCTGATAGGTGTATAGTGATATATCACTGTGCTTTTAATTTGTCTTTCCCTAGTGACTGATGATGTTTACTATCTTTTCATAGGCTTATTTTCCATCTGTGTATCTTCTTCAGTTGATTTGTCTCTTCATGTTTTGCCCCACATTCTAATTGGATAGTTTGCTTTTTTATTTTTTTATTTTTATTTATTTATTTATTTTTTTTTTTGGCGGGGAGGAGTTTCGCTCTTGTTACCCAGGCTGGAGTGCAATGGTGCGATCTCGGCTCACCGCAACCTCCGCCTCCTGGGTTCAGGCAATTCTCCTGCCTCAGCCTCCTGAGTAGCTGGGATTACAGGCACGTGCCACCATGCCCAGCTAATTTTTGTATTTTTAGTAGAGACGGGGTTTCACCATGTTGACCAGGATGGTCTCGATCTCTTGACCTCTTGATCCACCCACCTCAGCCTCCCAAAGTGCTGGGATTATAGGCTTGAGCCACCACGCCCACCCAATTGTTTTCTTTTTTATTAGTGAATTTTGATAGTTCTTCATTTATGCTAGACTGTTTTCAAGGTTATATGTTTTGAAAATATTGTTTCCCACTCTGTAGCTTGTCTTTTCATCCTCTTAGCGGGGTCTGTCTCAGAGCAAAAGTTTTTAATTTTGATGATGTCCAGTTTATCAATTATTCCTTTTATGGATTGTGATTTTGGTGTTAAATTTAGTAACTCTTTGCCTAGCCCTAGGTCCCGAAGATATACTAATGTGATTTTTCTTCCTTAGCCTGTTAACATCGTGAATCTTTGCCTAGCACTAGATCTCAAAGCATAGTAATGTGATTTTTCTTTCTCCACCTATTAACAATTACATTGATTGATCTTTGAATAGTGAAACAGCCTTGCCTCCCTGGATTAAACCCCACTGGCTCATGATATAAAATGCTTTTTATATATTGCTTAATTATATTTTCTAACAATATATTAAGGATTTTGCTTCTATGTGTATGTGGGATATCATTTTGTAGCTCTCTCTCTCTCTCTCTCTCTGTGTGTGTGTGTGTGTGTGTGTGTGTGATTTTATTTTATTTTATTTTTTTTTGAGATAGGGTCTCACTCTGTTACCCAGGTTGGAGTGCAGTGGCCTGATCTCAGCTCACTACGACCACTGCCCAGGCTCAACTGATCTTTCCACTTCAGCCTCCCTAGTAGCTGGGACCACAGGAATGCACCACCATGCCCAGCTAATTTTTTTTTTTTTTTTTTTTTTTGATGGAGACATGGTTTCACCATGTTGCTCAAGCCTGCTCAAGCTCAAGTTCTCAAATTCTTGATCTCAAGCAATCCACCTGCCTTGGCCTCCCGAGGTGCTAGGATTATAGGCATGAGCCACCCTGCCTGGCCGTGTGTGTTGTCTTTCTCTGGCTTTGGTATCAGAGTATTATTACCTTAATAAAATGAACTAGGAAGTGTTCTCTCTTCTATTTTGAGGCAGAGATTATGTAGCATTGGTTATAATTGTTCTTTAAATGTTTCCTAGAATTCTCCAGTAAAATCATTTAGGTCTGAAGGCTTTGCAGGGGCTAGGAACATTTTAGATTATAAATTCAATTGTCTGAATAGTTATATAATTAATCAAGTACTTATTTCATGTTGGGTGAACTGAGGTAATTTGTGCTTTTCAAGGAACTGGTCAATTTTTTCTAAGTTCTCAAGTTTATATGAATTTATATGTAGAGTTGTTTGTGGTAATAATATTCTTATTATCTGTTTGCTATCTGCAGTGTCTGTAATTATATCTCTTATTTTCTTCCTAATATTATTAATTTGTGTCTTCTATGTATTTTCTATGTTAATCTTACTAGAGATTTATTAATTTTACTGATCTTTTGAAAACCCGCTCTATACTTCACTGATCTTCTCTATTGTTTTTCCATTTTTTATTTCATTGGTTTCTGCTCTTATCTTTATTATTTCTTTCCTTCTTCTTGCTTTGGGTTTATTTTGTTCTTTTTTTACATTTTTAGGGGGTAGACAGTTTATTGATTTGATAGTTTTCTCTTTTTTAACTGTGCATTTGGTGCTATGAATATTCCTCTCAGCACTGCATTACCTGTGTCCCATAAATCTTGATATGCTGTATTTTCATATTCATTTAATTCACTGAATTTTTCCTTTTCTTTGAGATTTCTTTTTTGTCCCACTAATTATTTAGAAGTATGTTGAGTAGTTTCCAAATGTTTGGAGATTCTCCTGTTATTGTTCTATTACTAATTTCTATTTGGTTTTATTGTGATCAGTGCTAATACTCTGAATAATATGATCATTTTAATTTGTTGAGATTTATTTTATAGCCTAGGATACGATCCATCTTGATATATATTCCATGGGCACTTGAAAGAAATGTGTGTTCTATTGTTATTGAATAAAATATAAATGTCAAGTCCTATTGGTTGCTAATATTGTAGAAATTTATATTCTTACAGCTCTTCTGCCTTGTTGTTCTATCATCTGTTGAGATGGGGGGATTGAAGTTTCCAACTATAATTGTGAATTTGTCTATTTCTTCTTTTAGTACTACATTTTTTACTTTAAACATTTTGTAGCTCTCTTTTTGGTGCATATAGATTTAGGATTTCTAGGTAACCTTTGTGGATTGACACTTTAATCATTAAATAATGACGTTCTCTGTCTCTGGTAATTTTTGTTGCTCTGAAGTCTATTTTATCTGGTATTAGTATAGCCACTCCTGCTTTCCTTTGGCTTTTGTGCTTGATATGTATTTTTCCATTCTGTTACTTTCAACTTGCTTATAGTGTTATTACAGGCTGTGAGTTTCTTGTAGGCAGCACAGTTCAACAAATCATAGTTGGTTTGCTTTTAATCCAATGTGACATCAACTGATGTATTTAGATTATTTACACTTAATTTATTAATGTATTAGAGCTTACGGGTATAATTTTATTTTTAGTTTTCTTTTTGTCATCCGTTTTACATTCCTGTTTTCTTTTTTCTTTCTTCCTGGGGATTACTTCAGAGTTTCATTTTGGTATAGTGTTTTCAAATCTATCTGTTCACATAGATTTCAGGAATTGCTGTAAGTATGACGTTATATATGCATAACTTATTATATATACATTATATATGCGTTATCTATGCATAACTTATCGTAGTCTATTGATGTTGCTACTTCACCAGTGAAAGTGAAGTATACAAAATTTATCTACTTTTGACCAGGCACAGTGATTCACAACTGTAATCCCAGCACTATGGGAGGCCAAGGTCAGTGGTCACTTGACATCAGGAGTTTGAGACCGGCCTGGCCAACATGGAGAAACCCCATCTCTACTAAAAATACCAAAATTAGCTGGGCATGGCGGTAGCAAGCGCCTGCAGTCCCAGCTACTCAGTAGGCTGAGGCAGGAGAATCACTTGAATATGGGAGGTGAAGCTTGCAGTGAGCTGGGGTCATGCCACTGCACTCCAGCCTGGGTGACAGAGTAAGATTCCGTTAAAAATACCCCAAACAACAACAATAATTATCTACTTCAATATCTTTTTATCCTATCCTGTTTATAAAGTAATTGCCTTAAGTATTGCTTTTACATACATTTACATCAGTCAGTGTTATATATAAAATATAAATGAGAAAGCTCAAGAGAATGGAAACCTATTGTATATACCTATATTTCTGCTTACTATATACCTTCTTCATTGCTGATGTTCCAGGCTTCCTTCTTTTTTTTTTTTTTTGAGATGGAGTTTCGCTCTTGTTACCCAGGCTGGAGTGCAATGGCGCGATCTCGGCTCACCGCAACCTCCGCCTCCTGGGTTCAGGCAATTCTCCTGCCTCAGCCTCCTGAGTAGCTGGGATTACAGGCACGTCCCACCATGCCCAGCTAATTTTTTGTATTTTTAGTAGAGACGGGGTTTCACCATGTTGACCAGGATGGTCTCGATCTCTTGACCTCATGATCCACCCGCCTCGGCCTCCCAAAGTGCTGGGATTACAGGTGTCAGCCACCACGCCCGGCCCGGCTTCCTTCTTTTATTGTTTCCTTTCTGTTTAAAAAACTTCATTTAGCCATTCTTTCAGGGTAGGCTTTCAAGCAACAAATTCTCGTAGTTTTTGTTCATTTGAGAATGTCTCAAGTTCCCCTTTATTCCTTGCAGGATATCTTTCACTGAGGATGGGATTCTGGGTTGACAATTCTTTTCTTACAGCACGTAGAAAAATACTGTACAACTTCCTTTTGGCCTCCACAGTTTCTGATGAGAAATTCACTATTATTCTGTTTATTTTACCCTTATCAGTAAGTTGTTTTTCTCTGGTGGCTTTCAATATTTTTTTCTTCATCTTTAGTTTTCAGAAGCTTAATTATAAGTCTTGTTGTGACTTGTTTGGGTTTATTATGTTTAGGGTTCTTTAGCTTCTCGAATCTGTAAGTTTATAACTCTTGTTAACTTTTGAACGTTTTTCAGCCATGATCTCTTTGAGTATATCCAGCCTCCCCTTCTTTTTCCTCTCCTGGAACTGCAGTGACATGACTATATCTTTTATTATAGTCCCACGAATCCCTAAGAATGCTTTGCTCATTTGTTTTCAAGTCTATTTTTCTCTATGTTGCTCTCATTGGGGAACTTCTATTATTCTAGTAGTTAACTGATTTTTTTCCTTTGCCCCCTCCATTCTGCTATTGAGCCCATTCATTGAGCTTTTCACTCAGGTTATTGTATTTTCAGTTATAAATTTTCTTTTTTTTTTGGTTCTTTACATGTTTTATTTCTCTGCTGCCATGTTTTTTTGTTTTGTTTTGTTTTGTTTTGTTTTTGCTGCTGCTGATGGAATCTCAGCCAAAAAATCTTTCCTTGTAAAGAATTTGTTTCAAGCAGTTTCCTAACTGCTTTCTGAAGCATCGTTTTAAATTATGGGCGCTTTAAAATCTTCGTCGGATAATTTCAATATCTCAGTCATCCCAGTGTTGGCATTTTATTTTATTTTTCATTCAGTTTGATATTTTCCTAGTTCATTGCATGGTGAGTGATTTTCGAATTTAAGCCTGGACATTTTCACGTCATGTTCTGCGATGCTTGCTCTTATTTAAACCTTCTTTTTCATCTGTTCTTATCTGACACCGCTCTAGCAGAGAAAGGGGCGTGCCAACTCATTACTGCCAGATGAATATAGAAGTCTGGGTTCCCTATTTGGCTCCACTGAAACTTGAGGGGAGCCTCTTCATTACTGCGGGAAGAAGATAGGAGTTCAGACACCTACATAGTCTTCAATAAGTCTGCATGAGGGACAAGGAGCTAGTTACTGGCCAACAAGAATGAAAGTCCCAACTTCCCACTCAGTCTCTCTGACACCACCCTAGTGGGAGTATTGGAGAACTTTGTTACAGCCTCGCAGGGTGAAATTCTGGGTTCCCCTCAAGATCTTAACGTGGGTGGCTGAGAGCGAGGTCAAAGTGTCTTCTGTGGCGCTTAGCTAAAGTAGAGAGGCCACTTAAATATTTTCTGTCTTGCAAAGGCAGCTCCTTTCCTGGTCCTTTAGCTGGAGAGAACAGCCTTTCGTTGGTACTTTGTGTGCCTGCACCTCCTGGTATTTTTGGATTGCCATCATTTTTAGCTTCAAGTCTGAGATTTAGGGGCTCAAAGAAAACCCAGAGTAGTACCACCATGTCGTTCCTTGGGTCCTGGGGTCCCTAGCCCATCTGCTTATTTCTTTCCACTTTCAGAGTCTTTTAATTTTTTTTAATTTATAATATCCAACACGTGTAGTTGTACTTAATAGCTGTATAGGAAAAAAAATGCATCTACTTCATTTTCCCAAAAGCAGAAGTCTCGATATTGTGACTTTTATAATTAGCTGACTTCTCTCCATGTAATAACAAAAAAGGTAAACCAATTTTTTCTTTTGAAAGAAAAGTGGGGAGGAAATTTAACAAGTAATTCTGTTGTTTAATTCTAAATACTCCCAAAAGCTTAATTATTATGGTTAATAGGTCATGTCATCAAAGAATGTTGCCCCAATTAATCATAATATTTATTTTCCTAATGGCCTGATTTTTCTTCCTATGCGTTTAATGGTAGTCAACAGTGGCAAAGGACTTTGTGGGTATTAAAGAAATATATTACTGATTGAAGAATCAAGTGGAGGGGGTTTCATCTCTTTTGGATTTTGGAAAAACTGTTTAGTAATAGAAATAGAAAATAACACTCATTTACTGAATGTGTGTAATTTTAAGGTATGAGAGACACAGAGACTAAAACCTACAGAAAATGCAAACCATAAAACAAATAAAGCAGAATTAAATATATGTGATGCAGTGTTATGGGAATACAGAGAATGAATGTGTAATTATGAATAAAGATTTTAGGTAAGAAATTAACATAAACGGCAGTTAATCTGGATTGGGGAAAAAATTCGTTCAGTACTTATCAGCTGTCTACTTTGTGTAGGCTCCTCAGTGCTAGTTGCAGAATAAATAGTATTTTGACAGAGTCTGGGGAATGGGGTGGGATGGAGTGGGAGGGTAGGCATTTCAGTAGGAAGATAGCTAAAGCTGACACATAAAAATGTGGGGAGCAAAACAGATTTTATGAATAAAACTATGAAGCAATGCTATTTGAAAACTCATTCTGTATTGAAAGACTAAATTGTACTAACAGTAGTTACAGCTAACTTCTATTCACTCTATGTGCCAGGTACCAGACTACATGCTCATGCTTTACATGAAGCATTTTTATTTCATTCTCATATTAATACTTTGCAATAGGCATTAGTATTATTAGCTCTACTTTAGAGATGAGGGAACTGAGGTTTAGAGAAAATAAGTAACATGCTTATGATCATACAGTTACAAATTTGGTGGAATTTTAGAATTACGAAATTTAGAAAAGCATTAAAAATGCTTGCCTTGGGATTTTTATGCATATGAATATTGTTTTACAGATGTTGACAGCATGGACCTTGGCAAAAAGGTCAGCATCCCCAGAGATATCATGTTGGAAGAATTATCCCATCTTAGTAACCGTGGTGCCAGGCTATTTAAGATGCGTCAAAGAAGATCTGACAAATACACATTTGAAAATTTCCAGTATGAAACTAAAGCACAAATAAACGTAGGTATAACTTGAACATGTGGTATCGAAATGATTGAGTAGTATTTCTAAATTTGTATGTTTGACTAGTTTCTCAAGCATGTATTCTATCTATCTTTTATCCATTTATTCTGTTAGGCTGTTTTTTTTTTCATTATAATGAATAGTTTAGGTGGGTAAACAAAAGAAGTATTATGTATGATATGAGTACACTTTTAGTTCAATAGGGACATTGTAATTTTGTAGATTTGGCACTGAGGAACTTGTCTGTTCCACTAAGAGGAGGGAGAGGGAATGGAGAGAAGTGATATTAAAAGTTTCTATGGTCTTATCACAATCTGTTACATGTTTGAGATGGAAACATTTCCAAAGAACATAGCGCTCCACCAGTGAGGATAAGCATTTTATTCACTGAGTAAGTCTTGGCACTGAAACATGCCTAGAACTACATATACATTCAATGTCCTCTCAAAGCATTTATTCCACATTGTGTATGGAAATCTGGTACTCATTAATGACAAAACTAGTTTGGATATAACTCTTTGGACAGAGGTTTCCTCAACTCAAGCTAATAAACAAACAAAAATTAATTAAACTATGTTTTACATATTGTATTAACATTACATTCACTAAAACTATCATTTAAAGAGATTGTAGAGGAAAAAGTTGATAGTAGAAAGACAACCAGCTTTGGGAAAATGGCTCTACAATTCAAAGGGCTGGCAGCATGAAGAATCAAAAAGGAACAGTGCATTGGTCCTAAATTTGAAAAGACCATGGTGACTTCAACAAATATGTTTTACTTACTGAGAGTTTCTTACTATAGCTATGAAAGGTCTGTAAGTTTACTTACAAATGTAAGTCCAAAAACTTACCAGCCGCAATTACTAATAAGTTATTTTGAGGACAGCTCACTTCTTCTTCTTTTTTTTTTTCTGTTTCTTTTTTTTTTTTTTTTTTTTTTTTTTTTTTTTTTTTTTGAGACAGAGTTTCGCTCTTGTTGCCCAGGCTGGAGTGCAATGGTGAGATCTCGGCTCACTGCAACCTCCTCCTCCTGGGTTCAAGCGATTCTCCTATCTCAGCCTCCCAAGGGGCTGGGATTAGAGGCATGCACCACCAAACCCAGCTAATTTTTTGTGTTTTTAGTAGAGACAGGGTTTCTCCTTGTTGGTCAGGCTAGTCTCAAACTCCCAACCTCAGGTGATCTGCCTGCCTCAGCCTCCTGAAGTGTTGGGAATACAGGCATGAGCCACCATGCCTGGCCTGGACAGCTCACTTCTTTACAGCAAACAGACTAATATCCCTGATTTATTTTACTACACTTACTAAAACACAGTATAGAAACTAATATCTACATCCACAAACACCAAAATTTTGTGTTCCGTGTTTATATTTTCCTTGTTATGTTTTTTGTTAACAGAAAATTTTGAGAGCACACAACAAATTTTCATATTTGTAAGCATTCTTCAACCATCCATTGATTAAATCTAGTTTTAATTGTGAATTCAGTTAGCCATCAAATCTTACTCAAATATAGTATTTAAATTTGTGAGGAATGATTTTTTAATTGAAGTCAATGTACCTTGCAAGTATTCCCAGTATTCTCTTACTAAAAATCATCTTGTAAGTATGAGTCAAAAATAATCCCTATCCCATATGAGGGAGTCTATGTAATCATATTCTTTCAATAATGACAACAGAGAACACTCTCTATGGAGCAGTACAAAATAAGGTGGCTTAAGGAAGTCTTTGAAAAGTCATCTACAAGTTTAGACATTTGAACAAATGAATAATGTCAGTTTTTATAACTTCCACTCACATCTCTAGTAATAACACTTTACAATTCTGAAGAAAGGTACAATAAGATTTAAAATGTCTCTAGGAGCACAACATATTCTCTTACCACTTGTATTTCAAATTATTGACAATAATCTTATGTACCTGTGGTCAAATGTGTTCTAGCTACACATAATATAAATAACAACATGTCTTGACAATTTTTCACTATTCCCAGAAGACTGGACACTGAATAAATGAAATGGCCCCAAACAGGTTTATTGAAATAAATAATTAATGTTGATAAATAACTCAGAGCAATCAGCAATAATTATGTATGCAATAAAGTCATATTTTATTGAGTTACATAATATACTCTGAAGTCTGATGAAATGTACTCTTCGTTCAAAATAAGGAAAGTAGTATTCAAGGAAGTGTGTTCATTTGACTTAAGCAACTCTGTGATAAAGAAGACTGAAACTCAGCTTTCAGAATTCTAGAGTTCTTGGCACCAACTCCTCTCATCGTGTAATTAAAGGAAACTCTGGCCTGAGAGTCAGGAGACCTTTGGTCCTGGCTCTCCCACCAGCAATGTGATTTAGAATTGATTCAAAAGGGTTTTCTTTTTTATTTATTTACTGTTTTGCCTTTCTGGAGTTTTCCCCTCAGTTTAAAAATGAAGATATGTACTTCAATGCACTCTCAGGTGCTGTCTGTCTTGAATGGTATCTGTGTTGTCTGATCTTAATTCTAAAAATTACCTGCACAATAAATCATTAAGGAAGATAGTCACCACATTGTAAAATGATACATACACTTTGTCAAGGCTCTAGATTGCAACTTGAAATGTTATTAATATGACAGGAATTCGGGTCTATTTCCATTCACATTCATTTATACTTTTGGCAAATATTTATTGGGTGCCTATTATGTTCTAAATACTAGGCTGCAAGCTCAAAGATAAATAGATACAGGCTTTATCTAGTGATAGAGAGACCAAATGATATTGAAAGATAAGAGAACTTTTATTTACTTACAGTCTAGTTCTTGAATGATCCTTATATGATTTATATCACATTAATCTAATTTATTGTCTACATTTTTTGGAATATATTGTCAAAGTAATAATCTAACTTAGCTTTAGAATTTCTTATTCTAGTATAGTGCTTAAGACCTCATATAAGTGAAAATATAAACCAACCCCCTGATAATTAATGCCATTTGTTCAAATACTACCATTTTAAAAACAGAAAAAATAAGTGTAGCTTTGAATTCTACTGTTGAGGGACACTGGCAAATTCAAGCTACATATAGTTTCTATAACACAAACAATAATAATAGTAAATATGTGTTCCTAAAAAGAAATGAACATTGCTTGCTACATGAGCCAATTTTGAAGCCCTAGTTCATAAACCAAGCTGCTGTGTCTTTTGTTTTTCTTTTCCTTTTTTTTTTTTTTTTTTTTTTTTTTTAGAAGCTCACTGTTACCCAGGCTGGAGTGCAGTGGCTCGATCTTGGCTCACTGCAGCCTCTGCCTCTTGGGTTCAAGCAATTCTCCTGCCTCAGCCTCCCGAGTAGCTGGGACTACAGGTACTCACCAGCATGCTCAGCTAATTTTTGTATTTTTACTAGAGATAGGGTTTCACCATATTGGCCAGGCTGTTCTAGAACTCCTGACCTTGTGATCTTCCTGCCTCAGCCACACAAAGTGTTGAGATTACAGGTGTGAGCCACCATGCCCAGCAGAACTAAGCTATTTCTTAACCAAAATGGCAAAATGGAGATGGATGAAGAAAATAGGCCACCAAAAATAAAGTCAAATGGAAGAATGCTTCATGATAATTCAAATTATCTTCTTATAATTTACTGCAAAAGAATATCATATTTTTTGAATCTCTAGAAATCTTACATACTACTGGGAAAAGGAGAAGTATACTGTAAAAAGTAATTCTGAAATAAGACCACACTAAATAATTGGAACTCTAAATATGTATTTGCTTTGTTCAGAAAATAACTTCTACCATGTATTTGGCACAAAGCATAGAACATACGAAGGAGCCTTCTTTTATTTCTATTGATATTTCAACAAAAATCATGTTAAGCATCTTCTGTACGTGTTTTTAATTTACATATTTATAATCCATAGGATGTCGTGCTAGTTTTGTTTTCTTTAGGGTCAACTTAACTGAGATAAAAAGAGACATATTTTTATTTGTCTTTCCAACTTTTCTGAAGGTAATTGCAGATGATGGAATGCTATGATGTAAGGCTTATAATTACACAGGCTACTACCTAACTATTATAAGGCTTTGCTTGTATACTTAATGATGGTGTAGAGGTATTGGGTGTCTCCTGATAATTAATGACTAACTAGAAAGAGCTGATTTTCCTGCTCATCATTAATCCCCAGGAAAAGGTTATAGAAGATTAGTATTATAATTCCTGGAAATTAATGTAGGTGGAATTATTTGTAAGTTTAGGTGAAATTCATTTCATGAACACTTTCTAGGAATTTAGAAAACGTTATTCTTTGTGCGTTATACATTTAAACTTCCCACATTTATCTCAAATGCCTTTTTATTTATAATTAAAGTTGTCAGGAACTTTTTATTTTTTAAAGAGGTAGTATAGGTTTAGAAGTAAAACAAAAAGATACGAATCTCATCAATTATTAAGTCCAACACTCAAGATAGAAGCTGAATTCAAATTCAAAATATTGTGTTGTACACACACACGTGTGCACACACATGATGCCTGAGACTGGGTAATTTATAAAGAAAAGAGGTTTATTTGGCTCATGGTTCTGTGGGCTGTACAAGAAGCATTGCATCAGCACCTGCTTCTGGTTAAGGGCCCCAGGAAGCTTCTACTCATGATAGAAGGGAAAGGGGAGCTGGTGTCACATGGTGAGAGAGGAAGGAAGGAAGAGAGAGGAGGGAGGAGGTGCCAAGTTCTTTTTAACAATCAGTTCTCATAGGAACTAATTATTACGAGGATGGCACCAAGTCATTCATAAGGAATCCACCTCCATGACCAAACACCTCCCGCTAGGCCCCAACTCTTAACACTGGAAATGAAATTTCAATGTGAGATTTAGAGGGGACAATCACACAAATCATTTTATTCACTAGGCAATTAGTAACAATTTCTAAAGATTGGGGTAATGCCATACCAGGATTTGTATTCAGTCTGACTGGAAGGGAAATGCTTGGTGGAAAATGGACAGAAGGTAGGTGATAATATGATATAAGTGTGAGCAATGAGGAGAACAGGTGCATGAAGACTAACGTGAAAAAGGAAGTTGACATTTAAAAAAAATGTTATAGTAAAAAAGAGTCAAGTGGATTTGGCTACTTTTTCACTAAAAATTCAGCTAATATTCACTGACTGCTTGTGCTATATAAGGCACCATCTTAGGCTTTGTAAAAGACATATAAGCAAAATGAAATTCCCTGTTCTCAAGTTGCCGATAAGCTAGTAAATGAAACAGAACAGAAAATATTATTTTAAAGACAAATGATAAGCAAGAAGAAAGACAAAAACTTTTGATTTGAAGGGGTGGAAGAATAAGAGAGGGGGTTTTCTTTAAATTAGGACAGATGTGACCTTGGTAAAGATGGAGAGGGGGCCTTTCGCTAGGGGAACTCCTATGATCAAAGAATCAAAGCTAGAAAAGCATACAAGAAATGGGGGAATCATAAGTGGTTTGGTTTTAAGCTTAGGGTGCATCTTTAAAAACTGATGAGACTAGATAGGGAGGTGTCAGTGCAAGGCTAAAACATTTAGTCTTATTCAGTACCAAATAAAGTGTGAATGTGATGATGACTTTGCAATTAGGTATACAACGTTTAAAGTTTTTAAACGTTTAATATTGTAATATTTTTCCTATAAATTCTAACCTCAGGCAGAGATAAAAGACAAATGTCTCTTTTCAGCATTTTATTTTCCAAAAATCACAAATTTTTCCTTTCACAAGTCTATGCAACTTAAAATATAAATGATTTTGGGGTTTTTTGGGAATACATATGATTGCCGTTCAAATTTCAGATTAGAATTTTAAACTTTCTATCCATTAAAGAATCTAATTAAAGACAAAATATAAATACAGTGGAACATAAGAATTACTAGGTCAAATGCTTGGCCAATATGCTCTACATTATTAGATTAGTAAGAATTCAAAAATAAATACATTTATCTCACAGAAATGCAAATAGAAAATGAAATGATTGATATAAACCACTAGACACAGTGCATGGCACACAATAAGGCTCAACTAATTCCAGCTTTAATTATTAATCAGTGTATTGTCATCATAAAGCAGATCTTAGACTGATATCAGTAAACGTCATTCGAATGTAGAACCATATTACCACGTAAAAAATTACTGAGGTCCCAGGAAGTAATGAAACGACATTGCATTTAAATTATAAATATACAAATGTAGTTTTGCATATATAGCTCCCATTATTGTGCTTACATTTTTGAGTTTTCAGCAGAGTTTACTTTTCCTAAAAAACAGCACAGTATTGCTATGCAGAATGAGAAACTGGATGGAAGCAACTTGGAAGGTGGTTCACAGCAAGCCCCCTTGACTCCTCCCAACACCCCAGATCCACGAAGCCCTCCAAATCCAGACAACATTGCACCAGGTAACCAATCCCCTTACCAAATAGAGCAATGAAATGTCTGTGTACCTAATGATGTGACTCAAGGAATTTAAGGCCTTTATTAAATAGTATTTAAATAATATATCTTTCCTTATTAAACACGTTTTTTGGGCCCAGTCACGGTGGCTTATACCTCTAATCCCAGCATTTTGGGAGAGTGAGGTGCATAGATCACCTGAGCCCACAAGTTTGAGACTAGCTTGGACTACGTGGCAAAACCTCATTTCTACAAAAAATACAAAATTTAGCTGGGCGTGTTGGTGCACACCTGTAATCCCAGCTACTCGGGAGGCTGAAGAGGGAAGATCACTTGAGTCCAGGAGGTGGGGGTTGCAGTGAGCCATGATCACATTACTGCACTCCAGCCTGGGCAACAGAGTGAGATCCTGATTCAAAAACAAAAGTTTTTTTGGATAAATACAAGACAAATGCAAAAATTCAGACCTAAAGGAATCACATAAAACACTTATAGTAGCCATATGTTCTTTCTGTCAGATGATCTGTTAATTACCTGCTGTATTGAAAATTATACTAATAATTTGTAATTATATTGAAATTCTATTTATATAAGACTGTACAATTTATAAAATGCTTTGATATATATTGTTTTTTTTAAATTTCACAGTAACTCCATGACCTATTAATTGCAATCCTCATTTTATAAATTAAGATGTTGAGGTTATGAATGTCTATGAAGCAACAAAAATAAAATGAATAAGACCTAGTATTTGACAGCACAACAGGGTGACCATAACCTAGCTGTACAGTTTACAATAAGTAAAAGAGTATAACTGGATTGTTTATAACATAAATAATAAATGCTTGAGGTGATAGATACCCCATTTATCCTGATGTGATTATTGCACATTGCATGCTGCTATCAAAAGATCTCATGTACCCCATAAATATATACACCTATAAATACATACCCACGAAATCTAAAATATATCCCCCATAAATATATACCCACAAAAGCTAAAAATAAAAAGATTTTAAATTAAAATCATAAGAAAAAAAGAATTAGATCTAGGTTCAGTGGCTCACACCTATAATACCAGCACTTTGGGAGGCTGAGGCAGGAGGATCACTTTAGGCCAGGCGCTTGAGACCAGCCTGGTCAACATAACAAGACCTTATCTCTACAAAAAAATAAATAAATAAAACCAAAAAGAATTAAACAAGATAGGTACCAAATTTACAAGTGCCTCATGTCAACAGATCTTATGGTGATTGTTTTTGTTATTCTCTTTCCTCAAAGGACTTTCAATGCAGCTCCTAAAGAGCTGCATTTGTTTATTATTTTAAAAGAGAATCAACTCAGTATTCATAGTCTGACATTTTTCCAAAAATTACATTATCTGATTAGACAACTTTTCAAAGTAACTTATAGTGTCTTTGAAAATTCAAGCATTTTCTCAAGAGTAATACATAAATTTCCAAAATTTAAAATAGAAACTAATGATATCTTATTTTTGTAAAATAAACAGTACATTTAGCAAAAGTACTCCTAGAATCTTCTCCAATGTAATACTATTTTTGACAGTATGTACCTCCAACCTAACTGTTATAGTTCTAATTCATATTGTTTAAATTGATATGTAATAACTGTACATATTCTTTGGGTACATGTGATGTTTTGATACATAGCCATCGTCTCAAATATTTGTTATTTCTTTGTTTTGGAAGTATTCAATATCTTCCTTCTAGCTATCTGAACTATAGAATATATTATTCTTTTTTATTTATTTATTTTTATTTTTATTTTTTGAGATGGAGTCTCACTCTGCCACCCAGGCTAGGGTGCAGAGGTGTGATCTTGGCTCACTGCAACCTCCGTCTCCCGGACCAAGCAATTCTTCTGCCTCAGCTTCCCAAGTAGCTGGGACTACAGGCGCATACCATCACACCAGGCTAACTTTTGTATTTTTCATGGAAACAGTGTTTCACCATATTGGTCAGGCTGGTCTCAAATTTCTCACCTCGTGATCTGTCCACCTCAGCCTCCCAATGTGCTGGGATTACAGGCATGAGCCATCATACCTGGCATAATATAGTATTCTTATTTATAGTCATCCTAAAGTGTTAGGGAAGCCTAGACCTTATTCCTCTTATCTAGCTATAATTTTGCATTCTTTAACAAATCTCTCTTAGCCCGCACTTCTCTCTACTGTTCCCAGCCTCTAGTATCCTCTGTCCTATTTTTTACCTCTAGGAGATCATCCTTTTTAAGCTTCCACATACGAATGAGGACATGCAATGTTTAACTTAAGAGAAACTTTTAAAGTTCTAAATTTATGTGGCTCTTTAGAGCTAGTGTCCAATATTAAATATTAGAAAATTTCTATGTAATATAGAGTAAGAAAAGGGAGAGTTTGGGTGTTATTAGGCAGTTTACTACAAAACAAGAGTACAAATGGATTCTTCCTTTTGGGTAGATAAGTTGAAAAGTACAGTAAGTTCAGTAAAACCATAATTATTACACTTTGGCAAATTAATTTGTTAGTGATTAACCAACTATGTATCCAAAAGCCAACCTTTTTCATACATGTATAAATAAGAGTATGAAAATGCCATAATACTATAAAAATAAAATTTATCTAAATTTCATTTATATTAAAACATATTTAAAAATCAAACAAAAAATGTAGACATATGGCATTGCTGAATTGTAATATTTCTATAAGGGTAAACATAAGCACATTCTTTTCTGTAGATAACTCAGCATATGAAATAAGAAAAAAGTTGTTTATTTAATCATATATATAAAAAGAAATTAGAAAACCCTGAATGTTCAAAAAATGGGAAAAGATTACATGAACATGGCCCCTTAATTTAATAGATTATTGTGAAACCCTTAAAATAATTATAAACATGATATAGAAACATTTAAAAGTAGTTTGAACAAATTTGGGAGAAAACAAAATTACATGTACACTAGATGTTCTAGTTATGTGATCATTATGTTTATGGGTGAAGAAAAACTGGAAGAAGATACATAAAACTATATATTTGTATTAGGGTAGTGGGATCTTGAGGAATTTTTAAAAATTTTATAAACGTTAAAATTTTCCAGTTTCTAAAGGTCTGACTCCATGAAAGGAATAGGAAATTAATGTGGTAGTTGTGGTGATGGAATTACATGTAATATATGAAGAGAAGACACAGGAAAGAAAACGCTTTTCCTTGGGGAGGCAGGAATGGCTGCCTAGAAGGGTGACCTGAAGCTGAGGCTTGCAATAGAAATTTGCACATGATAAGAGGTAGGGAGAACATTCCAGGCACAGAAAATAAACAGACCAAGTAGGGGGGCATAAGAGGCACCCCAAGCAACAAGTGACTAGATCCATAGTCCCGGAGCAAAGAGTGTGAGAGGAGAAACCAGGTGGTGAGGCTGGACTGGTGGAAGGGCCACCTGGGTCACACTGAGTAGTTGAGATTTTGTCCTGGGAGGCATTAGGGCACCCTGAGCAGGGGAAGAGTGTGGCCAGTTAGGAAAGTCTCCTGGGGCAGCAGTGTGGAGGGTGGCTGGGAGAGGGGTTAGAGCTAAAGGATTAGTGTTGAAGCTCTGATGAACACCCGAGCAAGAGACACCTAGGGCTGACCAGGGCAGGAGTAATGGAAATGTAAAGAGAATTTCTTAGAACAATGTTCCTCGTTGTTCTGTTTGTAGACTACTTGCATAAGACTTGTATTAGAGTTTGTTAAATACTTGGATTTTGGGGTCATACTTGAGACTTAGTGAAGCCAAATCTCTGGAGGGAGGATCCTATTATCTACACTTTAAATATGTTTCCAAGATAATTCAGACACAATAGTATGAGAACCACTATTTTAGAAATTCTTAGGAAATACAGTTGGTAACACTTTGTGATTTGTTGCGGGGATGAGGGAGAGTTTTGGATAATGCTCTGTCTTGGGCATCTAGAGCAAAGTGGTAACATTTGCTAAAATGACCAAAATAGAAAAAGAAGCAAAATATATTATAAAATGGCTGCATTTAGGTCTAGACAAGTTATAAAGAGTGCCAGTGGATCATTTATTTTGACAAATATAGTAAATAATTGAGTAGAGGGCTTGAAGATTAAAAAAACTCAGAATCATCAATACACAGGACACAATTGAAGCTATGAATATAAATGGAATTTTCTAGGTAGAGTAACCTGTGTAAGAAAAGAACTTTGAGGAACAACAGTATTTAAGTGGCAAGCAGAGAAAAGGAGCCTATAAAAAGATCTCTATTAGACATTGG
Organism: Saimiri boliviensis; assembly: GCF_048565385.1. Classification (NCBI taxonomy): domain Eukaryota; kingdom Metazoa; phylum Chordata; class Mammalia; order Primates; family Cebidae; genus Saimiri; species Saimiri boliviensis. The sequence goes on along the minus strand of NC_133451.1, from coordinate 168,742,183 downwards.
AGGCAATCTGAAGAAAATTAAATAATCACATATAACTACACATGGAATTATCAAGGAAGGGACTGTTTTGGAGGAGATAAACATTTTGATGTAAAGAGAAGATAGGCATGCTTTGACAGAAGAAAATCAAAATTATTGTAGAGATGGGAAAGAGCATCAGAGAAATCTAAGAGTAGAAGTCATCAAATGGTAAAGGGATTTAACAAGGTGGAAGAGAGAATTGCAGGGATATAATTAGGTAGTATGGCAGTGTAAACAGAAAGTGGATAACTATGCCTTAGAAAACTGGAAGAGTGTCACTGTGAAAAAGGTTTAAAGATCTATGCCAGGAATTTCTGTGACTTTTAAATGGTATTTACAGAAAATTCCCAGCTGTTATGAGAATAAACTGGGAAGGTGAGATCAGAAGCAGAAAAGGTAGGTAAGAAATCTTGAGGAACAAAATAAACAGGGATGGATAACATGGGGAGTTAAGAAGAGCTGGGCCTGAATAAGGTAGTGGAGACAAGTTACTCCATCTTCTTGAAGCTTAAACATTTTACAGAGCACTCAGCAATTGAAGATAGACAAAACTCAAACATCACCTCTAAAGAATCAGCTCGAGAGAAGGGAGATTTTGTCTTCGTTGAGATTTCCCCTAGCTTAGACTACGACAGGCACTCAATATTAACATTTTTAAATTAATTAATTGTGGTATCTAATGTTTGGCGTGAATTAATGCAAGGAGCACAATTTTTAGAAAATTAAATGAATAGTTTTACTGGAACAAATATATTCTAAGATAGTCAAGGAAAAACCATAATTTGGAAAAATTAAACATTAAGAAAAATGGTTTCTTTTTAAACTCCCATAAGCTTACAGGAGCTTTAAAATATCTAATACTTGCAGATTGCTGTTTTCTAAGAGATGATAAAGAGGATGCATGCTTCATAAATTTAACCCAGCATGAAAAAATCGAACATGGGGAAATGTTAGGTGGAGTTTAGTAACTCTTGGGCGCGGTGTTTACTTATTTTTGCTATATTTTTCCAAAGGATATTCTGGACCACTGAAGGAAATTCCTCCTGAAAAATTCAACACCACAGCTGTCCCTAAGTACTATCAGTCTCCCTGGGAGCAGGCCATTAGCAATGATCCGGAGCTTTTAGAGGCTTTATATCCTAAACTTTTCACGCCTGAAGGAAAGGCAGAACTGCCTGATTACAGGAGCTTTAACAGGTAACTCAATGATCCTGGGTGACACTGTTGGCATATAATACTAAGATTTTTCCATCATGGTACAGATAACTGAATTCCCTGGTAGAAAAATTTTTTTTCTTTTGAGAAAAGAATCTAAATAGCAATATAGGATGTCTTCTCAGCCTAGGCAAAGACTCATTTTTGTAATATTACTATTATTTTCAAACTTGGGCTTTTTTATTATAAAAATGCAGAAAAAGATTCAGAAATTATCATTGGTTTAACATCAAGATTATTCCCTCACACTGTAAAAATGTTATTTTAATAACAGTTTCAAATCAAAAGATTAATCTAGGTTTATGCATTATTTCAAATGATAATACTATTCAAGAATTTCATAAATAATTCACATGCAAGGCTATGAAAATCGCTGTAACTCCAGATTCCAACTTATAGTTTTGCAGGCTTTAGGACAGATTAGAAGTAATTTAGAGACTTAATGGCCTAAGATTCCAGAAAAGGTACAACCCAAAACTTAGGCTATCAAAAATGTCACAAAATGATATCTCTAGTATGATTTATAGAATGGGAATCTATTTTTCTCTTTATTCAGTTTTTATAATTTCCATGGATGTTCTGAGTTTTTAATAGTCTCATAATCCATTATTTGAGATGACCTTCATTTTAGAGTAAAATATTTAGTATACTGTCTCGCACTCAAAAAAAGTTACTCAATTTATAGGCTGCTTCATAATGATTCATTTAAAAATGAATAAATTAGTGAGTAAATTTTTATTTCCAAAAATGAGTGACAAATAGACTACAGTTAAATAGTGATCTTCTTTAGTATTTAAATATTGTGATCGGTTGTGGTGGCTCATGCCTATCATCTCAGCACTTTGGGAGGCTGAGGTGGGTGGATCACTTGAGACCAGGTGTTCAAGACCACCCTGGGCAACATAGCAAGACCCCTGTCTCTATAAAAAATACAAAAATTAGCCGAGAGTGGTGGCATGTGCCTGTAGTCCAAGCTACTTGGAAGTCTGAGGTGGGAGGATTACTTGAGCCCAGGAGGTGGAGGTTGCAGTGAGCTGAAATTTCACACAACTTTACTCTAGTCTGGGCAACAGAGTGAGACCTTGTCTCAAAAAATAATACATAAATAAATAAAAATATTGTACTATTAAGATTTTAGTTTTTACACACTACTATTGTTAGTAATATATCCTTTGCACAAAAGAGGTGTACCATAGAATTTAAAGAAGGGTTCAGGAGTGTCAGGGAAAAAAAGTTGAAGGCCCATTCTGATCAATGTTATAATTTTTTTTCTCAAAATGAGAGGGTAGAAAATTATAAAAAGTAAAACATTAGGGGAAATGGAAATTAATGGAATAACTCAGTTTTGTTTTTAGATTAAATGTTTAAGAAATGCCTTAAGACTACTCTGTATGTTGTGGCTTTGGTGTTCTATACCTGTTGAGCAGCTTGCCTGTAGTTCTGCACACATACACAGGTGTATTAATATTTGGGTTGGTTATAAAGAGTTGCCTATTGGCTGTATAAATACCAGGTGAGTGCTGTATGAGTGAGCACAATACCATTCAACAGGAAATGTAGCTTCCTATGTTAAAGCTTTTGTAAATATTACATGGTGTGTGTGTGCACATGTGTGTGTGTGCATGTGTGTGAAAGAGAACTGAACCCGTTAATACTTCTCTTTTACTTCAGAACATTTTATTTCTTTACACATGTACATCAACATAGAAATAAAAACTTAGAAATTAAGCATCAACATGACACTGTATTCTTAGACTTATTATCGTTAAATAATGTTAACAGATGAAACAAAACATGATGTGATACATAGATGTCTCAAACAGGTAGCAGTAAGATCCTTTGTGACTTTAAAGCATATGGAGGCCAGGTGCAGTGGCTCATGCCTGTAATCTCAGCACTTTGAGAAGCCAAGGTAAGCAGATCACTTGAGCTCAGGAGCTTGAGACCAGCCTGCACAACATAGTAAGAACTCATCTCTACAAAGAATCAAAAAGCAAGGCAAGAGGGTCACTTGAATCCAGGAGGTTGAGGCTGCAATGAGCTATAATCACACTACTGTACTCTCACCTGGGCAATGCGAGTGAAACCCTGTCTCAGGAAAAAAAAATAAGAATATGCACAAGGGTAGACAAAGTTTAAGACATTGTCTAATACATGCATTTCTTTAGAAGTCCACTTTAAAACAACTAAACAGTGTACAGGTATACCTCGTTTCATCGAGCTTCACTTTACTCTCCTTTGCAGGTACTGCATTTTCTCGCAAATTAAAGGTTAGTGGCAACCCTGTGTCAAGCAAGTCTATCGGTGCCAATTTTTCCAACAGCATGTGCTCACTTTGGTAATTCTTACAATATTCCAAACTGTTTCATTATTATTATATCTGCTGTAGTGACCTGTGATCAATGATCTTTGATGTTACTATAATTGTTTTGGGGTGTCATGAACCGTACCCATGTAAAAAGCCAAACTTAATCAACATATGCTGTGTGTGTTCTGAGTGCTCCAATGACCAGCCTCTCCACCATCTCTCTCCCTCTCCTGGGCCTCCCTATTCCCTGAGATACAACAGCATTGAAATTAAGCCAATTAATAACCAATTAATACTGTTCAAGTGAAAAGAAGAGTTGCAACTCTCCCATTTTAAATCAAAAGCTAGAAATGATTAAACCTAGTGAGGAAGACATGTCAAAAGCAGAGATAAGCTGGAAGGTAGGCCTCTTGTGCCAAACAGTTAGCCAAGGTATGAAGGCAAAGGAAAAATTCATGAAGAAAACTATAAGTGCTACTCCAATGAACATATGAATGATAAGACAGTGAAACAGTCTTATTGCTGATATAAAAAAAATTTGAGTAGTCTGGATGGAAGATCAAACCAGGAACAACATTTCCTTAATTAAGCCAAAACCTAATCCAGAGCAAGGCCCTAACTTTCTTCAACTTTATGAAGGCTGAGAGAAGCAAGGGAGTTGCAGAAGAAAAGTTGGAAGCTAGTAGAAGTTAGTTCATGAAGGCTGAGGAAAGAAGCTATCTTCTTAACTTTTATAGTGCAAGGTGAAACAGCAAGTGCAAGTGTAGAAACTGCAGCAAGTTTTGCAGAAGATCTAGCTAAGATCATGGATAAAAGGGGCCACACTAAATAACAGATTTTCAATGTAGATGAAATAACCTTCTATTGCAAGAAGATACCATCTACAACTTCCATAGCTAGAGAGAAGTCAATGCCTGGCTTCGAAGCTTCAGAGAACAGTTTCTCTTGCTAGAAACTAATGCAGCTGGTGAATTTGAGTTAAGTTGAAGCCAATGCTCATTTACCATTCTGAAAATTTTAAGGCCCTTAAGAATCGTGTGAAATTTTCTCTGTCTGATCTTTATAAATGGAAAAGCAAAGCCTGAATAGCAGCACATCTGTTTACAGCATGGCTTACTGAATATTTTAAGCCCACTGTTGAGGCCTATTGCTTAGAAAAAATATTCTTTTCAAATTACTGCTGTTTATTGACAATGAACCTGGGCACGCGAGAGCTCTGATGGCAACGTACAAGGAGATTAATGTTGTTTTTCATGTCTATTGACACAACATCCATTCTGTAGCCCATGGATCAAGGAGTAATTTTGACTGTCAAGCCTTATTAGTTAACAAACACATTTCATAAGACTATAGCTGCCATAGAAAGGGATTTATCTGATGGATCCGGGCAAAGTAAATTGAAAACCTTCTGAAAAGAATTCACCATTCTAGATGCCATGAAGATTATTTGTGATTCATGGAAGGAGGGAAAAGTATTATCATTAACAGGAGTTTGGAAGAAGTTCATTCCAATGAAGATTGGAATGAACTTCTTCCAAACTCCTGTTAATGATAATACTTCAGTCTTCATTGGTTGACCTTAAGGAGTTCAAGACTTCAATGGAGGAAGTAAATACAGATGTGGTAGAAACAGCAAGACAACTAAAATTAGAAGTAAGGTGTGAAGATGTGCATGAGTTGCTGCAATCTCATTAAAAAAACAAAAAACAAACAAACAAAAAAACCCCAAAAAACCCTGATCAGATCAGGAGTTTCTTCTTATGAATGAGCCAAGAAAGTGGTTTCTTGAGATGGTATCTACCTCTGCTGAAGGTGCTGTGAATATTGCTGACATGACAACAAAATATTTAGAATATTCCCTAAACTTAGTTGATAAGGCAGTAGCAGGATTGGAGAGGATTGCCTCCAGTTTTGAAATAAGTTCTACAGTGGGTAAAATGATATCAAGCAGCATCACATGCTACAAAGACATTTTTCATTAAAGGAAGAATCAACTGATGCAGCAAAGATCATTGTTGTCTTATGTTAATAAATTGCCACAGTCATTCCATCATTCAGCAATCATCACCCTGGTTAGTCGGCAGCTATCAACATTGAGGCAAACCCTCCACCAACAAAAAAATGTCAACTTACTGAAGGCTCAGATGGCCATTAGCATTTGTTAGTAATAAAGTATTTGAAGTTAAGGTATGTACTTTGTTTTTCAGACATATTATTCTTAAGAAAGCAATGCTATTACTTGGTAGACTACAATACAGTGTAAACATAACTTTTAGATACACTGGTAAATAAAAAATTTCATGTGACTTGCTCTATTGTGATATTCACTCTATTACAGTGGTCTGAAACCAAACCTACAATATCTTCAAAGTATGCCTGTAATTAAAGTTTTGGCGCAAATGCTCACTAAATGAATAATACCAAAGGAAGTCACATAGGTAAGATTTTCACATCCAGCTAAGGCAGTCTACTTCATATCAGAACAACTTCATAAAAATAACCAGAAAAACCAGTTTTTAAAAATGAGTTTTAAAAGTGATTTAAAAGCTGCCAAGGAAGTGAGTACTTGAGGGCCAAGATTCTGGAGATGAGGGAAATTTAGAGCTGTTAACCCAGCATGTGGTACCACTTTCTCCTTGAGGCACTTGTTGATTCATCAGCAACTCTAAAAGGCTAAAAAGCTAAGTAAACCTTTTGGCAGCTTCAAATCTGAGAAGACCAAAAATAGGAGTATAGGGTCTTCTAACAAGGAAGGGTCTTGGTAAATATTCCATACTTTCACCTGGGAATCCTAAAGGGATATACTACTGGAATAATGGTGAATAAGTAATGGGTTAGCCTTCATAAAACTAAATATTGCTCTCAAACAACAAAATCTTAGATTGGATAAAGGCTATCTCCCCTAAATCAAACTGCCTGTTCTGACAATAATGAATCCCCTCTAGAAAAAAGATGACACCTCTTAGAGACTTCAATCATTCTATAGGTTTGTTTTTATTTATTTTGTTGTTGTGGTGATGGTGGTAGTGATATAGCAAAAAAAATTAACTACCGTATCTTAATCAGTTTAAGCCTACAGTTCAGTGGTATTCAGTATAATACTTCATAGTGTTGTACAGCCATCACTATCACCCCTCTCCATAACTCTTCATCTGGTAAAACTGAAACTCTGTACCTGTTAAACAATAACTCCCCATTCCTCCCTCTGCCACCATCAACTCCTGATGACCACCATTCTACTTTCTGTCTCTATGATTTTTACCACTTTAAAAGCCTTGTATAAAGAGAATCCTACAGTATTTGTCTTTCTGTGGCTGGCTTATTGCACTTAGTATAATGTTCTCATGTTAAAAATATATTTTATAAGTTTATATTACCATAAAAATAAAAATATTGACTGCTACTAGGGGCCAGAGGGTACTGTGATTGGGCAGGGACCATGGCTAGGGCTATGAAGTAGCTCTTGATATGTGTAGTCATTCCAAGGTTAGTCACTTCATAGACATTATGTATACTTTATTAAGTTTTCTGTACCTGTGTTATATTAAATAATAGAAATGTTTTTAACATTCCATAAATTGAATTAATAACAGATTAGACATAGCTGAAGAGAGAATTGCTAAATTGAGGCAGAAAGTGTTCAAGCTGCAGCATGGAGAATATAGAATTTAAGATACAGAAAAACAGCAGAAGACACGTTTGGAGCAGTAATAAAAATGCCAATGTATGTGTGTGATTGTAGCCTCAGAAGGGAATAAGAGAGAGATGAAATATTGAAAGAATTAATGGCCTTGGATTTCTCAAAATTGACAAAAGACATCAAGCTTCAGGTTCAAGAAGTACTATACCACCCAAGAAGGGTAAATGCAAGGTAAACCACACAAAAGGAACTTGACTGTAAAATAAAGACAATTAAGAAAATCTTAAAGCTAAGGAATAACAGCTACATTATCTTAAAATGAGTAAAAGTAAGACAACTGATTTCCCAACTGAGATGATGGGAGAGAATGGATTAATACTTTTAAAATAATGAAATACATAACAGCTAACCTATAATTGTATATCCAGTGAAAATAGTATTTAAAGGTAAAAGTTAAAAGAAAACATACTTAAACATTTTCAGAGAAAGATGCTGTTTGTTTACCCCTGCCAAACAATAAGACAATAAAAATAAAAGGGGTTAATATAGGAAAAGAAAAATAAAGATGCCATTATTCATGAATGACATGATTATGTCCCTGGAAAATTTAAAAGAAGCTACCAGTAAATCATTAGGATTAATAAGTGAATTTAGCAGGAGCACAGAATGAAAGGTCAACATAAAAATAATATTTTTATATACTGCAATAAATAAGTAGAAAATAAATAATATTAATTAACTTTTACCTTATGATTTGTGCACTTTATGTAACTTAGACATCAATAAAATTTTTATTTCAAAAAAAATCACATAGGCAAAATAATCTCAATAGGTATCTGAGTCTTTATAAACAAAATGTGACAAAAGCCATTCTTTGAATTAGTCCAGAACAAAATCTAGTCATTTAAAATGAGGCTAAAATAATTTTCAGGTATAAAATAATTTTTAGGTTATTATTTTCAGTTTATTATTTTCCCTATTGTAGATTAACATGACTTTATTTTACCGAACTACTCAAAATTATAAGAAAACAATTTAGCCAAAAATTTATTTTGTCATACACATATTATACATATATATTTCTTAAAATAAAATGTTTTATTTTATTTCCTGATTCTTAAATAATTTAACATAATATTACACAAAGTCTTTATTTTGATATGTTTATTTTTCGCATTTTTTCCAAACACACACACACACACACACACACACACACACACACACGCAGAAGAAAGAGAAAAAGAGAAAGAAGCAAGCAATTTCCAGTTATTTCCAAAGTCCTTGCAAAGAGTAGAATAATACTGTTCGGTAGTTTCACATTATGATATGTAATTATTAGATATTGCTGATAAAGCCTAGAGAGGTAAGATGTAGTCAAATAGCATTCTGCAATGATAATGATTGGATGAAAATTGGCTTCTAAGTCTAATCACAATTTCAAAATGTTCCAGAGTTTAATTCAACTTTGAATTTTTGTAGTTCTTCTGAGTGCAAATTTTATGTTACATTCAAATAATATTATATTAAACTCATGAGAAAAAGTAAACCAGGAGCAAAGAAGCTTGTAACCACCCAACGGGTTCTCCTTGCCCCTGCCTAGGCAGAGCCGATTTATCAAAGCAGGAGAATTGGATAGAGTTTAATTCACGCAGAGCTGGCTGCATGATGGGAGACCAGAGTTTCATTTTTACTGAAACCAGTCTCCCTGAGGATCAGGCTTTTTAAGGAAAATTTGGTGGGTAGCGGGCTAGTGAGTCAGGGTGCTGATTGGTCAGGTGGGAGATGAAATCATAGTGAGTCGAAGCTGTCCTCTTGCGTTAAGTCAGTTCCTGGGTGGGAGCTACAAGACCAGATGAGCCAGTTTTTCGATCTGAGTGGTGCCAGCTGATCCATCGAGTACAGGGTCTACAAAATATCTCAAGCACTGTTCTAAGGTTTTACCGTGGTGATGTTATTTCCAAGGAACAATTTGGGGAGGGTCAGAATCTTGCAGCCTCCAGTTGCATGACTCCTAAACCATAACTTCTAATCTTGTGGTTAACTTGTTAGTTAACGCAAAAGCAATCTAGTCCCCAGGCGGGAAGGGGGTTTGTTTTGGGAAAGGGCTGTTATCATCATTGTTTGAAAGTTAAGCTATAAGTTTCTACCAAAGTTAGTTGGGCCTATTCCCAGGAATGGACAAGGAACAGCTCAGAGGTTAGAAGCAAGATGGAGTCAGGTCAGATCTCTTCCACTGTTATAATTTTCTCAGTTACAATTTTGCAAAGGCAGTTCTGCTTCAAAAAGTTGTATGACCTTGGGTATGTCACTCAACCTCTCATCTTAATTTCCTCATCTGCAAAATAAATTCTATAATTATATGATTAAATACCTTTAAATATAGTACATTCATTAGCTATTTAGAATAATTTATTTTAATTTTTATATAATCATTTTACCTACTTCTTTACCTTATAGAATAATTAGTAATTATTATACATATAATGTATTATATGTCCAGCACTATTAATTTTCACAAATGTAATTCATCACTGACCCATCAAAATAAACAAGAAGGTATCTATTAACCATGAATTTGAATGAAAAAGGCTTATCCTTCGCCACATAGAGGATGAAATAGAGAAATCATTTTAAGTCAGACCTATGTTTGAAGAATTTCTATGTTATGGGAACTGGGGAGGTAGATGCACAGTTATTTTTCAGTAGACTATTTCAGATCTTTCCTTGGAAATATTTGCTTCACTAACTTTGACTTAAACTTGAAGCTATTTTCAGGAATCTTAAAAATCTTACGAGTAGTCTCTCATTTTGAAAGCTTAACATCTCTATTAATGGACTCTCTTTAATTTGTGTGTTGAGGGCAATCAAATTCAAACAAACAGGATGTAGCCTTAATGGTGCCAAGGAAAAGAAAACTGTTTTCCAAACAGTGGCTCGTCACTGGATCTGTGGTAGGGGATGGGAGGTGGGTGATGAAACAAAATGTTTTCATTTATAAGAGAAGAAAATGACTCACAAATCAGTTTTTTAAAAAAAAGACCAACAGTACTGGATAAAAAGAGGAAAGCAATCCACTAAATATTACCCCAAATACAGTATTTTAGTGCAGAGGGATGTATCTTCTTTGATGTAATTCAGAAAACAAAAAACTGAATAAATTCATTTCTGGAATTAATAAATATAAGATTAATTGATCAATTTTTGCTTAAATCTAGAAATGTTCAAGCAGTCTCTTGCATCTAATGGATAACTATTTATTCTTAAAATCCAAATAATGAGCCGGGTACAGTGGCTCACACCTGTAATCCCAACACTTTGGGAGGCCAAGGCAGGCAGATCACTTGTGGCTAGGAGTTTACAACCACCCTGGCCAACATGGTGAAACTCTGTTTCTACTAAAAATACAAAAATTAGCCAGGTGTGGTAGTAGATGCCTGTAATCCCAGCTAATCGGGAGGCTGAGGCAGGAGACTCATTTGAACCCAGGAGATAGAGGTTGCTGTGAGTTGAGAATATCCCATTGCACACCAGCCTGGGCGACAGAGTGAGACTCTGTCTCAAAAAAAAAAAAAAAAAAAATCCAAGTAATGGGTGTGTGACCTGTGCAATTGCATGGGGCCCCACATTTATTTATTTCAAAGGGTCAAAGGGTCATGTTTGATATGATGCTCTGCTGTTTCTTTCTTGAAATTCCTAGTAACTTCTGAACAAGGGATATTGTGTTTTAATTTTGCACTGGGTTCTGAAAATTAGGTAGCTGGTTCCAATCTCAAGCTCAAAAATGAAGAAGTGTGCCCGGACCCACCAGGTAGGCTAAGGGCTAAGGTGCTTCTTACCCTAGACTTTTCTGCAGTCAGGACATTCTTCTCTTAGAGTAACTAGCTTATTCCATGTTGGTTTTTTCCTCATGTTTCACCATCTTTGAGTTCATTGAGGTTAAGATCTACAATGTTTTTGTGTTTGATTCCCTAGCACGCAGCATTGTATCTAGACATGTTAAGAAATTAGTAATTTATTGCATGAATATATGGGTTAATCAACCTTTGAACATACTTTTTGTTTTCTTTTCTTTTCTTTCTTTCTTTTCTTTCTTTCTTTCTTTTTCTTTCTTTCTTTCTTTCTGTCGACAGTCTTACTCTTGTCTCACAGGCTGGAGTGCATTGGCGCGATTTCAGCTCACTGCAACCTCCACTTCCTGGGTTCAAATAATTCTGCTTTAGTCTCCAGAGTAGCTGGGATTATAGGCACCTGCCACCACACCTAGCTAATTGTTTGTATTTGTAGTAGAGACAGGGTTTTGCCATGTTGGCCAGGCTGGTTTTGAACTTCTAACCTTGGGTGATCTGCCCACCTTGGCCTCCCAAAGTGCTGGGATTATAGCCATGAGCCACTGTGCCCAGCTCTGAACAAACTATTGACATACAATGGCAAGTTTTTAAAAATGATAAACTATTATGTTAAACATCTGGAACATCCGAGATAAGAAGTTTTCTTTTGTACTGAATCCAATTTGAGTCATACTTTTCAAGTTACTAAACCAGCTAACAAAACGTGGGGCCCTGGATCATCTAGTGTATCATGAATGTGACAGCAACCTGGTGTAACATCATTAGATGCAACTTTTTTAGACATAGTCTCACTCTTGTCACACAGGCTGGAGTGCAGTGGTGCCATCTTGGCTAACTGCAACCTCCACCTCCTGGGTTGAAACAATTCCGCCTTAGCCTCCAGAGTAGCTCATGCCTGTAATCTCTCTAGAGTGGATGAGAGAAATTGGAAATCTGTATGCAATTAGGGGGGCTGACTTTAGGAACAAGACAGGCAACTCATCAATGGGAGGACAAGGTGGGCAGATCATCCAAGGTTGGGAGCTTAAGACCAGCCTGGCCAACATGGCAAAACCCCATCTCTACTAAAAAAAAAAAAAAAACAATTAGCTAGGTGTCATGGCAGGCACCTGTAATCCCAGCTATTCTGGAGGTTGAAGCGGAATTGTTTAAACCCAGGAGGTGAAGGTTGCAGTGAGCTGAGATTGCCCAACTGCTAAAGTGGGTTGAGATTCCGAAACATATTGCTCTACTTAGAAAGTGATCTGAGAAAGCTCAGTACTCCTAAAGAATTATTTCATGGGGCTGTGGTGTAGGGCAGTGATGAGGAAAGCAGGACACCCATGAGTCTGGCTGTCTGAGTTCAAATCCTGGTTCCAGAACTTAATAGGAGAATGTCATTGGGCAAGTCATGTAACTTACCTATGCTTGTTAAAGGGGGATATTGATAGAACAACTCATAAGATTGTTGTAAGAATTTAATGAGAAAATCACGTACCTTATGAGTTATTCATGTCCAGGGCCTAAAAACATTATTCTGGAAGTAAGAGAGATTAATTTGGAAAAAGAACTTGAAGTACTTAGATAATCATTCAGGTACCTTATGATTATTAAACTTTATAAGGCATAGTAATGATAAAAGCCAATTTATTGAGTGGGTATTATGTATCAGGCACACTGTTTTAAGCACTTTTCAAACCCTATCAGTATGGGAATCACCTTGAGCTTTTGTCAAAGTACAGGCTTCAATTCAGTAAATTTAGGGTGTGCTCTGAGATTCTGTAGTTCTAACCAGTTCCCAGATGAAGCCAGTGCTGCTATCTGCAACCACACACTGAATACCAGAAGGCAGAGTCTGCAGTGAGCTGAGATCGTGCCACTGCACTGTCTCAAAAAGAGAAAAAAAGAAAAAAAAAAACAGAGTGAGACTCTGTCTCCAAAAAGAAAAAAAAAAAAGTTTGTTCTTTATTTCAATAATGCTTCAGTTCCACATACCAAGGCCACGTCATTTTTTAAAGTCCATCAATCCCTTTGCCCACAATTTCTACGTAGCCAGATTCTGTAGTTCATCACTATGATTCCATTTTATACACCTTTTATCTTCCTCTCATCTCTCTTCAACTGCTGTACCCAACTGCTAAAGCTCCAATTCTGGTTAAGTCCAGAATCCATCTACTTTGCATCCATATTTAAGCAGCTGAATGTGGCTAGATAAAAACACATAGTTTTTCTGTCTCCCCTTAAAGTGATTACCACAAACCTCAGCACTGCCAAAAAATCCAACAACATTCTCTAGCCAATTCAGTCTGTCAGTCTCCTAGAAGACAATTCACACCTTCTCCTTTCTCAACAAACATCCTATACCTTGCCCTACTCATCACTGTCAACTGATGGGATCACTTTTTATTTCTCAAACAAAAGTGGAAGCAAATTGGAAGAGACCTACCTTATCTTCTCATTATCAGATTTGCCAGTTGGGTGCATTTGAACTCACATAGTCTGCCTTTTCTCTTCAAAGAGCTGATGAGTTGCCTGTCTTGTTCCTAAAGTCAGCCCGGCTAATTGCATACTGATTTCCAATTCCTCTCATCCACTCTAGGACTTATCCTGCAATTATTCCTTCTCTTGCCTGCATCATTTGTTTTTCTCTCTGTTTAGTTAATCCTATCAGCATACGCACATATTAAAATGCCTCCCATGTTTAATAAAAAAAATCTCTTTTCCCATGCTCTTTTACAATCACCTCAAATTTCTGCACTTTTTCTTGACAGTAAAAAGTCCTCAAAGATTGTCTATTTTGTTGTCTCTATTTCCTAATGTCATTATTTCCTAATGTCCTAAATAATGACATTATTTCCTAATGTCACATTCTCTCTTGAATTCATTTTAATTGGGACTGCATCCCACTGTTCCACTTAAAGAGCGAATCCCCATGTTATCACATCCGATGGTGAATTCAGTGATCAATTTACTCAGCTTCACAGCAGTATATGAAATGGCAGTATATGAAATGGCTGATCATTCCCTCTTCCAAGAAATAATTGTGTTCCTTGGCTTTTTGATCATCAAACTTTCCAGATCTTTCTTCTTCTCAGCCTTCATTGCTGGTTCCTCCGTTTCCAAACTCCATATGATAGGCACCAACTTCTCTTTATTTACATTCCTTCGGGGCTGTGATTGTATGCAGTTCCAAAGTTCTAAATATTACCTACGTGCTGATAATGCCAGTGATATACTCAGCCTGAACTTTTCCCTGGGCTTCGCTCTTTCACTGGACATTGCCCACAGGATGGGTGACAAACATACAAAAATTACCATGTTAAATGAAACTCAATTTCTAGTTCTAAACAGCTCCTTTTCCAATCTGCCTCATCTCAGTAAATTGCATATTTATATTCTCTGTTGCCATAAACAATCTAGGATTAACTCTTAATTCCATTTTCACCTTATACTCCATACCATCAGCAAAATCCTATTAGGTCTATTTTCTCTCTCTTTTTTTTTTTTTTTTTTTTTTTTTTTTTTTTTTTTTTTGAGACAGAGTCTCTGTCACCCAGGCTGGAGTGCAGTAGTGCGATCTCAGCTCGCTGCAATCTCTGCCTCCTGGGTTCAAGTGATTCTACTGTCTCAGCCTCCTGAGTAGGTGGGACTAAAATCACCTGCCACCTATCCTTGCTAATTTTTGTATTTTTAGTAGAAATGGATGTTTCACCATGTTGGCCAGGCCAGTCTCAAACTTCAGACCTTAGGTGATCCACCTGCCTCAGCCTCTCAAAGTGCTGGGATAACAGGCGTGAGCTACGGCGCCTGGCTATTAGGTCTGTTTTCAAAATACAGTCACCCTAGTCCAAACTGCCATCATTTCTTATTTTGATTACTGCAAAATCTTTCAGATTGGACTTGGTGCTTTCACTCTGGCCCTCCTTTACGCTGTTCTCCACAGAACAGCCAGAAAGAGATAATTTAAAAATGAAAACCAGGTCACTTCCCCTTCCAACTAAAAAGTTTGTAACTGTTACACATAAAATAAAATCCAAACTTGTTATCATGGCCTGGAAGACCTTACAGTCCTGGCCCCTGTCTGTCTCCAGCCACATCTTGCATGACTTTCCTCAAACTCGCCCAGCTCTATCCACACTGGCCTTCTACTGTTTCTTACATAATGGACTCCTTCTCATGTTGAGGCCTTTGCCCTTATTTCCTTAGGCCTGAAATGCTTTCCTCAGATTTTCAGTATATCATTCCTTCACATCTGTCAGAGTTTTGCTAAAATGTCACCTCACAGAGCACTACCTGAAAATTTATTTAAATAGTAATCTTCTGGACTAAAATTCCACAGTGATATGGATACAAAGAACAAACTCTCATCTACTTACTCTCCTTTATTTTTCTTCATAGCTCTTTTTTTATTACATTATAATATTATGAATTTATCTATTCCTTTCCTAAAAGTGAGTCTCCCTATCTACAGGGTAGCACCCAGAGAGAGCTAGCTGCAACTTCATCTGTTTTATTCAACATTATGATCTTAGTGCATGTCTTAGTTTGTGCTGCGGTAACAAAATACCTGAGACTGGATAATTTATAAAGGACAGAAATGTATTTCCTCACAATTCTGGAGTTTGGGAAGTCCAAGATCAAAGTGCCAGCATTTGGTGTCTGGCGAGGGTCTTCTCGCTGTGTCTTCACATGGCAGAAGAAGTGAACACTGTGTTCTCACATGATGGATGTGAGAAGGGCAAAAAAAGGCTTAAGCTAGTTCTTTCTAGCCTCTTGATAAGGCACGAATCCATTAATGAGGGCAGCACCCTCATGACTCAGTAATTTCCCAAAAGGCCTCACCTCTAAATACCAACACAGTAAGGATTAAGTTTCAACACATAATTTTTGGGAGACATTCAGATCATAGCACCATCTAAAACAGTACCTGGCACATAGTAAGCACACATTAAATATGTATGTTAAATGGTGAATGGGTTTTATGAAATGATTAGGGAATCGTGCTGTATATGTCAAGTAATTTACCTTTTATCAAGACGATATTTCAGGCTAGCTAGTCTGACTCCGGAATCCCATTTCTTAGACTGTTCTATTTCATTTTTTTTTTTTTTTGGCCAATGAGCTATAAATTCTATCTTGTTTATTTTTATCACCTGTGGTGATCTGGAGGGAAGAAATCCTGTTTTAACTTCTACCCATCATTGTTGTTAGCTTAGTCAACTGTATATATGAATGATATCTTTAATAATTAAATTCAAGAACAAAGCAATAACTTCTGATTCCCACCTATTCATGGAAGGATGAGAAATATGCCCTCTTTACTCCACTCTCATCTCCTGCCTGCCATCTAATACTTGTTAATTTAATCTGCATACCACTATTTGCCTTTCTGTCATATAAATATTTTAAACAAGATAAACATTCTTTTCCAAGAATAGCAACTTGCTTTCATATTTAATTCTCATAATCATATATTTCTTTTTTTATGATGGAGTCTCACTCCTGTCACCCAGGCTAAAGTGCAGTGGGGCAATCTCAGTTCACTGCAACCTCCACTTCCTGCGTTCAAGCGATTCTCCTGCCTCAGCCTCCTGAGTAGCTGGAATTACAGGCACATGCCACCATGCCCAGCTAATTTTTGTATTTTTTAGTAGACACGGGTTTTCACCATGTTGGCAGGCTGGTTTCGAACTCCTGACCTCAGGTGATACACCCACCTGGGCCTCCCAAAGTGCCGGGATTACAGGCATGAGCCACTGTGCCCGACCTATGATCACATTTTTAAAGTGACTTTCATTCTCATTGCCAGTACTTTTTATATTATGCTATTTGAGTTATTTATTCATCATTTATCTGGAGTATGCCTTCAAGCAGTTCTCTTAGGAAGGGAATACCAGTCCGAGTCTATGACTATCTATAATACATATATGTTTTTTACCTTGGTACATGAATAACTACTTGGCCACAACACCTATTTAATACAATCTTCATTGATATGTAAGTTTTGAAAAAGATTATGGACAGCCTCATTTTCATTTCTTTCATAAATTCCTTCCCACTTCCCTCCATGCATGGCTCATTATATTAAAAAAAAATTAAAATTCTGACAAGGAATGTCCAAGTAGCATCTTTTTTTTTTTTTTTTTTTTTGAGACAAGAGTCTTGTTCCGTCACCAGGTATCAGGCTGCAGTGCAGTGGCGCAATCTCGGCTCACTGCAACCTCCGTCTCCCGGGTTCAGGCAATTCTGCTGCAGTCTCCCGAGTAGCTGGGACTGCAGGCATGCGCCACCACGCCCAGCTAACTTTTTTTGTGTTTTTAGTAGGGACGAGGTTTCACCATGTTGGTTTTTTTTTTCTTTTTAACTTTGTCTAGTACTTGTCTAGTACCTTTTCCTCTATAATCTCTTCTTCCTTCAACTCAGGAGAGTTGCTTTCTATCTTTGGTTCATGATTGTGTTCATAATGCTCTGTTTTCCTCCACTGGAAACTTGAATATCCTCATCTGGACTCTATTTTTCATCATATTGTCTGCTCCCTGTGCAGTCTGGGAGAGTTCTTGTACATAATTTAGTATGCCTTTTTTTTTTAATAAAAAATAATGTAAAATTTTACTTTCTTCTCAATAGATTGCAAGTTCTTTGAGAGTAAAAACCATGACTTTCATTTCCACTTACTTGCTTCCAGCATGTTCCTGGAAAATAGTGGTTATTCATAATAACTATTCGGTTTTCTTAGATGGATAAGATATATGTGATGGTGGTATATCAACTTATTAGAAAAACTATGGCAGAGTACTGAAGGGGGGAATTTGGAGGCTCTCTTGAGGAGTATATATGTATTAAACATTCTGCAGGCAAGAGCCCAGCATTTAATACATACAGAAAAGAATGAACATCTACATGTTACATACATTAAAAAAAGAACCATAAATTTAGCAAATTTGGAATTTGATTTATACAAACTGAATTTTAGGGATGTATTATTATTATAAAATTGTAAATTTTACAGAGTTCAAAAAGTACACGGAAGAACAGAATATCCAACAAATATTTTAAAACAAGATTTTATTGTTTTAGAAGTGTGATAGTAAAATTTCAAATCAACATACAAAATTTCCAATTTAAGTTTCTGACCTATCCTAATACAGTTTTCAGAAACTTTTCGGAATTATTTTTTCCACTGTGCATCATAAAAATTTTTTAGAAAAGTGTCAAGTTATACTGCAAGTTAAAAGCAACAGATTTCTCATGCCACCAAAATAATTTTGAAACAAAATATGACAAACACAGTTCACCTGCAGTTTTCACAGGCTATGATACCTATTGTCAGCAACAAACATATTTAGTTCCTACCAAATTGGTTGGATAAAGGATGTAATGCCTGATGCTTTAGTACTCTTGGCTTTACTCTACTTCCAGCAGTCTGAGTGCTTCTTACGTAGCTCTTTCTAGTGAAGTAAGTCTCCTTCTGCATCCCCAACCTAGATTATGGTACCTTAGGAAGGACAGAGTAATCATCAGTCACAAAAAGGCAACTTTTAATAAGGAAGTTGCATGACACTGTAATACAACAGTCCCCAACCTTTTTGGCACCAGGGACCAGTTTTGTGGACATTATTTCTGAGAATGGGGGAAGGGGTGTAGAGGTAGCGGGGCAGGGGGAACTGGTTTCACATCATCAGGCGTTAGGTTCTTATAAAGAGCCTGCAGCCTAGATTCCTCATACGCAAAGTTCACAATAGGGTTTGTGCTCCTATGAGAATCTAATGCCGCTGCTGCTCTGGCAGGAGGTAGAGCTCAGGTGGAAATGCTTGCTCAGCTACTACTCACCTCCTGCTGGTGGCCTGGTTCCTAACAGACCATGTATGATTGGTCTGTGGCCTAAGGGTTGGGTACCCTCACTGTAACAGATGCAATGGGAATATACAAAAGATATAGAATATGACTTTCCTTTTTACAGACTAAAATCTATTTGGGAAGGGAAAAAATTAATTGAAACAAAAGTAATGGAATCGAATTTGTAGCAGATGGTACATATTCATTGCTTTATTAATTCTTTAATAAAAGAACACAGAAATTAAGCCATTCAAGAAAGATAGCAGAGTGACTGAGCTACAAAGAAAGTAAGATCTCTTTGAGGTTTTAAAATAATCTTCACAATATTAGTGAGTTTATATAGTCATGCCAGGACCTATGGTACAATGCATTATACAAGTATATTGTAATGAATTACAAAGATACATCAAAGAAAGTTCCAATCTTCTTAGAGTACAGAGTACAGTCTGATAAGAAACAAGGCAGACATACCAATGAATATAATGAAAGATACAAAATAGGGTAATCGGGAGGTGAAAATAGAAGTCATAGAAATTTCAGGATGGAAAGCTTACTTCTGGCTGTGAGAAATTGAGAAAGCTTCAAGAAAGTTAAATGTAAATTAGGGCTTAAAGGGGATTTAAAAGCATAGTTGTAAATATCACAGTACTCCAAGCAGAGAAAAAGAGAAAAAAAAGAGTATGAGTAAAGGCAGTAAGGTAGGACAGCATAAATGCAAAGAGCAAGCAGTTAAAGGGTGTGTGAAAGTGAATAGGGCAAAACCTACATGATTGACCGCTCCACTGGGATGTCTAAATCATGTTTTCTACCCACAGACCAAACCTGTTCTTTTCTGTCTTCCACCAGTCAGTTGCTAAAACTCTAAATGCAAGAGTTTTCCTTGATTTATCTATTTTCCTCATAGTTTTAATACAATTTATCAGCAAATCCTATTGGCTCTACCTGTAAAGCAAATCCTGAACCCACCCACTTCTTTCCGTCTTTACATAAAACATCTGAAATACAAGTCATCATTTCTTGCTTGAGTTCCTGCAATAGGTTTCCTCCTTCTACTGTTGTCTTAGAATCTGTTCACATAGCAATTGCAGCAAGAATCAACTTAAAAAATTTAATTAGGTTATAGACTCTCCTGCTTACCACCCTACAATGGTTCCTCTTCACACTTAAAAGGAAATCCATATTCCTTGCTTGGAAAAATTCCCACACAACTTTGCCTCTCTGTCCCCACTTCCCTCTTCCCAGCCTCACCCTCTAGTCTAGGGATGTAAACTTTCTTTCCTTGAATGTGCCAACATTATTTCTGCTGTAGGGTCCTTGGCATTAGCTATTCTGCCTACTGCAAGTGCTGGTGTACTGTTCACATCTAACTTCTGACCTTCAGATGGCTGTTTAAATGTCACCTCTTCAGAGAAGTCTTCCCTGGTGATTCAACCTGAAGTAACTTTCTAGTCAATCAACTATTTAATATTACAACACTATTTTTATTTTAACTCTATGCATAGCTGTTATCACTATTAGATGTTTTTGTATATGGTTATGTATAGGGTCTATCTCCTTCACTAGAATGTAAGAGCTGAGGCTTTGATTATACTGCTCACTTAGAACTGTGTCTGGTACTGAATGAATAATAAAATGCTTAAATCAAACAAAGTTAAAAACTTATGTGGGCTCCTGAATGCCAACATAAAGCAGCTGGGCTTTATTCAGAAGACAAATGGAAGAATGCTAAAGTTCTTCAGGTAGAGATAGAAAGATGCAACAGACATACTTCTTGCCCTAAAAGAGTTCATAATTCACAGATAACCCAAACCAGATTATATTCTTAATAGGAGAAGCTCACAATACATAGTACCATTTCATTAGTAGAAAATGACTGACATAGAACAATTGATGCTACAGGACTGTGGCTAAGAAGTGTGGGCTGAGATAGTTTGAAGGAAGTTAGAACTGTAAGGCTGTAGGACACACACAAGTGAAGAAGGCAGGGAGACAATGTCCTCTTTTTAATTTTCCTTTCCTTTCCTCCTTTCTTCCTTTCTTCCTTCTTCTCCTTTCCCCTCTTTTCCTCTTTCTCCTCATCTCCCCTCCCCTCCCCTCACCCCTCCTCTCCTCTCTCTTCTCCTTTTCTTCCCTTCTCTTTTTCTTTCCTTTCTCATTTCCTTTCCTTTCCTTTCCCTTCTCATTTCTTTCTTTCTTTCTGAGATGAGGTCTTGCTATGTCACCCAGGCTGGTCTCAAACTCCTAGGCTCAAATGATCCTTTTGCTTCATCATCCCAGGTATTTGGGATTACAGATGTGAGCCACTGCACCCAGCAAGAAATACCTTGTTTTTGTTTTTGTTTTGTTTTGTTTTGTTTTGTTTTGTTTTGTTTTGTTTGAGATGGAGTTTCATGCTGTTGCCCAGACTGGAGTCCAGTGGTGTGATCTTGGCTCACTGCAACCTCTGCCTCGAGGGTTCAAGTAATTCTGCCTCAGCCTCCTGAGTAGCTGGAATTACACACGCCTGCCACCATGCCTGACTAATTTTTGTATTTTTAGTAGAGACAGGATTTTAAAATGTTGGCCAGGCTGGTCTCAAACTCCTGACCTCAGATGATCCTCCTGCCTTGGCCTCCCAAAGTGCTGATTACAGGCATGAGCCGCCACACCTGGCCTAGAAATATCTTGAATAGGGGAAATATTGTTGGTAAAAGTACAGAGACAAGACATGTCTGTAACGAGCTCAGTATACAGGGAATAGATTAGTTTAGTCCAAAACTAAGAGTATATACAAAGGAACTTCACATGTATTTGTTATCAATATTTGACTTTTTATAAAAGCATGGTCTTTAAAGCAGAAATGCTTGCCTCAGAGGTCAGAAAATGACAATCATACATAGACTCTCAGGAAGCCCATAAAACCATGAATTAAACACATTCATGAAATCTTGCCTATAAAATCATGAAATGGTTTTCTATTTTGACAAATAAATTTGAATATTAATATCTGTTTTCTTTTTTTATTTCCCACAGAGTTGCCACCCCATTTGGAGGTTTTGAAAAAGCATCAAAAATGGTTAAATTTAAAGTTCCAGATTTTGAGCTACTATTGCTAACAGACCCCAGGTTTATGTCCTTCGCCAATCCCCTTTCTGGGAGACGGTCCTTTAATAGGACTCCTAAGGGGTGGATATCTGAGAATATTCCTATAGTAATAACGACTGAACCTACAGATGACACCACCATACCAGAATCAGAAGACCTATGAAAAGAAAGTTGTATGTGCCACATAAAACTCTGAACATAAAAGTTTCTGTTTTATTATTCTAATTACTGGCAAAGTCACTTGCATTTTTCATTAGTAGCAAGAATAGCAATTTAGTGATTCTCCTTTTATGACATTCAATTTCAATCTTAGATCAAATATTAATAAACAATTAGAAATCTTACTTTAAAAGACTTATAACTCACTTGTCTTCATTCATAATTTTGTTGTCACCTGGTTCAAAGAATCTAGACATTTTATTGCAAAAGTTTAGATAGAAAAGTAATTGACAACAGTTTCACCTTTTTCCCATTTTAAATGATTTATTACAGAGTAAGTTTTTCAAGTGGAATCTAGAATCAAAATACAGTGTGAGATATGTAGACTTATTCAGAGTTTCATCTAAGGGATGAAAGCTATGGAAGATGATGTACAGGGTTAGTTGTGTCCTTTCTGGTGACCATGAGAAAATAATATGTCTTGATGAAGTCTTTCCATTAATCACTCTTAGAATTCTAAAGTGCTTTGCACTTTTCAATATGTTTTGAATCATTAGGTAATTATTCTGGATGATTTTCTCCAAAGTTCAATTCAGTCATTATATTCAGTTAGTATTAAGTCCAGGAGACTTGCCAGGGTCTATCCTACAGACCTTAGCTACATGACAGATGAATAAATGTACTTAGACACAAATTTCCAATGAGCAAGTTCAGGTAGGGGGTCGTGAGCCACTCACAGAGAGAGATTGCAGCTACATGACCTTGACTAGTTGGCCTTTCTGCATTTATTCAGTATGAATTTAATAACAGAGGCTCTAAGCTAACACACTTGTGGAGGAAAATTAAAGGCCAAGTTCTGAGGCCTAAAGCAAACACTATTAGAGGGTAATCTCCTTGGTCGACCTCCCGACAAGAGGGCCATCCACCTCAAATGTTAGTTTTAAGACTACACGAATGAACAAGTTATTCAGACAAACTTCTCTACATATTTCAGTTATTTGGTTTTCTTTTTATCTAAATGTAAAGAGGATTTAGGCTACCTTCAGCTCAAATTTCTACTGACACTATGCAAAAACCTCTTGGCCTTCCAAGAAGGTTTGTGACTATTCCTTAAAGCTATCTCCCATATTTTTCTTTTAATATTTTTGCCACCACCCTGAATGAATTCCCACAGAGACTGAGAGACAATGACTCAAGGGATGTCATAGTACTATAGTTTTAATGACCAAAGTGTGCCCAGAATTCAGGTTTCACAAATCCCAATGCTGTGCATTATGTTCAACTTTATGTGTGGGTTTTCAGAAGAGCAAGAACAAATAAGGTACAAACGAATATACACATAAATGTATACATGTATGTGAGACAGGGAAAGAGTAAGTAATTTGAATTGGCAGCTTTCTTTGCTAAATCTTTAAATTCTGTTAAAATCCTCAAGTAACTGGGGAGTACATGCTATAAGACACAGACAGAAACAAAAGGCATGAAAATATCTGAAAGCAATGTAGCACACATCTATCATAATATATGTAATATACTGACATAGAAGACTCAAACTAAACTAATAGAAAGTTATAGATGTATCTTAAAATATGACTGAGGAATTATATGACATGTAACATAGAAATCAATATCAATTCCTCTCATTTCAATTCAATTAAGAGTTCTGTGATTGATGTTTATAGCAGAGAAGAAATGTCTCATCAATAGAAAACTGTCTATTAGATAAAGTTTAGGTGAGAAGAAGAACAGTGTATAGTAATGAAAATACGAAATCCCAATAGTACATATTTACAAAAGAATCTATGTAGTGTGGAAATTGGTGATTGTTTTAATCATCGTCTAGACTTGTAAGTAGAAAAATTTTAAAAATTTGCTTATGAAAATATAACCCCTAGAAAGTAACAATGACACAATATTGTATTTATAAATAGTATTGTAGAGAATTTGTATATTTTTAAATATGTCTTAAGATATCTTAATTTTATTTATAAGTTTTGGTGTTTAATTGTATTAAAACAATATGTTGGCATCTGTGATAAATTATCAATGAGGCTACCTTTTTTTGTTCATTTTAATCTTTAAAAAATAAAAATTAGGCATATTCATTAGGAATTTTGATGAAATGGTTTAGTTCTTTGTTAACATCATGAAATGAGTCATTGCTTTTAAGGAAATTGAAATCTTATTGCATTATTTCGATCATTTCCAAATATAAACTATATGATCATTGTTCCTATTCTGTCAACCACTGAAAGTAGAGGCCAGCAATTAAATATGTTAGATACAGAACAGTACTCCCCAGTGTCATAAAAGATAATTTAAAAAGGAAAATCCTAAGTGATACCTATTTTTTTTAAGTTTAGGTAGAAAAAGAAAAAATAACCCTCTGTCACTATTTCTTTCTTTCTTGGAAGTGTCGATTAATTCTATCTCAGTTGACACTTTTAGAAAGGACAACATTTCACTCTGGTTGTTACACAATTCAGAATTCAAAAGGAATTTTGAATGGGATTTCCATTAACCTGAAAAACAGCTAAATCTTTCAAAGCCAAAAGAAATATTATAGTCTGTTTAGAACAACAGAAAGACTGTGGCATTTTTTCCACCTGCTTTTGTATACATGAGGCCTGGAAAAAAAGAGAAAAATATTTTTAAAAAGGTAAAACAATGAAAATTTGTTGCTGGAGTACTAAATATCAGACCCTCCAGTCATTTCCTTATAAAGGTAACTCAATATATTTAATATTGGATTTTCATAATTATTCTGTAAGGATGGCATTACAAATAATCTCAATCTTATATTAAAAATACTGAGCCTCCAAGAACTAATGTGACTTGAAATAAGCCTAGCTCATAACTTGAAGAACATGATGAGTCTGGTTCTAAAGTGGTTCTCTAAGAACATATGATTCACAACTTTTCTCTCAGAATGAAGTTCAGCCTTAAAATATTTTATTTAGACAACACAATAAAAGTTCTCTATTACCTTAATTTTGAGCAAATACATCTATACACTGAGTAATTTTAGAGTCACTATCCAAAGTTATATAGGCATTCGTAAAAACTGAACTTTCAGACTATGTTGAAAGCAAATGAAACAGGAGTATGCATGTTTAATTTCGAAATTAACACAAAAGTGCACTCTGATTAAACCTGCTTATTTCTGCTCAGTATTATACACCCATTTGATCGACTAATCTTCCTTTTCTAAGACGAAAGAGTGGGAAAGCAAGAGAAGGAGTTAAGAAATGCATGACATAAGGCTGAAAGAAATCATCTAATTAGTAACATACCAAAACCACTCCTTCAAATGAAAACATTTTCTACCTTTTGAAACTTTGGAGTAAACTCTCTCAAGTTTCATTATACTGTTCAATAGATTTCTAGGTCATGAAATTATATTTTCTATTTTAAGCCAATTTCTTCTTATATCATTGGCAGGACTGATGATCAACTTGCCAACTGCCCCCTGGATAACGAGCACTACATTAATAACTAAAGCTATGGTTAGAGAGACTATCTTTGGCTTTTAACTCTCCACGTCCTTTCATCATTTCTCAAATGTTTTATTTTCCATCTCATAACTCAATATTTAAGAGGACTTGACAATTTAAAATAACTCATTATTGGTTATTACAAAATCAAGTCAAATATAGACAATAATTTTTAGTCAAAATGACCATTTATTGTATCTACTTTAAATTTTACATCCTCTAAAATAGACACATTTATAAATATTTTAGCAGCTTGGAAACAGAGGGAGCCAATTAATCTTGGAAAGGCTAATATGGAGCAAAATATCCAGTCGTGAGTATGAAAAGAACACCCTGAACTTTTCAACTAAGGGCACAGCTGTACCAGCATACTTATTAATTCTGGAATTTCCTCACTCTGCTGCTTATGCAAGATAAAACTTACATGACATTATTGTAGTTTTTCAGTCACAACTGTCTTTTATTAAGCTTAGAAAAGTATTACTTTGGTGTCCCTTTTTTTATGAAGAAGAATTTTGCCCTCCACACTATTCTGTAGGAAGAAGGTCAGTTTACTTTCTATGAAAGGCAGAAAGGTACCCTGCATTTATCAAAAGACAAGCAAAGGGAATCCATTTCAAACTCACTGATCCAAGCACACTGCAAATATATAAAAGAATTTTTTAAAAATTACAATGCTTTTTACAAGTTAAACTTTTCAGAACTAAGAAAAAAGGAAGCAAAAGTACGTAAGAATTTTAATAGCTTAAACTAAAATGTTATTAAATACAAGTAGAGGTTCCTTTTTGAATTTCTTAAATGGAGAAACTAGATTGCAACCTAGGATATAAATTTCCCCTGACTTCTCAATGTAATGTGATTTCAGTTTGGGAATATTTGGTACATACAAGCAAAGAGAGAAAAAAAGCTATTTGAAAGATCTTATAGTTCAGATCAAAATAAGAATGTGCTTGTTATTTTGCATTGTGCAGTTTTTTTTTTAAGAGAGTCTCATTCTGTCACCTAGGCTGGAATGCAGTACACTGGCCCAATTACAGCTTACCACTGCAGGCTCAAACTCCCAGGCTCAAGTGACCCTTCTGTCTCAGCCTTTTGAGTAGTTGGGACTATGGCACCTGGCTAACTTTTAAATTTTTTTGAAAAGATAGGGTCTTGCTATGTTGCACAGCCTAGTCAAGTGATCCTCCCAGCTAGGCTTCCTTGAGATTACAGGCATGTACCATCAAGCCCAGCCTGCATTGTGTAATATTTTGAAAAATATTTTAATGACAACTCAGGCAGTGGAGATGTTTCAGGAAACAGGACTGGAAAGTTAGAAGGAAAAAAGATAAAGTAAATGTCATTGTCTATTTTAAAAATGCTTATGAAAGAAGCTGTATCACTAACAAAATAAATATATAAGAAGGGGTGGGATGGAGGGAAAGGAAGGCCAGAGTGAAGTAGCCTGGAAGGAAATACAGTTCAGGCTGTACAACAGATAACTGCATTATTTTAAGGTTTCTGAAGCATTTTATTCATCCTTTTTGAAGTAATTTTGGTCTACATAGACACAATTGTTTGATATGGATTGTTATCTAAATAGATACACTCATTAAATTTATCATCACTCACAAATAATATATAAAAGCAATTTTATTTAAAGGTTCCA
Source organism: Saimiri boliviensis (assembly GCF_048565385.1). NCBI lineage: Eukaryota > Metazoa > Chordata > Mammalia > Primates > Cebidae > Saimiri > Saimiri boliviensis. The sequence goes on along the minus strand of NC_133451.1, from coordinate 168,714,951 downwards.
GCTTCGAAGTAACAAATTTATATACTGATTTATCACAAATCAACGAATAATCTCAAGTAATTTACTTTACTCTGTAAATCACAGTTTTCTCCAAGTATTTATATGGCTCAAACATCACCTCCTCCTAAGACCTTTCCTGATCACCCTTATTTAAAAGAGCACACTTCTAATCCCTTATTGGGGCTTTCATTTTTCTTTACAGCAATTATTACTCCCTAACATAATGTGTTAGTTCAGATCCTCTGAGAAGCAGATGTGAAGATGGGATTAAATATGCAAGAATTTTACTAGGAGAAATGCATGTGTGAGAGAAAATGGGGAGGGAGTCAAGAATGTCTGGGATATGTATGTATATATATTGGGTGTGTATATATATATGTACCCACAAACATGAAAAAAAAAAGTATGGGACAGCCTGCAGGCCTAAAATGGAAATGGGTGTAAGTGTTCTAGACCATCATGCAATCTCAGGAAGATTCAGCAAGGCTGTTGGGGGATCCTGAGCTAAAGTGACCCATCCTCAGAGGGGTCCTGCGTTTCCCAGAAACAGTGTACCTTAGTGGCACTGTCCTTGTCATTAGTTGAGAGCAGCCTGTGAAGGCAGCCTCTGCACCAATGCACTGTGGAGTTCAGAATACAGTAGAACTGGGGCCCCTGGCCAATTATGTTGCTGGTGGTCTAAAAGGAGCCTTCCAGTGGCTACCACACACACACACACACACACACACACACACACACACACACATATATATATATTTCTTTATGGTTTAATTCCTTCACCAGATAGAATGCTCTCTGATGGCAGAGACTTTGCCTTATTGATTTATTTAATTGACAAACAGAAAATTACATGTGAATCATGTAAAACGTGAAGCTTTGAAATATTTATACATTGTTGGAATAGCTCAATTGAGCTAACATAGTGATCATTTTTTTTGTGTGTGGTAAGAACACTGAAAATCTCTCATCATGATTTTCAAAATACAATGTTGTTATTAACTATAGTTACCAATAAAATCTATTAACAATAGATTTTTTGGACTTCATCTGCCTATGTAACTGAAATTTTGAATCTTTTGATCAGTATCTTCCCAACTGCTGCCTCCAACCCTGCACCAGGTAACTATCATTCTACTCTTTACTTCTCTGAGTTCAACTTGTTTAGATTCCAGATATGTGAGATCACTTTTATTAAATGCTGTATCCTATATGCCTGGTCCATTCTAAAGAACAGTATCTATTTGTGAAATAAACATATCTGAATTATGGCAATAATTATGGCAATAACATAAGTATCTATATTTAAAATAATACATTATAAAACACATTACCCAATACTTGGTAAGTGCTAAATAAATGGAAGCTATTTTTGCTAAAAAAAATTGAAAAATTATTAAGATCACACAGTAAAAAAGCAAAGGCATTTAGAACTAAGTTAGATTAGAGATGACACTGGAATCACTTTGGGATAAATCTACCAATATGATTTGGCTCTGTGTCCCCACCCATATTGAGGGAGGGACCTGGTGGGAGGTGATTGGATCATGGGAATGGTTTCACCTATGCTGTTCTCATGATAGTGAGGAAGTTCTCACAAAATCTGATGGTCTAAATGTGTTTCCCAGTTCCTCCTTTGTTGTCTCTCTCTCCTGCCACTCTGTGAACAAGGTACTTCCTTTCCCTTTGCCTTCTGCCATGATTGTAAGTTTCCTGAGGCCTCCCTAGCCATGTGGAACTGTGAGTCAATTAAATCTCCTTTCTTATAAACTACCCAGACTCAGGTAGTACCTTTACAGCAGTATGAGAACAAATGAATAAATATATTTAGCCTGGATTTGGAACTGATATATGTTGGAACAATGAGTGTATTAAACATACACAGAGAATCAGAAACACTGAAGTGACCTAATACGTAGGACAGGCATTAGCATTAGCACCATTTTCCAGACTCAAAGTTGTCATTAAGATAGTCTATTTACAGGTCAGGAGTGGTGGCTCATGCCTGTAATCCAGCATTTTGGGAGGCTGAGGCAGATGGATCATGTGAGGCCAGGAGTTCCAGACTACCCTGGCCAACATGGTGAAACCTAGTCTCTACTAAAAATAAAAAAAAAATTAGCCATGTGTAGTGGGGAGTGCCTGTAATCCCAGCTACTCAGGTGGCTGAGGCACAAGAATCCCTTAAAACAGGGAAATGGAGGTTGCAGAGCTGAGATTGTACCACAGCACTCCAGCCTGGGTGACAGAGTGAGACCCTGTCTCAAAAACAAAAACAGTAGCCTATTTAGAAACTTGCTAAAATGGTCTTATTTCTTGTGAGCATTCACATTTTGAATGTCATGTAAGAATTAAAAAAAAAATAAACATGGTGGATACTTTCCTTGATCGGTATACTGTACTGCTTTGGGAAGCATATTACATAATCAAAAGGGAGTTCCCATCGGATTGACATTTATATAATACAGTACTGCCTTTTTTCAAAGGCCTAAAACGGCTTTTCATGTAAAACCATGTTTGTAATGTTTTGAATCAAGAAAAATATGGCATCTGGATTCTGACTCCTTCACACAACAAAACAAGAGCATAGTGAATAAAAACAATCATCTTCAAGTCCCTTGCTTTGGAGTGTTTCCACCTTGCTTAAGGAAATTAGGCACCTGAAAGTTATAACCAATGAAAGAAGGTGACTCCTCTGTCAGCTAAAATAATGGCAAATCCATATATAATAAACCTGAAATAATCTTTCTTTCTTCCCCATTTTACCTTGAAAAAATAAGCAGGAATACTGACCAATTTCCATATATATTCCACTCTCAAACTTAATTGTAAAACTGGCTAACATCCATTTTTCCTTAATCCTACGTATGTAAAATATAAGGGTTCATGAAAGTTCTACAACATAGCTCACTGGCCTCAGGTCCCAGGCCTCTTGGAAAAGACCTCTTCTAGGTCCTATAGCACTCCAGGATCAGAATTTATTTTAAAACAAAAAGTCATATATGAATATGGGTCACATTTATTTAAAAAACATATATATGTATATATAATTTTGATTTTTAAAGAATTTGTTTTGTCTACATTTTTAACATTCCTAAAATTTGTATAATATTGGAAATAACCTAAAAGAAAAATAGCTATTTTTCAAAGATACATCATCAACAAAGCTCATAAATATTTCTGGTTTATGAAGTTCAATCAACTTCTTTTTCCTTTAATCTTTCCAAATGAAATTTACATCAATGACAAAAGCAAACCACTTTCCCTTTAGGTAACAGAGTCACCATTGTTAAGTATTTCCTTTACTCTCCCCTAGTCACTATTCCTCACACTTTACTGGTCACTTGAAACTTAGAGTTCCTTTATTAAGCGAACTAGATCAAACAATAGATTTTGAGTAAGAAATTATTTTTCACATCAATTTTACAAATACTGTAACACAAATATATTTTATAAGTTTAAATAAAGCACCTTTCCACCTTCTTAAAAGATTCCTCACCTCCTAAATAGAAATTGCAGGGGAAACAATGTTATTAAGGATCATATATAAAATAGTAGTGGTGCACCTGTAGTCCCAGCTTCTCGGGAGATAGAGACAGGAGAATCACCTGAGCCTGGGAGGTGGCGGCTGCAGTGAAATGAGATCGCACACTACTGCACTCCAGCCTGGGAGACAGAACAAGACCCTGTCTCAAAAAAAAACAAAAACAAAAAACTAGAATGGACAAAAGGGGCCTAGTAAATAGTAGAAACTGATTAAAATATAACTAATTTAATTATTTCCTAGAAGCCAATAGAAACACCATGACATTTATTTATTTCTGGGTAGATCTCACAAATTTATTCTCCAAGGTAATTTAAAAATCTGTTGTTTGGAAGATCTAGTTTCTTACAACATCTATGATATTGTCCATGAGGATACCAGCAGTGCTTAGTAGGAAAGAAACATTTTGCCAAGTTGTTCTATCATGAGTTTCTCAAGATGTTCACCTTTCACTTCTAATCTAGCTTTCAGCACTTGAGCATATGTTTCTTTGTTATTTTGCACAGGACCTGGTTGAGGGTTTGTTTTGTATGCTCATATGAAATGTCCACAGAATGGTGGTAGCACACTATGATTCTGCCGTCAGATGTCATGGCAAGCTCTTTTTTGCAATCACAGTCATCTGGTAGAGAAGAATATGGAGATTTATGACAAAAACAATCTAAAACCCTGTTTTGGATTGGAAATAAATGTTTCAAGATAGTTCTTTTTGATATAATTCATTTTGCTGCTGTTACAGCCATGGTATTTCAAGATTCTTATTAAGTGGTATTAAAAAAAATGTTCTGAAGAGAAACTGCTTTTAAAATCTACTTCTACATTCCCCTTGAAAACCAGCACAAGACAAGGATGCCCTCTCTCCCCATTCCAATTCAACATGGTATTGGAAGTTCTGACCAGGGCAATCAGGCCAGAAAAAGAAATAAAATGTATTCAAATATGAAGAGAGGAAGTCGAACTGTCTTTGCAGATGACACGGTCCTATATCTAGAAAACTCCGTCATCTCAGCCCAAAAGCTTTTTAAGTTGATAAGCAACTTCAGCAAAATCTCAGGATATGAAATCAATGTGCAAAAATCATTAGCATTCATATGCAGCAGCAGCAGACAGGCAGAAACCCAAATCATGAATGAACTCCCATTCACAATTGCCACAAAGAGAATAAAATACCTAGGAATACAGCTAATGAGGGAAGTGAAAGACCTCTTCAAGGAGAACTACAAACCACTGCTCAAGGAAATCATAGAGGACACAAGTAGATGGAAAAATATTCCATGCTCATGGATAGGAGGCATCAATATTGTGAAAATGGCCATACTGCCCAAAGGAATTTATAGATTGAAAGCTATTCCCATTATGCTACCATTACATTGACATTCTTCACAGAATTAGAAAACACTATTTCAAAATTCACATGGAACTAAAAAAGAGCACAAATAGCCAAGACAATCCTAAGTAAAAAGAACAAAGCTGGAGGCATCATGCTACCTGACTTCAAACCATACTACAAAGGTACAGTAACCAAAAGTGCATGGTACTGATACAAGAACAGACACATAGACCAATAGAACAGGAGAGAATGTAATAATAAAACCACACACCTACAACCATCTGTTCTTTAACAAACCTTACAAAAACAGCAATGGGGAAAGGATTTCCTATTTAATAAGTGGTTCTGGGAAAACTGGCTAGCCATATGCAGAAAATTAAAACTGGACATCTTCCTTACACCATATACAAAAATCAAAGTTGAATTAAAGACTTAAATGTATAAGTCTACAAAACTATAAAAATCCTAGAAGAAAATTTAGGTAATACCATACAGGACATAGGCACAGGCAAAGATTTCATGATAGAAAGAAAAAAATAATAATAAAAGCAATTGCAATGAAAGCAAAAAAAAAAAAAAAAAAAAGGAAAAAGAAAAAGAAAAAACCTATTATCAGAGCAAATAGACAACCTACAGAATAGGAGAAAAATTTTGCAATCTATCCATCTGACAAAGGTCTAACATCCAGCATCTATAAGAAACTTAAACAAATTTACAAGACAGAAACAGACAACTCCATTAAAAAAGTGGGCAAAGGACATGAACAGACACTTTTCAAACGAAGACATACATCCAGCCAACAATCAGATGAAAAAACAGCTCAACAACACTGATCATTAGACAAATGCAAATCAAAACCACATGAGATACCATCTCATGGCAGTCAGAATGGTGATTATTAAAAAGTCAGAAAAAAAAAAGCCAGATGCTGGTGAGGTTGTGGAGAAAAAGGAACACTTCTACAGTGTTGGTGGGAGTCAAAATTAGTTCAACTGTTGTAGAAGACAGTGTGGCAATTCCTCAAATATCTAAAGGCAGAAATACCATTTGACCCAGCAATCCCATTACTAGATATATACCCAAAGGAATATAAATCATTCTATTACAGAGATACATCCATGGGTATGTTCATTGCATCACTACTCATAATAGCAAAGACATGGAATCAACCTAAATGTCCATCAATGATAGACTGGATAAAGAAAACATGGTACATATATACCATGAAATGCTATGCAGCCACAAAAAGGAATGAGATCAAGTCCTTTGTAAGCACATGGATGTAGATGAAAGTCATTATCCTCAGCAAACTAACACAGAGACAGAAAACCAAATACTGTATGTTCTCACTTATAAGTGAGAGCTAAACAATGAGAACACATGGACATGTGGTGGGGAAACAACAGACACTGGGGCCTGTTGGAGGGTCAGGAGTGGGAAGAGGGAGAGCATCAGGAAGAATACCTAATGGATGCTAGGCTTGATACTTAGGTGATGGAATGATCTGTGTAGCAAACCACCATGGCATACATTTACCTATGTAACAAACCTGCACATCCTGCACATGTACCCCAAAACTTAAAATAAAAATTTAAAAAATATAGTAAAGTAAAAATCTGCTTCTAGGCATACCAATTTGTATTCCTTGACAGATCCTCACTGTGAGACCACCACCTTGTTTCAAGAAATATATTCTTTACTTCTGATATATAGAAAGACATATGAAGACAGTATATGATCGATCACAATAAATTTCCTCACAAACTCATTGAAACCTATTAAATATTTTTAAAAATTCAAAACTTTTAATTCTGTATTAACATACTGCTTATTATAGTTACACAGAAAAAATATGTTTTTAGATGAATACATGTATAAATGTATAGATTATGATTAATGACCACAGTTATCAGAAGAAGTTATGCTTCTTGTACAACTCCATACTCTGTTTACTTAAGTGTCCTCTTGCTAGCATAGCAAAAGGACATTAATATTTTAGAAATAGTAATAAAAAAAGAACAAGTTATTACTGTGCTAGGTACAACCAACTGGTACTATATTAACAGCAGGATGAAACATTCCCTTTGGTTTAAATAAACAACTTGAATCAAAGAACTTTAGAAGTAGGCATTGCCTTGAAATATCCAAATCAATCCCCTCATGTACAGAATGGAAAATGAGATTAGACAGGTTAAGAAACTATTCCAGTTTCATATTGCATATATAACATTAGGACCCAAGTAAGACTTCTGATGTAATACTCCTTCTACTGTCTTATTCTCTATTCTATCTCAGTTGAGAACACAATCATTAATATGGGCACAGTCCACATATCTTTTGGTGACATATTGTAAGTTATTTCATATTTATCCATATTTGTACAGATATAATCTTGTATAATTTATATACCATATTTATTAACCATTGAGAAATAAAATTGAATGAGCCATAATGTTAGTGAAATGTGGAGCCAGAAAGTAAAGTCCTTTTTTTGCAATGTTAGGCAGTTTCGATTTTATCAGTAAAAAAATTGTTAACATGACAATGATAATGACAATATCAACGCAACATGAATATTTTTTCCTAAATGGATGGGAGTAAATTTCCATTTTCCAAATTTTTCATATTTCTTTGTTAAAAAAAAAAAGTAAACAGGCTCCTTCCATTAAAAATCTCTTCTTTGAAAGACATGAAACCATGTCTTTCAAATTAGTTGTGTTCTCTCAGGGGACATAGAAATCAATTTGGTTGGCTACAATCAGTAGCTTTTAAAATGAAACAGAATAGAATAGAATCAAATATCAGAGTATATCAGTCATAGTAATAATATTGTTTCATAAAATTTCTGAAATCAGTTTTATATGTGTTCATGGGTACTGGATCACTATATAAAGTTTTCTGCTTACTCTCGATTGAGTCTAAAATGTTTGAAAGCTACTGTTCTTTCGGCTATGTACGGTGGCTCACACCTGTAATCCCAGCACTCTGGGAGGCCGAGGTGGGTGGATCACCTGAGGTCAGGCGTTTGAGACCAGCCTGGGCAACATGGCAAAATCCTGTCTCTACTAAAAATACAAAAAAATTAGCCAGGCATGGCAATGCGTGCCTGTAGTCCCAGCTACCTGGGAGGCTGAGGCAGGAGAATCGCTTGAATCCTGGAGGCCGAGGTTGCAGTGAGCCAAGATCCAACATGCCATCATACTCCAGTCTGGGCAACAAGAGCGAAACATCGGCTCAAAAAATAAAGCAAGCTACTGTTCTTTCTAGTGCTACTTGCTGCTTGCAGTTTAAATGTCAGCCCTGTTTTTAGCAACTGAAATGGCTTCCTTCTATCACGTTAAAACTACTAAAACTAATTTGATAGAGTTCTTTAGAGTTAAAAGTATTTGAAACATTAGCAGAATAAAACTTATAGAAATGAATTTAATCCACATAAAAGGGATGCTATTTGCCAAGAGTTAGTTTGTGTTTTTCTTCAGCACAATTTCAGGTTTAGGGCTTGTTTTACAGATAAGAAAATGAAAGCTTCAAGAACCCAAACAGTTAAGAATTGGAAATAAATTCAGTACTTTAGTATTTTTGCCTTTACATGTAAGTCTTGGAAATATTTTTGTCACTGAATATTTTCTAACAATTTTATTACATTATTAAAAATTAAATGTTTATTTTACTTTTTTCTTTTGACCGTGGAGTGAATTTCAACAAGGAAGTTCAACTTGAAAACACTGGTGCCCTGAATATTTCTGTCATCTTTACAAAGAAAAGTGCTCTCCAGGGAAACTTCCTTTGGATCTAGTATTTCAGCCAATATGCTATGAGTAAAAGACACTGTGTTACTTTACTATTGTATTTCTTAAAGAACTACTTTAAAAACAAGTCAGTCTAAGATGTAAAGTGTGTGTGTGTGTGTGTGTGTGTGTGTGTGCGCGTGTGCGCGCATGTGTGCGCACACGCACGCGCACATGAACAAGTCACAGAGACTTACATTTGTTTTATTTCCAAGGAGTAGGAAAATACGCTTCACAAATTTCCAAACATGATGGTTGTTTTTCATACAGTCAGAGAACTACCATGGATATCACAATTCAGAAGAAAGAAGATACTCGCTTTTGAAATAATCTTGACCTCATGTTCGCTTTCCTTTGTCTTATAAAAGGGTACAAAAGTGCCAGGTATGTTTATCAATATTGTAATATTTGAATATATAAGAAATTTTACTGTACTTTAAGAAAGAACAGAGTTCCATCTTATATGAAACTTCAGAATACTTCTTGGAAAATTGTTCACATTAGGCAAATTCCAAATGTTTAGGAATTAGGTTTCAGTCCTTGTTCTGCCAGGGTCTAGAATGAGGTTGGGTAATTTTTCTTCACTGGGATTAAGTTTTCTCATATGTACAGTGAGGGATTTTAACAAACTAATCTCTGAGGTCCTTTCCATCTCTAAGATTCTAAGAAATCTTATATATAAAATAATTTTATAAAACCAATTTTATAAAAAGTTGAAGAGAAATGATGTTCATAGAAAAGAATCCTAGTAAATAACTTTATGACAATTAAACCTCCAGATATTTTTGGCCATTATTTCTGGATCTATTATTAATACAGAACATATTGGCTTTGTTCATTTCTACTTTACAGTATTTCCATGGCTGTAACTTTTCAGTATACTTAACTGATATGGTCTTTTATTTAGTCATTAATCTTCTGTTTATTGTCTCCTATGTGCTAGACACTATGCTAGGTACCTCATTTTCACTGTTTCTAAAATAAGGGTATTAATAAATCTAAATATTAATATTTAGGGTCATTGAAAAAGTTAAATAAAATAGTCTGCATAAAGCACTTAGTTTCTAACACATATTTGGGGATTAAATAACAATTGAGAAAAGGCCCTTTCACGCATTTGGAACAACATACTCCAATTCATTTAAGCATGAGGAAAGAGGTTAAAAGAGGTTAAAACTGACCTGCCCACAGTCATACAACAACTTGTTGAGAGCAAAGAACATTCAGTGTTCTATCATTATCCACGTTGTTTCTGAGCAAAATTTCATCTTTTTTTTTTCATTATTTTGCTAACAAAACATTGCCAGAAAATGAATTACAAAACTAGGCAAATAAATGTCCAGAGGGGCTGGCAGTCCTACTGAACCCTAGTAACAGTAATCCAGTCAGCTAGAATACCCTGCTACACACAGATGAGGAAACTGAGATTTAGAGAAGTTAATAACTTTTCAAGATCACACAAACAATAAATGGCAAAGTCAGGATTTGAATCTAGGTCTGTCCAGGTACAAAAACCATATTATTTTATGATGCCATGTTGCCCTTAAACATTTCTTTTCTTGTCTTTCTAACAGTTTTAATTCTGCCACTAGGATTAATTTAGGCTATAGCGAGAGCAGAATGTCAGGACTCCAACCTTCGTCAACATTTTCCTTAATGACTTAGCTGAAGACAAAGAAGATATTAATAATTTTTGCAATACAAATAGAGAAAGAATATAAAATAAAAGAATAGTGAATCTTATGAGATATGGCATAAAACTTTAAAGCAAAATAGGATACTTAAAAGAAATGAAGAAAACCAATGATGGGGTTGCTTGTACTCTGAGATAGCATAAATATTTGTGTCCAAAAAAGAATAATGGGATTAAGATTTGGGAAACTTAGCATCCTATCACTTTATAAAGGAAAATTAATCAAAGTAAAAATTAAAAATTAAGTATTTTGAACATAAAGTATTATTGGTTAACAAAGTAACACAGTTGCAAAACAATCTTATTTAAACTATCCTGATAAGAAAACAGTGTCTGAATTATGGGAGGAAATAATTTCCCCAAACCATAATTGGGGTAATTGCAAAAATCTGGTTTTATTTTTGGGCACCACATATTTTTCTGAAGTTGACCAGACAGCATCTTGAATTCAGTTGCATGGATGGTATGTGAGGCTTGTTACTGCATTTGCCAGGAACATGTTGATGAGGCCATTGTCAGGAAACATAGATAAGAGTCGCCTTAGATACAGGCCCACACGATGGAGAAAAGCATTTTAAATGATGACAGAAAAATGTTTTCCTGTTACTGAAAACTTAAATATCTTATTCACATTTGGTTTTATATCACAGCCAAACTGAAGTTTAATTTACATGCTCATGCATATTTCTGTTCTTTACCTTCTACTCTTATTTTAATTGCTGATGGTTCTGATTTTTCTTATTTATATTTGACCTCCATTTTATATTATATGCTAGAATTTATTTAAAATCATTTAAATCATTTGTAGGATAAGGTGAATTACCATATAATAAATTAATATGTGGGTTCATTTAATATTTACTAGGCTTTCAAAAATTATTGATAGAGCGGAGTATTTTAGCTTAAAAGACAAAAGATATTTTCAGTGTTAAATAGTATCTTATGAAAAAGGAGAATATAGATTTCTGTTGTTACAAAGGACAGAAATAAGACTTGCATGGGGAAATTACTAGGAGATAGATTCCAATTCATTGTGATGAACATTTCTTAACAGTTAGAGAAGTCTTAAAAGGGCAGTAACAGGCTGCCCCACAAAGCATTAGGTTTTCCATCACTGTTACTACATTTGAACAGAAGCTGATAGCCCACTGGTGGGGATGATCCTTCACTGAGTAGAAGTCTGGACCAGATGAAATTTAAAGCTTTCTGTATTTTTGAGATTGTAATAAAATACGTATCATTGCCATTAATGATAATGGAATTCTATATGAACCTATATATTTGTTTAGTAGTCAGTGTTAGTACTCACAATAATGGCACTAATGGCCATAATAACCTAGTGTGGGTTTACAGTTGTTTTTATCTAGGGCATTATAAAAAGACATATGTATAAGGATTTTTTTCTCACTCCAATTTTACTGATAAGAAAATTAGAATGTTTCAATGTGAACTAACATACAAGGGTAATGAAATGACCTACACTGACACTAAGCAACCAACAGAATGGGCAAAAATTTTTGCAGTTTACCCATCTGACAAAGGGCTGATATACAGAATTTACAAAGAACTAAAACAGATTTACAAGAGAAGAACAAACAGGCCCATTCAAAAGTGGGCAAAGGATATGAACTGATACTTTACAAAAGAAGACATGCATGAGGCCAACAAACATGGAAAAATGCTCATCAGAGAAATGCAAATCAAAACTACATTGAGATACCATCTCTCGCCAGTTAGAATGGCAGTCATTAAAAAATCTGGAGACAACAGATGCTGGAGAGAATGTGGAGAAATAGGAACACTTTTACACTGTTGATGGGAGTGTAAATTAGTTCAACCATTGTGGAAGACAGTGCGGCGATTCCTCAAGGACCTAGAAATAGAAATTCCATTTGACTCAGCAATCCCATCACTGGGTATATATCCAAAGGATTATAAATCGTTTTACTATAAGGACATATGTACATGAATGTTCACTGCAGCACTGTTCACAATGGCAAAGACCTGGAACCAACCCAAATGCCCATCGATGACAGACTGGACAGGGAAAATGTGGCACATATACACCATGGAATATTATGCAGCCATAAAAAATGATGAGTTCGTGTCCTTTGTAGGGACATGGATGAACCTGGAAACCATCATTCTCAGCAAACTGACACAAGAACAGAAAATCAAACACCGCATGTTCTCACTCATAGGTGAGTGTTGAACAATGAGAATACATGGACACAGGGAGGGGAGCACTACACACTGGGGTCTGTTGGGGGGAAATAGGGGAGGGACAGTGGGGGGTGGGGAGCTGGGGAGAGAGAGCATGGAGAGAAATGCCAGATATAGGTAATGAGGAGGAAGGCAGCAAATCACACTGCCATGTGTGTACCTATGCAACATGTACCCCCAAACCTAAAATGCAATAATAAATAAATAAATAAATAAGAAAAAAAGAGAATAGAGGATCATCAGAAACTCTTTCTCTTTCCCACTCCATCTCTGCCTTATTTGTTCAAACCAGCTACTTTTAATGACAAGGTACATAGCTAAAGTAGCACTGGGCTCACATTTTTACAGCTTTGCAATCAGAGAAAAAAGGGGTGTTTTCTGTAATCTCCCATTTGAAAACTTCTGGGAAAGGATGCTGATTAACCTGAATCACTCACACACCAATCACTGAGGCCAGAAGAGGGTGAAATACCTCATTCGGGGTCATACCTGTCCTGTGATTAGGTGGTGTAGATTTGTTGCTGAAAGCAATACAAGAATATATGTCCCCAGTAGCTATTTTCTCAGTTGAAAGAAGTAGTATATTAATCAGACACTTCCAAACATACTGACACTTTTTCAGATGTACACATATTAAGAACTCATGTTTTCTAGCTTTCTAGATCACTGGATCAAAAAATATAGTTTTATTTGATTTTGGGGGTACTATTCTCCCATATTATCTTTTTTTCCTTTCTACATCAGTTAATTAGGTCATAGTATAATTCTACTTCTGGTTCCTACTGTGAGAAGCCAGGAGCCCAGCATGAAAGAGTATTTGTGGAGCACATTTGGGTACTGACAGCAGACCAGCTGCCTTTCAAAGGATGCTCTGGTCAAGACAATTTCTTTACAGGTGTCTTCACTCTGCTCTCTTGGTATATTTTATTAACTGTATTTTAATTTTACAGGAAAAAAGAATAAAAGAAAGTCTTTTCTAAAAGAAACTATCAACTTTCCATCCAGTGACCTATTGTAGATAATAATTTGGATGTTTAACAACTCTCCATTGATGCCTATTGTCTGTCACTATGTTCTATTTACAGATAAAATGGCATATCAGAATGACTTTATCAAACTTTAGAGATGGAATGGTCATCAAAGGACACAGGCCTTTCATAGAATTTTATTCCTAGATAATTAGAAAGACAATAAACAACTAAGCAAATAAATAAGCCAAATAATACAGGTTGTGATAGAGGTAAATAAACAGGAAGGACTAGGAACTCTATTCTGTGATATCTCAATGTCTGTGATAGAGATAAGCAGGGAGTTCTAGATCAAGGATGGCTTTCCTAAGAAGGTAAAGTGAAAACAGGGGTATAGACGACAAGAAATCATTTAGAGACCCATGGGAAGAATGTCCTAGGGCGGCAATTCTCAACCTTGGTACTAATGACATTGGAGACTGTCTTACCCATTGTAGGATGTTTAGCAGCATTCCTTCCCCCAACTGTGACAACCAAAAATGTTTCCAACCATTGCCAAATGTCCACGGAAGATAAAACCATCCCTAGTTTAGAACTAGTCTTCTAGATATAGGGAACAGAGAATGCAAAGCCTTGAACAGCACATGTTGTTGCGGAGGTAGGAACAGATCATTCAGCAGTCTACAGGCCTGGGCAAGAATTTTGGATTTTATTCTATGTAAATGGAAAGTCACTGAACAATTTAAGTTGGGGAGTAACATGTTAATATTTTTAAAAGACTATTAGGCTGCTGTGTGGGAAACAGATTTAAAACCATGGGGATAAATGAGAGCTCATGATCAGGCACTAAGGCGTATCAACATTAAAGGAGATTGAAAAGTACAAGAGAAAAGTAGACTGAGAAAGGAGTCCATGAGGTAGGATGAAAGTCATAAAGGAATGATGTCACAAAAAGAGATGAAGATGTCAAGAATGGAGTGACTAGATTTTTCTGGCTGGCTCATCTCTGAGTCATAGCCTAGAGATGTCTCTCATTGCCTAGCTATAGTTTCCCTTACAGTTCTTCTGTATCTTAATCCAAATGAATCATTCTGTCCCAGAACTTACAAAGGCTTCCCATTGTAGTCCTGTACTGGCCTTATTCAATCCTGTTTCTAAAACTTTGCTCTTTTAAGTCACGTCTGTTCTGCAATGCCTTCAAATACACCTGCTTATAACTCTTCCAAGCTGAAGTTCATATTTGATCTCCCACAGAAGCCCTCTCCAACTTTAGCTCACACAAGTGACTCTTTTCAAAAAAATCAACAAAACTTCCAATATTTTACTCCATGCAATAAACACTACTTGTTAAGCATCTGTGCTGGGCACTGTGCTATGCCTTGGAAATAAGAAAAAACAGAGGGCTTAGTAAGGAAATTCAGTTCTCAGTCCTCCTTATGAATGCATTTAGAAAAAAAGGATTTTGTCTAGTTTCTAATCATGAGTCATTCATTCAGCTACTGCTTCTCTATGCTGTATTTCACTCTACCCCACCCAGCTCAGTCATGGTTAAGCTGTTGATTACCTCCTGGAACTACTGGATTACAGCTCTGCAGGACAGAATGTTGCTACTCCTGCCAGTCATCAATGGCAGGGTACATCTAGCCACAGGGTAGCACATTTCCCAAAGTCTGAGTTATAATCAATCCAGAATAACACTAAGAAGTGTGTAGGTGTGCTGGTGGTGTGAACTTTGGCTGAGCCTCAGCTGAATAATCTAGGGTGTTCTTTGGCACGCCACGCCTACTCGCTTTCATGATCTCTTTGCCTGTGTGAGGTGCAGAGACCGTTCTTCACAAATATGGGTCTAGCCAATCAGAAACTATTGAATTGAATGCACACACATATCCCTCAAAGACAAATAGTAAGAGTTAATATATTTTGACTTTCCCAACTACAAAGTTTTCTGGGAGCAACTGCTATCCTGCAATGTCAATTTTCCAGTTTTTCGTGTTTGCTTCATACTCTGCCCTCTTGATGCTTGAATGTATCATTTAAGGAACAGTACACAGATATGCTGAAAACTGCTAGAAAGTATGAAATTATATGATTTTAAAAGTGTATAGTCAGGGTTTAGTCAAATTCTTCAGCAGGGTGAACTGAAGGGTATTCTGTAATCTCTAAATAAGGAAGGGAGGTAGTATAAGCCATTATTATTCACAGGTAAAATTATTTCTCAAAGGTGGGGAGGTTATTCTATCAGTCACATTTGCAGAGAATTATAGTACAACATAATTGTTAGAAAAATAAGTCCAAAAAGGGTGAAAGAACGACAAGCCTTTCTCAGAAAGTTATGAAAAGATCCATGGCGATAAGTACTCGAGAGAGAACCAAAGAATCTTGAGAGGACCAAGAACACACAGAAAGCAAGGAATTTAGAATGATTCCTTGATGTGGAGGAACTGAAGGAAGAATGGCAGATGAGTTTAACAGTCTGATCATGAAAGGCCCTGAAGGGTGGGTCATGAAAAATTCTTAGCAGAAATGTATAATGATCATATTTTCATGTTAGAAAAATTATTAATAGAATGGAGGTTGGACTAGTGTGGGAAATAACTAGAGGATATCTTGTGAATATTGCAATAGTACAAGGGAGATGAGTCATAAGGGATGGTGATTATTTGAAGGACTAAGACTGAGTGGAGGGGTGGTTTTGAGAGATACTTAGGAAAATGTTATAATGAATCCCAAATTTCCCTTCAAAGAATCAGTATGTCAGTATGCTCAGCTCTCTTATTGTTTAATTCTCTATTTTAAAGTTTAACTTTCTTGTAATTCCAGTAACCAACCTCCACCAGTTCTAATCAGTAGTGCACATCTGTTCCCACGTCCCTGGCTCCATCCTGACTCATCCGGTCACTTGCTCCAGTCACCTTCTTTGACCTAGGTCACCCCTGGCTACCTGCTGTGACCCACCTGTAACCGTCCTTCTTGCCAAAACACCCACCCTGCCACTCCAGCTGGGACCCCTGTTCTTTTGAAAATGGCCAACTGAGATTAGTCTAGCTTGTGTGGTCTAACCTTAGCCAACAGGGGAATGACACAGCAGTAGGGAGGACCCCCTCAAACATTAAGTACCCCCTCTCTGCTTGTCCAAGCCTGCGGCCACCACTGCTGCATCTGTACACTGTACCCTTCTATAAACTGCCTTGCTGAGAGGATTTATCTTTGCTACTTCTTTGCAGCATCAAAATTTTACTTGTAACAGAAAATGAGTCAAAATTTGATATTAGAAAAGAAGAAATGAAGGAAAGTAACAGGGGTACTCATGGATTTCTGACTTGGGGAGTTGCATGTCATCATCTTAAATAGGGAATGAAAATGGTATAGGTTCCAGATGGGTGAGGAGGGAGACGGCATCAGGAGCAAATTATAGTAAAGACGTCCATGCCCATTTGGGGCATATTGAAGGTACTGTGTAAAATCCAAATGAAGATGAAGATGTTGCTTAAAAATGTCTGACCTAAGATCAGACTTAAAAGTCTGATGTTTTTAAAAATCAAAGTATAGATATAGACATAGACATGGAAGTTGTTGGTGCACAGGACACCTGGTAGGTAAGTCCATGATGAGAAAGAGACTGCTCAAGGAGACATGAAGATTAATATTAAACAGAAACAGCAAAAGAAAAAGCAAATGGAGTGCTGGCGAACACAGAGACCAAGCAGAAGAAAAACAGTATTTAAAGTAGCTGCAGAATGAGGAGAAAATGACATTAGGGAAACTGAAGGGAGAGTTGATGGTGTGCTTTTATTGTTTTAAAAATGCAGAATAGGCCTTTTCTTCCCCCACCCCTCCCAAAGTTTTAAATATTTTGAGGGCAGAAACCACGGCTTCCTTTCATTCTATTTCCTACAGTGTCTAGTTCAGTAAAGGGAACATAGCAAATGCTCAATACATTCTTAAGGATTCAGTCTAGACATTACAAACGGGTTCCATTCGTCGCCTGTGTCAACGTCCACTATTTCTTCCCCGTTTCTTCAAATAAACTTTTAGGGTTTACCTAAATCCATTTTTACAATCAGTATGTTCTACTTACACCAGCTTTGAAAGGAGTTCCAAAACCTTACTTACTTCAGAGATCTCTGATATCAGTGACGATGGGTTTTTTCTTTGACTACTATTCCTAAGAAACGTTTTTTTTAAATCAAAGTTTGGCCCAATTCCCAGCAGTGCTTGTAAAACTCAAAACCTGTTCGAAAGCACGGCGAGGAGGGGGCCAGCCTTTTCTGACAATCATTAACCAGGTCAGCGGGCTTACTAAGGCTGTCTAATTAAAGGCCACGAAACGACCGCGTGGGGAGTACACATTCACGCCGCAGGAAGTCATTAACTGCAACTAGATCGTCGAACGACTCACAGAAAGCCACAGGAAACTGCGTGTCTGCTTGGCGTCTGGATGCCAAGCTACAGATTGCTCTCTCAAGTCACATCTAACCTGCGCGCAGTCCTCGGTGGATCCGCGTTCTTGAGCTTAGAAAATACCGAGTGAACTACCGAGAGCAGCAGAATAATCGCCTCCTCCTGAGGAACGAGCCCCTGTTCCTCGCTACGCCAGACAGCACGTCCCACAACCACCTTTCACCCGACAACCAAGCTCCAGCGTGACGCTCCCCCTTGTGGGGAAATGTCTCCCGATCTCGCGCGATCTCGCGCCTCCGAGGACGCCAACTATATCGCGCTCGCCATCAAATCCCCGCGGGAATAGAATTCCGCAGGTCCGGAAAGCCGGGAAATCGCGTGCGGAGGCGGGGTTACCTTGGTCAGCGTGAAGGCGGAGTCAACTCCGAGGGGGCGGGCTCGAGGCGGAGAGAGGGGCGGGGCTTCAGGGACCTGTTGCGCGCAGGTGTCCCTGGCCTGACTGGCCCCTGGGTATTGGGACGTGTGCGCATGCTCCGCGCGCGGGGTCGGGCTCTGGGCGGCGGAGACCGGCCGTCTCTGCTCCAGTTCCCGGTGAGGCTTGGTTCGTTGGCAGCTGTTGGTGTGTCTGGCGGGTGTCGGCGTGAAGCGGAGCTGGGCCAGCGGGAGGCAGCTCTGTGGCAGAGGAGGGCCGGTATTTCTCTATCTGGACCGCACGCTCCTAGCGCACAGAGGGTAGTAGCTCAAGGTAAGTCTCAGAAACTAGCCCCTGGTGGGAAATCCCCGCGGGCCTGACCGGGCCGCTCTCATTCTGGCCCCCGACCTCGTCTGTCCCCTCGCAGCCCGGAGACCTCCTCTTCCCGCCCGGCCTGCGGGGCACACGCTCTCTTCGCTGGGCCGTTCGGGCGCCGGAGGTCACGCAGCCCTCTCGTCCCTTCTTGCTGCGTCTGGTGGCGATGCCTCTGGCCAGGCTGGAGGCGCGCGCGGCGCGGGAGGAGGTGCCGGACTTGCTGGGTCCTGGTTGTTACTGCTGCCCTGTTGGCGGGCGGCGACGGGGCAGAAGCTGGAGTCCTGCAGGGGTTGTGAATTGTACCCTTACTTGGCTCCTGCCTCTAGCTATCCAAACCACATCACCTCGCCTGACCACACAGTTTTTTATTTATTTGAGGGGGTCCAGGATGGTTATGCTCCCTCCTTGGAGAAGAGAGATGAGTGGACTCTTGAGGTTCTTGGGGTGGTGGTTTCTCAGTGATAGTGGTGATGTATATAAAGTTAATGTTTAGCTTCCAAACAGCGGCTTACGGGGCATTTACTAAACTATTTTTATACAGCGTTGGAGAACAGGAAGTACTTGCACAGGTGTAGCAGGGAGGGTTTCTAAAACCTGCAATCAGAGGATATTTTGAGGTTTGTAACCCTACCGCAAGATTTTCTTTATCATTGCAAAGTCTGGAGTGCATTACCAGTTGGACAGCAAAGTTTTCTGAACGTTTCCTTATCTGGAAATAGATTTAGGTGTGTGCGTATGTATAAACATATATATTTTGCGAAGAATATCAAAGGCTATTTTTGAGTTAGGTTTAACAGTAAACTTAGGAAGGAAGGGTTTCGTGATTAGGTTCCGATCCACTTTTAGTTCGTTCTTTAAAGACAAGCCTTGCTAGTTTTTCGATGTTTAAAATGAGCAGCAAGTGCTAACACAAAACGTCTGATGGAAATGAACTTTTGGCTACATTGATACTTGTTAGTTTTATTTTCTGTTCTTTTCAGTTCCATGATGATGATCTAAGCAAAGACCCTTCGTCTTGTTAAAGATAAACTGTTTAAAAAACCCAAAGCGAACAAAACTTACTCTGCAAAAGTAATATATGATTTCTCTGCTGTTGTCATAAGAATTCCAAATGGACAAACTCAGTATAAGTAGGAGTTAATTATAGTCTGAGAAACAAGGTTTTTGTTTTGTATCTCAAAGACTTTTAAAATAAACTCCCTGATACAATTTGTCCAGGTTCTTGATTACTGGTGAAAAACCATGAAAATGATTTATTAAGATTTTTTCAGTAATGAAACTAGTAGGTGTGTGTATTTCTTCCTAATGTGTAAAAAATAGACTAAGAACTGGCCTTTCCTTTTCCCTATGAATTTAAAAAAATTTTTTTGTAAATGTATGTAGATTGTATAAGTTCATGGAATTTGACACTAATGCATTAATATTATTTTCGCTAAATGATGCGATAGTTTTTAAAAAGATGTTTTAATGGGAAGTTAGACTTTTCCACCTAGTTTATTCTTTTCCTCAAAAAAAAAAAAAAAAGAAAAATTACAGTACTCTTAAGACCTGCCATATGTGCTGTGATTCAAGTTCTTTTATATTGTTTAGTGTTAGATGTATATTTTAAATTGTGTAATATCAAGAAATACAGCTTTGGTACCATATGGTTTGCAAGTTTGTTTTAACAAGACAAAATTTAAAAATGAAAAATTTTATCTTATTTAAGGTTATATATACCTTTAAAAGCCAAAATCAGAATTATTTTCCCTCCTGGAACTGTTTGGAACTCTCTTACTTACTGGGGTAGGAGGGGTACATTGCTTTACCCTACAACTTTCCAAAAATATATTTGATCTTTATAAAGTGGTGGATTAAACTATCCTACAAGGATGTTTAGTTATTAAAATACTTAGGAGATCCTTTTTGACACCTTTAACTATAAGGTATTTCTTACTTGTAGACTTCAAAACAACCTATAGAAAGTCGGTTAGTTTATATATTGCATTTGGAAGCATTTTGAACACAGTTTGCTAGGTGTGACAGGACCAAAATGATTGCCAGTTTAGCTTACGCTTGCTCATGAGCTCTTGTTTTAAGGAAATAAGTGTGCTGATTTGTGTCATCTTTGAAGAGCTAGGTAGAAATTAATGATGTTCAAATGTAGTATTGTTAATTTTACACTGATGAATTTTAGAAAATTTTGCATTACAGTATTTGCACATAATAGGAACAGGAAATGGATGCAACCTGTTCTGCTACAAGTAAAAATCCTCAAAGGTCAAATTTTAAATAACTTTATGTAATATCCTAATCTTTGCAGGTTATACATTTTTAAAAATTAATAATAGGAATGTCATAGATACCATGTACAGTATATAGAATATTCAAGCAAATAGCATTATATGTTCTTCCAAGTTAACGCATATCCTCTATCAGGAGTTGTTGAACCAAAAGCCCATGATTAGAACTGTGGTCTGTGGTTATAATTGAGTTTTCATATAATTGGTTTTCTTTGTGATCTTAGTATTTTTTCTTTTTCATTTTTTATGTTATTAATTTCATATTGTTCATTTACAAACATTATTCGAGGAGGCTTCACTATTAGGTCATTAAAGATATCCATCATACAAAAAATAAATAAATAAATAAAAACAAAACTACAAACCATTGTATCTGACTAAAGAATTTTGATTTTACGTGAGACTTCAGAAAAGTTACTTCATATACTCATCTTTGTAATTCATCAGAAATTTTTCTGCAAAATAAACCTTATTCCAATATCTTAGCTGTTTTTATGGACAAAATCAGTTATTTGAGATGTCATGATATTTTTGAATTAATTTGAAAAAAATTACATTAGTCTTCTATTTTACACATATTACAAAAAAGAAGTTTTAAGAAATACTCTTCCTTTGGAAGTTTTTACTTCTGTGCTTTTCTGAGTTAGAAGTATTCAATAAACATTATTAACCTACTATTGTATGCTAGGCATCGTGGTAAACACTAGAAAGTCAAACATTAATTACACAATGTTGGCAGGGCGCTGTGGCTCACACCTGTAATCCCAGCACTTTGGGAGTCCAAGGCAGGCAGATCACCTGAAGGTGGGAGTTCAAGTCCAGCCTGACCAACATGGAGAAACCCCGTCTCTACTAAAAATAAGTTAGCTGGGCATGGTGGCGCATGCCTGTAATCCTATCTACTTGGGAGGCTGAGGCAGGAGAATTTCTTGAACGTAGGAGGTGGAGGTTGCAGTGAGCCAAGATTGCGCCATTGCACTCCAGCCTGGGCAACAAGAGTCAAACTTTGTTTCAGGAAAAAAAAAAGTCATTAAGTTTGTCCTTATTTTTCTGAAAAGTTGTACATTGGTTGAAAATTTCTAAATCAAATCTCTATTGCTGACATTGTTATTTCACAGTCACTTTATCTTTCTTTCTGATCCATTAACTGCTAACATTTTAACTCATTTTCTCCTTTTCTCTAGTCCAGAAAAGTTTTATAAATGAACATTTACAACAATTCATGGTGAAAATCCACTTATGACATGAAGCATTCCCAAACATACATTTTGTAAATTGGGATTTTTCGTATGCTAGTTATTCTTAAACTGGGATAACTCCATAAATAAAATTGGTTATCATTTACTAAGAACCACTACTAAAATTTTAAAATTAAGAAATTAGCATTTCGTTGGATAATTTATCTGATCTTAGTCTGAATTAAAACAATAGTTAAGTTTAATATATCAGTTTAAGGTATTTCCTTAAAGATAACAAAATGGAATATGAAATGTATAATATAGCTTTTGCTTTTTTTCTAAATTCTTGTTGATATTGTTAAAAATCATTTTACGTGGAAAGTAATGTTATTATAATTAGGCTGCATTTGTTGAATGCCTATGTTTTGGCCATTTGTTAGGTATTTTATACATGGTTTATGATTCTCACAATAGCCCTATGAACCTTTCTATATTGATTTTGATTATAGATGATAAAACTGATACACTTTTAATGATTGAGTAGCTGAGTAATGTGTTGCTGTAAACTTAATATCAGAAGAGGAATAAATATCTATGGGAATTATGAAGTCAGTGGATTCCTTCCTTGTCAAGAACCCACCTGGGTATTCTTTTTCCATCAGATACCCCATACTTTGGCTTTTCCTTAACTCCTCAGCCTGCCTGATAACCTATTGCCTTTCTCATGGTGCCCCTCCCCATATTTAGGTGAGCAAATTGTTTGAGCCCTAGATTTTTCCTCCTGTGTGGTGCTGCCATATAGGCCTGAGATAATGCTCCTTCTTTGTCAGTGTAGTACTGACACTGATCTAGCTGCCAGATGGTAGGAAATTGTCCTGTACTCTAGTGCCTAGGTTGTCTTTGTTAGGAACACCATTTTTCCAGAGGGTTTGTTGTTTGAGATTTTACTTTATTTCCTGAGTTTCTTTATTAAATACTTGATGACAACTTACCATGCACGGTGTTCTGTTCTAGATGCTTGTGATTTGCTTTACATTCTAAGTGGATTTGGAGAAGAGACAATAAAGAATAAACACCATCAATACTGTAATATATGAGAAGGTGAAAAGTGCCAAGGAGGAAAGAAAAAGTAGAGCAAGGTAAGAAGAATTGGGAAAGTGTGGTGGAGATTGTGGTGGTTTGCAATTTTAGATAGGTATAGGACTCATTTAAGTGATTTTTTTTAGCAAAGCAATTATGAAGGCAGGGAGGGCAAAGCCCACAGGGGAATAGCCAGTACAAAGGATATAAAGAACAGAAGTTTGCATGGTGTGTAGGAATGACATCAAGGAGCCTGATGTGGCTGGAATGGAGAAAGCCAAAGGTCAAGTAGTTAGATGAAGGGCTGGGCAGGTAGTGACATTATGATTTAATTTTAGAAAGATCTGTGTTTACTCTTTGGAATAGACATATATGTTACTGTGTAAGGGTAGAAACCGGGAGAGAGGCAGCTATTCTGTTAATTCACACAAGATGTGATGATGGCCAAGACTAGAATTGTTGAAGTGGAGGTGGTAAGACGTGATCAGATCCTGAAATGTGAGACAAAAAGGAGTCAAAGAGGACATCAAATATTTGTTCTCAGCAACTGAAAAGATAAAGTTGCCATTGGCTGAGATGGGGAAGAAGGTATAAAGTAAGAGTTCAGTTTGGGGCTTTGTCAAGGCAAATAAATGTTAGGTTATTGCTGACTTGACATAATTTTCTTCTGAAGATCATGTCTTAAAGCAGACTGCCATAAGCCATTTTCTTTAACGAACATGTCCTATATTCTGGATACATGTGTACACTTGCTGTTTGCTAGTCAGTTACTACTGGAAACTGGTGAATAGGTAAAAGCAACATGAAATAAAGCACAGTTTTTGTTTTTTTTTTTTTTGTTAGACACAAGTGGAGCAAAAAAGTGGAAACTTACTTATTTTCTTTCTTTTGGGTATATATCACTAGGGATTGCTGGATTTTACATTGCTCCTTTTTCTCCTGGAACTCATATAATAAAAAAATATATATTCTCTTCCCACTATTTTTTATACTTATTTTTATGATTTAAATCATTTCAATCACTTTATTATGCTTTATAATAAAATAACAGATGTGTATTTTTCCCTTGTGGATTATGTTATAATTAGTATTACTTTGGGAACCAGTAAATCTGAACTTTCACTTTGTCTCTATTTTCAATGCCTATATGCACATAATAAATTTTGAGAAATAAACATAAGAAGTTAAAAGTTTATTATAAGTGTATCTTTTAGTGAGATAAGTTGAGCATGAGTTAAGGTACCTGATTAAAGGAAACTTAAATGACACCAATATTTTGAGTTGTCCCTTTGTTTGGCCCCTGGAAATTTCTGTAGTAAACCTAGAAAATAGAACACAGTAAGATGTAGGACAGGTGATGGATTTATTTCTTTATTTGGTAAAGTAGGAGAAGAGCAGTTATGAAAGTAGAACTGGGAAGGAACTATAGAATAATCGTTAGCCAGATCAATTCTAGGAAAATGTACATTTGGAAGTGGCAAATCTGTAAATTAATTCCTTAAAATCTAACCATACCTTTAAACTCTGGGAAAATTATTATGTTTTCTTAGATATACATATCCCAGTTTGAAGATCACTGCCTTTAAATGTAAGAAAACCAAGATTTTAGGGTTGGTGAAAAGTCACAAAAGGAGGTGACTTGTTAGAGGAAGAAGACAATTTAGAAATCCCAAGTAATTTAAGAGTTTCCTTTCTGGTACTTCCATGTCTGAGATCTTCCTGATGTGCTGCCAGAATCTTTACATTCACATTATTTTTCTTAGTGCTACCAGGGTAATCTTAAAACAGGTCTGATCATCATAGGTGGTGGGGTTAGAGGTAAAAGTGTTAAACTGGCACTTAAGGTATGTAATTCCTAATTTTAGCTCTACTATTTACAGTCTCTAAAAACTGGAGTCCGTTACTAAACTTCTCCTGACCTCATATTTCTTATTCTTACACTGTCAAAAGAAGGAAAAAAGTTAGTTTAGTTCTGTGCCTTTCATGCTTTTGTGACCATGACTCAAAGTAAGGAAGACGATTTGCATCATAGTCTTAAGTACATATATCCATATATTATTTTATTGGAGACATGAATTTCTTTTTAAATATATTTTTATTTATTTTATCTTATTTTGCTTTTTGAGACAGAGTCTTGCTGTGTTGCCCAGGCTGGAGTGCAATGGTGTGATCGTGGCTCACTGCAACCTCCATCTCCTGGGTTCAAGCAATTCTCCTGCCTCAGCCTCCTCAGTACCTGGGATTACAGGCGCGCACCACCACACCTGGCTAATTTTTGTATTTTTAGTAGAAACAAAGTTTCACCTTTTGGCCAGGCTGGTCTCGAACTCCTGTCCTTGTGATCTGTCCACCTTGGCCTCCCAAAGTATTGGGATTACAGGTGTGAGCTGCTGTGCCTGGCCTGAATTTCTTTAAGCAGAACCTGTGTATAAATGCTACATTAAGCCCAAAGCAGCCATGTTTTATTATACTACACAGTGTTAATAATGAACTGTTGGAATGCAAATTACTGTATACTAGCCAAAAGAACATTGAACTAACACATTTTAAACTTGTGTTTCTTATCACGTATGAGGTTTAGAATTATTTAACAATCTAACTCAGTGCTTTTAAATGTTGTGGAGTTAGGGAGGGAGGTTAGTTTTAAACATCTTTATAGATCTGATTTAAAGCTATAGTCTGGGAGGCTGAGGTGACTAGAATTTGTGGAACAGAATGCTAGAAGGGAAGGAATTTCACAGAGAGAAAGCTCACAGTCTGCACAAGAATGTCCTTGAATCTCTGGCTGGGAACTGCGTACAGGGAGAAACTCCAGGAGGCTGGGAAAAGGAGTACTTGAAAGTTGAACAAGGGAAATTTGAAACTATGTTGAAATGAATAACATTGAAAACAATATAGCAGACTCTGTGGGATTTAAACTAAGGCAGTGTGGAGGGAAATTTGTAACATGAAATACTTAGAAAAGAAGAAAGCTTTAAGCTTTTATGATAAAACTGGAAAAAGAAGAGCAAATTAAACCCAAAATAAGCAGAGAAAGAAAATAATAGATTCTGGAAACCAATGAAATAGAAAACAGGAAAGCAATAGAAAAAAAAAATCAGTGAAATGAAAAGCTGATCCTTTGAAAGTAAAAATAAAATTGGTAAAATCCCTAGCCAAGACTGGTCAATAAAAGAGAAGATACAAATTAATAGTATCAGGAATGAAAGAAAGGACATCATTGCAGACCTTACCAACATTAAGGGGATAATACAGAGTATTGTGAGTTTTTTCCAATAGATTTGACAACTAGGTGAAATGGGAAAAGTCCTTTAAAGACACAAACTAGGAAAACTCACTCAAGAAGAAATAAAAACCTAAGCAGCTCTCTCAATCAAAGAGATTGAATTTATGATTTAAAATATTCCCATAAAGAAAATTCTAGGTCCAGATAGTGCTACTGATAAATTTCTTCAGTCTTTTAAGAATATTGAAATAATAGCAGTTCTACATAAACTCTTCCAGAAAATGAAAGAGGAAAAAACACTTCTCAATTCATTTTATGAGATGATTATAACTCTAATAACACAATCAGACAAAGATATCACAAGACAATTACAGACGAAAATCTCTCATGAATACAGACGTAAAAATTATTTAAAGTTTATTAGATTAAATCTAAAATATATAAAAAGAATAGGTTTTGATAAATTGGTATTATCAGCAGGAATACAAGGTTGATTTAACACTTGAAAAATCATTGTAATGTGCTTCATTAAGACTCAGAAAAATGTAATCATCTCAGTATTTACAAAATTACAAAATTAAAAAATTTTGACAAATTTCAACAGCCATTTAAGACAAAACTTTCAACAAATAGAATCATATAATCATCCAGTATTTACCAAAAAATTTTGACAAAATTCAAAAACTATTTAAGATAAAATTTTCAACAAACTAGGAATAAAGGGGAACTCACCCAACCTGATACAGATGTCTACAAAAATCTACAGCTAACCTTATACTTAAGGTGAAAGACTAAATGATTTCATCTTAGATTGGAAGCAAGATCAGTATTTCTATTCTCTCTTCTAACATTTGGCCTTGTACAGGATGTCCTACCCAGTTCAGTAAGGCAAGAACAAGCTGAAAGAGGCATACAGATTAGCAAGGAAGAAGGGAAAGTGTCTGAAGAAATCTATACAATAAATCTTAGAACTAAGGTTGCAGTTTTTATTATCAGTACACAAAATCAATTATATTTTTGTATGTTAGTAATGAAAAATTGGAAACCAGAATTGAAAACATCATTTACAATAATGTCAAAAAAAAAGATGAAACACTTAAAGATAAATTTAATAATATGTATAACCTGTATACCTAAATTGGCAAAACATTTCTAAGAGAAAGAAGACCTAAAAAATATAGAAAGACATAATATTCCTAGACTGGAAGTCTCAATAATGTTAAAATGTTATTTTTTTTTTCAAAGAGGTGGTTTTGGTATAATTGTTGACATACCTGAAATATTTATAATTCATGTAAAGTAATGGCAAAAACAGCAATTATTTTTGTTTCAACCTAATTGAATAGAGAGACCAGAAATATATCTACTACATCAGTAATCAATTATTTATTTTTTCTTTTTTTTGAAACAAGGTCTCACACTGTCACCCAGGCTGAAGTGTAGTGGCACAATCACAGGTCACTGTAGCCTCTACCTCCCAGGCTCACACATCCCTCCCAGCTCGGCCTCCTGAGTAGCGGGGACTATGGGCACGTGCCACCATGCCTGGCTGATTTTTGTATTTTTTATAGAGATGTGTCTCACTATGTTGCCCAAGATACTCTCGAACTCCTGGACTCAAGTGATTCTCTCACCTCACCCTCTCAAAGTGCTAGGATTGCAGGCATGAGCCACTGCGCCTGGCTGTAATCAATTAATTTTTGACAAAAGTATTCCAAAGCAATTTAGGGATTAAAAACATACTCATTTTAAAAAATGGTGCTGGAAAATTGGATTTTGTTTGAACAAAATTAACCCAAAGCCTTATCTAATACTAGACACACACACACACACACACACACACAACACAGACACACACACACACACACGCACACACACACTTGAAATGAATCATAGAGCTAACCATAAGAGCCAAAACTTTAAAACTTCTAAAGGAACACAGGAAAACATTTTTTTGTGACAAATATTAGGACACAAAAAAGCACCAATCATAAAATTAAAGAATGGGTAAATTGGACTTCATCAAAATGAAAAACTTTATCATAATTAAAGAAAAATTAACAGTCAATAATAATTAAACGGGAAAGGTTCCCTTGTCACCCTTGCAGGGCACGTGATGAGGGTGTGACTGGCTTCTTCAGTTCCCCACTGCTTAAACCTCTAAGGGAGCATATAAATGGGCAGGCTGTGGGGCTCCGATCCCACGCAGTGTCTAGGGGTGAATGTTTACAGCCCCCGATGCCCCAGTGGGCGTGTGTTACAGGGTGCTCTTTAAGTTTGCCTATAGGCGGCTTATGTTAACCAGCTCAATTAGACCCTCTACCTTGTCGCAAGAACAGAGGACTTTCTGTATCTCAGAGTTCTTGCCTTGGTGTACTAGAAGAATTGGATCATACGTGGGCTTGGAGAGTAAGTATAAAGTTTTATTGAGCGGAAGTAGGTTTCAGACCATGGGGGAGCCAGACGGGAGATGGTTTTCCCGTGGAGTTGGGCCACTCCTTGGCCCTGGCTCTCCTCTGACTGCCAAACTCCGCCTCATCCCACTAGTCAATGGCCTGGTGGTGTGCCAGTGTCCGTTGGTGTGTTTTTCTGCTGGGTGTCCCTTTTGAGGACCAGCCGCTTGCGTCTTCTTCCGCTGATGTGCCCATCTTGATGCCTGGTTGCCTATGTGTCTGCTCACTAGTGTTTTGGGTTTTTGTAAGCCTGGGATGGGGGCATGATGGGCCAGGGTGGTGTTGGGAAATGCAACATTTGGGCATGAAGGCAGGAGTGCCTGTCTTCACCTAGGTCCATGGGGTAGATCCCTAACCAGGGACCTCATCCTCTTCTACCCAACACTTCCCTTCCCCTCTTCCGTATCATTTAAAGGGACCATGCTCCCAGTACTCCGTATCAACACATACAACCTAATGAAATAATGAGTAGAAGATTTGAATGTATATTTCTCTGAAGATATGTGAATGGCATAAGCACATGAACAGCTGCTCTGCATCATTAGTCATTATAGAAATGCACATTATAACCGTAATGTGATACTGCTAAATACACCCACTAGACTAGCTTAAATTAAAAAGACAGTAACAATTGTTGAAGATGTGGAGTAGTTATAGCTCTCCTACATAGGGAGAGAATTAAAAATTGTATAGTATTCAAAAACTTGAGAAAACACTTTGGCAATATTCTATAAAGTTAAACATACATTTACCTTACCATACAACCTTGCAGTCCCACTGCTAGGTATTTACAAGAAAAATGTGTCCACAGAAAAAATTATACTTGAATGTGTATAGTTACTTTATTCATAATAACTCCAAAATGGAAACAACTCTAGTTAATCTATCTACTGGTAAAGAGATAAGAAAGAATATTGCTCAGTAATAAAATGGAATGTATAACTACTGATTTGTGCAACAATACAGATGAAACTCAAAAGTATGAGTCCATTCATGAGAAATTCTAGAAAAGTTGAAACTAGGACAGTGGATCTGTGTTTTCTTGGGGGTTGGATGTATAATTTTATATTGCTATGTAACAAATTACCACAATTTTAACAGTTTAAAACAATGCACATTTATTATTTCACAGTGTTAGTGGGTCAGAAGTCTAGGTCATTTTTTAACTTGGTTCTCTGCTCTGGGTCTCACAAGAGAGGTCAAGGTGTCAAATGGACTGGCCTTTTATCTGGAGGCCCTAAGGAAGAAGAATCTGCTTCTGGGTTCATTCAGGTTGTTGGCAGAGGTATTTCCTCGTAGGAGTGAGGCCCCTGTTTCTTTGTTAGCTGTCAACCAGGATCTGTTCTCTCATGTTAAGGCCCCCTCCACCTTTAAAGCAGAAATTGCACATCAAGTCTTTCTCATGCTTCAAATCTCTCTTTTTCTGTCACCAGCCAGAGAAAGCACTCTGCTTTTAAGGATTCATGTGATTACATTAGGCCCAACCAGATAATCGCCATATTGTTAGGTCAACTGTGCCATATAACATAATGTGATAATGGAATAGATATCATATTTGTAGGTTCCTGTAGGGTACAAAATCTGGGGATGTGGGGAGTGGGTGCACTTTCAGAATTCTGCCTACCACACTGAGGAAGGTTATTGACTGTGAAGGGGCATAGGAGAGCTTCTCAGGGTGACTGTGGTAATGGTTACATGACTGTATGTTTGTCAAAACTTACTGAGCTGTATACTAACAGGATTAATTTTATTAATTGCAGCTTTTACCTCAAAAGCTGGTTAACTTAAACATCCTATGTACAAAAATATTGTATATATGAAAATTAATTAGCTCTCACTGAGATACTAGTGACCTCTGAATTGTTTAATTTGTATCTTATAAAATAGTAAACATACTAAAATATAAGTAGAATAGAAACAAATAAAATAGAACAAAGAGTAAGGAAAACTACAGTTGTGTAGTGTAAGTAGATTTAGATGAATAAAAGGGAGGAAGGAGTTAAGTATTAGCTGTTCCTCTAGATCTTTTGTTAGAGTTAGATTCCCTCTACTCTGCCTTCCTTTTTGCTACCCAGGGATTCTTCCTGGGGATTATAAAGCTGAATGGTCTGAGCAACATCAGCCCTAGACCTCTGTCAGATACAATAACAACTGCATACAACTTAGACCATAGTGGCTATCTGCTATTATCCATCCAGCCATCTATATACGGTGCCATTATGTGAAATAAAGACGAAAATAATGTTGTCCTTTTGGCTCCAGTTTAATAACTGCCATAAACTTGGTGTTTCTGATATTCTTTCAAGCTGCTACTCTTCTCACTTGCATGCCCTTTCTTTACCATTTCATCTGTTCTTATGTTTATATGTTCATGACTTGAAAATCCATTATGTGCAACCATGAACTCTTCCCCAAGATTACCTTTTGAATCTAAATGTTTACTGGATCTCTCCCTTTGAATGTTCTCTAGAAACTCATTCATTTTATCCCAAATGGAACTCAATATTTTCTCTTAAGCTCATTTTTCTGTAAATGCTATTTGAGTGTTGGTATAACAATCCTACTACCATTCATTGTAGAAATCTGGGAACTTTCTTTACTTTCCTCTCTGCTTCATAGGTTTTGCTGACTTTACTTCTGAAAAATGTGTTACATTCATCCCCTTTTCCTGCTACCACTGCCCTTGTGTAGGCTCATGCCATGTCTCCTCTGCATTCCTTCACCAGCCTCCCGATTTACCTGTTTTACTTGCAGTTTAATTTACCTCATCGTATTCATTGTCATGCCTGTTTATACCACAAGTCTGATTGTAATTTCCATGCTTAAAATCAACAAAAGCTTTTCACCACCTATTAGGTAAAGGCTAAATTTCTGATGTGACCTTCAAGAGCAGCCATGATCTGACCCCTGGTTCTGTCTACCTCATACTTTATTGTGTGTATTACTTCATTACTTGGTTCATAGCATTTCTTTGAAATGTATCTCATCCTTCCAACATACACACAAAACTTGTGTTCATTTTTCAATATATGGTAAGATGTAACCTCTTCAGGAAGCCTATTTTGCTTCCACACAGATCTTATGCTATATTATGCATATCTCTGGCTTTGCATATTTATATGTTTTGTTCTTTTCTTCTTTGGGCTTCAACTGCACATCATTGAGTTTAATCTTTTTTATTATCTAAGTTGGCTGTCTAGCCCTGTTTCAATTATACATATATATACTCCTTGCTCATGTGATCATATATAGGGTATAGTATATGTTTTCATACATACATTGTTTTACCAAAATGAGATAATATTAAGTTTCTGCATTTTGCCTTTGTCACACACAAAAAACGTTGTATTTTTCTAGAATTTGAACTTGTGGTCTGTCTCTGGAGAATGGCTATAAACACTACTCCTGCCCTGATAGGACTTTAGGAGATGTGGTCATGGGTGTTTACAATGTGCCTTTCACAGGATACTTCTTTTTCCTGGCATATGACCGAATGCCTTCGTGTCCCTGACCCTCAACAGGTATCCCTCTCACAAGAAACTTGTTTATACTGGCAGATGTCCTTGTGGCTCTTGTCTTACCTGTGTTGAGTTTATTTCTATCAAGATAACCATTCTCTAGGAGAGAATCCTGACCAGAAAAGAAGTTGAATTCAGGTGTAATTGGGCAAGATACACAGGATACAACTCACCAAAATGTGAAATAACAGAATCAGTTTATTACTTACAAATCCAGAGACAAGAGGGCAGAACGCCTCCTATGGCCAACTGGAAGTGGGGAGCCACTGATGTGTACACATTCAACCACTGGGTGGGGAACAAAAGACAGAGAGAGGGGAACATGTGGGCCAAAACCTTTACTGGGGCCCAGGGTATTACCTAGGTGGGTTTCCTGCAGGGAGTTCTAATTGGTGGGTTTAGAGTAAGTAGGTACATGTTCCACGGAGTCACTGTGACTGAAAGGTGGTCACTGTGGCATATCTGCACAGCCTATGCAGGCTGTGTGAGTCAGCAAGTCAAGTTACGTGGTTCGAATTTCACTGACCACCTATAAAGAGGTGGTAAGTAGGAAGCAGTTGTATGAAGTAGATTTCTGGATTGACCACACTGAGGAACTAGGAGGAGGTAGAAAACTGGAAACTGTCAGGGGTAACAGAGCACTGCTTCTGGCACGAGAAAGTCCAACTTATGTTCAAAGTGGATGCAGAGGTAACATAAAATTACAGGAATTCATTGCAGACACCCTGTTAGCAGTTATGTTCCTAATGATGGATATTTATTTCTTTTGTTATTTACTGCTACAACCTAATATATCTCAATAAAAATAGTACTTTTATTTCTGGGGTATGGATTCTCTGTATTGAGTTTTGGGTGTGTTAA
The DNA here is from genome assembly GCF_048565385.1 of Saimiri boliviensis. NCBI lineage: Eukaryota > Metazoa > Chordata > Mammalia > Primates > Cebidae > Saimiri > Saimiri boliviensis. The sequence goes on along the minus strand of NC_133451.1, from coordinate 168,681,622 downwards.
GTTTTTAACTTTAATAGTTGTGGCCGTGTTGATATAATATTGCCAGAGGGTATAATAGTGTGATTACATTTATTATTGGCAGTGAAAGAAAGTACCTTTTCCCTTTTATTCTCACCAACAATGTTTTAGTATTTTTGTCAGTCTGATAGAAATGAAGTACCTTTCAATTACTGTACTAGATCCCTCCCACCTGCCAGTTTTGTTGATTCTCTAGCAGGACTCACAGGGCTCAGCATATAGTTGTATGCATTGCTGTGATTTATTACAGTGAGAGGATATAAAGCAAAATCAGCAAACAGAGAAGGAGCAGGAGGTGAAGTCAGCAGGAAACCAGGCACAAACTTCCAATTGTCTTCTACAAGTGGAGTCACACAGGGCACACTGATTTCTCCAGCAGTGGATTGTGATGATACATGTAAAATGTGTACCAGGAAGCTTATTAGAGATTCAGTGCTTAACATTTTATTGTGGGGTGGTCACATAGCATCCTTTGCCTGGAATGTACCAAAATTCCAGTGTTCCAAAAGGAAAAAAGGTATTCAGGATAAAAATTTTGTTTGTGCAGTTTAGGTATAGTGACTCACTCTTACCAGTGTGTTGGAAAGCCTCCCCAAATTTTGAGTTCCCAAAGGTCAGCCTTGCAAGCAGACCATTGTAAGGATGGCAATCTAAGGGGTGCTATGTAAAGTCTTTTCTTTTGCTCTTTTTAAAAAACAGCTTTATTGAAATATATTCACATATACAATTCACCTTTTTAAAGTATACAATTCAGTGGTTTTTAGTATATTCACAGGAATATATGTACATTGCTAGAGTCAATTTTGGAACATTCGTATCACCTCAGAAAGAAACTGTTTACCTTTTAAGCAATCACCTCTCATGCTCCAATAGCCCCCACTTCTTCAGTCCTAACCAACCATTAATCTACTATCTATCTTTGTAGATTTCCTAACTGTGGACATTTCATATGAATGGAATCATGTAATATATGGTCTTTTGTGACTGACTTTTTTAATGTTTGTTCATATTATAATATATGTCACTTCTTCATTTTTTTATGGCTGAATAATATTACATTATATGAATATACATAACACATTTTGTTTATCCATTGACTAGTTGATGGACATTTGGATTGTTTCCACTTTTTGACTATTAGGAATAATGCTGTGCTAGCTATTTTCTTCACAGCCTCCCAAATGTTTACTGGGAGAGTAAATACAGACTCACATTTGCATTCTCATAATAAACCACACTTGTCATTATTCTTTTCAATTGTATGTTATTCCTTTGACATATAGATAGATTATGTTTGCTAGCATTTTATTTATAATTTTTGTACCTATAATCATGTCAAATTGGTATGAGGTTTATCATGTTTTGATATTAAGGATATGTTACCTTTATGAAATGATTTGGGGATTCCTACTATTTTATTTTCCCTGTGGCCCGCAGTGATTTAACACTAGAATCAACAGTTATTTGAAGTTTAGAATTTGTCTGATCCAGATGCCCTTCAAAATGGAATAACTTTTTTCTCTTTTCCATTTTCTTTTAAACTAGTCTTTTTAAGCTTTTCATTTTTTCTTGTATTCTTTCCATTGCTTATGTGTCTGGTCATTTCTCCTTTATCAATTTTATTAGTGTTTATGTTTCTCTCTTGCTCGCTCTTTTTTTAAATTTTTTTTATTTTTTTAACCTTAATCAGGCTTTTTGTAAAGATGTCTGTTAGTTTTTGTAAAATTTTAGTTTGGCATTTATTTTTTCTATTGTTTGTAAGTTGACTTGGAAATCTCCTTTTTTCATGTTAGTATAAGGTTTCACAGTTTTTGTCCTACTTCTCTTTTTTCCTACATCATGTTTGGATTCTTTGAGTTACACATCCTGTTTATATCTGAGGTTTTCAGTCTTTAATTCTGAGAAATTCTTAGTCATTTCTAGACATATTGACTTACATACCTCTCTAGGAATCTTATTAGATATTGACATTTAAATATTTTAATCATGTCGCATAGCTTTTGAGATGTGTTTATGTTTTCTACTTCCTTATTCCTTTTTTAACACTTTGTAGGAGAATTGCTTGATCTGAACTTGTTGCTCACTAGTATGTTCTTGTCCTGTATTCAGTTTGCTAGTTAATCCATTGAGTGTTTTAGTTCAACAGTTTAAAAAATCTATACATATCTTCAATTGGTGAATATTTATGCTTGTTTTAAATTTACGTTCTCTTTAGTCTTTTTTCTCATGGTATAGATTGTTCAGTTTATTGTCTTTCTTTCATTGTGCTCATACTCTCCAAGTGTCTGGTTGTATTTTTCATGGAAGTACCAAGTTATGAGCTAGTAATATCTGCCTGGGAGAAGGGTGAAAGACTAGGCTCTAACTTGTGTCTTTGCATGATTTCATGGAGCAAAGGTGGGGGTGTATTGGCTTGATTTGGGGTGATACAGTTTGAGAATTGGTGCCAAAAAGGAACTTTCTGTTGACCTGCCTGCGACGCATGATCTTCTCTAGAACCTGCTATCCTTATTCTATGTATGCAGTGTGGGTGAGGACAGAACACACAGAGTCCTTGCCAATCACCTGATCTTGTTACCATTTCCCAAACTGCTTGTGTTCTGGTGCTTTCCTGATATAATGATCTCCTGTACCCTCCAGATGGCACTGGGGTGGTAGCAGAGCTGTTCTGTTTCATTGTATCCTACAGGGTAGGAATTCTCTACCCAGAGCAGTGTAAAGACTGGAAAAGGTCACTACTAGGTCTTTCCCAGTTGGTAGCATTTGGCCTGCTCCATCTCTTGGTTGCCATTTCCTTAACACTGTAGACGCCAATTGCTTTTAGTGCCCCAAGGATTTTTATTCATTAGACTTATTTTTGCTTTTGCATAATCTATAGGGTTGAGACGGATGGAGGGAACTAGGTGTTTGAAATCTTGTGCTGGAGTGGAAGCCATAATATTTTTAAATTATCTGTTTGTGTCTGTGCCCCTCACCAAAGTAAGCCTCTTAAGGGTAGTGATTTTTATATATGCTTCAGCATAGTTCATGGGGCAGACTTGGTGTCCAGTAAAGTTTATTGAAAGAATATTGTTTCAAAAAAATTATTTCATTGAGAATATAAATGTACTGCCAATACAGAACTTCCTTAATGTTGTAAAAGCATGACTAAATTTATTAAAAACTTAATTTGTATGCAAGGTTTCAGGATCATTTAGATCACTTTAGAAGAGGTTATAAACTGGAGAGTAAAATAAAAAGAAGAAAACAACTAACAATGCATTCGGCCCTCAGTGGATTGGTTCCAGGACCTACTGCAGATACTACAATCCATGGATGCTTAGGTCCTTCAGTGGGTTCTGGGGAATGCATAGATACTAAAAGTTGGTCCTCCACAGCTGAGGTTCCGCATGCTGCAAACACTAAATTTTCGATCCATGGTTCTTGAATCCACAAATGCAGAACTCATGGACATGCAGGGCTAATTGTATAGTGTTTTATAATTCTCAAAAAATTTAACCTATGTTAAAGCAGGGCTGTTCTTGTTATCCCCATCTTAAAAGTGAAGAAACCATGAATCAGAGATGACAAGAATGTATGTAAGACTAAGCAGCCAATAAACAGGCCTGGAAACAAAGTCTCCTCACTGATTCTTTTAGAGACTGATGCTTCTTTATTTTTCAGTGCTTCTCTATTTTAATGGGTATTTGATTAATGATATTGAACTGATCTGAGCCATTCTGTCTGTCATATTTTTGTACTATGGAACTCAATCACTATTACCCAGAGTTTTTGGTGGTGGTGGTGTTTGCTTTTAGAGACAGGGTCTTGGTGCCACTCAGGCTGGAGTGCAGTGGGGCAATCTTAGCTTCTGGGCTCAAGTAATCCACCCACCTCAGCTTCCTGAGTAACTGAGATTACAGGTGTGTACCACTGGGCTTGGCTCTTTTTTTTTTTTTTTTTTTAATTTTTTGTAGAGACAAGGTTTCACTATGTTGCCCAGGCTAGTCTTGAGCTCCTGGTTTCAAGTGATCCTCCCCACTTACCTCCAAAAGTTCTGGATTACACACGTAGGGCACTCTGCCTGGCCATCACCCAGAGTTCAAAGCCAGAGTTCTTCAAAAGGGCTTGCGAGATCTCACATGATCTTTTTCCCGTTTACTTTTCTCTTTGTTCATGTTTCTACTGCCACACACGAGGCTTTATATTACTATTCCTCCACTATACCAGATATGCTCCAACCCTCAGTATCTTTGAGGCTTCTGTTCACTGTGCTTGGAATTCTTTCTCTCAGGTGACTTCATCTCCTTCTAATCTTTGTGCAAATGTAACCTCACTGAGACCCTATCTAAAAAGCACAAACCATTCTACATCATATATACTTCCTATCCTCTTTTCTTAGACTGTTTTTCTTACTATTTAGCACATAACTCTCTAGTATACTCTACAATTTATTACTAATTAAGATATTGTCTGCCTTTCGTCATTATAATGTTAGTTCCAGTGACTGGTTCAATACATGGCTCAAAAAATGTTGAATGAAATAATTCATCAACAAAATTCAGTTGATTAAACAAAACTGTTAGTAAAACATGTATACTGCTGAGGTATCATGGGTTCGATTCCAGACCAATGCAATAAAGCAAGTTGCAGGAATTTTTTTTTGTTTCTCAGTGCATATAAAAGTTTTGTTTGCATTATACTACAGTCTATTAAGTGTGCAAAATAGCATGTTTAAAAAGACGATATATATATATCTTATTTTAAAACTGCTTTATTGTTAGAAAATGCTAATGAACATTTGAGCCTTCAGTGAGTTGTAACCTTTTTGCTAGTAGAGGGTCTTGCCTTGATATTGATGGCTGCTGACTGAATCAGGGTGATGGTTACTGAAGATTGAGGTGGCTGTGGGTATTTCTTAAAATAAGGCAACAATGAAGTTTGCCACATTGACTCTTCCTTTCACCAAAGATTTCTCTGTAGCATGTGATGCTGTTTGATAGCATTTTCCCCACAGTACATCTTCTTTCAAAATTAGGGTCAAACCCTGCCACTGCAGTAATGTTGTCAATCTTTTGTTGTCATTTCAACAATGTGCACAGCAATTCAGTCACATCTTTACACTCCACTTATAATTCTAGCTCTCTTGCTATTTACATCCAGTTATTTTCTCCACTGAAGTCTTGAACCCCTCAGAGTCATCCATAAGCGTTGGTATCGTTAACCAAATAGCCTATTAATGTTGGTATTTTGCCCTTCTATTGTGAATCATGATTATGGCATCCATCTAGCATGGTGAATCCTTTTCAGGTTTTCAGGTTACTTTTCCCAGATCCATCAGAGGAATCTTTCTGTGGCAGCCATGGCCTTATGAAATGTGTTTCTTAAATAGTGGGACTTAATGTTCAAAATTACTCCTTGATCAATGAGCTGCAGAATGGTTATTGCAGGCATGAAAGCAACATTAATCTCTGTACATCACCATCGGAGTTCTTGGATAACCAGGCACTTTGTCAATAAGCAGTAATATTTTGAAAGGAATATTTTTCTGAGCACTAGGTCTTCAAGTATGGGCTTAAAATATTCAGTGAACCATGTTGTAAACAGATGTGCTGTCATCCAGGCTTTATTATTCCGTTTGTAGAGTACAGTCAGTCTAGACTTATGATGATTTTTAAGGCCCTAGAATTTTTAGAATGGTAAATGAGCATTGGCTTCAACTCGAAGTCACCAACTGCATTAGGTCCTAATAAGAGAATCAGCCTGTCTTTTGAAGCTTTGAAGCCAGGCATTGACTTCTTTCTGACTGTGCATTTCCTAGATGGCATCTTCTTCCATCCGTCAGTATCACTGTCAGTCTTCAACTGTTTCTTCAACAGATGATAGTCATCAACTGTCAAACAGCTGATGACTGTTTCTTCAACACTGAAAATCTGTTAATTAGTGTAGCCACTTTCATCACTTATCTTAGCTAGATCTCTGTATAATTTGCTGTACCTTCTCAACATCAGTACTTGCTGACTCACCTTGTATTTTTGTAGTCAGTAATTATGGTCTCACCTGTACAGCACTATTAAGATGGAGATGGCATCTTTCCTTAAACCTCCTGAACCAACCTCTGCCAGCTTCCTACTTTTCTTCCTTAGCTTCCTCACCCTCTTTTTCTCAGCTTTCATAGAATTAAAGAGAGTTAGGGCCTTGCTCTGGTTTGGGCTTTAGCTTAAAGGAATGTTGTGATTGGCTGGATCTTCTATCCAGACCACTCAAATTATCAGCTGTTTCACTTTCTTATCATTCAGGTGTTCACTGGAGTAGCGCTTTTAATTTCCTTTAAGCTTTTCCCTTGCATTCACAACTTGGGTTACTTACTGTTTGGTGTAGGAAGCCTACCTTCCCGCCTGTCTCAGCTTTCAACATGCCTTCCCCACCAAGACTAGTCATTTCCAGCTTTTGACTAAAAGTGAGAGACATGCAGCTTCTTTCACTTGAACACCTAGAGGCCATTGTAGGGTTATGAATTGACCTCATTTTAATACTGTTGCATCTCAGGGAATAGGGGGGCCTGAGAAAAAGAGGGTAGTGGAAACAGATGGTCAATGGAGCAGTCAGAATACACACATTCATGGATTATGCTTGCCATCCTTTTTTTGAGTGGTTCATAGTTCCTGAAAACAAGTACAATAGTGACATCAGAGATAACTTATCACAGATCAGCATAACAGATATAGTAATATTGAAGAAGAATTACTGAAGTGTGACATAGACACGAAGTGAGCACATGCTGTTGGAAAGATGATGCTGCTAGATTGGCTTGGTACAGGGTTGGAACAAACCTTCAATTTGTTAAAAAGGCAGTGTATCTGCAAAGTGCAATAAAGTAAAATACTATAAAACAAGGTATTCTTGTATTTGTTTTTAATTTGTAAGTTTAACATTGAAAGTCCTTTTAATCAGGAGTGTGCATTTGTTGATACCATGGAAATTTAATTCACCAAGATTTATTTATGAATTAAAGGTTTATTTTGAGTAATTTTACATATCTGTGTACATAAAATCTGTCTTTTTTGGAAAAATGTGATTCTGTGTAAGAAGGATAACAATATATTAATAAATAGAGCAATTTTGTGTTGACAAATATAGGATACCAGCTGAAATATAATTTATTCTAGATTTTTGAAGAATGTTTTCCTTATGAAACTATCTTTTGAACACTGAGCTTAAAGTAGGTAGGGATCGATGTCACATATATATTTTAAAAAGGTAAATGATGAAATATTTAAAAATATATATTAAAATGCTATCATTCTAATCCTTTTTATGAGTTTTAATTCCATATCAATATTTGTGTTCAAATAGTAAAGTACAAATTTTCTTATTGCATTTCTTTTATTTAAACTTTTTTTTTTCTTTTTTGTAGATTTGCCTTGAGGTCACATTGATATGAGATATGGAGTCACCTTTCATAACTTCACCTGGGAAAGAGAGAGAAAAGTTTCTTGTTAAAAAAATATAAGGAAAACCAACAACCAAAGGAATCATGCCAAATGCTAGCTCTACATATTTTTTTGTGTTATTAACGTATATTTTAATGCATCAAGACAAATGGCTTATACATTAAAGGAGATGATTTGTTCATCAGTATTTTTAGACATTAAAAAAAATTGTTTTCATGTTGACCTTATACAGCTCTCATAAAATTTAACACATATAAACATCTTTAAGGCCTTGTTTAAAATAGCTTTCTTTTTTAGTGCTTAGAACTTCAATGTTTATGTGCCCTATTGTTAGTTGTCAAAGTCTTTAAGAGTTTATAACATCAGGAAAGGTATGGACTTGGAAACTTATGTTATTCAAATAGACTGCAGTGGATTTAAGTGGACAATTCAAGACATCCATTTTATTATCTAAAATATTACATAAAAGTGTACAGTTTTTAGCCTAAATGCAAACAAATGCTTGAAAATGGCATGGGTAAAATTCTTACGGAAACCTGGTGGCAATCTTGGAAAAGTTTATCAGCCTGGAAGCATGCTATCGCTAGCCCCTACCAAAGGCTTGTTAAATGAACCAGGACAAAACAGCTGCTTTCTTAATAGTGCTGTACAGGTGAGACCATAATTACTTCATTAAAAAAAAAATTCTCAGAAAATCCTTTGTTTAATGCTTCTTTAGCTCATAAATTAAAAATAAAATAAACTAGAATGACTTTTTAATATAACTTTTAATGGGAACAAAAATGTTTTGGCTGGTCATTTTGATTTCTATAATAAATGGAAATGTTTTTTTCAACAGATTGATGTATCACTATGATATAAATAATCTTATTTTAAATGTTTAGTAAATTAATATTTTTCTAACATACATAAACATTTTTGTTTTAATCAGTGAACACCCCTCCCTTTAAAAAAATTCAGTAAATGGATATCTGTAGATAGAATAAAAAGACATAAGCTGCTTGGATTGAAATGAGAATGCAGAGTTTTTTTAATCTCAGTACTCAAACTTCCTTCACCTCCCACTGTGGTCCTTAAATTATCTCTGCAGAATCAGCATTTGAGCTGCACCGTTTTGGGTAAATTGAAGGATAATCTGTTTTGCTTCAATTCTTGTTGAAAATCTTTTAATTAACCTGCTTTTCTGCCTTAGATAACGATACACTTTCTAATGTATAATATAGTTTTTATTCAGCAGTCATAGATTTTATAAATCCTGTGTCATTCTGACCATTGTAGAGCACTAAAGATGAGGAAGATTTAGAATATTGATAATTTTTTCTATTGACCTTAGAATATACCATGAAAGAATTCATATGTAATAATTCACTTTTCATATGTATTGTTTTTTCCTTTGAAAAATAATAGAGAAAAATATTGGTTGATTAGGTTATTTGACAGATAAATGTAGAATGCATTAAGTGCACAAACATCTGACTGAGCTATGTTCTCAGTTACCCTTTACCCGAAACAGATGCCAAACTTGAACATTCTCTAACTCACCCAGGGAAAGAGAAGCAGTTGGTATTAAGAAAACATTAATGGTAATTTACTTTAGGATACTTAAATAGTAGTGCTCTGTCCTGGCTCAAAGATCCCACTGACATTACTGTCACAAATGCGGAAAAATATTTATTCAATGGCACTGGATATAGTGAAGTATTAGATACCAAAAGACCTGGAATTAAATGCTTTGATTGAATCAGGCTGTGAGAAAGCGTTGCTGGCATTTCAGATATTTTTCTGTTTACCTTTTTTTTTTTTTTTTTCACTTTCATGTTTTCCTCTCTGTTTCTGTCCTTTTCATTGGCACCCAAAATACTATAGTTCAGGGAAACGAAACACAGAAGAGGTGACAATTCTGAGTAAGGAAACTTAAATGGGTTAGAACGTGGAGAAGTATTCCTATGGTGATGTATTTTTTTTTCTTTAAATGAGCATTCCAATGACCTTTACCATAAAAACTATTTACTTATACTTATCTACCGAGTTGCCATTTCTGGTGCTCATCACTTTTTTGCATAGATCGCATTCCATCTGATATTCTTTTCTTTGGCTTGAAGGATTTTTCTTGTAATACAGGTTTATTGGTGATGAATTCTGTCACCTTTTGTATGCCTGAAAAAAAGTGCATTCCATTTTTGTTTTTGAAAGGTATTTTTATCTTGTTAAAGGGGTCTAAGTTGACATTTTTCTTTTAGTACTTTAAAGATTTTGCTTCTCTGTTTTAGCTTGCATTATTCTAATGAAAAATCTAATATTATGATCTTTGTTTTTCTGTATGTAATTTGTTCTTTTTCTCTGACTGATTTTAAGATTTTCTCCTTATCATTGGCTTAAAGCAATTTAGTGATGTTTCCTGGTATAGGTTTCTCCATATTTCTTTGTGTTTGGGTTTGCTGAGCATCTTGGATCTGTGAGTTTTGGATTTAAATCAAATTTGGAAATACTTTGTTGTGTCTTCAGATAATTTTTCTGTCTCTTCCCTCCTTTGGGGTTTTCCAGTTACATATGTTGTGGGTTGCCTGAAGTGTCCAGTTGTTCCATATCTCACCGATGCTCTCTTTATTTTCTTTCTCAGTCTTTTTTTCTCTTTGTGTTTTGTTTTGTGTGGTTTCTATTAGTACATCTTCAAGTTCATTCATCTTTTCCTTTGCATTACCTATCTGCTATTAATCCCATCCAGTGTACTTTTTGTCTTAGACATTGTAGTTTTCACTTTGAGAAGTTTGATTTTGGTCTTCTTAAAATCTCTTTAATGTTTTTGGATGTCAGACAAGTTTTACCCTGTCAGGTTATAGATATTTTTACATTCCTAAAAAAAAATCTTGAACTTTGTTCTAGGACAGAGTTTCTTTGGAAGCAATTTGATCATTTTACTTTTAAACTTTGTTAGGCGGGACAGAGCTGTGTTTATTCTTGGGTTAATTTTTCTGCTCTTGAGACTCTGTTTCTTCAACGATTGTTTTGTGAATTATGAAGTTTTCTACTTTGGTTCAGGAATAGGCACTATTTTGGGCCTGTGTGAGCTCTGTGCACTGTTCCCTCTAATTCTTTTGGGCGTTTCTTTCCCATGCCTCAGACAGTTTCCTCATAGTAAACATCCAAATACTGGAGTGGGGTCCTCTACTGATCCCTGATGTAACTCTCTCTGCAATACTCTGCCCTGCCAACTCTAGCAGCTTTGGGGGATCTGCTGGCCTCTTGATGTCTGCCGTATAAACTAACTCACAAAGCCAATTCTCCCTGACAAAACAACTATTCAAATGGATTTTCTATGAGATAAGACCTGACTTTCTTTTTAAAAGTTCAGAATACAAATGTTGATATGCAATTTGATGAATACTTTTTTCAACTGCTGAGAAATAAATTGTAGAATATGTCTTGTAAGAAGTTACTAAGCACAGACACTAAAGTGTTGGGTCTAAGAAAAATGAATTTATATGCCATTTCTTATTAACATTTAAGCTATTTCTTACATTATTTTCAAGTAAAGAATTTATGATGAAGGGTTTGTATTTCTTTATATAATGCATGCCTAGATATGTATTGATCTTTTAGGAATAATCATATAAGAAATATGTATAAATATTCAAAAATAACTACATCAATTTTGTTAGGCACTGTTTTAATTGCTACATGCCAATAATGAAAAAGTTTATATTGCCAAAAACTAGTTAGTTCAGCAACTAGCTTTAACTTTAATTTAAAAAAAATAAGTGCTAGAATATAATCAACATTTTAAAATGAAATGGGACTGGGAATGGTGGCTTATACCTGCAATCCTAGCACTTTGGGAGGCCAAGGCAGGTGGATCACTTGGGGTCAGGAGTTTGAGACCAGCCTGGCAGATATGGTAAAATCCCATCTCTACCAAAAATACAAAAGTTAGCTGGGCGTGGTGGCAAGTGCCTTTAGTTCTAGCTACTCAGGAGGCTGAGGCAGGAGAAATGCTTTGAACCCAGGAGGTGGAGGTTGCAGTGAGCCAAGATAGCACTACTGCACTCCAGCCTGGGCAAGAGTGAGACTCCATCTAAAAAATAAATAAAACAAAATAAAATGGATGAGGATTAACTATAATTAGGATAATTATTTAATGACAGGAATTTGTGTATTATGTTAAAGACAGTAATGTACAGGGAACTTTGAAGAAATAACATAAAACATTTTGTCTGTAGTTTGAGCCAGTGTAACTGAGAATTTTTTTAATTACAGAAAACATTTTGGTTACATTTGGAAGACTTCATTAACTTTATAAACAGATTATAGAGGGTATTCTATTTTAGCTGAACATTTTAAACTTTTATCTAACACAAAAGCAGTACAATTAGGTATAATATATTAGTGTGGTTTTAGCGTCAGAGGTACAAAGTTTAACATTTAATATTGTAATACTATTTAGTAGCTCACATTTATTGTGTTCTTACGGCTTGTTGGAACATTACCTATATTACCTAATTTAATCTTTACAACAGCCCTAAGAGGTGAGTACTACATTTATCTTTATTTTGCTGATGAGAAAACTGAGTCCCAGAAAATATTTTGCCGAAGTCAGTCCAGGAGTTGGTAAATGGGAAACCCAGAATTAGAAGCCAGACGCCTGCCTTCAGAGGTTATTTTATTAACCTCAGTGGTGTACTACTTCTAAAATTGTGCTGTCATTAATCACCTTCATTGTTGGTAAAACAGATTTCAGTGTATTTTCAAAAATATATTAGGGCATGGTACTTAAGAAAGTTATTAAACATCATCAAGTGCTTTGTAAAAACTGAGTTATCTGTGACAGAAAAATTGATACTATTATGCTTTAAGAAAAGGCAACTTTTAAAGAGAAATTCTGAAATGACCTTTAATTATGGAGCAGTTGAAAATATAGAAAACATTAAAACCAGTTTGTTTTTATTAGCTGTTTTGTTGTTATTTGGGAGGAAGGAGATATCATGAATAGATTTTCTTAGTTACGTTATTTGAGGACACAACTAAAAGATAGGAAAATATGAAGATCTTATTTGTTTGTTGTAATAGTAGTAACAGCCACAAATAGCAGCTGGTACTCATCGCACAACAGTTGAGTACTATACCCTGCTCTAAAAACATTACATATTATTACATATTATTTAATCCTTACAGAAACTCTATGAGATACAAGTACTATTCTTATCCTCATTGTATAGAATTTAGGTTTTTCAGAAAGATTTTAAGCACGGGACTGATTTGTTTTTACAGTGGCAGTCTTTTTGGGTTTGCTTTATCTTTGTCTTTTAGTAGCAGAAGGTAAATGGATAATTGCAGCAAGTACATATTTAGGTAATTTATTAATGGCTACTTCTTACCATGCTGTAACCCCATTACCATATAGGTACCCCCTTTCTTGTTCAGTGTACAGTGACGCCACACACCTCTGCTTAACCCTTTTTCTTGCCATAATGTGCAGACCCTAATTTAGTACACTCTGGCTTTAAAGTCTAATTATATTTCCTTTCAAAATTTCAGTTTGTTCCAAGTATTATAATCACTTCCTCTTTCATGTCTCTGCCAGCTTCTCCATTTAGTTTTCCATGTTTCCTGTTCAGAACAAATCCTTAATGAGGAGTTAGTTTTTTCCCTGCTCCATGCCTGTCATGGTTTTTCATGTGCACAAGTAAGAGTAACTTCTGAATCCAACATTTATGTATGTACAACATGCATGTAGCAATTTTATACTTGTTGTTATTGCCAGTGGTTATATATGTCTGATTATGTACAAATTAAAAGAAGCTACTTATTAGCCTTTTGCCATTTTTAAAATATCTAAGTCTGCCTTTTGTTACAGTAAGAAAAATCTCAGTGTGTTTTTTTCCTTCACATCTCGTTGTTTTTTAGGTTTTATGGCAGTTGGATATATTCCGACGAAGCTTGCGGGTTTTGACTGGACATGTTTGTCAGGGAGATGCCTGCATATTTTGTGCATTGAAGGTAACCTTTTAATAGCTCTGAAAAATGACTATCAATTGTTCCCTCAAAAATTTTAAGTTTGATAGTTGATATACTTGGTGAATTTAAGTTTGATAGTTGATGTATTTGGTCAATTTGTTGTAACTAAAGTTCACTGTCAGGTGATTAACAGTTTTGAAGATAAATTCTTAAAGAATAAGTTATTCAGGTTTGTGTTTTTATTTTCCTCTTTTATATAAGGACAGTTAAAAATTAATATTCTAAGTAGTATAAATTGTTAGGAACATTATCTTTTTCATTATTTTGAAATTATTCTTAATCATTTTAACAAATGTTCTTTGAGCTGCTACTGAGTTCTGGGTACCAGTGTAGTTACTGAGGATACAGCAGTGAACAAAATGGCTAAAAATTTCCTGTTTTCATAGAGCTTATATGCTTACAGAGGAGGAGACAATAATAAGAAAGCCAAATATTATAGAGTATGTTAGATGGTAATAATTATAACAATGGAAAAATACATCAGGTAAACAAAATAGGGAGTATTGTGTAGCCAGGAAAACTTCACAGAGAAACTGATATTTGAATCGAGACTTTGAAGAGCCTTCCAGGAAGACAAAGAAACAGCGACTGCAAAGGCCTTGAGCTGTGAGTATACCTGACATATTTAAGGACACCAAGAAAGTCTGGGTGGTAGGAGCTTTGTGAGCAAGGAAGGGACTGGTAGAAGATGAGCTCTGAGGTGAGGGTAGCTGAGGTGGCTTTAAAACATGTCTGCAGATTCTTTTGCTTGCTTCCTTATCCAAAATCAAATTCCTTGAATGGCTGATTTCTGTCAAAAAATCAGCCTTATGACTGACTTCTGTCAAAAACTTAGACTATGGCAGAACTGAGGCTGCAAGCAAGATATCTGAGGTTAGGTTAGCTTAGAAAAGGCAATAAAGCTCTCACCCAGCTCTGTCTCTTGAGTTGCTCATTCTTGAAAGTGAGCCACCATGATTAGGAAACCAGGTAACCATGCAGAAAGACCACATTCTGGACACAGATAGAGCTGAGTTCCCAGTCCACAGCCAGCATCAATCGCCAGACATGAAAGAGTGACCTTCAAATATTCCAGATCCCAGCATTCAAACTGGCCAAAGTAACTTCAGGTGGAGCAGAAACATACTGTTCCTACCCAAATTGCAGATTTGTGATCAAATTAAAAGTATTTTCTTAGTAACTACATTTTGGAGTGGTTTAGTTATAGGGCAGTAAATAACTAGATTAGGGGTTTAGATTGTGTAAGGCTTTATAGGCCTCTGTAAGCATTGTGGCTTTGTCTTTGAATGATTTAGGGAGATTGGGGATTGTTTTGAGTGGAAGAGTGATACAGTCTGTTTTAACTAGCTGTAATGTTTGAACTAGATCCCTGTGGCAGCTCTGCTGAGGAAAATAGAGGGAAGACAAAGAAACAGAGCATCCAGTATATATTAGCAACTCATTTGTGCCACTGAAAACTTTTTGCCAGATCATTTAAGATTTTGTTACACATTTTAGAGATAAATGTTTCATTTTTTACATTCTTGAATATTCATAACACACACACATAGACACACAGAATTTTTTTTTTAAAAGCGTATGTTCCTTAATTTCATTATGTTCCTGAAAAGGCTGTTTGAGTAAATCACCAAAGAAGGAAATTTTATATTCTCTTTTTTTAAGAACACGGCAAAATAGGGTTATTGTTAAGAAATGAAGAATGAACCTAGATCAAATTACCATATCACATTTTATTTATTCCACAGTAAATTTTGAAAGTTTTGTTTAATTTCAAAAAGGATAATAAATTTCCTAGTCCAACTCTCCTGTAGCCCTGCACAGTCACCTGCCTCTTCCTTGTGCTTGCCTTACTCTCCTCCCCTGTCAAAAACACACATAAATACATTGCATTTTAGCCAAACTGGGCTCTATTTCTCAAAGCTGGTCCCATCTCAAAGTCTTCTCGTTGTTACTCCTTTTGTCTGGAATGCTTTTTTTCCAGATGTCCTCATGGCTAACACCCTTATTTCCTTTATGCCTCTCCTCATTCCTTTTTCCATCAGTGAGGCCTTCCCCAGCTATCCTAGGTAAAAGGTAAGCTGCCTCCTGTAATATCCCTGACATTTCTATCCCCATTGCACCACTTTATTTTTCTTTCTTGTATCTATTTTTCTCTACTGTACTTATCACATTCTGATGTTATATAATTACTTCTTTGCCTTCTCATTACTATAACTAGAATATAATCTCCATGTGGGCAGGGTTGTCATCCATTTCCTAGTGTAGAGCAATACCTAACATATACTAGGGAGGCAAAAAATACATGTTAAATGAATGAGTGACAGTCTCACATAGGATTAAAAATCTTAAACATCACCTGGAAGTGAATTGTCTAAATAAGAGATAAAATCTGAAAGTTATTTTTCATCTTTTACTATTCATAATTTTAGCTGTTATAATAGCTAAAATATAGTTGTGGGTATCTAATATCAATTGACATCTATATATTTTTTTAATTTCTTATTTATAAATTGTATTTTTTGTAGTAGTGAAACAGATTCTTGAAATGTTTTCCTTGCATGTTGATCTTAAAAATTTTTTTTTTGAGATGACATGACCCCTTGAGCTAACACAGGACTGAATGTGACCAATACTTCTTTGGTGGGGTGTCATTGAATACTTTTTTCCCTACTTTCTTCCATGTAAGATGATTGGTATTTATTAAAATGTTTTTTTCTTGCTTAAGCTTAATAAGGAAAATTGAAAATCTAACAACTATAATCCCATGTTTCCAGTTTCTTAGGTTTAGATTAGAAACTGAATGATGTTTCCAGTTTCTTAAGTTTAGATTAGAAATACAGGTTGGGTATTCCTTGTCTGAAATGCTGAGGACCAGAAGTGTTTTGGATTTTAGGGTTTTTTTTGGATTTTGGAATATTTGCATTTATATATTTACTGATTGAGCATCCCAAATTTAAAAGCATTTTCTTTAAGCATTATGTCAGTGCTCAAAAAGTTTCAGATTTTGGAGCATTTTGGATTTCAGATTTTTGATTTGGGGATATTCAACCTGTAATTTTCTAAGTTAAGGAAACTGATAACTTGGGGGTGGTAGGACCTTTTCTTAAAAGTTAAAAGTCATTATTATCTCTTTTCTGAATCTCCTTGTAAACTGTACATTTGCATTTTTAAAAAGTAAGTTTAGTCAAATAATAGTGGGAAGTTGTCATTCTGTTAAAGTGTCTAATTTTTAAATCAAAATTTATCATTTTCTGAGGTATTCTTAAGACCCTAGCAGAAATTTTTTAAAAAATTATGAAGTTCCTTTAGGTTCTTTTTTGTTTCTTTAAGACTAGTGCATTCTAATTTTTTATGTGATTATATGTTTATTTTGTTCAGCATAATTCTAATTTCTATTGTAAATTTTAGATTTAAAGCAACTTAAATCTCAAAACTCTGTTCCTTAAACAATCTGCATCAGAATCATCTGCGGATTAATTTAAAAATGAGCCTCACCTAAGACTTAGAATCTCTGAGAGTGGGACCTAGGAATGCTATATGTTGAATTCTTGTGTCCCCTAACATTTAATTTAGAGGCTGTTGTAAACATTTCCACACTTGATTATACAAATAATTAATTGCTCATGAAATTTTAGAGCAAAAGACTTCTGTATTATTTTCTAAGTATATATAGTGTTTTGAGTTTCTCTGTGTTATAATGAAATTACTGAAATGTTTTTAAAGCTGGCATTAAACTTACTGATTTTCTTGTTGATTCCCAGACAATATTTGCACAGTTCCAACACAGTCGAGAAAAAGCACTTCCCTCAGATAACATAAGGCATGCTCTTGCAGAAAGCTTTAAAGATGAGCAGCGATTTCAACTTGGCCTTATGGATGATGCTGCAGAATGCTTTGTAAGTATTTCTGATATTCCTTAAGAAGTCAGGATAGTCGTTTTCATTCCTTAGATAGTACAAATGTTGAGACAAATGAAACAAAAATTTAGAACAATAGAAGACTGTCAGAACTGGCCAGTAGATCCGTATCTTACCCATCCTTCAAGGCTCCACTTCCATCCATCTGTGTTTTGTGTTGTACTTTTGGTTTTGATGATTTGTGTTGCTCTAATTTTTATTCTTAGGCTACAAAAATATTTTAAAACTTAATTGGAGCAATAAGCTTTGCTGAATATAAATGATATCACTTAAATCAGTGTTCTGCCTCTACAGGGTTCACACATGCGGCACATTCCTAGCAGGAATATTTTTCATTACATGCAATGATTATCATTGAGAGAGAAGGGGATTTGGTGGGAAGGTAACAGGGGCAACAGTTTTATTACCCACATTCCAGGTTGAGAATCACTGAGGGTGATGTTCTGAGGCTCTGTTACCACCATAGTAGTAAGTAGAGCATTCCTTTGCTCAGGTACATACTTTATACATGTAAGATACGTATATTAATTATTAAATGTCTCATTAATATTGATGTCACCTATAATTAAGTTGTAGCTATTTCTTCTCTCTTGTTCTTATTTCTAGTCAGCAAATTCTGTAAATTCTTTCATCATAACCCCTTTCAAAAGATTTTTCTTTCCATATTAATTCCCTACCACAACTTCTTCCAGTTCAGCATATTTAAGCCTACTACTGGTGTGCATTCAGCCTGTTTATTTGTGGCCTATTTTTTTTAATAGCCACCATATTAATATAATATTCTTTAGGTTAATGCTTACTCTTCAAATATTTCCATGATTCAAATGTAGACTTTTTATTCTAATATTTAAGGCCCTTTATGATTAAACTCCACCTTCCCTCAGTGCTTCATCTCTGGATTTTTCTTCCTAGTGAGATTATTCCATTCAGTACCTAATGTTTATTTTTATATTCCTGTTTATATTTCTTATATGAAAGGCTGTTCTATTAGCAGTTTTTGCTCAAGTTCCTGAAATGCTCAAAACTCTAAAAATCTATCATTTTGTCAAGGTTCAAACTAAGTCTATGCCTACCAGATAACATTTGACCAAACCACCCAACCCATTCCCTCTAGAATTTACTATCTGTAGAATTCATTTGGCATTTGTATATTATTAATCACCTTTTCCAAAAGAAGCATCTTCATGGTTTCCTCAGATGAAAAGCTCATTGACTAGCACCTTGCCTAGCACACTTGCATGTTGATTAAAATGTCAATAATGCCACACACAGTAATGAAATATAATTTCCATATTTCTTCTGTTTATAATTGATTTTTTGCTTAAAAAATTTATTTTGAACCATGCTAAACTCTGTAGTTTTACTTTCACTTAAATGAATTGTTCTAATATATGATGTGATAATTCACAAAATGTCTAGAAATCTAGGCTTAAATTATTAAATGGTTTTAAATCCTGGCGCAGAGGAGAGGGAAGTTAGCTAATTAATCGAATTCATTGGTTAAGCTTCAATAAAAAGAATTCTGTTAAAGAAATAACTACCCCTTATTGATCTATATTGTAAATCAACATTTATATGAAATTCATTGCAGAGTACATTGCCTCCATTATGGTGTTATTGTAGATATAGAGCCTTTATTTTGCTGTTATTTATACAGACTGCCTAGATGATTCAAGTAGGATTTTTTTTTAAGCTGATTTTTCTTAATTTGAGAATATTGGAAACACAGGAAACTATTTTCTAACATTAAATTCTAGAAGTCAGTCACGATGGGTTGATTTTTAGAAGGATTAAAAATAAATTTATTAAAGATCATGTTACATTGCAATGTTTCTTTCATAAATCAACATTTTCTTTTAAGCTAGTGCTATAAAAGGTGAATAATTGAACATTCAATCAAAGTATTGATTAGAGAGGAAAGCTGAAAAGCTAGCTATATGTATGACACTTTTAAATTTACACTTTGGAAAATCTTGAGGTAAAGAGTTATATTTTGATGTGTTCCCTGCAAGATCAACAACTCATTTATCAATTTTATTTTTAAATTAGGAAAATATATTGGAGAGGATTCATTTTCACATAGTGCCAAGCAGAGATGCAGACATGTGTACCTCTAAATCTTGTATCACTCACCAGAAGTTTGCTATGACTCTGTATGAACAGGTGAGATGGCTTAGTTGTTTTTTAGACATTATAGTTCTGTTTTATGACTGATAGATTAAACATATGTTTTTACCTATATAGTGTGTGTGTCGTAGCTGTGGAGCATCATCAGATCCTCTACCTTTTACAGAATTTGTGCGGTACATTTCTACAACAGCCTTATGGTAAGAACCTATCAAAGCATGCTTACCAAAGATGTAATAACATATTTAAGCACATCGAGCACTCACTTTATAAAACTGTAGCATACATGAATTTCCCCTCTCTGTCTAAGGCTACCAAATATGCTGCTGTGAGATGTATAAAGTGATGTCTATCTCAGTTGGATGTTTGTAATTTAGCCAATATATGTGTTACTTAGTGAAGTGTACATAATGCCAGTTAAAATTTGTATTTATTTATATTTATAACAAATTTTAGAACTGTGAAAGGAAGCGTAAAATGATAAACTGAATGTTAAACTATACATGGTTTCTTCATTTATGAGATGTTCTGTTTGTAATGGCCATATTTTCTGACAGCTCCACTATGTCCCTTTCTCGTGATAAAAGCTAGGGTAAGAGAGAAGAAAGAAAAATGTAAGCATAATTCTTAGTTAGATTCTTGTATTTGAGGCCTCAACATTCACCTTAAATAAAAATGTGCTCGCCTGCCCACCTGCCCACTCACTCTCTCCCTTTTTGTCCATGAAAGATTAGCCAGTTAAGGATCTAACAGTTATCTCTAGACCTTATGTAATGATCTTTGAATACTTTCCAACAGGTATTTGAAAGTATAAATATTTGGCATGTGGTAAACATTGAGTAAGATCATAAACATTTGCATACATTTTAATACAAAAGACATAATGTGAATCAATAATTATCAGTCAGAATATGTTAGTGCAACAGTTAGTTGATAAATGCTGCCAATATTTATGTCAGTGTGCAAAGTGAATGTTGTGTTCATGCATTTCATATTCATCTTCCTGGCTTTATTGGGCATAAAACATTTCATAATGATTATTGAATAATAATTTGGTTATTTGGCTGTGTTTACGATCTTCCTTACATTTACAGACAAGTAAAAAACATTGATTTAGAGAAACATTCCTAAATTTCAGTCAAATTGCAGTCATTTTAAAAAATTTCTATGAAAAGCAGGATGGTGTTTGAACAAAGATAGACAATAAGTTAAAAACTAAATTTTTAATTCTACTTTAAAACTCTTGAATGAAATGACAGTGTTCTGAGGCAGAATGTTAGATAATAAGAATTAGAGTCCCATTATTCTCTGCTTGGTAAACATTGCAAGTTGTAGGAGTGCACACTGAATTCTAATTATAATATCCCTATTTGTATTGGTAATAAGTGTTGAATACCAGTTATTGAATGCTTACCATGTTCCAGGCTTTATGTAAATTGTCACTTTTAATCTTAACCAAAATTCTATTTCATTGATGAAGAAATAGGTTTAATGAGATTAATTTAGTAAGTGGATGAATTAAGATTGAAACCCAGATCTGTCTGACTTCAAAATTTGTTTGGCTAACCACTACTCTAATGCTGTCAGTTTTGTAAAACCAGTATATGCAATTTGAATGAGCTTATCAAATTTAGGGCTTTCTAGTGTACTCGTGAAGTGTTTTGGACAGGTACATTTAGTTGCTACCCAATACTTGTAGATTATTTAAACTATTGAACTGTAAAATATATCCAGTTCTAGAGTAAGTTACATTACTGTTAAGTACAACCAGAACATCTAGAATGGAAACCAGTAAGTGTTTCAACTTACATTACATTCCTTTTTGGAAATGTTTAAATAGTTGTTTAAGTATTACTCTGTTCTCATGCTGCTAATAAAGACACACTCAAGACTGGGCAATTTATAAAGCAAAGAGGTTTAATTGATTCATAGTTCCATGTGGATCATGAGAGAAGTTAAGGAGGAACAAAGTCACATCTTACATGGTGGCAGGCAAGAGAAGATGAGAGCCAAATGAAAGGGTTTTCCCCTTATGAAACCATCAGATCTTGTGAGACTTATTGACTACCACCAGAGCAGTATGGGGGAACAGCCCCCATAATTCAGTTGCCTCTCACTAGGCGCCTCCCACAACATGAGAGAATTACAGGAACTACATTCAAGATGAGATTTGGGTAGGGACACAGCAAAACCATGTTAGTTACTTAATGCCCTATATGTAAAATATGTCTTTTAAGAAGGTTGAATAAAAAAGTATCACAGTTAACTTGTAGTGTATTAAAAGGCCTGCCTGGGCTCTAATAAAATGATTAGTATCCTGACTGGACGCAGTGGCTCATGCCTATAATCCCAGCACTTTGGGAGGTCAAGGCGGGTAGAGTTCCTCACCTGAGGTCAGGAGTTCAAGACCAGCCTGGGCAACATCGTGAAACTCCATCTCTACTAAAAATACAAAAGTTAGCCAGGTGTGGAGGGACTTGCCTGTAATCCCAGCTTCTCTGAAGGCTGAGGCATGAGAATCACTTGAACCAGGAGGCAGAGGTTGCAGTGAGCCAAGATTGTGCCATTGCACTCCAGCCTGGGCGATAGAGCAAGACTCCATCTCAAAAAAAGAAGTAGTATTCATAATAAAAACAAAAGGCGTAAGTCTGGCTTTAAAAACTTGGGTTGTGACTTCTGCATTTAATCAGCAAAGTACCTTCTCCTAGCTGAAATTGGTCATTTTGCTTCTAGGAACTTTGGGCCAGAGAGGGAGCCTTTCCTACAGTTTTGTTCTTGTTAGGGTAGTGTTTAAATTTCAGTTTCTACTTATTAATAATACAAAAGAAACATTTGCTTTAGAACTACCTTCAGACAGAGCATCTTAGCCTCATTCATCTAGTTCCAAACAAAAGTATAATTTTGTCACTTTGTTGCCTTTATTTGAACTAAGTGTTTTCATCATATACTTGCCAAATTTAATAATTTTTCACTTTATGGAAATGTACTTCATGGTTAATTTTAAAGTCATGATCATGTTCTAGACAGAAAAAATGATGCACGTCTAAACTGACAATATTTTTCATGTGTAATTTATTAAAGTTTTAAGTTCATAGGCCAGATTTGGGATTTTTTTTTTTTTTTTTTTTTTTTTGTAGCAATGAAGTTGAAAGAATGCTGGAAAGGCATGAACGCTTTAAACCTGAAATGTTTGCAGAATTGCTACAAGCAGCAAATACAACAGATGACTATAGGAAATGTCCTGTAAGTATAATTTGGAGAATATTAGTATGCTTCTGGTTTTGTAAATTTGAAAATAGGCATTCAGATATTATCATGTAATTATTGATTATATATATAGAATTAGCTTTAAGAATTTTTAAAAATATTATTTTAGATTATACCATGTGTACTATTTATCTTAGCATAATTTCTTAAAACACTCTAAAGTTTGTGAAGGTTTTAAGGTAGTATACGTTAATTAAGTGTTTTCAGAGTTCTGAAATTTATCATTTGATTAAAGAGAAGGTTTCTTTTTTTCAGTAAATTTGATGAATGATACTCTTTTCTCATCTAATATTGTTAATGACTCAAGGGTTTTTTTTTCTGCTTTTAAGGCTGAATTCTTTTTTTAACAGATTTACACAAATATCAAATATTACTTTTATTTTAAATAAACTTCTTGTTTAATCAATAATTAAGACAAATAGCTTGTGAGAAGTCAATTTTTAGTATACTGAATAAATTGCAGATATGTGTTAAAATTGTCATATAATTACTAAACTGTGTAAGGCTTTGCATATGATTTATCTGTTTTCATAATTTTAAAACTTGTCTTTGTGTCTTTTTGTAGAGTAACTGTGGCCAAAAAATAAAAATTCGCCGTGTTTTAATGAATTGCCCAGAGATTGTTACAATTGGTTTAGTCTGGGACTCTGAGCATTCTGACTTGACTGAAGATGTTGTACGGAATCTAGCAACACATCTTTATCTTCCTGGGGTATCTTAACTATTTTCATTCCCTTCTTTTTTATTTTCAAATTCTTCTAAAACGTCTTGATATATATTATGATACACATTTTGATTTCAAAACTAAATTTTTTTTTCTGAAGAAAATAATAGTATTCTGATGTTTTATCTGATAAAGACAAGTTTAATCAAATCAGGCCAACTGGAATGTCTTTATTACATGGACTAGGAATGGCTTTCAATTATAAACTAAACTGTCTTATGACTTTTGCTTCTTTCACTCTAAAATGACAATGATAGATGATTTTTTATATATGGCCATGATTGTAAATATAAATATTGTTAACTTAGAAAGGTTTAAGATTTAAAATTCATCTAAAGTACTGATGTCTCTCTCTCTCTCTCTCTCTCTCTATCTATCTATCTATCTCTCTCTCTTTTTGACACAATCTTGCTTTGTCACCCAGGCTGCAGTGCATTGGCACAATCTTAGCTCACTACAACCTCCACCTCCGAGGTTCAAGCAATTCTCATGCTTTAGTCTCCCAAGTAACTGGGATTACAGCCATGCACTACCACACTCAGCTAATTTTTTGTATTTTTAGAAGAGAGGGGGTTTCACTATGTTCTCCAGGCTGGTCTCAAACTCCTGGCTTCAAGTTGATCCACCTGTCTTTGCTTCCCAAAGTGCTGGGATTAAAGGTGTAAGCCACCATGCCTGGCCATGATCTCTTGATATGCTTGTAACTTTCTTAATATATTTTGAATTGGTTGATGTTACAATTAAAGTTTTAGATAATTATCTTTTAGATATTTTTAATGAACATTCAAATATGTGATTCAGTCAAAAATTACCAGAAATATGGAATTGAATCTCATATTTTGAATTTCTTTATGAAAATTTTTAGTCATGTGTCCTTAGTGATACTCTATTACTAATTAGTGAATTTGTTCTGTTGGACTTAATGTTTCTGTGAACAAATTAAAAGTAGTAATTCTGTCAGCAGTGTGATCTCAGTGGTGCCTTCAAGTAACAATATCATAATACTGGAGTGGGGCAGTATGCATGAGAAATATTTCATGAGTCAAATACATGATTCATCTAATTCTTCCTCATTTTAAAAAAGATATACTGTTAAGTGTACATTACTAATTTTTTAAACAGCTTTTTTATAGGGTTACTGATGAAAATGCCAAAAATAGTGAACTTCTCCTTGTTGGTATGATCTGCTACACCAGCCGACATTATTGTGCCTTTGCATTTCACACCAAAAGTTCCAAATGGGTTTTTTTTGATGATGCAAATGTGAAAGAGGTAAGTGATACTTTCTTTAACTGAAATAATTACTGTGATTTTTACTTTTTGGTAATAAATAATATATTGATATTAATACTCAAAAGGAGGATGATATAATTATTATGCAAAATAGTAATAAATGAACATAATGATGCTGGCATCAAGTTCAAACTTTCTTTTTTTATTCTTGAAATTGGCTTATTTTGAAGCCACCTTTTACATTAGTCCATTTCCAGAATTATAATAAACTGGCTAATGAATGTTAGTATACAAATATGTAACTATCAGTGATCTGTGTGTCAGTGATTGTCCTTTTTGCCTAATGCATAGTTGCTATATTAATATTTTTGTAGATTATTCACAGTAGTTTTGTATAACTAGTGATAAAAATGTGCTTGTCTTTATTTTTATTATGACAATTTTTTCAAATTTTGTGTGTGGCATACAAAGAAAGATATATCAGTTATATCTTTTGGTAATTATAGTCGACCCTTGAACAACATAGGTGTGCCAAAGCCCCTGTGCAGTTGAAAACCCACAACCAACTTTCAACTCCCTCAGAACTTAACTGCCAACAGCCTGCTGTTGATAGGCAGCCTTGCCAAAAACATAGTCAATTAGCACATATTCTTTATGTTATATGTATTTGATACTGTACTCTTACACTAGAGCTAGAGAAAAAAATGTTACTTAGAAAATTATAAGCAAAAGAAAATATATTTACTACTTACTAAGTGGAAATGGATCATCATAAAGGTCCTCATCCTTGCTGTCGTCACGTTGAGTAGGCTGAAGAGGAAGAGGAAAAGGAAGGTTGGTTTTGCTGTCTTGTTGGCAGAGGCAGAAGAAAATCCACATATAAGTGAACCTGTGCAGTTCAAACCTGTGTTGTTCAAGGGCCAACTATAATTTATTTACTCAAATTGTAATAATATTGTCTAGAAAAGCAGTGAATAATAGTTCTTAATAAGGAATATCGGAATCACATGAAGAGCTTTTAAAAAAACATATATGCCCAGATTCCTAAACTTTTGATTTAATGGTGTAAAGGCCGGTATCTGAAATTTTAAGTTTTACAGGAGATTCAGACATAGCACCGTTGAAAACTGTTGGTCTTGGCAGTACTGTTCTCAGGCTTATAGGCTTTGGCAATCTTTATTAAGTAGTAAACTCATTTGAAAATACAAGTTATTTGGTTGTTATAAACAAATGATGTAGAATTCTGTTTAGTTTCATTTTAATATACAACCAAAGGCCATTTATCAGCACTGTGATTAAGACAATACAAGTTCAAATATTTGGTATTTAGTGGACTTCTAATTCTACCCATGAAGGATTAACTGCTATAGAAATAGACATTTCACTGTTTAAAACTAAGACATAGGTGATATAACTCTTTTTAGACATTGGACAACATGCAGTTGAACAAAGAAAAGGGAAACAAATGAGGTCAGCTCTATAATTACCCCCTGCTTACTGCCTAGAGGTAGTTTCTGGGTTGCAATGCAGGCAATGGGAGCCCAAACAAAGCCCAATAGTGTCACTCTGAGTACTGGAGACTGAAACTAAAGTTCAGGGAGTCCTAGATGGCTAAAATTTGCAGGACAGAATATCAGAAAGAAAACTGCACAAGAAGAAAGTTCAGGAAATTGACATAGGGGTTCCCTGGAATTTTTGGCTAAATTGAGATCTGTGTATGTGAGGGGTGAACCCACACAAGTTTGGAGCTAGTTGAGAGAGATAGGAAGCCTCACTGGAAAACAAAAGGTAAAACAGTTCTCAAAAATCATGCAAGGTTAGTAATAGTTTGTATCCCCACCATAGAGTGGAGAGATGATATAACATGTAGACATTTGCTAGAATTTTCAGAAAAGTATTACCTTGATAATGGGGCTAAATTATTTCTAGGCTGAAGGTTGTTCTGTACCTGACATTAAAAAGCTTAAAACAACATCGGGCACAGTGGCTCATGCCTGTAATCCCAGCACTTTGGGAGGCTAAGGTGGGCAGATCATGAGGTCGAGATTGAGACCATCCTGGCCAACATGGTGAAACCCTGTCTCTACTAAAAATACAAAAATTAGCTGGGTGTGGTGGCGTGTGCCTGTAGTCCCAGCTACTCGAGAGGCTGAGGCAGGAGAATCACTTGAACCCAGGGAGATAGAGGTTGCAGTGAGCTGAGATCACGCCACTGCACTCCAGCCTGAGGACAGAGTGAGACTCTGTCTCAAAAACAAAACAAAACAAAACAAACCTTAAAATAAAGCCTGAAAAGGACAAAGCTAATTCTACTTTTCAAGTAGCACAACAAAATTCAAGACTACAAAGTTCAATGGAATTTCAATATGCCACTTCAAAATGGCATTCAATATAAAGTTATCGAATATGCAAAGAACCTGAAGAAAAATTAATAAAAACAGACCAGAAATGACTGAGATGGGAATATCAGGGAAGAATAGTAAAACTATTATTTATATATAGGGATTTCTTAGATAACATTTAATAAGCATGAACCTTAAAATTAGTTGATAAATTAGACTTCATCAAAATTTAAAATTTTTTTCTTTGGTAAGAATGAAATGACAAACCATAAACTGGGAGAAAATATTTGTGAAACATGTGTCTAATAAAGGCTATATCCAGAATATTGAAAGAACTCTTAAAACCCAATTTAAAAAATTATCAAGAATTGTTGACAGTTCACCAGTGAAGATATCTGAATGGCTTTTGAAATGATATTTAGTACATCATTAGCCACAAAGGAAATAAAAATTTAATTCATAATGAGATTCCACTACTTAGCTGTTGTAATGGCCAAAATTAAAAAGACTGACAATACCAATAGTTGGTGAGAATGAGAACAGCTAGATCTCTCACATGAGGCTGATGGAACCACAAAATTGAAAGTTCACTTACAAAACTGTCAGTTTCTTATAAATTTAATCACATATTTTATCATATAACCCAGCAAATCCACTCCTGTGAAAACATAAGTCCACATAAAATGTGTACTTGAATGTTCTTGGTAGTTTTCTTCATAATAGCCCAAACTAGAAATGACTCAAATGTCAACAATAGGTGAATGGATGAACAAATTGCGGTATAGCTATACAGTGGAATATAATACTCAGCAAGAAGGACTGAACTATTCATGTGCAATAATATGAACAAATCTCAGAAGCATTATGCTAAGTGAAAGAAGTGAGATGTAAATGACTACATGCTATGATTCCATTTATATGAAATTTCTAGAAGGAAAAACAAAGGTATAGGAAGTAGATCATTTTCAGGGACTGCAAACTGGGGTGTAAGGTAAGTTTTGGGGGTGAGGATTACATGATCTTGTTATCAAAACTCACTGACTTGTACACTATAACTAGATAATTTTACTTCATATAGTATACCTCTTTATAAAGCTATTAAAAATTTTTGGTATTTATGTTCTAAAATCAGCACTTTGCTTAAATTACTTAGTACTTTTTTGGAGGAGTTTATTAAGTTTCATCTTGAGTCAATGTGTAACAACTTTTTGCAGTTTCTACTTTGCTTTTACATAGTTTAAATTGTCAAAATGTGGAGGAAGAACTGGGTATCACCCCATGAGGTTTTTTGTTATTTTATTTTCAAATTGACTCCTCAAAGCCTGGCCAACATGGTGAAACCCCATCTAAAAACACAAAAATTTGCCAGGTGTGGTGGCACATGCCTGTAATCCGAGCTACTCAAGAGGGCAGAGGCATGAGAATCTCCTGAACCTGGAAGACAGAGGTTGCGGTGAGCTGAGACCATGCCACTGAACTCCAGCCTGGGCGACAGAGTGAGACCTTTTCTCAAAAACAAACAAACAAAAAACCAAAAAACAAAGCAAAAGAAATGGACTCCTCAAGTCCAGTGAGGAGGATCAACAGCTGAATATGTGCAATTTGAAAAAGCTCATCAGAATTTTTCTTAAAAGTCCCCTTCCCTGCAAAAGTATTCTAGAATGCTTTGTGGTGTTTTTGTTTGTTTGGTTTTGCTTTGCTTTTAAATCAACTTTATAGAAGTATAGTGCACAAACATTAAAATACACCCATTTTAAGTGTCCAATTGGAGTTCTGATCAATGTATTCACCTATGTAACCACCATAATCAGTACACAGAACATGTTCATCACCCTAGAAAAATTAGATCAGTTTTCTTTATTGTCATACTCTCTACACCACTCCAGGCCCAGGAAATCACCAGTCTCATTATAGATTAGTTTCACTCATTCTACAATTTTATATAAATGGTCTCTTACAGTATGTACTACTCTGTGTCTGCCTCCCTTCCTTCAGCATAATGTCTTTAAGATTCATTCATGTTGTTTGGATCCATGTTGTAATTTTATTGTGTGTTTTATGGCTGTACAACAATTTATCCATTTACCTATTGAAGTATGAATAAGCTGTTTGTGAACATATTTTTTTCCATTGCTCTTAGATAATACCTAGAAGTGGGATTTCTGGGTTGTATGGTAAGTGTCTGTTAAACTTTACAAGAAACTATCAAACTGATTTCGAAAGTGGTTATACCAGTTTGCATTCTATGATAGCAAGGTATGAGAGTTCCTGTTGTTCCACATTCTCAGCAGCACTTCTGTTGGTGTTCTTGTTAACATTAGCCCTTCTAGTATATGTATAATAGTATCTCACTGTGGTTTTCATTTGCATGTCCCTTGTGATTGGTAATATTTTAGGCATCTTTTCATGTGCTTGTTGACCATTCTTATATCTTTCTCTTAGTGAAATGTACAAATTTTTGGCCAGTATTTCATATTGGATTATCTTCTTATTAATGTGTTGTAGGAATTCTTTATTCTGCATTCCAGTCCTTTATTAGATGTATGTTGCTTATTTTTTTTTGATTTCCTAATGGTGTCTTTCCAAGAGCAAAAGTTATTAATTAATTTTGATTAAGTCCATTTAAAAAATATTTTTCTTCTGTGGTTTGGTATGCTGAGAAATCTGCCTTTTCCCAAAGTTGTAAAGATTTTGTCTTCTTCTGTAAGTTTTGTAGTTTTTGTATGAGCCATTCTGAGTTAATTTTTTTGTTTGTTTTTTAGGAAATCAGGCCAAAGTTCTTTTTTTCATGGTAAAAATTCTTTTTCTCCAGTTGTAGCACCATTTGTTGAGCCAACTCATATTTTTCCATTGAATTGCCTTGAAATCTTTGTCAATTGTTGGTCAACCACATATTTGGAAAGCTTTTTAAAGTTTAATCACCTTGAAGTTTATAATCTTTGCCCATCAAAATTTTAAATGATAATGTTTTAAAGATTTTTATTTAGACTAGCTACTAAATACTATTAATATATATTATGATACATACTTGAACTACTAGCATCTGCATATCTAAATTTTTAAAAAATATAATTTTTAAAAAATATACAGTAATTCAGAGTCTCTGCCTTTTCATAAAACATATTGATTACAAGGTTTTGTTTTGTTTTTATTCATTGTGGTTTTTCGAAAGATTGGAACTAGATGGAAAGATGTTGTCTCCAAATGCATTCGATGCCACTTTCAGCCACTACTTTTGTTTTACGCAAACCCAGATGGCACAGCAGTTTCTACTGAGGATGCGCTCAGGCAGGTCATCAACTGGTCACATTATAAATCTGTTGCAGAAAATATGGGTAATTCTTTCTTTTTAAATTTTTCAATGTTTTTCTATTATCACAGTCAACTAGGAATACTAATACTCTGATTATAAAATGAATATTGAGGATAAATTCAAATTTGATTTTCAGTAGAGTTCAGGAAATTTTAGTAACTTTTGTTAGTATTTTGGAATGAACCTTTTCTCATCAGTGGCCTCAGAAGCACCTTCAGGAATTAGCCACTATTATGATCACACAATCACAGAAGAGGCTTTACTAGTAGCTCTTTCTAGAAGTACATTTTAAGTGATTGAGTAAACTGGAAAAGTCCAAAACAGCTAAGTCATTTTTGGATGCATTGTAAAGCATTTCGAAATTCTTAAATGATATCAGTCCTCTAAGTTTTACTTAACTGTTTTTACAGTTAAAAATATCTGAAAAAAATGATTCAAGCATCTCTTCTCATGGGAAGGAAAGGAATGATACATTTGGTTTATCTTTTTAAGGATGTGAAAAGCCTGTAATTCCTAAGTCAGATAATTCAAAGGAAAATGGATTTGGTGATCAGGCAAAGCAGAGAGAAAATCAGAAATTTCAAACTGATAATATTTCATCATCTAATCGGAGCCATATTCACACAGGTATAGGGAGAGGACCAGGTATGTGTTTAAATTGTCATTTTTACATAGTTCCAGGTGAGTGTCCTCCTTTCTTTACTTTGGAGGATGCTTAACTAGCTTTCCTTGGCTATGAAGAGATAATAACAGGTAGATAACAAAATTCGTCTTTTGATTTATGCATTTCTCTGAGATCTGTAGTTTTATCTGACCAGTTTGATTCCATGAATTGTTTGAGTTTCTCTATGGGCTCAGACTGTGGTAGGCCTGAGGCAATCTGACCTCAGTTACCAAATAAAGCAATAATGTGGCATTTCCTTCAAGGAGTTAATAATCAGCTTGAAGCAGGAAAACCTGAGTTAGTAATTTGGCATAAATGCCAAAATTAAATTTACTGTTAGTGAATGCAACAGTATTTCAAAGATACTATTGCCATAGTTTGTTCTTAACCTCATTTTTATTCAATTCTGTCTTGTTATTGTTATCCCATAGCTAATTTTCACAAGCCAAGTTCTGTAACTTCGGTCCAAAATAAGACCTCACAATATTGTGTATAGTTATGGTTTAGAAATACATATAACTCTTGTGGACGTTCAGAATGATTTTGTAAGCAACTTTTAAATATATTAATGAAATAATGTCTAATCATAAAAGTAACCCACTTAATCCAGGGTAGTAAGATTGAGAATTAACAATTATCCACAAAGAACTAAAATAAAGGCTTTTAAAAAATTCTTAATGAAGCTGTATCTCTTTTCCTTTCACAAATTATCAATATGCTTAGATTAAGGCATTTTATGTTTTTCAAAAGACACCTAGTTTTAAGCCCAGAAAGAGTATATATGTGTGTAAGAACAGAAGCATTGAAATCAGAAAACTTGTGTTCTCAGTTCTAGACTTACAAACTTTATGAACTTGGGCAAATTTCTAATTTCTGTCTGCCTCCGTTTCCTTACCCAAAATAGAGACAGTAATTGTACCTCAGAGAAGTAAATGAGTAAGACACCTGGCACGTAGAGACCATTCAGTTACCTTTAGCTCTTATTTTAATGGCAGATCTGTTTCTTTCCTTTATACTTGTTTTAGTGGCTACACAAGAAATTTTAAAAGATAACATACATCTCCAGTGTCAAGAAAAATTACATTTAATTTTTAATCATAAAAATACCGTTTTATGCTATATACCAACATATCTATGCTCTTTTTAAATATGAAATATGTTACCATTTTTATATAGATCAATTTTTATTTTTATTGAGCAATTTGAAAAATGATCTGTATCACAGTAAGAATAATTTCTTTTACAGCTAAGTTAAGTCACATTGATCAAAGGGAAAAGATAAAAGACATTTCCAGAGAATGTGCTCTGAAAGCTATTGAACAGAAAAACTTACTCTCTTCACAAAGGAAAGAGTTAGAGAAGGGACAAAGAAAAGATTTAGGACGACATAAAGGTAAGTTAAGATCTTATACTATTGATTTTTAAAGGGGCTGGTAAAAATCTTATTGTAAAACAATTTTTTAACTCTAATTTCTGTATATATTAAATATATATTAAAATATATAAATTAAATATATATTAAAATATATAAGTTAAATATATATTTCTGTATATATTATATAAAATATACAAATTACATGTATTTCTGTATATGTATAAATATATAAATTTTATCTATGTATAATTTCTGTATATAGTTAATATATAGAAATTAAATTATATTAAAGTTATTTTTAATAACTTTAAGAGAGGAGATCTTATTCTGTTGTCCAGCCTAGAGTGCATGACACAATCATAGCTCTCTGCAGTTTTGAACTCCTGGGTTCCTCATATCTTAGCCTCCTGAGTGGCTAGGCACATGCCACCATGCCTGGCTAAATTTTAAAAAGTTATTCATAGAGATAGGGCCTTGCTGTGTTGCCTAGACTGGTCTTGAGCTGCTGGCCTCAAACAATCCTCTTGCCTCAGCCTCCCAAAGTGCTGGCATTACAGGCGTGACCAAACCTATTATATTTTACATATTTATATATTTATTAATATGAGTTCTTTAATACACCTGTACTAAATATGCAGAATTTTCCTGGTTCTTATTTAATTCTAACCTGGGATGCTTGTATATGTGTTTTGATGTTTTAACGTACTCATAGATGTAATTCACTCATGGCATTCAAGTATAAGGAAGTTTATGAAATTAAGTGAAGGGGCTCCTTTTCTGGCAATCCCTGACCTTACCTCTCTTTACTTAGTATTTCCATTTTGTTATAAGTATGTCTTTTTAAGGTTTTATGCTTTTTTCTTTATGGACAGAGCATAATTTAACTGACACTGATAGACTTTAAAGGCTGATTTAAGATTTTTGCTTCAGCAACATCCTTTTCCACACATGCCTTTGTACGTTTTTATGTGTAGCCATAACATAAAATTCCTTCAGAGGAATTGCTGGGTCAGGAGATATTTACTTTTAATTTTGACAGACATGGCTCAGTTGCCCTCCTGAAAGACTGAACTAGTCTGCATTCCAACCAACAATAATTGGATGTTTCTTCACACTCTAAGCAGCAATTGGTTGAACAAACTTTTAAATCTTTACCAATCTAAGAAGTGAAAAATATTTTACTGTTTTTGTTATTATGAGTTAGATAGAGTGCTTATTAAAAAAAAAACTGTCTCAATTATGATTTACCTTAGAGATCATTTTTTAAAGTTTGTTTCTTTTATAAATATCCCTCATTAAGCATACATGAGGACTGGAAAAGCACTTTTAAATTTCAAAGCAGTATGTGATATAATGTACTTTTAATTACTATTTACCTAAAACTATTTAACATTTTATCTCTAACAGGTATTTTTGCCTTGTGACTAAAAGGTAGCTCTGAGGAGTAATTCATGTGTATCTTTTCTTTTCTTTTTTTTTTTTAAGATTTAGTTGATGAAGACATTTCACATTTCAAGTCTGGATCACCTCCTGCCCCAAATGGTTTTAGGCAATATGGAAATCCACATCTATATCATAGTCAAGGAAAAGGATCATATAAACATGACCGAGTTGCACCTCAGAGTCGAGCTTCTGCACAAATAATAAGTTCAAGTAAATCCCAGATTCTTGCTCCAGGAGAGAAAATAACTGGCAAAGTTAAGAATGACAGTGGCACTGGATATGATACAGACAGCAGCCAAGATTCTAGGGATAGAGGAAACAGCTGTAATAGCAGCAGTAAAAGCCGGAACCGAGGTTGGAAACCTATGAGAGAAACATTAAATGTTGATAGTATTTTTAGTGAAAGTGAAAAAAGACAGCATAGTCCAAGACACAAACCAAATATTAGTAACAAACCTAAATGTAGCAAGGATCAAAGTTTTAGTAATTGGCCGAAAGAGAATCCAAAGCAAAAAGGTTTAATGACCATATATGAAGATGAAATGAAGCAGGAAACAGGAAGCAGAAGTTCCCTTGAATCTAATGGAAAAGGAGCAGACAAAAATAAAGGCCTTGTAGAGGGTAAAGTGCATGGTGATAATTGGCAGATGCAAAGGACTGAGTCTGGATATGAAAGCAGTGATCACATCAGTAATGGATCTACTAATTTGGACTCACCTGTTATCGATGGAAATGGTATAGTAATGGATATCAGTGGTGTTAAAGAAACAGTATGCTTCAGGTAATGTAGAAGTTGAGTGAATCATTTTTCCATCACTATTCTTTCCTGTTAATAGCATGAAGTAATTTTTGAAGCTTGGGGTCAATTAAATAGGCTGGAACAACATGAGCTGTTTTAAAGAGCTTTAAAAAGTTTGTTTCTCTTAAATACAAGTATGTTTCTGTAAAGAAACCTAGGATATTGCAGTTTATTTGATATTTTAGATTTCTATTTTTAGTAGTTATTTCCTTATTCCAAAAATAGCAGCTTTTTTAGAAAATTTGGGAAGTACAGAAGTTTATTATCATTGTTGTGTCACTGTCAACAATTGATTGGTTTTAAAGCACAGACTTCAATTGGTATCATTTCAGTCATAAAGTTGGTTGTTTAATTCTTTTTTCGGTGGTAGGGGAAAGGAGTCTCGCTCTGTGGTCCAGGCTGGAGTGCAGTGACGCAATCACGGCTTACTGCAACCCCTGCCTCCTGGATTCAAGTGTTTCTCCAGCCTCAGCCTCCCAGGTAGCTAGGACTATAGGCACACACTACCCTGCCTGGCTAATTTTTGTATTTTTAGTAAAGATGGAGTTTTGCCCTGTTGGCCAGGCTGGTCTCGAACTCCCAACCTCAGGTGGTCTGCCTGCCTTGATCTCCAAAAAGTGCTGGGATTACAGGCCTAAGCCACTTGTGCCTGGTCTGTTGTTTAATTCTTCAATCTATGTGATGTTTATAATCTCATCTCTAACATTTGTAACTCAGAACTGAAGCTATTTTTTACTGTCACAACTCAGTCTTATGGAAGAGATACTTTCTCTTTAGCAAATATTAAAAAAATCAACCAAATAACTAAGTTTCTGCTCATTTAATTCTAAATACATTTATTATATTACTATTTAATCCTTCTAAAATGTGTTTGACATTAGCTGATATTTTACCACATTTGTTATTAAAAGGTAGATTTGCAAAATCTACTGCCCATGTTTTATGAAATTACTTGTTTCAATAAAGACTTAAGGAAAGGGCCAGGTGTGGTGGCTCATGCCTGTAATCATAGCACTTTGGGAGGCTGAGGCAGGAGGATTGCTTGAGCCTAGGACTTTCAGACTGGCCTTAGCAACATGGTGAGATCTCGTCTCTACAAAAAAATTTTAAAAAGTTAACGAGGTATGGTGCCATGTGCCTGTGGTCCCAGCTACTTGGGAGGCTGAGGTGGGAGGATTGTTTGAGTCCAGGAGGTCAATGCTGCAGTGAACCATGTTTGGGCTACCGTACTCCATTCTGGGCAAAAAGGCAAAAAGTCCTGGCTCAAAAAAAAAAAAAAAAAAAAAAAGACTTGACAGGGTAATTTTGTAATTTTGTAATTACTGGAATGGAGTAGCTCAGGATAGTAGAAAAGTCAGGACTTTATAACCAGATAGACTTAGATTTTAATTACTGGGCAGATTAATTTGACTTTTACAGTCTTCATCTTATATTGTAAAATGAAGATAACAACTACTTTTAAGTATTGTGAGATGTATGTTAAATAATGTACATTACGCCTTAGAACAGCACATAGCATATAACTGTTTAACAAATGTTGTTTTCTTTTTTAGAATAAATTAAGGTAGTCCATAATAACTGATGTGTTTAGTGTATATTTTATTTTCTAGTGACCAGTTTAAGACAAGCAACCTAAATAAAGAACATGGGGACTGTACCTCCCTTCAGAGCCAAAATGACTTAGAAGGTAAAAAGCTTATTTGAATATAATAGTTGCTGTAAAAAATAAATCATAGTAATTTATTGTTTGCTATTATGATATACCTAAGAAAAATCCTATATTACTATAAAAATTTTTAAATAACCTTAAAATATCAATGAATTTTATTAAGTTAATATGTTTTAATGTGGAAAGAAGGAAATCATTCTTTTTTATATGTATATTGTCATACAAAAGAAAGAATGCTATACTTTCCACATTGGCTTCACAAAGTGTTAATAATGGTTTTGTATCTTTGTATCTCACTTTTTATTTGATTGGATAACTATTGCTTTTGAAGCTTGCAGTCTTTTTTAATGTGCTGTTTGGCTATGTCTCTGATATTGCAGACAGTATTAGATTGCTTCCTCTTTTGATTTAGATGATGAAGTCTTCCCATTTTTTTTTTTTTTTTTTTTTTTTTTTAGTAGCAGTTTGCATTTTAAGTGTCCACATTCGGGACCCTTGAACACATTACTTTTGATGCTGATCCTTACAAATGGGATTTGGGACTCAAATAGGCAGGAATCTGTCTATGGTGGCTTGTTAACACATTACTTTTACTTAACAGAAGGCATATTTCTATATTTGCCAAGAAAAATGTCATGTTCTGATAGTATAGAAACTTGTCTGTGGACTGTGGGTTTTTCTTACTTTATTTATCTCCTACCTTTTATGCCTATGGGAAATAGGCATAAAAAGAGAACGGTCCATTTTTTCTCTGAGGTAAGAGTAAAGAAGGTAAGAATAGTCCTGTTACTGATAAGTTTGTGAGTAATGAGGGAAGTTGAGAGCATTCATACTTGATGGCTTTTAAAGGATGGGAAAAGCTATGAGAAAAGGAGGAACTCTATCGGGATAGGTAGGTTTTAGATTATGCAATGGTAGTATCTCCAAAATCTCAAGGTGTTAACTTGTTTGTTTCTTGCTCATAATACAAGTCCAGAGGTGATCAGTGTAGTCTCTTCTTAGGAGTCACTCAGGACCCCAGGCTAAGGGGATATAGGTGAGGAGGTGGTAAAGGAAGATACAGTGTGGAGAATCACCTGCTAAGTTTTAAAACTTCAAACCAGAAGTGACACATGCACTTCCACTTCCATATCATTGACCAGAGCTAGTCTTCTAACCAGGCCTGATTTCAAAGAAGGTAGAAAAGTGCAGTTTTATAGGTGCTTGGAATTGAATGGAAGTATGTATGAACAACTCTAATGGCTGCCATAGTAGTTAAAAACCAATAGAAAGATTGATTAAGCAGCCTTCTGGAAAAGTTCAGTTTGGCAACAGTAGCTATGCAATGGTGTGATATTATTAGAGGCAATTTGTTAGCACATAATAGCCCAGAAGCAAAGAAAGTTAGACATTTGAATTTATACAGGATTCAGGATTGCTATTGGGAATATATACCTGAAGAATTTGAGGGAGAGAGGTCAAGGAAGATGATTAGTAAAGAGATTATTATGTTGCAATCAAAGACAATGTTTTAAACTTTTATAACTCAGAGGAATAGAAGGGATGTAAGTTTTCACAATATAAAAGAGCAATGAACAGCAAATTTTAAAGTTTTTTAGTCTTTATTATCCTTAAGGCTTTTGTGGGGATTATTCGTCAGTTTGCAGAGAAAGAACGTGATTAAATTTTAAATTATTTTATTTTCCTCAAATGATATACTATCAGAAGGAAGGAAATAACCTTCCTTTCCCATATTAGAATGTCTCGCCTGATAAAATCTGATAAGTTTGGTAACCAAGTATTACAGGAAACAGTAAAGGGTTGGCCAGAAATCACAGCAAAAGTTAGTGAGATTGAACAATAACTGCAAGTTCAGTACTTGTTACAAAATGATGCTTGCTTCCTGATAGTTATAAAAACACAAGTTCATAGAGATTTTGTTGGTCAAAAGTACATTGCTGTAAGAACTTTGCAGTAGGTTTCCTCATTTAATTGAAAGAGTGTGTATATGATGCACTTAAACATGTTTTTTTTGTGGTAAAATATGCATAACTAAATTTACCATTCTAACTGTTTTTAAGTGTACAGTTCAGTGGCATTAAGTATATTCACATTGTTGTGCAACCATTATTACCATACATCTCCAGAATTTTTTTTATCTTCTCAAACTGAAGTTCTCTACCCATTAAACAACTCCTCATTCTCCCCTCCTCCCAGTCCTTGGCAATCACCATTCTACTTTTTGTGTCTATGAATTGGACTACTTTAGGTACTTCATGTAGGTGGAACCACATAATATTTGTCCTCTTGTGTGTGGGTTATCGCACTTAGCATGATGACTTCAAGGTTCATCCATGTCGTAGATGTATCAGAATCGCATTCCTTTTTAAGACTAACATTCCATTGTATTATATACCACATCTTGTTTATGCATTCATCTGTAAGTGGACATGTGGGTTGTCACTACCCTTTGGCTATTGTGAATAATGCCGCAATGAATATTAGTGTGCAAATGTCTGTTTGAGTTCCTAAAATCTTTTGAATATATACCCAAAAGTGCAGTTGCTTAGTCCTATGGTATTTATATGTTTATGTTTTCAAGAACTGCTATACTATTTTTATAGCAGGTGTATCATTTTACATTCCCACCAGCAGTGCATAAGGAGTCCAGTCTCTCCATAGCCTCACTAGCACTTTTTATTTTCTGTTTTAATAGGTATCTTATTGTAGTTTTGTGTAACCCACTCTTTATTTAACTAAATAAAATTATATTATTTTAAAGTTATTTCTGATTTCATAAACTTCCCTACTGCAAAGCCTCCCATAGTTCTCTAAGCCAGTCTTTAACTTGAGAACATCCGTTTGTGTTGTACCTTGTAGTATTGTGTATTCCCGTCCTCCAGTCTGAGACTGAGAATATGTGGAAAAGTAATACAGGAATTTTTTCCCAACTTAAGAGCTTGCTGTGCATGGTTTGTTTTGTTTTGTTTTGTTTTGTTTTTTCCCCATGAGGGACAGTTAATTATAATTCTGTGACTATATATGATTTTCTTCACACATTATTGACCTATAGGATCATTTTATATAAATAGCTAAAAGACTTAGAAGTTAAAGAGCCTTAGAAATTTCTTATTTTCATATTTTCTTGACATTTTGTCAATTTTTACTATTAGTCTATACAAATATATTTAATGGTAGAGAACAAAAATCTATAATAATGCCACTGTTATTTCTGCTTTTTTAATTCCATTAATAGAGATATTATATAGGCTTGTCTGCCTATGTCATGAGGAATTCTGCTGCAAAAATCCATCTCTACACTGGCTAAAGCTGTTATATTTGGAAACATTGTTTAAATTGCCATAATGCCATTTGGAATGTTTTAGCCCCCTTTTAAAAATGGAATCTAGTGTAGGGATTTCACATGCCTTAAATTACATTCAAGACAGAAGAAATGTTTAAAATACATTGTCAGAAGAAAGCATCACATATTTGAAGAACACAAGTAGTTTGGTATATGCAAGGAAGAAGTGCATGCATGGAATCATGGGATAATGGCAAAAGGGATACATAGAAGCCAAATTATAATGAAAGTTTATGCTATTTTTTAATCATAGAGGAAATGGAGAGGCACCAAAGGACAAGCATGGTATGCTGTGATTTGCATTTTAGAAAAGTCTGTGGTGGTAGTGAAGAGGGTAAATTTGGGACAGTGGGAGAAAAATTAGATGACTATTGTAATAGCCTAGGAGAGAAAAGCTGGGGCATGAACAAAGGCGGTACCAATATCAAGAAAGATTTGAGAGACAATAAGCATATGTGGGCAGGGTAATTAGTTAGCTTTTGTGACATGTACCAAATGAGAGAAAGGGAAGCTGGGATAGATGTACTTGGGTTGTATACAACTAGATTTAC
Organism: Saimiri boliviensis; assembly: GCF_048565385.1. Taxonomy (NCBI): domain Eukaryota; kingdom Metazoa; phylum Chordata; class Mammalia; order Primates; family Cebidae; genus Saimiri; species Saimiri boliviensis. The sequence continues at coordinate 168,641,392 of NC_133451.1, read as the reverse complement.
CATTTAGCAAAATGGGGAATATAGGAAGAAGGAACAGATTTTGAAGGTGGAAGGATGGCAAGTTTATATTTTAATTTGTTGAGTTTATCATCTAGGTAAACAGCATTATTAGGCAGTTAGGAACATAAGTCTAGAACTCAGGAAAGATGATATATTTGATAACCATTCACTTATATGGGAATTGAATGCCATAGACACAAACAGGATCATAAAGGAAAATTGGAGATTGAAGGGCAAAAATAGACCAAGTAAGGAACATGGGCTTCGCTGAGGCAGAGAAGTGAGCTAAAGCTACAGAGAAGGAGCAACTGTAGAAAGGAATGAGAAAGGGGATCTGGAAAGACAGGAGAAAATATAGGAGATGGGGTTATCATAGGAAAAGCAGAGAAACATAGATCTTTCATGAGGAGAGTGGCCATAGATTAAGCAGAATAAAGATTAAAAAGTGCCAGTTTGATTTAGCAGTTATTAGTGGCATGGTAAAAGGAGCGTTAGAGGAACATTAGACATAGAAGCAAGATGATTGAGGTATTTAGAAATAAAGGGCCATGTTTGTAACTTAATCTCAAATGGTCCCGAAAAAGAAAAAAAAGCCTTATTATTAAAATGTTAATAATAGCTGAATCTGGAGAATGGATATAATATACAGGTACGTTTTATATTTTTCAAATCTTTCAACTTTTCTGAATTTTGAAAATTTATTTCCAAGTAAAAAGTTGAAAGATTACAGTAGACTAATGATTGCACAACAATGTGAATGTACTTAATACCCCTGAAGTGTATAATTAAACATAGTTAGAATGGTAAATTTTGTTACGTATATTTTACCACAATAAAAAAAACTTTAAGTGCATTACATACTTTTTCATATTAACTGAGGAAACCTATTGCAAAGTCCTTAGAGCAATGTGATTCTGATTATCAGAATCTCTATGACCTTGTGTTATGATAACAGGAAGCAAGAGAAGTAAAAAAAAAAAAAAATGAATTTTTGTCTGTCTTTCCAACCCTTTGCTGTGAATAGCATACCTAGAGGAAAAAATGAAAGTCTTAGTTTGGGTTTTGTTTTGTCTGTTTCAAGTGGACATGCTTGGTATTTATATTGCAAAAGATAAGGAACTAATGATGTATAGAGGGAGAGAAAGGCATGAAGAATAGAACAAAACAGTAATTGATGAAGACCCTTGAGGAAGGTAGAGTCAGAAGGAAATCAGGCAGAGAGAGGATTTCAATGAAAAGGATGGCAGCTTTTCTGTGATGATATTGAATAACGTGTATTTGTGTTAGGTAGAACAGTTGAAGTGTTTATATCTAATTGACTTTCTTTTCTCTATGAGGTATGGTTATCTACTGAGATAAGTATATAGTAGGTTGAGAGATTTACAGATCATACATAACAGGTAACAAAGGAATTACTAGGTCTTTCAAGAACTTTTGCCATTTGCTTTTCAAGTCTGTAATACTTGGCTTAATCTCAGTTTTTCCTACAAGTCAGGATTAGTTAATGCTGAGAGTACTGATCTGGGACATAACAAATAAGAGTTAAAGAAGTTGATAAGTGATTTAAAAATCTGTTAAGTCCTTATTTATTATTATATAAATAGTCTGTACTTCCACTTTCTTAATTGAAATATACTATCCTTAATGTTGTTACATCTTAGAATTAGTCAATGAAAAATTTTGTCAGAAGTGTTTGTACATATACTTAAGTTTGATAATTTTCTCTGGCCGGGCATGCTGGCTCACACCTGTAATCCCAGGACTTCGGGAGGCCAAGGTAGGCAGATCACAAACCCTCTACTAAAAATACAAAAATTAGCTGGTCATGGTGGTGCATGCCTATAGTCCCAGCTACTTGGGAGGCTGAGGCAGGAGAATTGCTTGAACCCAGGAGGTGAAGGTTGCAGTGGGCTGAGATTGTGCTACTGCACTCCAGCCTGGCAACAGAGCAAGACTCCATCTCAAAAATAAAATAAAATAAAATTTACCCTAAGATAATTTTGGCAAACTGCAGAGTTTGTTCATTTAAAATAAATACATTAGAAAGTATATTTAGAGAAAGAAGTACTTTTGTCAGCTGACTTTTTTTCTATATACATTAAACATTTTTTCTCTAAGAATTTCATAAACTGGTAACACATAATCTCTTCCTTTTCTGTGGCCTACCCAGCATCACCAAATAGCTACCTATATACTTTTTTAAAACTAAACTTTTGGGTTTGAAATTTACTTAATGTAGCAAATTAGCAATATTTGCTTTTCATTTAAATTATAATCCCAGTGAGAAAAGAAGTTATTGACTCCTGGTTTTTTATTTTGTAAAATCCCAAAATTTAGGTTTCAGATACTATAGATTATTACATATTAAAGTATCTTTCTACTCCTTTTAGTATATGGTAAATTTAGCCATAAATATTTATCTATTTAAAGTTCGCTGATTTTTCTAAAATATTCAGATTTTGTTCAAATATATTTTTATTATAAATTCAGTTATTGATTAGATTGTTGCTCTTGAATGTTTAGGGTTTGTAAATGTAGTATTACTATTATATTCTGAAATCTCATTATACAAGAGTGAAGATTACATTGTGCCAGCAGTTTGGTTTTATTGCTCACTCTCGCGCTGGCGCTCTCTCTCTCTCTCTCTCTCTCTCTCTCTCTCCATATATATATATATGGCTCTCTCTCTCTCTCTATATATATATATATATAGCTCTCTCTCTATATATATATAGCTCTCTATATATATGTAGCTCTCTCTCCATATATCTCTCTCTTTCTCTCTCTCTCTCTATATATATATGGAGATAGATAGATAGATAGATATAGATGGATATATGGAGAGGGAGAGAGAGAGAGATACACACACACACGTCTATTTTAAATGTAGGTCATTTTTTTCAGATGAAATAAATATTTTGATTTCCTGAATACTATGTTTTGGGTTTTCTTTTTGCATCCAGAATCAAAATTGGCATTATTAAAGTTTCTTGCCTTGATACTGAGCGTTTTTTCTGTGTCAAGTGTCAAAATTGGACCATCTTAGATTCGTGAATAACCTGGAGCCAAAATTCCTCATAAAGACACATGGATGTCTATGTCAGCAGAAGAGAAAAATAACATACCTATTTTTAAGTTAGTTGGAATTTTGAAGTCAGACCACTTGGTTGAATGCCTGCCACAGTGATATTAAAATTTCAAACATGTTCATAAATCTCTGCTGCCTCCTGCTGCCCACTGTATGAATAATTCATAAAATTAAAGAATTATTTAAGAATTATTTTTTATTGTTCGTGAATATTAAACTTGAAATTATGAATTGGCTAATAAGTGAAATAAACATGAAGTTAAAAATCACACTGAGTAGCAAATTACAATTTCAACTTAAAAATTAAGCTTTAAACATTGACAAGTTATTGATGTTATTTTTGGCATCTTATTACTTGTCACATCTCTTTTTAATCATAAAATAGCTGTTGAAAAGAATGAAAAAGTTTTTGAGCCCATGGCAGTATCTTGTTTACCCACAGTGATTTTTGGCAAAATTTTTGAGCCTCTGCCAGTATCTGGTTTATCCACAATATTTTTCTTAAGCATGAAAAATAATATATATTCCTTCTAGAGAGACTCGGGGATAAATTTTACTGCTGTTTAAACGTTTTATGAGCATGGTGCTTGTCGACTTGAGTCAGGTAGGAGGGAAAAATAAGATTTGTCTCAATTCTTACTTAACTTGTCCCTCACCACTGGGCTGGGAACGTGATAGGCAGAGTAGAGGTGACTGAAAAGAAGTAAAACTGTTTTTGAGGCCATTGTTTATTCTGCAGACCTTCGTTTGAATGTCTTTGTGTGCTAGATACTGTGCTAACTTCTGGGGAAATTTTTTTTAAAGGCACATATATAATCAGAGGGCTTACTGCAATTTAGTGGAAGTGTTAAATCTTAAATGAATGCCAGACTTATAGTTCCTCTCATTCTACCATCTTAAGTTTTATTATTTACTATATGAGCAACATTGGCATAGAGGGTATTAAATTCTTATACATATTGCATGACTTACATGACTCTTTCTTGGAAATTGCTTCCAAGATTTAACTTGCAGAGCCTGATCATAATCAAATATAGATTCTTTTTCCCCTATAGGGCAATACCTAAAAAGGTATCTAAGATAAAGAACACTTATTGTTTAAAAAATAAAGTTACTGCTTTAATAACTTTGATTTGTTTTCTTTGCAGTGTTCATAGATTTGGTGTACTGTAAAGTATAAGCAGGAGAATGAGAGCAAAATGAGATAAATGAACAAGATGAAAATGTCAACTGAAACTCTAGGAGAATGCAGAAAAACTTACTAGAAATGTTACAGAAGTGCAGACAATTAATTGACAGTTCATGCTAATGCCATGTATTTTGGTATCTTCTATGAGCATCAGCATGTTATTTGATGTTCATACCAGTGGTCTAGTTTCATCAGAAGGAGATTTAGTGTAATGACTATATATTAATGGCATAGTACAGTAGTAAAAGCACTAGCTTTGGTGTGAACCCTGGATTGGTTTAAATGCTCCTACTTACCAGTTACATAGAATATTGGTTAGGTCACTTAACTTCCCTGAGCCTCAATTTCCTCAGGTGTAAAAAGGGGAACAGTTGTGACTGATGTTTTAAAAGACAACTATTATCACCTAGAACAGTAGTTTTCAAACTTTTGGGCCTCAGATATCATTATAATCTTAATGGGTGTATGACCTTAAAGAGATTTTGTTTCTATAGGTTATGTCTATCAACATTTGCTAGATTAGACACTAAATCTTAAACTTTAAAAATATTTATTCATTTAGAGAATAATAAACCCAATATATGCTAACACAAATAACATTTTAAAATGAAAATTAACTATTGAAAACAAAAATTTATTGAGATGAATGGCATTGTTTTATGCTTTCAAATCTCAGTTAATGCCTGGCTTCATATAAGATGGCTGGATTCTTGTTTTTGCATTCAGTCTGTTACGTTTTCATGTATGAAGAACATCCATTTACATACAGATAATACAGTTGAAAATGGTAATATTTTAATAGCCTTTCCAAAAATTGTAGATATTCTTCGACACTACACTAATACCAAGTAGTCGTTTCTTTAATGCAGTGTGAAATCTGAAACCACAGTACTTAACTTTTCATCCTCCATTACATTAAAATGCATTAGTCTGTCTTGTACTTTGAATGGATATTTTACACATGCATGATTTTATAACATTCATGTATAGTCACTTAAACAATATTGGTTTGCTAAGTTATGCAGGCTTCCAAGTGTTGATACATTTCATTAATATCTTTCTAAAAACTATTTTTGTTAGTATCACCATAGATACTAACAGAAAGCCTTTATAAGTATTAGTTGCAAAACTCATGGTGGTGGATACAAATTTTCCAAAGTTCTTACTTTCATTTCAAAGCCTGAATTTTATCACCAGTAATAAATATTGCCAGTTGTTTTCCATGAAATGACAGGTTTATTATTTTCAAGAAAATGTCTGCCAGTACCCAAGTTTGAATAACCAAAGTTTGTCATCTTTTCAGGTGAAAGTGGTGTTCTGTGAAAAACCTGCTAAATTCTGCTGACAACTCAAACAATCCTATAAATGCTTTTTCTTGAAACAGCTGTCATGTTTGGTATTATCACAGCGAAAATGCTTTATGTATACTTCCCATTTCCTCACATAGAATAATAACAAGATGTGCAAATTAATAAAATAATTGTACTGCTTCAAGCATTCTTTAAATGAAACTGGCTTTAAAAAAAAAAACACAAGTGTATAGCAATGAAAAACAGTTAGTACATTTTAGTTATTGCCTTGAATTATGCCAGCAGTTTTATCCTTTATTGTTTTTGTACCATCAGTGTAAATGGCATCATAAACAGAAAGAAAAATAACATCTTAATATTATCATGAAAATAAGGCCGGGCGCGGTGGCTCAAGCCTGTAATCCCAGCACTTTGGGAGGCCGAGGCGGGTGGATCACGAGGTCAAGAGATCGAGACCATCCTGGTCAACATGGTGAAACCCCGTCTCTACTAATGGTGCAAAAAATTAGCTGGGCATGGTGGCGCGTGCCTGTAATCCCAGCTACTCCGGAGGCTGAGGCAGGAGAATTGCCTGAACCCAGGAGGCGGAGGTTGCGGTGAGCCGAGATCGCGCCATTGCACTCCAGCCTGGGTAACAAGAGCGAAACTCCGTCTTAAAAAAAAAAAAAAAAAAAAAAAATTATCATGAAAATAGTTTGACTTCATAGACCCCCTGAAATGGTCTTGGGGACCTCCAGGGTTCCAAGGCCACACTTCGAGAATTGCTAAACTAGAATAATCTTAAGACTTGGTACATATTGGGTATTCCATAAACTGTAGCTATCATTATTGTGGTGATGACTAAGATAGCTTTATGCAGTTTCCTACTTCTCATTTCTAACATAAACAGGTGTTCATCATAAGATGACGATGTTCACAAAGTAATTAAAGATACTTTTGTGCTTTGTCGATACATTGGTGCTTGTGACTCTTCTATCAGTATATGGTGTCCCAGACCCCTCATGCCTTAGTAAAGGAAAAAGCTCCCTGTAGACTTTCAGGTCCTCAGCTCTAAAGCACTTGCTTTCCCATAAGGGGGAATAAAAAACTTAGATAGTCTTAGGTAAACTTCTGTATAAATCCAAATGTCTTAGTTCCCTTTTCTTTTTCTTTCTTTTTTTTTTTTAATTGCATTTTCGTTTTTGGGGTACATGTGAAGAACATGCAAGATTGTTGCATAGGTACACACATGGCAGTGTGGTTTGCTGCCTTCCTTCCCCTCACCTGTATCTGTCATTTCTCCCCATGCTATCTCTTCCCACCTCCCCACCCGCCCATCCCTCCCCCATTTCCCCCCAACGGACCCCAGTGTGTAGTGCTCCGCTCCCTGTGTCCATGTGTTCTCATTGTTCAGCACCCGCCTATGAGTGAGAATATACGGTGTTTGATTTTCTGCTCTTGTGTCAGTTTGCTGAGAATGATGGTTTCCAGGTTCATCCATGTCCCTACAAAGGACGCGAACTCATCGTTTTTGATGGCTGCATAATATTCCATGGTGTATATGTACCACATTTTCCCTATCCAGTCTATCATCGATGGGCATTTGGGTTGGTTCCAGGTCTTTGCTATTGTAAACAGTGCTGCAATGAACATTCATGTGCATGTGTCCTTATAGTAGAATGATTTATAATCCTTTGGATATATACCCAGTAATGGGATTGCTGGGTCAAATGGGATTTCTATTTTTAGGTCATTGAGGAATCGCCACACTGTCTTCTACAATGGTTGAATTAATTTACACTTAGTTCCCTTTTCTCTGTCTCTAACCTTTAAAATAGTTTTTAGTTTTCAGGGTTTTGTTTGTTCAGTTGGGCCTACTTTATCTGTAGTCTGGACATCAATTTCCTTTAGTTGTATTAAAGTTTAGAGGACAATAGTCATTTTTATTAGAGCTGTTTTAGTTAAGGTCATATTTTGTAGAGAGAAATCCAAATGTAGATAATGCTTTACTCTGAATATTAATATTATTAAAGGCTCTCCAGTGAATTCTCCTAGACTCGTTGTTCAGAGGGAAATAGAACTGCTATATGTTATGTGTTGCCACATTGGCCTTTAGGCCCTAATCAATAGCTAGCTGTAATTAAAAAGAGAGAGAGGAAATGGTTAATTTGGTGTCTAAAATCTTATGTAGCAGGCTTAGAAGTATGAAGATACTTGGAAGTAACAAAAGTCACACTGTAAATTAGTATAGTTTTTTCATAAGACTTCATTAAAATTAAATTCGAAAACTGGTGCCTATTAAATGTCAAAACCAGGGGATCAATTAAGTATCAATTATAAGGAGGCAATATGGGATCATGGTTAAGAGCACATACTTTTGAGTCATACAGATGGAGTTGTATATATATATATAGCCATATATATATTTAACCAAGGTTTTATATATATATATATATAAAACCATATATATATAAAACCATATATATATATATATATATATATATATATATGGTTATATAACCTTAGGTAAGTTACTTAACCATTCTAAGCCACTGTTTTCTCATCTCTAACATCAAGATGATAGTGTTCTTTATAAGGTTATTGTAAAGATTAAATGAAATATCCACTTTTCACAACTTGAGTAAGCAGTCAATAAATGGTAGCTAATTAGTAGTTGTATATTCTATATGCTGTCTTAGTAACCTCCTACCAATTTTAATTCAGTTTAAGTTCCTAATATTCCTATGAGGTAGGTAAAATGGACTATCATCCCATAATATAAATGAAAACTGAGATTTTAAGAAGTTAAGAGGCTTGTTTCCCTACCCATAATTAGTGAGTCCAAACTTCAGCCCAAGCCAGCAGTCTTCAAATGTGGGTTTTTTCCACCGTAACACTTTGTCAGTAAAGATCGTATCTCATGTAACAGGGGAAACATATACACAGATCTGCATCACCAAGCAGGAACAGCACTATTCTGTCATTGATGACACCCTCCAGTGATGATAAACTGAAGAAATTTTGTACAAAGTATTCAAACAAGAACTGTTATTTTGAGTTGTCTTAAAGAATTCACTTTTATTTAATTGGAAGAGAATTACCTGTTTATAGTAAACTTTATGTATCTATAAAAATATAAATGAAATAAATTCTATAAGAATTTAAATAATTTTGTTTTCCTCATCTCTCCTCCCCATCCCACCCTACCCTAGGCTTTAGAAAAGAACTCAAGAACTTGGAAGCAGGCTATAAATCTCATGAGTTCCACCCAGAATCACATTTACAAATAAAAAATCATTTGATAAGGTAACTGTAATTTTTTTCCCTAAGTACATGTATTATAGGCACATTGTTTAACAGAAGGGCATAAATATTTATTATTACTTTGAAAGCAATGGGTCTACAGTATTAGGATGCCTTTCTTATTGGGAATCATTAATAGAATGTGGATCTAGGAGAAAGTGTACAAAGTACCAGATACAGTATCTGATTATCTGTTTCAATGCTCACAGCATTCTTATGAGGTAGGTGGTATTTTACAAGAGAAAATTTGAAGCTTAGATTAAGTAATGTGACCAAAACAATTGAGCTGAGATTTGATTGGAGCTCCATCTACCTAGCAAAGCCTCAACTCTCTTTAACCATTGCATTCTAATTCAATTCATGTAATTCATATGAGAAGAATAATTTGCAATACAGTATCATTTACCCTTACCTTAGAAGGTAACTATTACCTAAAGGTAATCATTATTTCAAACTAGTATACAGCAGGGTGTGGCATGGTAGCACATGTCTGTAATCATAGCTACTGAGGAGGCTGAGGCAGTAGGATCACTGGAGGCCAAGAGTTTGAAGCCAGCCTAGGCAACATAGCAAGAACCCCACCATAGCGAAATAAAATAATTAGCGTACTATATTGCTACATATCAAAATTTAAATATGCTACCTCTGTTGCCTTTAAAGTTTGGAATCTTGGCAAGGAGATGTTTTAGGGTATTGTTTAACTGTTAACACTTTCCTCAAGTTCTACATTTTGTCACAAATAAATGTAATTTTAGTGTTGTCAATTGAAGTGAGTTTTTAAAATTACATTTGTAATTATTAGAAATGGGATTCTGGTAATGATGGGTGTTTCTGGTAAACACACATATTCTGACATAAAGATTTTGGATTTGGAGAGAGTTGAAAATGTTAATGGTTGCAAATATCTTTCCATTTTTGTGGTTTCGTTATAAAAAAATATGAACTGTATTTGGGGAAAATCAAACTACAAAACACATGCTTATTTTCTCCTAGTTTCACATATTTGCATAGGGTGTTCTAGCTTTGTTTTTATTTTCATATTCCAGATCATGTGTACATGAAACCAATGGAAAGTTATTTCCTTCATCCAGTCTACAAATACCCGAGGATCATAATACAAGAGAACATATCCACCAGTCAGAAGAACAGAAACTGGAAAAAACAAATGAAGGCAAATTTTCTGAGTTGCTTAATATTGAAAATCCTGAGAGAACAGGTTTGCCTTTTTGTGCTGTTAACTCTGCTTCTAGGAAGAGACTGAACAGAAATGAACCTTCTTTATTATGGTCTTCACACCCAAGAACTGTTGGGTTAAAGCCAGACACTGCTCCTCTCAACCAACAGCAAAATATGGATCAGTGTTACTCTGAGGACTCTCTATCCACAGAATGTATAAGTCAGTCAGCCTGCAGATCTGATGGGTGTCAGATGCCAAAACTTTTTTGCCAGAATCCACCACCCCCTTTGCCACCAAAGAAACATGCTATAACCAGCGTGCCACAGTCAGAGAAAAGTGAATCTACACCTGATGTCAAACTTACAGAGGTGTTTAAAGCTACTTCTCATCTTCCGAAACACAGTTTAAGTACAGCTTCAGAACCAAGTTTAGAAGTGAGTAAACATATGAATGATGAAAGACATAAAGAAACGTTTCAAGTGAGAGAACGTGTTGGCAACACACCAAACTGCCCATCCAACTCCTCAACTAATGATTTTCAGGCAAACTCAGGTGCCATTGTTGATGCCTTTTGCCAACCAGAACTAGACTCTATTTCTACCTATCCAAATGAGACAGTTTCATTAACTACCTATTTTTCAGTTGATAGCTGCATGACAGATACATATAGATTGAAATACCATCAGAGGCCCAAGCTCTCTTTTCCAGAAAGCAGTGGCTTTTGTAATAATTCACTATCTTAGAGTGTAAAAGGGCTAGGACCTGTGTTACATAATAGTCTTGGTTCAAGCTGCCCTTCTGAACAAAGATACAAACCTAGCATACATTCTAATAGGTAACTGGTAAAACTGACACGAAGTTTTACTTCTCAGAGGCCATTTAAATATAATAGGAACCTACTGACCAAACCTAGTGATACATAAAATTAAAGCCCATGGTATTTTTAAAGTTGTTAATCACTATACATGTACGTGTGTGTGTGTTTGTATCTGTGTATACACATATATAACTTTATGATCAATTTATTAGGTATTTTAGAAATTGCCTTTGAATAGTCTTGGCAAGCCATTAAAAACAAAATTAGGGAGATGTAATAATTCATTTGCCATATTTGAATAAAAATTAAATTTGTCCCTCTTATTTTGTGACCAGTAGACCTGCAAGTATTAAACTAACCAGTATTCATGTGTGGAGATTATTATAAACTATGCTAATTGAGAAGTACTAGGTGATACATAGCTTGGTACTTTTTTGTCAAAGAATTATTTGCTTTATGAAGAAGCACTTTCTAATGGGTAACCAGAAAAGGGCTTCACCCATTTGCTTTTGACTTCTATGATAGTCTACTGCATATGATCCCTTTAAGTGTCTTTAAAAAAATGACTTATGAATTTGATAGTATTTGGGAAAAAAATGCCTTAATGATTAACAATTTGTAAATCTTCAGGATCAGATGGAATTTTGCTCCTAGAACTTTTGTTTTCAGAGTATCTAGTTAAGATAAATTAGGCCTTTGACTATTACAGGTATTCATAAATATTACTTTAGCCATTTAAGTTAAAATACTTAAACTTTAGTATATTTATTTATCTCATTACTTTTTTTTCTAATTTTATATGAAATGTGAAAGGTCTTTATTTTGTTTTACTTTGGGCTGCTGACCACCAGTGTTAGGAATTAATATAGGGCCCCCTCTTATTGGGAATGTCATAGTAACTGCGTACATTTTCTTTGCTATATTACCTGCTTATAGGTTGTCAACCCATTTTATTTGAATTTGAAAATCTATCTAGGTTTCCAGATTAAATTTCTGCCTTTCACATATAGAGTTTAATTTTAATGAATGTTTAATTAGAGTAGCCTTCTCTTTTGTTCTACTCTGAACAAATAGTAATTTTACCCCAAGTACTTTTCATGAAGAGGGCTTTGAAAATTAAATGAATTTTTATTATAATGGTAACTTATGAGTAAAAATAAGTTACTTTGCCTTATTTCATTAGTTATTTTATTTTGTACCATGCTGGTAAACTGATTGCGGTTTAGAATGATTTTATGTTTACTCCAGATAACTGAGAAGCAGAACTAGTTTTCTGTACATTCCTAAATGGATAAACCTCATAATTCAATAAACTAGTAAATTTAGCAACTTGACTGATTCCATGAATCTTGTTAAAACATTCTAAAATTCCGTAAATAATTTAATGTGAATACTGTTAAACAGAAAATAATTGCTTACAAAAGTCTAACTTCACCCAGTTACCAGGTCTTGGGCAAATTTTATCTTCGACCTATAGTTTTTACTAGCCTTTTTTAACCATAATAGTGAGTGATAATTATAGTCTCATTAGAAATACTTGAATGCCAAATTTTATCTTTTAAGAAAGCTTATTTTTAACATCATTTTTTAGTATGGAGAGTTTGTAAATAATGTAAAGTTTGTAAACTTGTATTTGATATATCAATGTTTTTAATTACTGCTTTTATAACATTGTAAAATACTAGAAACATGGGCTTCAAGTTTTTTAATAGCTTTCAGAAAGTTTGTGTGTTTTTTTTCTATTTGGTTAAGATGTGAGTTGGAAATGTATTATTGGAAACATTTAAACTAATTTCTTTATTTAACAGCAGTTTCAGAGATTTGTCTTTTCAACTTAGAGTTGTAGACATCAAATAGAAATGTTGTTTTGCCTCTTTTAAGTACTGTCCAGTTGAAACCTCCTGAATCATTATGTACTGCTACACAAACTAGAAACTGACTATTTAATGTTGAGTCAATGCTCCAAATACAAATATATATATATATATATATACACACACACTAATCATTTTATTACATGTAAAATTTTTACATTTAGGGTGCCTATTTATTTTTACAGATGTTTTCATCCGGTTATAAGCTTATTATAACTTTGTAAATAATTCAGCCAACAATTGTAAAATACTTACCTTCAGAATGTTATATTTTCATGTGAAATCAATTTCTAGCTCAAAAAAAATTTAAGATAAACTGATTTTTAAGTTTATATGGTTGGACTTCTCTTTGCATTCATGAAATGTGTGTCACTCTCCCCTAATGTGGATTATTATGGGACCTGTTAAGTCAAGGGTACTTGGAATTTCTCTGATCACAAAACATATCTATCACAGGAGGGCCTAAGAGTTAAACTCCAACAAGGTTTAAAGCACAGCTCCTTAGAAAAGGAGTTGGCAAATTTTCTGTAAAGATAGAAAGCAATTTAGGCCTTGTGGACCATAATATATCTGTTAACAACTACTCAACTCTGTAGTGTGAAAGCAGCCATAAACAATATGTAAATGAATGGGCATGGATGTTTTCCAGTAAAACTTTGTCAACACTGAAATCCAGATTGCATATATATTTCATGTCCTGAAAGTCTTTTTTTCCCCCAATCAATTTAAAATGTAAAAACTATTCTTAGCTCACAGGCTGGTCTCCAAATGTACTCCCATTACCACTAATGGATTGAGTATTTGCAGCTCTTTACATCCTAAAACATTCAAGTTATGCCCCTTAAAAACTATCCCTTGCAACTGCTAATAAGCCAATTCATTTCAAAAGAAACTACTAAAATAATCATTTCATTTTATATGAAATTGTGTGAAATTTACAGAAGAATTTATCAGAGTAGTCACATTGATTTTCTTCTGATGTCTTTTTTTTTTTTGTCTTGTTATCTTAGCAAGTTTGCAACTTTTCTTGGTGTCCCATTTATCTACTTCTTAAAAGCCTTCAAAGTGTGGGCAACGTAAGCAGTCACTACTTGAAATGGCACAGTTTAATGGTAGGTACAATTTCTTACCATCTGTAGGAAAGATTCAACCTTTATATGCCATCATTTTAAAAATACCATTTACAGTCATGTCATATTACTAAGTTAGGGTTCTCCATAGAAAGAAAACCAACAGAAAAAAAATATATATATAGAGAGAGAGAGAGAGAGAAAGAGAGAGAGAGAGAGAGAGACATATAGAAAGACATTTATTTTGAGGGGTTGGCTCTTGTGATTATAGAGGCTGAGAAGTCCCACAGTCTGCTGCCGGCAAACAGTAGACCCAGAAAAGCTAATAGTATAGTTCTAACCCAAACCCAAAGGTCTGAGAACCAGGGGCCTTGGTCTGTGTATGAGAGCCAGAGAATCAGGAGAACCAATGTCCAGGGATAGAACATGGATGTCCCAGTTCAAGCAGAGGAGAGAGAATTGCCCTTCCTCTGCCTTTTTATTACAGCCAGGACCTGAAGGGATTGGATGACACCCACCCATAGTGGAGTGGGTGGCTCTTTTTTATTGTCTACTGATTCAAATGCTAATCTCTTCTAGAAACACCCTCATGGACAAACCCAGAAATCTGAGCATCTCCTAGGATAATCAAGATGACATATAAAATAAACCTTCACACCAAGATCTCTCCATCTTCATTATACCAGAAATTTTCAGAATATCTGATAGTTGTGGTAGTTGGCTGATTTTAGGCTCAAAAAGATAATATGAATTATGATTGGAAGTCTGTGTGTGACCTAACAGTAAACTATGTGAGAAACATAGACACACACACACACACACACACACACACACACACGTTAATCACCTCACAATCTCACCACCAGTTGTTACAATAAAACCAGCTATATATGTAAACATTTATTAGACAAAACCATTAGCAAGCAGTGCAGAAACAGTTCATACAATCGATTTGGTGCTCAGTGAAAAATCCCAGTTCTGTGTTCCTATAGCTGTTTCAACCATATCTTCCATAAATGGTTCTCTTTAGGTTGATGCAAAAAAACCCTGAAGGTGTAATTGCTAACTTTATAGTCAGCATCAGGCAATTAAAAATCTCCAAAATCAATTCCAGACTTTTCTGAAAGGTAGGAAGATACACAGAGAATTTACCATATCTTACAGTTTAAAAGGGAGGGAAATATCCCCAAAATATTTAAGACAGTTTGCATATACTGAATGCAAGTAATTTCAAGAGCCCACTTCTACTATTCCTCATGTAAAACCTTTAGGGCTAAGAGAAATATATATTTTTTGAGACAGGGTCTCACTCTTTTGCCCAGATTTGAGTGCAGGGCCCCATCTTGGCTCACTGCAACCTCCACTTTCCACCTTCAAGAAATTCTCATGCCTCGCCCTCCCAAGTAGTTGAGACTACAGGTGTGTGCCAACAGGCCTGGCTAATTTTTTGTATTTTTTAGTAGAGACAGGGTTTCACCAGGTTGGCCAGGCTGGTCTCAAACTCTTGACCTCAAGTGGTCAACTGCCCTTGGCCTCCCAAAGTGCTGGGATTATAGGTGTGAGCCACTGCACCCAGCCAACATTTTCTGTTAGTTACTACAGCTTAGAATAGCTGCTATGGGATTGCGGCCTTTTTGATTAAATACTAGCTGATCAACCCTTGAATATAAATTCTTGTTTTATAGCATTTAGATTTAAATATAACGTAAGTTCCATGGAGTCAAGAATCCCTTTTTGTTTTGTTCACTGCTGTGTCTAAGATAATGCCTGACTCAAATATTTGTTGAATGAGTAAATATGCTGACTTTGCTGAAGTATTTAAGCAAGTCACAGACATTATAAAAATAAATGTTTTGGCCACAAGCATACTTAATGCAAATAAATCAAAGTGATTTATTAACAGTAATAAAAAATAGGTTTGAAACACATAGGAGGCTCAAGAGTTTAAAAGGAAAAAAGGGGGAGATACCCAGGTAAGAGGGCGTGCATGCTAGCTTTCCAATACTTTCATACTACCTATTTTTGCTAAGACTGTATAAATCTGTTGCCCATAACCTATCTTTTCAAAATAGAGTCCAACGAAACCTAAAAATTTAAACTGGAACTTAGAGCCAGTAAATACACCAGGGGCCTACATTTTCCGTATATCTTATTTTTATACAGCCTCTGTGCAATCTATGAATACTTTGTTCCCTCTCTCAAAATCTTTCCCTGCTTTTGAATAACTTACTTTTGAATTCATATAAACATTCGCTTATGAGTCACCATATTCCTTGCATCATATTAAATCCTGAACAACTCTTAAAACATTAAAAGAAAGACATTACTATATTTCTTAATGAATCCACAAAACCTTTAAGTACAAATGTTTTTCTATTCAGCCCCTGTAAAGCCATCGGATGTTTCAAACGTTTTTAAACATGAACCAAAGGGTTTAATTTTAACAACTTAGTGAGGAATGAATGAAATCCTACCAATTTAATAGAGTTCTGCAAATTAGTAACAAAGTATAAAATGAAAGGAAGGGTCCCTTGGAGATTTGGAATTCTTCTGTTGAGAGTCCTGTCTTCTTTATTCAAGACGTTTGTAGCCATTTTCAGAATTCACTCAAGAATGAACTTCTTAATATAGGTATCACCAAATGAGTCTGTAAAAAGCAAGTATTTGTCAGCAATATTTGCTTTATCTTCCCAGTTTAACACTTCATGCCTACTTCAGAAAATCTTGTTTTCATCACTTGTCTATTCCTAAATGATTTACATATTGATTTAAAAAAAAAAGCCTGGAACATTTCAGGTAAGGCCTCCATTTTCTATCCAGAGCTGAAAACCCAGGTCATAAACACATACACACACACCCCACTGTATTTGAGATCAGTCTCCACCAAAATAGGGAGGGAGAGTGAAACTCCCTTTTTCAAACAAATTGCTTGACAGAGAATTTTATTAAAATCCCTATCCCTTTAGCCATCCTCCCCATTCATCCCTCTGCCTTCCCTGCCCCCTGCCCCCGACTTTGAGACAGGGTTTTGCTTTGTCACCCAGACTGGAATATAGTAGCGCATTCACAGCTCACTGACGCCTCGACCTCCCCAACTCAAGGAATCCTCCTGTTTCAGCCTCCCAAGTAGCTGGGACTACAGGCGTGAGCCACTGTGCCTCGTCCTGTCTTCTCTTACTACACCAAGTAATCATACAGTGAGGCCTAAGACTCCCAAATCTTTGTGAAAATACAGGGATGGGGGATGGGGATTGGGCAAAAGTGACTTGTCTATGAAGCAGTGAGAATTTCAGAAGTAACTCATCGTGACTAATGAGTTAACTTACAGTGAGTGAACAATCAATTCCAAAGTCCAATAGAGCTGTCTAGATGGGCTACACTGCTTTTCTCCCATAGGCGCCCTCTTTGATCTCACTGCTTCTCCTTATCACCATCTAACTCCATTTGGTATCTGCTTCCTCTGCCCTATTCTCTAAGTTCCCTTCCTTTACCCTCTGCCAGAATTGTCTTTTCAGAGTGAGTAACGATGAAAATGGAGAGCATGGATTTTACAAGTGAACTCTACAGAATTTTGTGACTTGGTGTTTTAGGATATGTGGGTGTGTGTAATAAAAAGGCAAAAGTGTCTCGGGTTTCTGGGAGGTAACGTTGGATAAAGTTGGCCTTTACTCTAATGAGAACACTGAAAGGCAAGTAAATCTGGGTAAGAAGCTGCTAAGAGTTCAGTTTTGGACATGTTAAGTTTGAGACGGCTGCGTGGTCTGCTCATGGTCAAACATAGCTTTCTGTGGGCAGTTACAACTGCCAGGCAACACGCAAATCACTACGATCTCAATCTTCACTACACCCCTATGACCTGGTGACTACCGGCCCCAAATGACTGATGAAAAAATAAAACTCCAAAAAGCAAAATAACTTCTCCGGTTGCTTCATGGTGCTGCAGGAACTCAAGCCTATCTGGTTCCATTCCAAATCATGAGAAAATATGACGCGAAGTTTTCTCCACACTTCTTTGGAGACTCCCATGGACCGGCCAAGGAAGGACATTTCGCCCCTAGTCCTCCTCCCCACGCACCCGACTGCGCCACTCACCAACCGTGTCATCTTGGACGTACACAAACTCTCTGCAATTCAGTCTCCTCCCCGCCCAAAACAGAGCAAGGGCTCTCTAAGATCCTTACCACTCCAATTCTGCATTCAAGATACTCACCATGGCAAAAAATACACGAAGAGAAATACCACCGCGTCGAAAAGGATGAAGAGCCAGAGGTCCAACCAGTACGAGTGTTTAGGCAGCCCGTTTGCCCCGGACTGAGGCCGCACAGCGAGGCTCTGCCTCCCTGCCTCGCTCTGGCCTCGCCGCTCCCGGGGACCGTCTCGACCATCACCACCCGGTGCGTCCACCTCCATCTCGCTCCTGCAGCTTCGTAACGACCCTAAAACCTGAAAATGCCTCGGTTCCCGGACTTCGGTGTTCGCCGCACCGGAAACTAAGCGGAGTCCCACCGCCCGCGCAGTCCGCCGCGCCCCAGCTTCCGGAATGCCCTCTGAGCCTACCCATCCCAGCGCGCAGGCGTGCGGCCCGACTCTCCGCGGCCTACGTGACGACCGGCCTCACGCGCGGCCTGAGCCCGGAAGCTATATTGATGGGCCCGCCCACTTCCGCCTCGCGGCCTCCCAAGCCGAAAGCTGGTTATTCAGGTTTCGCTGGAGGAAATACACTCTCCTCCCACGGAAAGGCCGGTTCCTGTCCGGTGATGGACTCCTCTCTGGAACTGCCCAAGGGATCCTTATGCTAACGCGTTAGGAAGGCCCCCTCTGGAGGATTTTGTACCGTGTCTAGCGTTTTACACTGACTTTGTGAAACAGCACTAATGAAGTGGACGTCCTGCTCACGGGCCTGAGTTTCTAAACGGGCGGGACAGCAGCATGTGAGCATTTTGCAAGTACTCAATGGAAGTGAGTTTAAGAATAACCCAGCGGCGCCGCCTGTGATTCCAGCACTTTGGAAGCCGAGGCGGCCAGATCACCTGAGGTCAGGAGTTCGAGACTAGCCTGGCCAACATGCTGAAACTCTGTCTCTACTAAGAAAAAAAAAAAAAATGAGTCAGGCGCGGTGGCGGGCGCCTGAATCCCAGCTACTCGGAAGGCTGAGGCAGGAGAATCGCTTGAACGCAGGACTTGGAGGCTGCAGTGAGCCGAGATCGCACTACTGCACTCTAGCCTGCGCCACAGAGGAGAATGAAAAGTTATTTCAGTTTGAGTGAGCCTTAGCAAGAATAGAATGCTAGCAGGAAGAAAATGACCCATACTGTCTGGATTTTACCTGGTGGGTCCAGTTTCAAATATTCTTTCTTGTCACAGTATGAATCCTGAATTTTTCATAAAATATGCGCACCCAGACATATAAGTGGTTCTCTTGGTGACTAAATGCAGATAAGACTCTGTAATTGTATTTTTACAGAAAGTCATTAAATCGTCACAAAACCTCTTTGAAGGGGGTAGTACTCCGTTTTATAGAATTAGAAAACGAGACACAAAAGGAGTGAATTGTCTAAGGTTACTAAAAAAATTATAAAACCTAAAGTTAACTCCAAATCCAGCATTCTTAAAGCTGTTCCATAGCTTCCTATCCCTGCTCCATTTGCCTCCAAATCAATTGTCAAGATTTAGCGACAAAGATAGTATATAACCTTTAAAGAAAAATGCCACCGTCTGTTTCTTCAATGAAAAATGCTTTGTAGATTCTGGGATGAGAGGGGCCATTACCTGAGAATTAATTAGATAATGTGCTGTGACTCAGATTGTCTGATGGTAGTAGACAAAGAAGACCCTGGGCTTAAATGCCATTGAATCTTTATAAAAATTAGGAAAGGCAAGTGAACAGTTGCTCCTACCAGAGATGGAAGCCTTCTTGCTGACAAGGTAAGATCAATTACTCCTAGGTATTGAAGTAGGATTGATAAAATTTTTTTGTAATTATTAATGTTGAAGAAGCATGACAAACTGAACAAGTCTTGAAATGGTTTTTTAAACTTGTCTTTGACACAAGCTCATACTTATTGTGAGGAAATGCTGATAGTATGGTCTGATCTTGAGTCAGGAGTGTCTGTCAGACTTGGAAGAGTAATTAATGTAAATAAGGTGGGATTATTTAAACCAAATTCAGTTGAAAGATTCTATTTTCGACTTTACCCTACTGATTGTTGACTATTCCACATTACAAAAATGAGTTCAGAGTGTTGTAGCTGGTCTTGAACTACTAACCTCCGATGAGCCTTCTGCCTCAACTTCTTAAAGTGCTGGGATTATAGGCATGAGCCACTTTGCTCAGTTGGCATTTGCCATTTTCAAAACAATTTAAATTTTAAAAAGTACTGTACTGAAATCCAGGTTCACCGTCAGTCATGCAATACCTCTGCACTCGTCCAGTCACCTTGAACTTTCTACTTCACATGTTCAAGTGAAAACTATGTACCAGGGACTACAGATTGAATCATTGGAATGCAACCATGATCCAACACATCCATAATTCTGTCAGCACAATTAATCTGATTGGGCTGGGGCAGAGAAGGCAGTATATGAAAATGCTATAACAGGCCAAAGATAGCTAAGTGTTTTTAAGAAGATGTTACAGATCTTCTGAACTTCAAGTGCAGTAAGTTCTCAACAGGCAGATCATTAATTTGGCTTTAACCCAAGGGATAATGCAAGTTTTTTATGTAGCTCTCAAGCCAGTATGTCCATGTAATAAAGCATCCTCATGAGCAACCTAGGAATTAAACTAATTTTATAGAATAACCAATCCAACAGTAGAGAATTTGGTTATTTTAATTTTCATCTGGAAATACATGTGTTTATCTTATTCTTTCTCATGTTAACTTCATCTTTTCCTCCTTTTCAAATTGGGTACCTGTCCAAACAGTAACCCTGTTGATTGGCACCACAGGTTATTTCTCCAACTTCTGGGTCATTTTATTCATTTGTTGTTACTGTTCTCTTCCTTTTTTTTTTTTTTTCTGAGACAGAGGCTCACTCTGTCGTTGCCCAGGCTGGAATGCAGTGGCTCAATCTTGGCTCACTGCAACCTCTTTTTTCTTTTTTTTTTTGAGACGGAGTCTTGCTCTGTCATCCAGGCTGAAGTGCAATGGCATTATTTTGGCTCACTGCAACCTCCTCACTCAGTTCAAGCGATTTTCCCTGCCTCAGCATCCTGAGTAGATGGGATTACAGATGTCCGCAACCACGCCCGGCTAATTTATGTATTTTTAGTAGAGGCAGAGTTTTGCCATGTTGACCAGGCTGGTCTTGAACTCCTGATCTCAGGTGATCTGCCTGCCTCGGTCTCCTAAAATGCTGGGATTACAGGCTGAGCCACCGTGCCTGGCCTGTTCTCTTCTGTTCTTACTCCTTTGTATACCTTTGGTAGTTTTCTTTGTTTGAGAGTTGTATTATCTGCTGGGCACTGTTGTTCATGCCTGTAATCCCAACTTTGGGAGGCCAAGGTGGGTGGATTGCTTGTGTCGAGGTATTCGAGACAAGCCTGAGCAACACAGCAAAATCCCATCTCTACAAAAAGTAGAAAAGTTAGCTGGGTGTGGTGGCACACCCCTGTAGTCCCAGCTACTTGGGAGGCTGAAGTAGAAGGATTGCTTGAGGTCAAGGCTGCAACGAACTGCGATCGTTCCACTGCACTTCAGCCTGAGCTACAGCAAGATCCTGTTCCCTCCCTGCTCTAACAAAGAAAGAATTGTACTATCATTATAACTAGGTTGCAGCTTCTCTTTTATCTTCATCTTGGTCTTTAGATGTTTCCACCTTTATACCCACTATTAATCTGGCTCCACTCTACTCAGCCAACCTGGCGCCCAGCAAACATTCTTTGCTCCAGTCAGAGTGCTTTCATCTATCTTCCTCATGGAAACTGTTCTCTTGGCCTCTGCGCTTTGGTGCATGTTGTTCCTGTTAAACTGGAATGCTTTCTCATCACTCTTAAATCCTACTCATCCTTGGGGGCCCAATTTAAGTACCAATTTCATAAAGTTTCTTTCACTACAGTTCACATTGATCTCTCCATTCTTGGTATTTCTAACATACCAATTGTGAAAACCTCACATTTAACTTGTCCCTAACTTCTTTCTATGTCATGTTTTCTTCATGGGAGGAGGGTTATTTTCTCAAGATCAAGGCAGTGAGGGAAGTGTTTGTTTCCATAGTTTTTGTCTTCCTCTAGAACCTATTATTTGCTTCTACATTCTGTAATGGCCTCCTATTAATGGGGCTATGTATTAGACTGGTCATCTTTCAAAATTTCCCTACCTCTGACTCAGAAAATACTGAAATTTTCTTGATACTGTCTGGCATATTGGCTTGCTTTCTAGCAATTTTACGTAAACTTTCTCCCCTTTTAGAGTATTAAGTTTTGTTCATTTGTTTTGAGACAGAGTATTGGTCTATCACCCAGGCTTGAGTGCAGTGGTGCTCTCAGAGTTCATGGCAACCTTGAACCCCTGGGCTCAAGCAATCCTCCCACCTCAGCTTTCTCGGTAGGCAGGACTGTAGGCACACACCACCATGCCAGACTTGCTTTTTATTCATGTTTATTTTTGTAGAAATGGGGTTTCACTATGTTGCCCAGGCTTTTCTCAAAATCCCAGCCTCAAGTGATCCTCCTGCTTCAGCCTCTCAAACTGCTGGGATTACAGGCATGAGCCACTGAGCCTGGCAAATATTATGTGTTCTTTAAAGGAGAGACAGCATTTTTGCCATCTTTGTAATCTCCACAGCCCTTCAAATAGTGTCTTCAACATGGAAGATATTAAATATTTATTAAACAATTTTTTTTTAATATTCTGCAACACAATCCAGGTTAAAAAAAAATACTTGTTAAATTGTGTGTTTTAGAACATAATAGTGTATAATACCAGTGAGATCTAACACTATTGAATTATACTGTCAGTAGGGATACTTTCTGAGAATTTTTGAAGTACTAGTAATGGATATGTGCCAATTCTTTCCCCCTTTACGGATTTTCCTTCTTTAGTTTCAGTAAATACTTTTTAATACCTGCTGTGTGTTAGACATTGTCCAAGGAGCCATAAGAGATACAGAATGCAATTTCAACCAATTCATTAAAAGTACTGACTGAGGATGTATAACAGAGCAATGAAGTTTTCAAACAGTATCACAGAGCATGGGGTTCTGCATAATGATTTGGTATTTGGAAGGCTGAGCAGAACTGGCTGTGAACATACTAGTCAGATAAAATTACAACTGTTTCTGCTATTTACTTAGACATGTACAAACAGACTTCAACCATAAAAACTTAGTTTTGTTTATATTTTAGAGTTTCATACAAGATTTTATTTCAAAACAAAGCGTCCTGCTTTTAAATGTTTAAAAACAACTTCAGTAGAGCAGAGCTTAACTAGTAGGCACAAAAGACAAAGATGTTGAAACCTACAACTTTGAAATTTTATTAGGCTAATCATCAGCAATCAACCTGTTAATTTGTTTTATAGGAAGGTGTTAGAGGGGCAGTCATTGAGGATGGAGATTGAAAGGTTAGGCAATACATGACATGTTCTCATCTCATAAAATTACAGGTTTCCAAGCATAAAAAACCTGTGCTTGGAATTAAAACCTATGCTTGGAATTAAAAAGTTGTTAATTTAGAATAAATAAATAGATGCTAAGGTGATCATTGCTATATATAAAATATTGACCAGAATTAGACTTATAAGTGTGACAAATGTAACCATGTTGATAGCAGTTATCCTTGGAGATGAGATCACAGATAGTTTCATTCTTTGTGCTTTTTCATATTTTTCAAATTTTCTCAATGGAAACGCATTTTATTAACTAGAAGTTGGAAATTTTTTTGAAAAAAGTAAATTAGAAAATAAGCAAAAGAGGCCAGGAGCGGTGGATCACGCCTGTAATCCCAGCACTTTGGGAGGCTGAGGTGGGTGGATCATCTGAGGTCAGGAGTTCGAGACCAAGCTGGCCAACATGATAAAACCTTGTCTACTAAAAATAGAAAAATTAGCTGGGTGTGGTGGTGGGTAACTGTAATCCCAGCTGCTAGGGAGGCTGAGGCTGGAGAATCGCTTGAACCTAGGAGGTAGACGTTGCAGCGTGTGGAGATCACGCCACTGCACTAAAGCCTAGATGACAAAAGCTATACTCCGTCTCAAAAAAGAAAAAGAAGCAAGAGATAGTCTACTTCAAAATCATTATTTAACTATTTCTGATGTCAGATCACTGGCAGTAGACACATAAGTATCAAGGGGCTTTAATGATTTGTAATGGTGCTTTTTAAACTAAATTTCATCGAATCCTGTGATTCCTCGGGGATTACTCAAGAACCAACATGGAACGGAAGAGATAGATGCAGGGAATGTGGCTTAAGGCCTCTACTGAAGAAGCTCAGCTTTCTTGTTCATATCTATAAATATACCTGTTGGAGAACAGATTGACTGTTTTTTTGTTTTGTTTTGTTTTGTTTTTGTTTTTCCTGTTCTAGTGAAAGCTAGTATCAAAAAGTCACCTTTGGTGACCCATGTTCAAAATGGTGGAATAGCAACTCCAAGTTCCTGTCCCTCAAGCACAGCAGCATTGAAAAACAAGGAAAAGTCTGAAATAACTTTGTCAGAATGCTGGAAAACAGTCAAAAGTTTACAGCAACCAAGAAAATGCTGAATCAAAATATATGAAGTAGATATTGACAGAATTGAATGGGGAATAGACAGTTCTACAAAACTTTTTGGAAACATTAATACTTCACTTTTAAAAATGAGTGGAACATTTAGACAGAAGACCAGTAAGAAAATAGAGGGCTTGAACAACGCTGTAAATCAGCTATACCTCACAGACACATGTGGAACTCCACCCAACAGCAGCAAAATACCCAGTCTTATCAAGTATACATGAAACATTCTCCAGGATATATCATATATTAAGGCATAATATAAATTTTAATGAAGTTTTAAAAATTAAGTCAGAAATGTCTCTGATAGCAATGAAATGATGTTAGAAGTTAGTAACAGAAGGAAAATGGAAAATTCACAAATATGTGGAAACTTAACACATTCTTAAACAACCAGTAGTTAAAAAAGGGTATCACAAAGGAAATTAGAAAATACTTGAGAGACAAATGAAAATGAAAATGCAACATATCAAAACTTATAGATTGCAGTGAAGACAATGTGTAACTATAAATGCCTATATTAAAAAAGAAAGGTGTCAAATCAACCTAACTTTACACCACAAGGAAATAGAAAATGGAGAGCAAATAAACTCAAAGCTATCAGAAGACGGGAAACAATAAAGATTAGAGCAGAGATAGGTGAAATAATGAATAGAAAACCCATAAAAGGGGCCGGGCGCGGTGGCTCAGCCTGTAATCCCAGCACTTTGGAAGGCCGAGGTGGGTGGATCACGAGGTCAAGAGATCGAGACCATCCTGGTCAACACGGTGAAACCCCGTTTCTACTAAAAATACAAAAAATTAGCTGGGCATGGTGGTGCGTGCTTGTAATCCCAGCTACTCAGGAGGCTGAGGCAGGAGAATTGCCTGAACCCAGGAGGCAGAGGTTGCGGTGAGCCGAGATTGCACCATAACACTCCAGCCTGGGTAACAAGAGCAAAACTCTGTCTCAAAAAAAAAAAAAAAAAAAAAAAAAAAGGAAAGAAAAGAAAACCCATAAAGGGAATTGGTGAAACCAAAAGTTGGTTATTTGAAAAGGTCAACAAAATTGGCAAACGTTTAGCTACACACACAAAAAAGTGAGAAGACACAAATAACTAAATCATAAATGAAAGTGTATATATTACCACCAAACTTACAGAAATAAAAAGAATTATAAGGGGATACTACGATCAATTGTATGTCAACAAATTAGATAACTTAGATGAGTAGAAAAGCTGAACAGACCTATGACAAGTAAGGAGATTCAATCAGTAATCAAAACATTCCAACAAAGAAAAGTCCAGGAATAGATCACTTCTCTGGTGAATTCTATCAAACATTTAAAAAAGAATTAATACTATTTTTTTCAAACTCTCCCCAAAAAATAGAACTGAGGGAACACTGTCTTTCTATGAAGCCAGTACACTGATACCAAGGCAGATAATGACACAAGAAAAGAAAATTACAGGTATTTGCACACCCATGTTTATAGCAGCACTATTCACAATAGCCAAGAGGTGGAAGCAACTCAAATGTCCATCAACAGGTGAAAGGATAAAAAAATATATTATGTACATACAATGGAATATCATTCAGCCTTAACAGAAAGGAAATCCTGTCAAATGCTACAACATGGATGATCCTTGAGATCATTATACTAACTGAAATAAGCCAGTGACAGACAAATACTATATGATTCCACTTACATGAGGTATCTTAAGTAGTCAAATTCCAAGAAGCAGAAAGTTGAATGGTGCTTACCAGGGGATGGAGGACAGAGGGAAAAGGCCAATTGTTTAATAGCCATAGAGTTATAGTTTTGCAAGATGAAAACGTTTTGCAGATCTGTTTCACAACTTTGTGAATATGTTTGACACTACTAAACTGTACTTTTGAAAATGGTTAATATGATAAGTTTTATGTTATGTGCCTTTACTGCAATAAATAATGCAGCATCCCTTAGGAATATAGATACAAAAATTCTCAAAAAGAGCTGGGCACCATGGCTCATGCCTGTAATCCCAGCACTATGGGAGGCCGAGGTAGGTGGCTCATGAAGTCAGGAGTTCAAGACTGGCCTGGCCAAGATGTGAAACCCCATCTCTACTAAAAATACAAAAATTAGCCAGGCACGGTGGCAGGTACCTGTAATCCCAGCTACTCGGGAGGCTAAGACAGGAAAGCTGACTGAACCCAGGTGGCAAAGGTTGCAGTGAGCCACTGCACTCCAGCCTTGGTGGCAGAGTGAGACTTGTCGCAAAAAAAAAAAAAAAAAAAAAAAAAAATCTCAAAAAGTACTAGCAAACCCAAACTGACAGCATTTTATTTTATTTTATTATGTCTTTTTTTATAGAGACAGGGTTTCACCCTGTTAGCCAGGATGGTCTTGGACGCCTGACCTAGTGATCTGCCTGCTTTGGCCTCCTAAAGTGCTGGGATTAAAAGTGTGAGCTACTCTGCCTGGCCACCAACTGCATTTGAAAAGGATCATATACTGTTATCACATGAGATTTATCCCAGGAAAGCAAGGGAAGCTCAACATAAGAAAGTCAATTAGTATAGTATGCCGCATTAGTAAAACAAAGGGAAAAAAGACAATCATTTCATTTAAATTGAGCAGAATAGGCATTTGGTGAAATCTAATACCCTTGCCTAATAAAAACACTCAGAAAACCGGGAATAGAAGGGAATTTCCTCAACTTGGTAAAGGGTGTAATGAAAAACCCACAGCTAGTATCAACAACAACAAAAGAGATAAATTAGACTTCATCAAAATTAAAAACTTTTGGACATCAAAGAACATTATAAAGAAAGTAAGAAGACAGTTTATAGAATGGGAGAAATTTTTGTAAGTCATATATCTGATAAAGATTTAATATACAGAATATATAAAGAACTTCTACAACTCCACAACAAAAAGACAACCCAGTTAAAAAGGGACTGATAAAGGACTTAAACAGTCATTTCTCCAAAGAAGATACACAAATAGCCAACATGCAGTTGAAAATATGCTCTATAACATTAGTCATTAGGGAAATGCAAATCAAAATCACAATGAGATACCACTTCACATCTACTAGGATGGCAATAATAATATAATAATAATAATACAGAAAATAACAGGTGTTGGCAAGGATGTGGGAAAACTTAAATCTTTTAACATTGCTGGTGGGAATGTAAAATGATGCAGCCATTATGGAAAGTAATTTAGAGGCTCCTCAGAAAGTTAAAGAAGAACCATATGACCTAGCAATTCTGCTTCTAGGTATATAACCCAAATAATTTAAAACAAAGATGCAGATAGTTGTACACCAAGTATACACCAAGTATGCTGTTTCATCGCAGCACTATTAACAATAGCCAAAAAGTGGAAACAACTCACTGTCCATAAATGGATGGATAAACGCAATGTAGTTATACACATAACTAATTATTACTCAGCTATAAAAAGGAATGAAGTTCTGATACATGCTACAACGTGGATGAGCCTTGAAATAATGCTAAGTGCTTTTAAATAATGTTTGAAAAAGTGCTAAATAAAATAAGCATTTCATTTAAGCCAGACACAAGTAAAAAGACAGTCTATGGAATGGAAGAAAATACGTGATTTTTCAAGATATTGGGAGATGGGAGCAACTGGGTGTTATTGCTTCATGGAAAGGTTCTGTTTGTGGTTATAAAAAATTTTGGAAACAGATGGTGTGATGATTACACAACATTGTGACTATAATTAATAGTCACTGAATTGACATATAAAATCATTAAAATGGCAAATTGTATATTATATGTATCTTACCACAGTAAAAGACCCCCCCACCCCAAAAGAAAAGAATATGAATACTTGACAGTCTTCCCCTTCCCCACAACAAAAAGTCACACTGGTCTTCTTTGGGGGACTAAATCAACCTTAAAGTTCTAAAACAGATCATTCTTGTAATTTATTAAATTGGACTCTCTGGAAGCAATCAGGGTAGCAGTTCTTAAGTAAATAATTTTCTTTATGTATTTTTATATGTATATATATAGAGAGAAAGGGTCTCACTGTGTTGCCCAAGCTAGTCTCAAACTCTCGGCCTCAAGTGATTATTTCACCTGGCCTCCTAAAGCACTGGGATTTTAAGTGTGAGCCACCACACCTGGCCCTTGCCTTTTAAATCTTAAGTGGGGCTCTTTGCAATCTTAAAAGGTGAAGTTTTCAGGTGCTAAAAAAAAAAAGAAAGTAGAAAAGCTTAGAAGACACTGGGTCTGTGAGGTGGAAGATATCTAAGCCCTTTTGGCCCCCATGTCCCAGCCGATAGCCCAAAAGGTAGTTATAGTTGTGAAGGGAGGAGTTTCTGCTGCAGCCAAACCCTAATATTCCAGGACCCATGGTAAGACTTTGAGAACACCATCTAGTCCAGTACTTTGTTCTCAGATCTGACTGAACAAGTCCAGATGCTTCAGGTAATTGCTTCTTGCGACAACTTCAGGTTATGCCATTCTTTGCTCCCTGAAAGGAGAATTGAAGTGGGAAACCTCAAGTGCTGTTGCGTTAAGAATGAGCTAGTGTACCTCTTCTAGGTGCAGAGTAGAGTTGACAGTGTGGGCATTGTTAGGCTTCCATGAGGATTTCTTTTGAAAAGATGTTCCCATGCTTAAAAATAAATGACAAATTTAGAGTATTCTCAGAGTTCAAAAGAAAAAGTTTATTTTCCTCCTGCTTTCTATATTGGCAAATGGACTACAAACTGGTGTAGTTCTATTCATTTAAACTGTTGGAGTATTGCAACAGGATCTCAAAGTTGGGGACATGTTACTTGATTTTGAAAAGCATGAGGCGTAGGAGGTAAAAGATGACACCAAAAAGCTAACCTAAATCAACTTAAGAGGGAAACGGGCTCATGGTTCAATAGTGGTCAGAGTTCTAGAATGTAGGAATAGTACAGCCTTGGCCTTTTCCTCTGTTCCTTCATCATTCCCATGCACACTAAATTTCATATACTTTCTTTTCATAGAGGTTCTCTCTCCTGGGGATTAAGGGTACTCCCTGGGAACCTAAGGGAATGAGTAATATGACCCCCACAAGCAGTTAGAGCTACTCTCCCTGGTGTGATAATGACTTCCTCAATTTGTAATGTAGGCAGACTAAAATAGATCCTGTATTGGTTTTATAACAGCTAGAAACTGGGAAGAGTAGAGTTCATAAAGTGTTCAGTATTGTTAACCTCACAAAATAGTCCTTCAGAAATTCCAGTTCAAAAGATAGGAGTCTTTTGCATGTTTCATAAAGCTTTTTTCGTTACATTACTCTGTTCTTCCTTAGGGAGCAACTTTGAGCCCACATAGGCTATGCTAATTAGGCTCTTTGTTTTTCAGAAGGGATCTCTCCCAGCCTGGAGTGCAGTGGCATGATCATGGCTCACTACAGCCTTGAACTCCTGGGCACAAGGGTGATCTTCCTGCCTCAGCCTTCTGAGTACTTTGGATTGTAGGTGTGAGCTACTGTATCCAACCTGAGACTCTTTATATTACAAAGCCCAGAAACACTCAGCATAATTCCAGGGCTCTTTTAGGAATGTCACTGGCTCAAGGATCCAAATCCAGGCTCTGACTAAAACATACTTAGAATGGCTTATTCTCTAACTCCCTTCAGACTGTTGCTCAAATGTTGAATGCCATCCAACTCTCTATTTGAAACTGTACCTGTGATCTCACCTCTTGACACTCCACATCTCTCTTTCTGTTTTTTTTCTCAGTAGCACTTATATCATCAAATGTACAATATCTTTCACTTCATTCTCTTGTTTATTATCTGTATCCCTTCCATGACAACAGGGAATTTTGTCTGTTTTGTTCTTTATTGTATCTGTAACCCCTAGATAAGCACCTGGCATATAGTGCCTGCATATGAGACATGCTTAATATGTATTTGCTGGATGATATTTCAAATGAAAATTTACCTACAAAACCACATTAAATAAAATTGAATGTGGACTCTAGGATGACTGCTTGGGTCCAAATCCTGGTTCAGCGACTTACTGGCCTTTGACCTTGGGCGTTATATAACCTCTCTCTGCCTGCGTTTTCTCATGTGTAAAATGAGCCTAGTAAGAATTGTTTTTATTATATAGGCTTTGTTGTGATGATGAACATGAATTGGTATTATAAAGCACTTTGAAAAATTTCTGACACATTGGAAACACCATGTATTAATAACTTAACTTGTAGTGGTAGTAGGAGTTGCATGTAACTGTATCTGAATTAGCGCTGTGTTTTATATTTATAAATAAGGCATTTATTTAGATTTTATGATCTCTTCCTTGTGCTTAGGAGCCAATTTGTATGAGAATAAGGATGACAGGAGTCTGAAATGTGAATTAGGCCTTTTAAGAATTCAAGGAAGTCCATATAATCAAGCATCTTATGGAAAATAGTTCAGTGGATAATGTAATTCAAGGTAGCATATATTTCTATGAGAGCCTACCTTTACACCTTTATAATTCTTATCACAATAATTTTTACTTGTTCAATATGTCTTCCATGTCTAGATTCTAAGCTTCTAAGCTAGATTGAAGTTCCATGGAAACAAAATAGATTTGTCTGGTTCACCACTAAAACTCATGTGATATTTAGCACATGGTAGGTGCTTGATTCATGTTTGGTTAAAGAAATATGTATTATGGGCTACTCGGGGTCCAAGAAGCCTATACTGAACAAGTTATGTTTTTATCCACCAGAAACAGTAATTAATTACTTCCACATCGAAATATATTCTCTCACCCCTCTTCTCTTTTATCCAGTTTTTGTTTACTCGTCATGACTGCTCTTACCTCATGGCCTCTGTGGTTTGCTTTTCCATCTGTATCTTTTAACTTTTGCCCATCATTACTAGCTAATGACTTTTTCTGTGTATTGAAGACAAATTCTCAACAGAGAGACCCTACCTGATTTTAATTAATGAGAATTATTGGTCATGGACAAAGTTTTCCTATCATTGGCTGCCCTTGGATCAGGTGGCTATTTTGACCTAATCAGCTATGGCTAGGGCGAGCTGGTTCAGAATAAGTTTAAATATGTGTAAAGAACAACAAGGACTGATTCCCTCTGTAGAAATTCTGGGTATAAAAAAGAATGGGGAAAGCTGGCTTTCTGGGGCTGGGGCTGTCCAGCATGCCTCAAACTACAAACGTTAATATTTACTATGTGTTAGAGAGATACAGTGTAGGGTGTAAATATAAGACCCTATCCTTGCTGTCATATAGCTTACAAACTAGAGGAGTAGGCAAGCAGACCGAATACGGAGAAATGGTTTTGCTGGATTTGAACACCTTGTGCCATGGGAACATGCAGAGACAAACACTCAGTCTGGACTGGGATTGTGAAATAACCTCCATCTTGACAGAGGTTGCTCTGTTCTGAGGATATGCTAAAGAGAAGAAGTTCTTTTTTTTTTTTTTTTTTTTTTTTTTTTTTTTTTTTGGAGACAGAGTTTTGCTCTTGTTGCCCAGTCTGGAGTGCAATGGCGCGATCTCGGCTCACCGCAACCTCCGCCTCCTGGGCTCAGGCAATTCTCTTGCCTCAGCCTCCTGAGTAGCTGGGATTACAGGCACATGCCACCATGCCCAGCTGATTTTTTGTGTTTTTAGTAGTGACGGGGTTTCACCATGTTGACCAGGATGGTCTCGATCTCTTGACCTCGTGATCCACCCGCCTCAGCCTCCCAAAGTGCTGGGATTACAGGCTTGAGCCACCGCGCCCGGCGAAGAGAAGAAGTTCTATGTCACATTTATGTCCTTTAGTATTGTTTTTTTAAAAAATGTACCTTGTTAAAAGTTTCTAAAATAAAACCAACAAATGGCATTGAACATATACTCCTATACCTAAGGGACATTTTGTTTTCAAGTTTGGGAAGATTACTGCTCTTTGACTTTCAGGTGTTTTCTTCAGTGAGTATGTTTGAAAAGAACCCAGTTAACTCTACCTGTCATCTGAGAGATGTGGCTTTGAAACTGAGCTGACATTTAGGGAGCACTTCCTTGCCTGCCCTCCTTCAGAATTCTGCTCCATCTTCACAGCAGTCCTACTACCAATTGTTTAAGCTCCCTCTGTCACTTCTGGTAAACTTGATTACATGGCAGAGAGGACTTCTTGCAATCCTTCATTCTAATGGAAACTTCAGTGAACACATACATGGATGAGAGAAGCCCTCTGGAACACTGTGCTTATCCATGACTATTGATTTGTACCATTTGCTCCTAACTTTCATCTTCTGCCACTGTCTTACTTATTCTTCTTTTCCAGTCAGTTCTCCAGTAAAGTCTGTTCCAGAAAATAGCCTGAAGGCTTGTCATTGGGCCTGAAGGCAATTTATACCACTGTGCATATTAGCACATACTGAGTGAAAGTATAACCCTACTCTAGGTGACCATCCAATGCTGAAGGTTATGATGCTATTCTTGGTATTTTGATTCAGACCCAATATGAGCCTAAGAATTTGTATCCATTTGAGGAAATTCTTAATGACCAAAATATCTCTCCCAGTAGTGTTCATCATTAAATACTTACTGCCTGACACATAGCCCTTTTTATTTTTTGTTCAATGAATGAAAGCAGTTCTAGTGGATCGGTTCAAGGGGAGTCTTTGTATTAACTTTGTTTTGTATGGAGTTTGGAACTGAAGAAGCATTTAATAATTATCATTTTAAAGTGCAGAATATGGTATGTCAGCCCTTTCTGGAACACTGTCTAGACACTGAAATGCAGTGAAGAGACTGCATTGGAAACTTCTGAAAGAGTCTGTATTCTTAGCCAGTAGATGGCATTCTTATGCTATAGTTTCGAGAAAGCAAGTAGCAAAAGGTAAAGAAGCACTTTATAATGTTGAAGTGACCATCTGACTCATTTTTTCTCCCCGTCCCCACTCTCTCTCTTCCATTCTATCCCAGGCAACTATCTTTTTCATCCATTCATGTCTCTTTAGGTGCCAAGAGATGCCTTGCTACTATTCTCTGTAATTTCTCATGGAAAATATCTTTTGTACTAAATAATAGACTATGGAAATAGGACCACCCCATAATTTTCAGGGCTCTGTGTAAAATGAAGTGCAGAACTTGTTCAAAAAGCATTGAGAATTTTAGGACAGTACAGAAGATCATTAAACAGAGCACAGGACCCTTTGAGCCTGCACAAGACATACACCCATGAAACCTGCCACACTTTGTAATGTAAATATTTTTTTCTTCCCATCCTACCTTCCATTATTCTAATGCCCTGTTCCCTGTGACCCACACCCAAAGGGCTGCTTAAAAAAGGAAGGAATCACCAAATGTTATTCAGACATCATAGAATCTTAGCACCGAAAGAAAATTTAGAGATGTAGTTCAATCCTCTCATTTTGAAGATGATTGAACTACATTCCAAAGAGATGAAGAAACTCTCCCAAAGTCCCCAGCTACTTATGTCACAGGCTAGACTGGAACTAAGTGTTCTCATCTACCAGGCCAAGGCTCACTCTCTCATGCAGACTCCATGAGAGGTATTTTAAGAAAAGAGTTTTCCCATCTGCTCAGGATATACTTTGCCCGAGTTTTCTCTACAGGAGAATGGTACATGTTTGTGTTACATTTAAATACCAGCTATATGCTAGGTGTTACACTAGGTGTCTTAAACATAATACCTTAATTAGCAACAGTCTCAGAAAATCATTACATTTTCTCCATTTTTCAAGTAAGAAAAATGGAGAATCAGAACTTGAATTTTAGTCAGCAAATGGGAAGGTAAGAATTTGGGGAAGTCAGTGATTCTAAAACCTATTCTCTTTCACCACACCATTCCTGAATTTTAGGAAGGCTGAGTCAGCTTGTGTTTCCTGAACATTGGTCTTGTTTTTGGTCAGCTCAGGGTGATCTTGGGGTCTCTTTCCAGGCTGTCTATGTTCTTCAGATTTATCAGGTTTGCTACTGCCTTGGTGTCTTATCTCCAGGGTGTTTCCTCCGCTTGAAACCCTCTTCCTCAGGTATTTCATGGAAAACAAGATCACCTGTCAAATAGGTAATGGGGGTTCTGCTCGTATAGGGTTTCACAGGGCATTGTAAGAACATTGGCTTTTTTCTCTGTGTGAAATGGGAGCCATTGCAGCAGTTTGAGCAGAGAAGTGATGTAACCAGATTTAGATTTTTAAAGGATCCTTCTGGCTGCTGTGTTGAAAAAGTGACTAAAGGGGTCAGATTAGGGAAGGTAGAAGTTTGGAGGCTTTTTAGGGAGTTATGACAGTAATCCAGGAGAAAGATAATGGTGTCTCATACTAAGGTGATAGCAGTGGAAGTAATGGGAAATGGTTGGTTTCTGTAGTTATATGTGTATGTAATTTTATATTTTTACCTATTTGTTATGGAAAATCTCAAAAACATTCAAAAGCACAGACATGAGTATAATGGATTCCCATGTTCCTAATCAGCGAACCTATCATGTGTTATTATGTGTCAGGCACTTTGCAACAGCTGCAAGAATTGCCAACTTGTACCAATCTTCCTCCCCAACCCTAGACTGAGGAGAAAGCAGTTCCCATATTTCATGTGTAAATATTTCAGCTTCTACTACTCCAGCTGCTTCTGACTGCCCCAACATTCTGGTATCCGCCTTATTGTTTCTGTTTGTTCACGTTTCATGTATTCATTACTTCGACTTATTGTCTGCCCTATATGTCCTCTGTAAACCTTTTTCCTTCCTATCAGCTACAAACTGTGTACTTCTCAAATTCACACTTGCTAAAAAGAGGTTCTTGTAGGGTCGGTCAGTTGTTATTTTCATGATCTGGCCAAATTGTGGTAGATTGGGTGCTGTTGGTTCAGGAACCCTCTTTTGGCCAAACAGGTTTTTGTAATGACAAGGTTAATTTTCTCAAAAAAGGATTATTGAAATGGAAGTTGCTTAACAAATAATAGGCTGCTCTCCAATACTAATAAATAGTGGAAATTTAATACTATAAAGACATAAGTTGTGAAAAAAGTAAGACTGCAATGAGACTAGAAATAGATGTGTCTAACCACTGAACATTATTATTTTACAGTCTGACCTGACTCATTTAGAGTGCTATTTTTGGGTGCCACTGAGGAATTTAGGACATTTTTTTCTTAATATATTTTTGTTTATAACAGGCTAAATGATAGCATAGATGATAATCATCTAGACTGGAAGTCAAGACCTACATTTAATTCTTCTGTTCATCATTGACTTTGCATAGTATTAGGCTAAAAAACTTCCTTATGCCTTTGTCTCCCTCAAATGATTAATACCTGCCTTTTCCTGATTCGTGTATGGTAGACAGATAAGATTAGAGGGTTAAAAGTACATTGAGCTTTTATGAAGAGAAGCATGTGAAAATTTAATTACTATTTCCTGTGTCAACATTTTTATGAAATTATAAAATGAACATAGATTTAAGGGTTTTTGTATAAATTTAAGGAGGACAAGTATAGTTTTGTTACATGGATATATTGCATAGTGGTAAAGTCTGGGCAGTAACCATCAACCCCCGAATAATGTGCATTGTACTCATTAAGTAAATTCTCATCCCTCGCCCCACCCCCACCCCTGGCTGACCCTCCAACCCTTTCAGGTCTCCAGTGTATACTATTCTAAACTCTGTGTCCATGTATATACATTATTTAGCTCCCACTTAAAAGTGAGAACATTCAGCATTCAACTTTCAAAGGTTACATACTCTCTAATCTATTCATTTTCATCAGGTACTCAAACTTTTCTTTCTACATTTTAATGTATGTGTCATGTGTGTATACTTAGAAACCGTGTATGATATGTAGTAAGAACTATGTAAATGTTAAGCTGTTGTCTGCATCAGTGTGAAAAATAATTTGTCAAAAGTCCATAGAGTTAGAAATGCTTAAACATTTGACCCCTCCCTCCATCCCCTAACATATACCCTGCTTTGAAGCACACAAAATAGTACATCCTGTGAAAATATGAATAAAAGTACATTTTCTGAGCCCTGGAAAATTGGCAATGTATGTGTTTATGTCAAAAGAAATACAGCAACAGCAAAAAAGAAAATCAGCAATGTATGTGTTTATATGAAAAAAAATACAAGAACAAAAAAGAAGGGGGTTGTTAAAAAGTGCATTGGTCATTATATCTCCATTGTTCTCAGAGACCAGTTAGTAGACAGGCTGCATCAAAATCAGCAGGAAATTTTCACGAATTCTTGGTTCTACTAGAGATTCTGATATAGTAGAATAACAGTGGAGATTAAGAATACAGAAATTGTTGAAGTTTCTCAGATGATCCTGATTTTCAGCCAGGTCTGGGAATTACTGATGTATAGAAAAATATAATACAGTTTTTAATTTAACTCAGTATGTTAGTTATTTCTGGGAATCACTAATGTGTAGAAAAATGTAATATAATACTTAACTTAGTGCATCATTTATTTCCCATCATCCTAATCAAAGTGGTATGTATTGGGAAATAACTACCCCCAGGAAAGCAGACTGGAAGTACATCTATCAAAATCAGAATGGCAATTATATCTGGATTATGAGTTTATGGAAATATTTATTTTACATTTATGTTTCTTATTTCTAAGATTTCTGGTTGAGCATATATTGTTTTTATAATAGTAGATATTCACAATCAGTGCAAGAAATTTATTCATTATCAGTGCACGAGTTTAAAGACTCATATTCAGCCTATGGTTTTAGTTTATCAAATGTAAAGAAAAATAAATTTGGGAGGCTGAGGCAGGAGGATCACTTGATGCCAGGAGTTCAAGACCAGCCTGGGCAATATAGCAAGACCCCATCTCTAAAAAAATAAAAACAAGACAAAAAAATTAGCTGAGTATGGTGGTATATAACCATGGTGATATATACTCAGGCAGGAAGATTGCCTGAGTCCAGGAATTTGAGATTACAATGAGCTATGATCTCTCCACTGCATTCCAGCCTGAGTGACAGAGTAAGACCCTCTCTCTACCAAAACAATCTGTCAATTAATATTCACATACTTTTTCTTTTAAAAGGCAAGGCTACATATAAAGCAGCATGGGAACAATATTTATTTCTGCTTTTAAAATGTCACAAATTCTTTTAGTAAATATTTATCTTAGAGAATATAAAGCAAATTAAATCCTAATTAGTTTATACTTCTTTTGCTTTGGCAAGAATGGAAATATACCAATGTTTATAAAAGGACCAATCAGTCAGCAACCTTATACTTGATGGGGAGAGAGAAACAGTTCTGGTACAATGTAGATCTTCTGTCCAATTTGTATTTTTGGCTGTGCTCTGAGAATAATGCTCAATCCTTTTTAAAGATTCTTTTGGCTTCTACTCCTTTATATACATAAATCTAAAAGGTGTTAAGAAACAGAAAAATTTACCATAAGCTTTACATCTAAATTAAATGTTAATTAAGTAGAAAATTAAGAAAAAGTTTTAAGACATTAAGAAATAGTATCATCTTAGTTTTAAATGAGTTTATACAATTTTTTTGTAGTTGATAGCAACATTTTATTCAGATATAGGATACAGCCATTTAAAAATACATGTTGGTTTGTAGTCATTTACATTTTCAGTTAAAATAGGTATTAGCTATTTGACATATATTTAAGTTCTCTTTAGTAAATAGGCATCAGAAAATAGTTATACAATATTTTTAAAATCAGAAAGATTTACGAGAAAAGAAGTAGTCTGTTTACTGGAGATGTAGCTCAGCAGTGACAAAAGTTATTGTTATGTAGTCATATTTGCCTTTGGAAAATGGCTATAAATTTTGCAACTCACCTGGACTAGTTCACCGCCTATAATTTCTCTGACAGTATTCAGTTCTTTTCCATTTTCTATCCTTTTGAATTTTCCAGTAAGTTTATTTCCCTCAAGGGTCCAAATACCCTACATATTAATTATAATAATAATGGCACTTTTAAACATGTTAGACCCTGTTGTGAGTTCTGTAGACACGTTTATATTTAATCTCCGTGGTAACCCTATGAAACTGAAACTGTTATCTCTACAGAAGAGGAGACTGTAAAATGGCATAGTAATTCACCTAAAGTCACAGAGTCGGGATTGAACCTAGGCCATTAGGCTACAGAGTATTGCAAAGTACTACAGAGTAGTACAGGTAACCATTATGCTTGTTTTCTTCAGTAATTTCCATATGCTGAATTTCAAGGCAGATGAACAGGACTTCTTTCTGAATCGTTCATGTTATGTGTCCAGAAACATAGTCTTGGTTAAAATTAGTTTCATGGAGAGGTTAACAACTCTGTGCTTGGTTTTAATTTGTGTGATTGTAAAGCTAAATAAAGAAAGGCATAACTAATAGGCAATACATTACAGCAGTTAAATTGTCATTACAAACGTGATTTAAATAGAAAAATTCTGAGGCTAAAAAAATGTTTTTAAAAAATGTTTGAAAATGATGACTTTCTAAAATGTGTTCTCTTAAACATGAAGAGGTACACTCCCAATGACCTGCAGTACGTTAAACCTTTCCATTTGGTAACTCACTCAGTT
Source organism: Saimiri boliviensis (assembly GCF_048565385.1). Lineage (NCBI taxonomy): Eukaryota > Metazoa > Chordata > Mammalia > Primates > Cebidae > Saimiri > Saimiri boliviensis. The sequence goes on along the minus strand of NC_133451.1, from coordinate 168,602,382 downwards.
GTTCATTGATTCTTTTCTTTTAGTATTTCAACATATTATGTGGCTATTACAGTTAAGTTACATAACTCGAAAAGCTTCTGTTGCTGTACTTTTTTTTTTTTTTTAAGTTGTGCACTTTTATTTAACTCGTCTCAAGTCGGTGTACAGGTAAGCCCTAGCTGGCTCCACCCACTCCCAGGGAGACCAAAAGCCTTCATACATCTCAAATTGAGGAACAAAAGTGGGGTAGCCACAGAGGCTAAAATCTTTCAAAATAAAACAAAATTAAAAAATACTGAGGCGAAATTTAAAAATTGTTTTTATGACATAATTTACACAAAAACAATGCTGTTATCTCCCTTGTATGGACATGGGAGAGGACTGGGCCATTCTCCTTAGAGAGAAGTGGGGTGGCTTTTGGGAGGACAAGGGAATTCCTGTAACGATGCATCTCATGATACTGGGAATGACTATTAGAAAAAAGAACAGTGTACAAAGTTCTCGGCCACATTGTAGAACTTTTGGGGATGCTTGCTCCAGCTGACTACTGTCACCTTCACCATTCCAGTTTTTAAATCCTGAGTCAAGTCAAGCTAAAACAAAACAAAACAAAACAACAAATAAAGTCATGCCAATCTCATCTTGTTTGCTGGGCAAGTTAGGTTTTGTCAAGAAAGGGTGTAATGCAACTAAGCCACAGTCCGACTGGAGCGTCGTCGTCGTTTGCGGTGGACGATGGAGGGGCCAAACTCGTCATACTCCTGCTTGCTGATCCACATCTGCTGGAAGGTGGGCAGCGAGGCCAGGATGGAGCCGCCGATCCACACGGCGTACTTGGGCTCAGGAGGAGCAGAGACCTCGATCTTCATGCTGCGGGGCGCCAGGGCCGTGATCTCCTTCTGCATCCTGTCAGCCATGCCAGGGTACATGGTGCTGCCACCAGACAGCACTATGTTGGCGTACAGGTCTTCGTGGATGTCCACATCACACTTCCTGATGCAGTGGAAAGTAGTTTCGTGGATGCCGTAAGATGCCATGTTCAGGAGGGAAGGCTGGAAGAGCACCTCAGGGCAACGGAACCGCTCGTTGCCGATGGTAATGACCTGGCCGTCGGGCAGCTCGTAGCTCTTCTCCAGGGTGGAGAGGGAGCCTGCCACGGCCATTTCCACATCAAAGTCCGGGGCGACGTAGCACAGCTTCTCCTTGATGTCATATACCGTTTCCCGCCCAGCTGTGGTGATGCAGCTGTAGCCACGGTCGGTGAGGATCTTCGTGAGGTAGTCAGTCAGGTCCCGGCCAGCCAGGTCCAGACGCAGGATGGCGCCAGGAAGAGCACACCCCTCATAGGTGGGCACAGCGTGGGTGACCCCATCACCGGAGTCGATCACAATGCCAGTGACGCGGCCAGAGGCGTACAGGGACAGCTCGGCCTGGTTGGCTACATACGTGCCTGGGGTGTTGAAGGTCTCAAACATGATCTGGACCATCTTTTCTTGGTTGGCTTTGGGGTTCAGGGGGGCCTCAGTCAGCAGCATGGGGTGCTCCTCAGGAGCCACACACAGCTGGTTGTAGAAAATGTGGTGCCAGATCTTCTCCATGTTGTCCCAGTTGGTGACAATGCCACGCTTGATGGGGTACTTCAGGGTCAGGATGTCTCTTTTGCTCTGGGCCTCATCACCCACATAGTAGTCCTTCTGACCCATGTCCACCAGCAAGCCCTGGTGCCTGGGGCGCCCTACAACGGAAGGGAAGTTGGCCCGGGGGGCATCGTCACCCGCAAAGCCGGCCTTGCACATGCCAGAGCCATTGTCAACGACGACTGCAGTGATATCGTCGTCCATGGTGAGCTGGTGGTGGCTGTGGACGGGCTGCAGAGCGGTGAGGGCAAGGCTTTGTGCTTGCAGGGCAGACGTGGTCTCCGCCCTGTTGCTGTAGTGTTTAAAAACAAAGTTTTAAAGTTCTTTATGAATAGGTCTATACTCAGTCATTCAAAGGTATTTTTATAATTCTTATATTGTTCAATTCAGATTCTTCACAGATATGTATAAAAATAAAAGCATAACATTTAAATACCCTGCCAATTTGGGCAGTACATAACATGGACAAACTTCACTGGCTTCTTCAGTAAATGAAGGAGACCTGCATTAATTAAACTATCAAATGAAATAGGGCAGAGATCATTTCAGTACTGGGTAGAAAAGTCAAGAATGCATTACTCATAAAAAAAGTTCTTACAGAGAATTCAGTTTCATCTGCAAGGTTGTAATTAAAGGCATCACCAAGTTCAAAAACAACTTCAATGTTTCTAAAAGTGCTTGATTCTTTGAATTATTTCCTTCTTGTGTAATTGTCAGTTTTGAATTGTCATGAGCTGCAAGCTTCCTTTTCACTGTATTAACACCTACAAAAGATAAGGCAATGGAGAAAATAAAGTCAAATGCCATAGGAAGTGTTTATTTTTCCAAGTTATGTTTTGTTTGCTTATTTTTGAGGGTGGGAAGAAAACTCAGTAGCATTGCCTTTGCACCCAGAGCATTCAGATTGCTTCTACAGAAGTTCAGGTTCAGTCAGATCAAGAAAACTGATTAAAGTTGTTTCTCCAAAACTTGAGAAAAATTAAGTAGTGTACAGAATTACAGAATCTTAGAGCTGAGCAACTTTAATAAGATTAACAAACTGTTCATTTCAGTGTTAAGTAAATCAAATTCTAGAAATGTCAAATGAAGGATTAAAACGTATACTCATGTTTATAAGGAAGCACATCTTTAATTCCATATATACAGTATTCTTTTTTTCTTAAATTCCCCTTTGTTTTTCATAGTGGCTTTAAAATTTTGAACTTTATAATTCTCTTTTTTTTTCTTGTGGCATTTCTGACTGACACAAAAACGAGCAAATTAGCAAATATACTCAAAAATCACTGTAAGAATCTACAACTTTTATAAATTTGAACTTAGAAATCCTAAACTGTAGGCTCTAATTGATGCAACTTTTCTTTTGGGAAAATGACATGAATTTGTTTGGCTATCTTGTGTAGTATATGGGCTACCAGAGTATTGGTATCAATTTAAAAATCAGTTAAATTAAAGCCCCCTGAAGAAAATACATAGCCTCTCAACATTATTCCATGACTTTTATAAGTTTGAAGAAATGAGATTTAAGTCTAACTTATTCGGAGCTGTAAATTTTAAGAGACTTTTTCCCATTACTTTCTTATATGGTCTTGGCTTTTGCATCCCCTAGAACTGAATGTTTTTAAATCTAGAAGTTATCATTACATGCCACCGTTTTCTTATTGTAAACAACAAAAAAGTCATTTTTCAGTTAAAGAGTAAAGGAAACATATCTGGATCTTTTTGGTGTGTTTCAGAGAACAGCACTCAAAGAATCTTGTCTTCCATTAGTAAGATAGTAGATTCTTCCTAATAAAAGAAGTGAGAATATGGTTTCCCTACTCTGAGCATCTTCTGGATCCTCACTACCATATCAGAAGCTATCCCTAAGCCCAGACATTTAGGAATTAGAAAGAAAAGTGTTTGTAAGAAGGCAAAGAATGAGCAACAAAGAAATAAACTCTTTACCCACTTTTTCCATGAACTTGTCATAGTTTTTACTCTGGTCTACCTTCCACTTGCTGTCAAACGTGATGATGTCAGTTGAGTCAGCCTCCAGGCACTTAGAGATTCAGGTCTGTCCTTGGGCGAGAATTTATTCTATTTCTTATCTTAGAACCAACTTCATACTGTGACATGGAAGTTTAAAGTTCAGAGATCACTTAACTACTCTATGTCAAACAATTTTAAATATCTTTCTGTACATTCTTGAGATTTCTGAAATTAAACTGAATTAAAACATGAACAGCATCCTTATTCTGTCTTAAACTACAATTTGTGGGCATACTTATTTCAAGATTTAGAATGCATGCTGTCTGAAGATTGTTTTTCTAAGTTCAAAGGGCACACTACATTGGAGCGAATGTAATTTATAGCATATAGCAAATAACATCTGGGAAATGAAAGCATGACCTATCCCTTTTTCACAACAGCAATTATCTTACAGTTGAAAAGTTAAAGTTAATAAAATGTGTTTTCTACCATGTCTTTTTGCACTGTGTTTAGAATTGCCAAGAGTTGGGATAAATATCTGGCACTTTGTACAGTGCACAACACCCAATAAGTGCTCATTGATTTTTGTCTTGATTTTGAATGGTGATAGGCCACTGAGCAAAATTTCAAGAGGTATCAGTGTGGCTGGATAGTATAAAAACTCACATAAAAGAAAGAATGAGCTTTAAACATCTGCCATGTGCAAACAGAACAAGAGCCAGTTTTAACTATGCCATTAAGTAAAACCACTCCTTCGTTTTACTCTCAGTGCCTCTCATCCCCAAACCCAGTAGAGTCAGAAGCGACAGCTCAACATGTATGTGAGGTCAGGGACTAGAGGGTAGCTAGAAAGGTACAAAGAAAAGGTCACCATGTCTCTCCTTTCCCTACTTCTGGCTGCCAACCTGGAACAGGCCAAGCTGGGGGAGGAAACTTGGTGTGAAGTAAGAGTTTTGATTACTGGTCTTAAGATGTTTATTACTAAAATAAGTCTATTATTGTGGCTGAATGTGACCAGATAACATCTTATTAACATAGTATGAGAGTTAGAATGCATGTTGTGTGAAGATTGTTTTTCTAAGTTCAAAGGGCATACTATGTTGAAAGTCAGGAAAGAAGCTCTAGGGCTTGCCCAAGATATTACTTAGGGTCAGGGGAAGACATATCTAACAGATTTGAATAGAACATAGGGAAACAGAATCTTGGTTTTTAAATTTTGATATTATTATATATTTTAATTTTTAAAAATCTTTTAAACACTTTTGTATTGTTTGATTTTTTTTTATTTTGAGTTGCCAACTTTTTATTTTATTAGGTAAGCACATTAAAAAGCAAACTATCTTCTATTAGCTCTATTATTTCATTAAAAAAGGAAAGGAGTTGCTGGTGCACTGGCTCTTGCCTGTAATCCCAGCTACTAGGCTGAGGCAGGAGAATCACTTGAGGCCAGGAGTTTGAGAACAGCAGTTTGAGACCAGCCTGAGCAACATAGCAAGAGCCTGGCTTTAAAAATTATAATAAAATAAATTAGCCAGATGTAATGGAATATTCCTGTAGTCCCAGCTACTTGGGAAGCTAAGGCAGGAGGATCTCTTGAGGCCAAGAGTTTGAGATTGCAACAAGTTGTGATCATGCCAGTGCACTCCAGCCTGGGCAACAGAGAGACCCCATCTCTAAAAAATAAATAAATAATCTTTTAATGTCAAAAAGGGAAAGAAAAAGAGACACACATACATACTCATGTGTTGGGGACAAAGGTCATTATGCAAAGTTGTTTATGTTCATAATTTAAGCTTTACTTCAAAACTGGGTGCATTGTGATTTTTTTCTCTTTTTGTCAATGATTTAATACCTTATCATTTGGAAACCATTAACCTAATATACTTTCAGCTTGGAGGGAAGTAGAAAAGTTTGTTTAAAACTTAAGACTAAAGAGTCTCTCAGGTAGTCAACTGCTTATGGTGATTTGTCAACTCAGAAGCCTATGGATGATGAATCCAGTCTTTCTTTCTAGGTCAGAAAAATGGGTATATCTGGTCACTGAAATAGAAATGTGTTACAGTGAAAAGAATATGTGTTTTAGAAACAAAACCCATTGACAGGTTTCAGTACTGACTAAACACCACATTACTCTGCATGATCTTTGTCAGATTACGCAACTCTCTGAGCCTCAGTTTTCTCATCAATAAATTAAAGATGTTAATAATAACTCTGTGTGTGTGTGTGTGTGTGTGTGTGTGTGTGTGTGTGTGTGTGTATAATGGGCATAATTATTTCAAGAGTTAGAATGCATGTTGTCTGAAGATTGTTTTTCTAAATTCAAAGGGCATACTATGTTGAAGCTAAAGTAATTTATAGCATATATCAAATAACATCTTGGAAATGAAACCATGACCTATCCCTTTTTCACAACAGCAATTATCTTGTAAAGTAAAACTTTATGATAAAATAGTTAATTTTTTAAAGGTCAAAATGGAAATTTAAAAATAATCAATTTTTTAAATGTCACAATAGCAATTATCTTGTAAAGTAAACCTTTATGATAAATAATTTTATCAAAATCATTTATTTTGATAAAATTCCATAAAGCACCCACCTGAACAACTTACGGATCTCAACTTAGAGAAACCTTTGTTTCCTTCCTAATTCACTGAGAAAGGAAATCGGCAGCAATGACGATATTTTAGAAGCATGCTGGGTCTCAAACCACTATTTTGGTAAGAAAATCCATGTCATCTGGTGTTTATGAGAAAGTCACCTAAAAGTTACTTAGGTATTTTGTGACTTGCACTAGTGATCAACTTGGGACTGGGTATGCCTTGGGTTTGCCTGCTAAGGATATTATTACACAGTATCACCCTCTGGGATTATATCTTTCTACCATGTAGTCTCGCAGCAATTAAAATGAAAGTGCCTGGCTCAAGAAGGAAGGCTGGCAAGAAGAAACCAAAATGGCTTCTTATCATTTTCACCATGACCTCACCCTGTCTCATGGCCATTTTAAGCTTCTCAGAAGGATCCAAATAGGATCAATTTAAAGCAAATAGGACTTGGGCTTATACAAGCCGGCTAACAAAAATAAGCATGTTAAGCTTTCAGTCTTAAAGTTGTCAGTGGCATTGACTTAATTTAACATTAGGTAGGAAATCCTGTTATTTCTGTAGAGTAGCATCATTAGCTTTTTTTTTCCGTAATGCTCAGATTACATATTTAACCTTACAGTTTTCCTTCTCCAGCTCCTCAGCTCTGTAGCTTGTCAGTTTTTATCACTTACCTGTAGTCTATCTAGAAAAGAATATACAGAACTTGTGTGCCAATTTCCCTACAGACCTTTTCTACTGATGATATGATTGAGCCAACAAGCTAAGGGCAAATCCAGCCCTCTCTTTGGCATTTTGATAATTTTGGGGACGCAAGTGGACTAAGTGTATGTGAGCATGTGGATACAGATGCTATTGAGGTAGAGTTATAGCTATGCCCTCGCTCTCTGGGCTCTGCAGTTAGCATAACCCACTCAGTAGTAGTTTGGAAGAAGTGGAAATCAGCAGAAACTTCTGTGGATCCCTATTTCATTCCTCCAAAGGGAAGTATAAACCAGTCATTAACATGGTTTACAAAGCCACTACTTAAGTCTCCCATCACTTTTTCCATTCCCTACCGTGTACTCTGAGATCTAGATCTATTAAACTTCTTGTAGTCCCCAATCCCCTGAATGTCCATGCCTCTGTTGCTTCAGGTCTTAGTTTAGATGCTGATTGCTCAAAGATTCTTGCCTCGAACTGCCAAGAGTGAGTGAGGCAACCCTCCTTCTCCCAGGTGTAATGACCTTCTAAAGATCTCAGAGTAGCTCATAAAAGAAAGAAACAGCTAATCCATCATAATCAAACGAATATTGTTATCATGAAGTCCAGTGACATCATTAGCAAGGGCAATAGAATGTTAAAATCTCAGCACAAAGGAATAATGTTTTAGAGATCACAAAAATCCGTTTACCCCATTGTAAAATAGGAGGGAGTGTTTATTTGTAGAGTATTATTCTTTATATATCCTTATTGTGAAATAGCATTTTAAGGTATATTCTAATCATCTCAGAATGTATATATCCTATTTTTAAAATCTCAAGTTGTTTAGCTTTTTACATGTATAAATGTAGAGGTCTCTATCAGAGCCATATGAGAGAAGGATTTGAGGGACAGATAGGAGGAGTAGCAGAAAAGTCTTAAGGTTACTGTCAAATCCTTAGCAGTGAATGGGGAATGAGAGAGAATTCTAAAGTTTGCTGACAAAGTTTATTTCATTCTGTTTTAATGAATAGCCTCTAAATTTTAGGAATATTATGACCTATTTAATTATGTTTTAAAGTTTGTGCCTTGGATGATTGGTTGGTTTTCTTTCAAAGAGATTATAAATGTACAGCAATGTGCAGGAGAATGTCTACCCTAGAGTAGTGAGTATGGCTTGCTAACTCTCATTAATAACACAACAGCCTAAGAAAATGGCCGTTTTAGAAGAATCATGTGTCCATTGAATGATCTTGCATGAAGGATTTGTGGCTTTTTGTTAGTAGCGTGAGTTTATCCCAAAAATGATGAGTCCCTTTCAAGCAATGTAGATCGGAGGTTGCTCATCTCCTGTGCCCCTCATAGAATAGGTAGAAAATGATGGGTTTGCATTATCACAGCTCCTTACTGCCACATCCAAACCATTATGTCTCTGCCTTTTGCAAAATAAAATGTTGTTTCTGCAGACCACTCCCATTTGAGAGTCTACTTTGTCATGTTATCTACCATCCACTCCCTCTGGCATTATCATCTACCTTCTGTCACTGAAAATCTTGGCACTTGCTTACCATCATCTGTGTCCCATCATCATCCTGGGTGACCTCAAAGTCCATGTGGATAAGCCACTTGTCAGCCTGGCTTCACAGCTCCTTAACCAACTCATATCTAGTGACCACAGGCTGATACTTCTACCTCTTGTTCTTTGTCTAATCCCTAGAATTCACATATTTTGACCCACTATTAGAACAGAGTAGGGTATTTTCCTAGTCTCCCACCTCTATCCTGCTGTCTTAGGCTGCTTTGGCAGGCTGTGGTAAGGGTCAGGCATTGCCCTGTATGCCCCCATGCAGGGCTGGGACTAGGGTGAAAGTAGTAATACATTTTATTTCAGTGCAAAATTTTAGGAAGTACCAGAAAACTGAGCAATCAAGATAAACACATTTTTTATTTATTTTTATTTTATTTTTAATTTTTTTTATTTTTTTTATTGCATTTTAGGTTTTGGGGTACATGTGATGAACATGCAAGATTGTTGCATAGGTACACACTTGGCAGTGTGGTTTGCTGCCTTCCGTTTGAGATGGAGCCTTGCTCTGTCTTCCAGGCTGGAGTGCAGTGGCACAATCTCAGCTTACTACTACAACTTCCACGTCCCAGGTTCAAGCAATTCTCCTGCCTTAGCCTCCCAAGTAGCTGTGATTACAGTCACATGCCACCATGCCCAGCTAATTTTTGTATTTCTGGTTGAGGCAGAGTTTCTCCACATTGGCCAGACTGGTCTCGAACTTGTGACCTCAGGTGATCTGCCAGCCTTGGCCTCCCAAAGTGTTGTGATTCCAGGTGTGAGCCACTGTGCCCAGCCAAGATAAACATACCTTAATACAATTCTTTAAAATAATTATTAATATGAAAAACCATGATGAACAAGATACCAAAAATTTATGTGTGAGATTGTGCAGGAAATCCTTATGGAGTTCAGTGACCATCTTGACATGTATTGCAGACAACTGCCATCACTGTTCCTTCACAGTACATTTATTTTTCAACTGAAATAATTTTCAAAAAAGTTATCTCAATTGCCATCATCTTTCATATCTATGTTGTGGGTATTAGAACTTAATATCAGTCACCATCCTTGAAATTTAGGCCCTCTAGTCCAACACTTCACTTTGAAATGTATTTTGCATATTGTTGTATCAGTCAAAATCTTTAATTTAAATTACAGCTATCCATTTATCTATCCATCCATCTATTCATCTATCCATCCATCCATCCATTTATTGAGTTTGTGTATGAAGGAGAAATAGAATCTTCAAATCCTAACGATTAATCCATTTTAGAGTTAAACTAATGACTATGAAATGGAAATGTTTACAGTTACAAAGGAAGTAGTAAGTTGGTGTGCCGCAACAAACAGGCCTGGAGCAAAAATTGTAAGTAAAATTAAAGGGAATCACAGTGCATTTTACTCTCATAATCACTGTTAGAAATGTCCCACTAAACATGTTATGTTACCAACATCTCTGTTATGCCCTCATCTTTACCTCTATAGATTTAACCTTTGTGAACTATTTGAAACAGCTTATTCCACAGCTTCTGGTCAATTTGTAGACAATGTAAGTAGAGACCTCCCTTCAGATATAGACTGATGTATCTGGTCTTGTTCAGAAAAAAATTAAGGACCTTCAAGCTACTGAATTGTCCATTCCTTTGTAAAATGTGATTTATTAACCTTCAGCTACCTTGGAGGTAGTTGTTGACAGAGCCCTATATTAAACTTCCTATTAAAGAATACAGATATGCATTGTATTATAGGCATAGGATTTTTTTTCAAAACCTTGAAAAACTTTTTTCAATTTTTTGAAAAAACTGTTCTATTAAAGGGGTAATAGAGTCAATAAATAATTGGTATCTGTTTAACTACCTTATGTAGAGCTATTGGCTCTAAGGATTTTGAAAGGATGACCATAATTCTCTAAAATAATTCAGGCACCTTTGGCCATTTGTGTAACCAGGTGCAAATTACCAGGTTTCCCAGTTTCTCCCTTGAGTCCAATGGTAATGTATTGTTCTGCAAAGTATACTCCAGTTGTCAGCTCTGTTTTCCTTGGTCAGTTGAATTAACCTCCTTTTTAAGTCTAGCCTATAGTGCGTTTGGCTTAATAATCAAAACTAACATACTAGCCACACAGTTGGGGATTTTATAGAACTGTTTCTGCTTGGGATACTGTAATTGGAATTTGAATTAATTGTAATCAGAAAAGCTTTCATACTTTATGATATGTGAACTCTGAAACCCCGACCGCCAAAATCTTACTATGTAAAAATGAGCCACATGCTAACAAAAAAAAAACAAAAAAAAAACATAAATCAAGTTTAATTTCATATCATGCTATTTTCCTAAAATATACTATCTAAAGAGTTATTGCAAATTAGTTCCTTCTGATTGGCAAATACCATATATAAACTGAATGACACCTGCCTTTCTGCAATGAAGGCCCAACTTTTTCAAATAACGATTTACAGCCCAATGACACAAGGGAGTCTATGGGTCCATTGCTGCAAATGAGCAGAAGATGGATGAAAATAAAAACATATTAAGAAGTCCACATTTCTAACAAACATCTTGCAAAGAATAAAATGGTAACTTAAGGAATGTGTATAAGTTTACTTAATATAAATTTCATGTGTTTAGGGCAAATAATACAATAAATACCCTTTTGACTACCTCCAATTTAAAAAGTAGACTAGTATAATAGAAGGCATATCTCCTTGGTTCTCCGTATTTGTAAAAGGCATGAATGGCTGCCTCCTCCAAGCACCTGAGATGATATGCCTCTGTGCACTCCTCTAGCCTTAGAAATATGTGTGTCTCCTGCAGGCAGGGCAAGCTGGAATTGCCAAGGAGGTAAGGCTACCAGGACCAACCCTCACCTAATAATGGGCAAAAGGCGGTGGATAAATATCCAAGCTCCCTGTCTTCAGGTAAGAAGACTTTGATATTTTATTAGATTGGTGCAAATGTAATTGCGGTTATACCATCTCCAAGAGGAAATAGTCTTCAAGTGAAATTGAGCTCCAGTTGTCCACAGTAATAACCCGCTTATTAACTTAGCCTGTATAGATTTACTTCCTTTCCATCTGTCTTCCATGCTTAGCAGTGAAACAAGTAGTTTACTAGTGTTTCCTGTGATAACCTCCTGAATAAACTACTTATGCTCAAATCCTCATGTTGGGGTTTTCTTCTGGAGGGATTGCCAAACTGTTGAAATTCCCTGTGCTCATCCGAGTCTCAGCTCTGTCTCTCCATCAACCAAGAATTACTGTTTTGGTTGTTTATGTTTATTGTTCCTTTCCTGTTTGTAATAGTTGTATAAATTCATTAAAAACATTAATAACTACAGTGGTTTGCTGTAACACGGTATATCTTCTCTCAGAATATAAAGCCCTTGGGGACTTTCCCTAGGGAGTCGGGGCCCTGGCCATTATGTGCTTCCCAAGCTGTGGCTGCTGCACCTAACATTTTCTTTCAGAATTGGGCAAGGAATTACTAAAAGATGCTCCAGTGGATCACCTGGGTACCAAACATATATCTTTCTGTACCCATTGTGGAACAGCAACTCTACCTTTTCCTGATGCTTTGAGTTAGTTGCTCTTGCCAGGATAGAGACTGTTTTCCTTGACCTTTCAGCACACAGACCCCAAAGTGACTGTGTAGCAATCACAGCTTAAGTTTAATGGAATTTCTACTGTGTCTGCTGAAGAAGCATTTCCTTCTGAAAAATAGGATTTCTACCACAGAGGCTGGAGTTGAGTGAGTGAGAAGTGATGACCAAAGGATAATTTCTTCTTTTACCCTTTGGTTTCCAGATCCATGTATTTCGTCTGTTGAGGATAGAGTACTGTATAGTGATTAGTTATATATATATATATATATATATATATATATATATATATATATATACTTCATCTTGGAGGATGCAGCCCTACCCTTGTCTCCAAACTTGCTCCTCAGCTGTCTCTTCAAAAGACCAGCTTCTGGGCCATGTGTCATGTCATAAATCCAGTGGATCTTATGATCATGTACCCAGGGGCGTACTGCTTTTGCTGTGAGTTCCTTGGTCTGATGTGATTTTGTGCAGGATTCCATGACAGTGGATCACACTTTGTAGCACCCAGATGCTGAGGCTTTGCTGGCAGGAAAGGAAACATCATACCCTCAAAATATGTCTGTTCGAGTCAAGCTTGATTGCAACGTTTTCTAGGGTCAGACAGGCCCAAGATAATCAATATGTCAGAGATCTCATCCAGGGATGGTATATCAGGAGCTCATTGTTGGTCTTGTTTAGACATTTGCCAGAGGCAGCATTGGATCAGCTTGAAGAGTGGGAGTCCATGGATCCATGCATAGCCTTCATCCCTCCATCATGACTGTTTATTCATGTGGCTTAGTTCTGTGCCAGACTGAAACTCTAACAGTCTAAGTAAGAGCCTGCCTTTCACAATATGAGTTGGATCTTTATTCCATACTACCCTTAGACCTGCCTTGATGCATGTTGGACTGATAAATTATTTTATTATCTTATTTATTGAGACCAGTTGTCACTCTGTCACCAGTCTGAGTGCAGTGGAAAATTCACAAATATGTGGAAACTTAACTCACTCTTAAAGAGTCATTCGAAAAGGATATCACAAAAGAAATTAGAAAATACTTTGGAGGCAAATGAAGAATAGATTGCAGTCAAGAAAATGTATAGCTACCAATGCCTACATTACAAGAGAAAGATTTCAAATCAACCTAACTTTACACCATAAGGAAATAGAAAAAGGAGAGTAGAGTAAATTCAAAGCTATCAGAAGACAGGAAACAATAAAGATTAGGGAAGAGATAAAAGAAATAGTGAATAGAAAACCTATAAAGGGAATCAGTGAAACCCAAAGTTGGTTATTTGAAAAGATCAACAAAATTGGCAAACCTTTAGCTACACGAAGAAAAAAGTGAGAATACACAAATAATTAAAATCATAAATGAAAGTGTAGATATTACCATGAAACATACAGAAATAAAAAGAATTATAAGGGAATACTATGAACAATTGTATGTCAACAAATTAGATAACTTAGAGGAATAGAAAAGCTGAGCAAACCTATGACAAGTAAGGAGATTCAATCAGTAATCAAAACATTCCAACAGAAAATTCCAGGATTAGATCACTTCTCTGGTGAATTCTATCAAAACATTTAAAAAAGAATTAATACTATTTTTTTTTCAAACTCTCCCAAAAAAATACAACTGAGGGAACACTCTCTTTCTATGAAACCAGTACACTGATACCAAGAAAAGAAAATTACAGGTATTTGCACACCCATGTTTATAGCAGCACTAGTCACAATAGTCAAGAGGTGGAAGCAACCCAAATGTCCATCAACAGGTGAATGGATAAAAAAATCTGTTATGTACATACAATGGAATATCATTCAGCCTTAACAGAAAGGAAATCCTGTCAAATGCTACAACATGGATGAGCCTTGAGATCATTATGCTAAGTGAAATAAGCCAGTGACAGACAAATAGTGTATGATTCCACTTACATGAGGTATCTTAAGTAGTCAAATTCCAAGAAGCAGGAACTTGAGTGGAGGTTACCAGGGGCTGGGGGACAGAGGGAAAAGGCCAATTGTTTAATCTGCATAGAGTTATAGTTTTGCAGGATGAAAGTTTTGGAGATCTGTTTCACAACTTTGTGAATATGTTTGACACTACTAAACCATACTTTTGAAAATGGTTAATATGATAAGTTTTATTATATGCTTTTACTGCTTTAAAAAATGCAGACCAGTATCACTTATGCATATAAACGCAAATATTCTCAAAAAGGTACAGGCACCAGGGCTCACGCCTGTAATCCCAGCACTTTGGGAGGCAGAGGCAAGTGGCTCATGAAGTCAGGCGTTCAAGACCAGCCTGGCCAAGATGGTAAATATTCTGTGTTGTTCTTTGTTGTATCTCAAACCCCTAGATCAGGCGTCCCCAAACTACCCACGGGGCGCATGTGGCCCCCTGAGGCCATTTATCCGGCCCCCGCCGCACTTCAGGAAGGGGTACCTCTTTCATTGGTGGTCAGTGAGAGGAACACAGTATGTGGCGGCCCTCCAATGGTCTGAGGGACAGTGAACTGGTCCCCTGTGTAAAAAGTTTGGGGACACCTGCCCTAGATCAGCACCTGGCAAATAGTGCCTGCATATAAGACATGCTTAATATGTATTTGACATTGAATAAAATTGAATTTGATCTCTAGGATGACTGCTTGAGTTCAAATCCTGGTTCAGCGACTTACTGGCCGTTGACCTTGGGCGTTATATAACCTCTCTCTGCCTGAGTTTTCTCATGTGTAAAATGAGCCTAGTAATAATTGTTCTGATTGTATAGGCTTTGTTGTGATGATGAACATGAATTGGTATTATAAAGCACTTTGAAAAATTTCTGGCACATTGGAAATACAATCTATTAATAACTGTTAACTTGTAGTGGTAGTAGGAGTTGCATGTAACTGTATCTGAATTAGCGCTGTGTTTTATATTTATAAATAAGGCATTTATTTAGATTTTGTGATCTCTTCCTTGTGCTTAGGAGCCAATTTGTATGAGAATAAGGATGATGGGGGTCTGAAATGTGAATTAGGCCTTTTAAGAATTCAAAGAAGTCCATATAATCAAGCATCTTATGAAAAATAGTTCAGTGGATAATGTAATTCAAGGTAGCATATATTTCTATGAGAGCCTACCTTTACACCTTTATAATTCTTATCACAATAATTTTTACTTGTTCAATATGTCTTCCATGTCTAGATTCTAAGCTTCTAAGCTAGATTGAAGTTCCATGGAAACAAAATAGATTTGTCTGGTTCACCACTAAAACTCATGTGATATTTAGCACATGGTAGGTGCTTGATTCATGTTTGGTTAAAGAAATATGTATTATGGGCTACTCGGGGTCCAAGGAGCCTATACTGAACAAGTTATGTTTTTATCCACCAGAAACAGTAATTAATTACTTCCACATCTAAATATATTCTCTCACCCCTCTTTTCTTTTATCCAGTTTTTGTTTACTCATCATGACTGCTCTTACCTCATGGCCTCTGTGGTTTGCTTTTCCATCTGTATCTTTTAACTTTAGCCCATCATTACTAGCTAATGACTTTTTCTGTGTATTGAAGACAAATTTTCAACAGAGAGACCCTACTTGTTTTTAATTAATGAGAATTATTGGTCTTGGACAAGGTACTCCTATCACTGATTGTTCTCAAGTATAGAAATTGACTGCCCATGGAGCAAGTGGCCATTTTGACCTAATCAGCTATGGCTAGGGTGGTCTGGTTCAGAATAAGTTAATCTATTGTAAAGAACACCAAGGACTGATTCCCTCAGTAGAACTTTTGGGTATAAGAAAGAATGGGGAAAGCTGACTTTCTGAGGCTGAGGCTGTCCAGCATGCCTCAAACTACAATCATTAATATTTACTATGTGTTAGAGGGATATGGTGTTAGGGTATAGATATAAGACCCTATCCTTGCTCTCATATAGCTCACAAACTAGAGGAGTAGGCAAGCGGATTGAATACAGAGAAATGGTATTGCTGGAGTTGAACACCTTGTGCCATGGGAACATGCAGAGACAAACACTCAGTCTGGACTGGGATTGTGAAATAACCTCCATCTTGACAGAGGCTGCTCTGTTCTGAGGATATGCTAAAGAGAAGAAGTTCCGTGTCACATTTATGTCCTTCTGTATGTTTTTTAAAAAACTGTATCTTGTTAAAAAGTTTCTAAATTAAAACCACCAAATGGCATTGAGCATATACTCCTTTACTTAAAGGACATTTTGTTTTCATGTTTGGGAAGATTACTGCTCTTTGACTTTCAGGTGTATTCTTCAGTGAGTATGTTTGAAAAGAACCCAGTTACACTAACGGTCACCTCAGAGATGTGGCTTTGAAACTGAGCTGACGTTTAGGGAGCACTTCCTTGCCTGCCCTCCTTCAGAATTCTGCTCCATCTTCACAGCAGTCCTACTACCAATTGTTTAAGCTCCCTCTGTCACTTCTGGTAATACTGATTACATGGCAGAGAGGACTTCTTGCAATCCTTCATTCTAATGGAAACTTCAGTGAACACATACATGGATGAGAGAAGCCTTCTGGAACACTGTGCTTATCCATGACTATTGATTTATACCATTTGCTCCTAACTTTCATCTTCTGCTACTGTCTTACTTATTCTTCTTTTCCAGTCAATTCTCCAGTAAAGTCTGTTCCAGAAAATAGCCCGAAGGTTTGTCATTGGGCCTGAAGGCCATATACACCACCGTGCTTATTAGCACATACTGAGTGAACGTATAACCCTATTCCAGACGGCCATCCAGTGCTGAAGGTTATGAAGCTATTCTTGGTATTTTGTTTCAGACCCAAGATGGGCATGAGAATTTGTATCCATTTGAGGAAATTCTTAATGACCAAAATATCTCTCCCACGGGTGTTCATCCTTAAATACTTAATGCCTGGCACATAGTGCTTTTTATTTTTTGTTCAATCTATGAAAGCAGTTTTAGTGGATCGGTTCAGGAGGAGTCTTTGTATTAACTTTGTTTAGTATGGAGTTCGGAAGGGAAGAAGCATTTAATAATAATTATTTTTAAGTTTAGAATATGGTATGTCAGCCCTTTCTGGAACACTGTCTAGACACTGAAATGCAGTGAAGAGACTGCATTGGAAACTTCTGAAAGAGTCTGTATTCCTGGCCAGCAGATGGCACTCTTTTACTATAGTTTATAGAAAGCAAATAGCAAAAGGTAAAGCAGCACTCCATAATGCTGAAGTGACCAACTACCTCGTTTTCCCCCTCCTCATTCCTACGTAACCTTCTCTCACTTCCATTTTATCTCAGGCAACTATCATTTCCATCCATTCGCCTCTCTTTAGGTGCCTAGAGATACCTTGCTGCCATTCTCTCTAGTTTCTCATGGAAAATATCTTTTGTGCTTACTAACAGTCAATCTATAGAAATAGGACCACCCCATAATTTTCAGGACCCTGGGTAAAATGAAATGCAGAACTTGTTCAAAAAGCATTGAGAATTTTAGGACAATACAGAAGAGCATTAAACAGCACAGGGCCCTTTGAGCCTGCACAAGACATACACCCATGGAACCAGCCATACTTTATAATGTAAATAATTCCTTCTTCCCATCCTACCTTCCATTATTCTAATGTCCTGCACCTGTGACCCACACCCAAAGGGCTGCTTAAGAAAGGAAGGAATCACCAAATGTTATTCAGACATGACAGAATCTTAGCACTGAAAGAAAATTTAGAGATGTAGTTCAATCCTCTCATTTTGAAGATGATTGAACTACATTCCAAAGAGATGAAGAGACTCTCCCAAAGTCCCCAGCTACTTATGTCACAGGCTAGACTGGAACTAAGTGTTCTCATCTACCAGGCCAAGGCTCACTCTCTCTCATGCAGACTCCATGAGAGGTATTTTAAGAAAAGAGTTTTCCCATCTGCTCAGGATATACTTTGCCCGCATTTCTCTACAGGAGAATGGTACATGTTTGTGTTACATTTGAATACCAGCTATATGCTAGATGTTACACTAGATGTCTTAAACATAATATCTCAATTAGCGACAGTCTCAGAAAATCATTACATTTTCCCCATTTTTCAAGTAAGAAAAATGGAGAATCGGAACTTGAATTTTAGTCAGCAAATGGGAAGATAAGAATTTGGGCAAGTCAGTGATTCTAAGTCCTATTCTCTTTCACCACACCATTCCTGAATTTTAGGAAGGCTGAGTCAGCTTGTGTTTCCTGAACATTGGTCTTGTTTTTGGTCAGCTCAGGGTGATCTTGGGGTCTCTTTCCAGGCTGTCTATATTCTTCAAATTTACCAGGCTTGCTACTGCCTTGGTGTCTTATCTCCAGGGTGTTTCCTCCGCTTGAAACCCTCTTCCTCAGGTATTTCATGGAAAACAAGATCACCTGTCAAATAGGTAATGGGGGTTCTGCTCGTATAGGGTTTCACAGGGCATTGTAAGAACATTGGCTTTTTTCTCTGTGTGAAATGGGAGCCATTGCAGCAGTTTGAGCAGAGAAGTGATGTAACCAGATTTAGATTTTTAAAGGATCCTTCTGGCTGCTGTGTTGAAAAAGTGACTAAAGGGGTCAGATTAGGGAAGGTAGAAGTTTGGAGGCTTTTTAGGGAGTTATGACAGTAATCCAGGAGAAAGATAATGGTGTCTCATACTAAGGTGATAGCAGTGGAAGTAATGGGAAATGGTTGGTTTCTGTAGTTATATGTGTATGTAATTTTATATTTTTACCTATTTGTTATGGAAAATCTCAAAAACATTCAAAAGCACAGACATGAGTATAATGGATTCCCATGTTCCTAATCAGCGAACCTATCATGTGTTATTATGTGTCAGGCACTTTGCAACAGCTGCAAAAATTGCCAACTTGTACCAATCTTCCTCCCCAACCCTAGACTGAGGAGAAAGCAGTTCCCATATTTCATGTGTAAATATTTCAGCTTCTACTACTCCAGCTGCTTCTGACTGCCCCAACATTCTGGTATCCACCTTATTGTTTCTGTTTGTTCACGTTTCATGTATTCATTACTTCGACTTATTGTCTGCCCTATATGTCCTCTGTAAACCTTTTTCCTTCCTATCAGCTACGAACTGTGTACTTCTCAAATTCACACTCGCTAAAAAGAGGTTCTTGTAGGTTCGGTCAGTTGTTATTTTCATGATCTGGCCAAATTGTGGTAGATTGGGTGCTGTTGTTCAGGGACCCTCTTTTGGCAAGCAGGATTTTGTAATGACAAGGTTAGTTTTCTCAAAAAAGGATTATTGAAATGGAAGTTGCTTAACAAATAATAGGCTGCTCTCCAATACTAATAAATAGTGGAAATTTAATACTAGAAAGGATATAAATTGTGAAAAAAGTAAGCCTGCAATGAGACTAGAAATAGATGTGTCTAACCACTGAACATCATTGTTTTACAGTCTGACCTGACTCTTTTAGAGTGCTATTTTGGATGCCACTGAGGAATTTAAGGACATTTTTTTCTTAATATATTTTTGTATATTACAGGCTCGGTAATGGCATAGATCATAATGATCTAGACTGGAACTCAAGACCTACATTTAATTCTTAAATGAGAGTTAAAAGTACATTGAGCTTTTATGAAGAAAAGCATGTGAAAATTTAAATAACTATTATTTCCTATATGAATATTTTTATGAAATTATAAAATGAACATAGATTTAAGGTTTTTTATGTAAATTTAAGGAGGACAAGTATAGTTTGGTTACATGAATATATTGCATAGTGGTAAAGTCTGGGCAGTAACCATCAACCCCCGAATAATGTACATTGTACCCATTAAGTAAATTCTCATTCCTCACCCTACTCCCCACCCCTGGCCAACCCTCCATGCCTTTCATGTCTCCGGTGTCTATTATTCTGCACTCTCTGTCCATATATACACATTATGTAGTTTCCAGTTATAAGTGAGGACACACAGTATTCAACTTTCAAAGATTTACCATACTCTCTAATCTATTCATTTTCATCAGGTACTCAAACTTTTCTTTCTACATTTTAATGTATGTGTCATATGTGTATACCACTTAGAACAGTGTATGGCATGTAGTAAGAACTATGTAAATGTTAGGCTGTTATCTGCGTCAGTGTGAAAAATAATTTGTCAAAAGTCCATAGAGTTGCAGTTACAAAGGCTTAAAAATTTGACACCCCCTCCATCCCCTAACATATGCCCTGTTTTGGAGCACATAAAAGAGTATATCATGTGAAAATGTGAATAAAAATACACTTTCTGAGCCCTGCAAAATTGGCAATGTATGTGTTTATGTGAAAAAATATACAGCAACAACCAAAAAGAAATGGAGAGGTTAAAAATGACATTGGTAACTGATAAGGCCATCGTTCTCAAACACTGGTTAGTGGACAGGCTGCATCAGAATCACTAGGAAATTTTCTAGAATTCTTAGTTCTGCTAGGGATTCTGATATAGTAGAATAACAGTTGAGATTAAGAATGCAGAAGTTATTGAAGTTTCTCAGATGATCCTGATTTTCAGCCAGGTCTGGTAATCACTGATGTGTAGAAAAATGTTATACAATATTTAATTTAACTTAGTACATCATTTATTTCCTATCATCCTAATCAAAGTGGTATGTATTGGGAAATATCTACAACCAGGAAAGAGGACTGGTAGGATATCTATCAAATTCAGAATGGCAATTACCTCTGGATTATGAGTTTATGGGACTATTTATTTTACATTTGTGTTTTTTATTTCTAAGTTTTCTGGTTGAGCATATATTATTTTTATAATACTAGATATTCACAACCAGTGCAAGAAATTTATTCGTAATCAGTGCAAGATTTTAAAGACTCATACGCAGCCTATGGTTTTAGTTTATCGAATGTAAAGAAAAAAAACTTAGCAGGCTGAGGCAGGAGGATCTCTTGAGGCCAGGAGTTCAAGACCAGCCTGGGCAATATAGCAAGACCCCATTTCTAAAAAAAAAAATAAAAACAAAAACAAATTGGCTGAGCATGGTGGTATGTAACCATAGTCCTAGCTACTCCCAGAAGGCTGAGGCGGGAAGATTGGCCAAGTCCAGGAATTTGACGTTACAATGAGCTATGATCTCCTTACTACATTCCCGCCTGATTGACAGAGTAAGACCCTCTCTCTACCAAAACAATCTTTCAATGCATATTCACATACTTTTTCTTTTAAAAGGCAAGGCTACATATAAAGCAACATGGGAACAATATTTATTTTTGTTTTAAAAAGTGTCACAAATTATTTTAGTAAATATTTATCTTCAAGAATATAAAACAAATTAAACACTAATTAGCTTTTACTTCTTTTGCTTTGCCAAGATGGAAATATACCAATGTTTATACAAGGACCAATCAGTCAGCAACCTTATACTTGATGGGGAGAGAGAAACAGTTCTGGTACAATAAGATCTTCTGTCCAATTTGTATTTTTGGCTGTGCTCCAAGAATAATGCTCAATCCTTTTTAAAGATTCTTTTGGCTTCTACTCCTTCATATACGTAAGTCTGAAAGGTGTTAACAAACAGAATTTACCATTAAGATTTACATCTAAATTAAATGTTAATTAAGTAGAAAATTAAGAAAAATTTTTAAGCCATTAAGAAAAAGTATTAGTATCATCATAGTTTTAAATGAGTTTATACTATTTTTTCTTGTAGTTGATAGCAACATTTTATTCAGATATAGGATACAGCCATTTAAAAACACATGTTGGTTTGTAGTCATTTACATTTTCAGATAAAATAGGCATTAGCTATTTGACATATATTTAAGTTCTTTTTAGTAAATAAGCATCAGAAAATAGTTATACAAAATTTTTAAAATCAGAAGGATTCACGAGAAAAGAAGTAGTCTGTTTACTGGAGATGTAGCTCAGCAGTGACAAAAGTTATTGTTATGTAGCCATTTTTGCCTTTGGAAAACAGCTATAAATTTTGCAACTCACCTGGACTAGTTCACCACCTATAATTTCTCTGACAGTATTCAGTTCTTTTTCATTGTCTATCCGTTTGAATTTTCCAATAAGTTTATTTCCATCAAGGGTCCAGGTACCCTATATAATAATAATAATAATAATGGCATTTATTAGGGTTTTACATGTCAGGCACTGTTGTGATTTCTGTAGACACACGTTTTTATTTCATCTCTGTGGTGACCCTATGAAATTGATACTATTATCTCTACAGAAGAGGACACTGTAAAATGGCATAGTAATTCACCTAAAGTCACAGAGTCGGGATTGAACCTAGGCCATTAGGCTACAGAGTATTGCAAAGTACTACAGAGTAGTACAGGTAACCATTATGCTTGTTTTCTTCAATAATTTCCATGTGCTGAATTTCAAGGCAGATGAGCAGGCCTTCTTTCTGAATCGTTCATGTTATGTGTCCAGAAACATAGTCTTGGTTAAAATTCGTTTTATGGAGAGGTTAAGAACTCTGTGCTTGTTTTAATTTGTGTGATTGCAAAACTAAATAAAGAAAAGAATTACTAATAAAATGTTTAGTAGTTAAATCGTCATTACAAACGTAATTTAAATAGAAAAATTTTGAGGCTAAAAAAGTTTTAAAGAATTTGTTGAAAGTGATGACTTTCTAAAATGGGTTCTCTTAAAGATGAAAAGGTACACTGCCAATGACCTACAGTACATTAAAACTTTCCATTTGGTAACTCACTCATTTATTCATTTACTCATATCTTTTATTATTTTAGCATGTTAAATGGCTATTAGAGTTGTTACATATTAACTCTAAAAGCTTCTATTGCTGTACTGTTTAAAACCCAGTTATAAATTTCTTTATGAATAGATCTATACTCAGTCATTCAAAGGTATTTTTCTAATTCTTATTGTTCAATTCAGATTCTTCACAGACGTGTATAAAGATAAAAGTGTAATATTTAAATACCCTTCCAATTTAGGCAATACGTAACGTAGACAAACTTCATTGGCTTCTTCAGTAAATGAAGGAGATCTGCATTAATTAAATCATCCAATGAAATAGAGCAGAGATCATTTTAGTACTGGGTAGAAAAATCAAGAATGTATTACTCATAAAAAAACTCTTACAGAGAGTTCAGTTCCGTCTGCAAGGTTGTAATTAAAGGTGACACCAAGTTCAAAAACAATTTCAATGTTTCTAAAAGTGCTTGATTCTTTGACTGTGAATCTATTTCCTTCTTGTGTAATTGTCAGCTTCAAATTGTCATGAGCTGCAAGCTTCCTTTTCACTATATTAACACCTACAAAAGATAAGACAATGGAGAAAATAAAGTCAAATGCCATAGGAAGTGTTTATTTTTTCAAATTATGTTTTGTTTGCTTGTTATTTTTGAGGGTGGGAAGAAAACTCAGTAGCATTGCCTTTGCACTCAGAGCATTCAGATTGCTTCTACAGAAGTTCAGGTTCAGTCAGATCAAGAAAACTGATTAAAGTTGTTTCTCCAAAACTTGAGAAAAATTAAGTAGAGTACAGAATTATAGAATCTTTGAGTTCAGCAACATCAATAAGATTAAACTATTCATTTCAGTGTTAGGTAAATCAAATTCTAGAAATATCAAATGAAGGATTAAAATGTATACTCATATGTTTATAAAGAGGCACATCTTTAATTCCACATATACAGTATTCTTTTTTCTTAAATGCCCCTTTGTTTTTCATAGTGCCTTTAAAATTTTGAACTTTGTAATTCTCTTTTTTTCTTGTGGCATTTCTGACTGACACAAAAATGAGCAATTTAGCAAATATTATAGCCCAAATCAGTATAAGAATCTACAACTTTTATTAATTTAAACTTAGAAATCCTAAACCGTAGGCTGTAAGTGATGCCATTTTTCTTTTGGGAGAATGACAGAAATTTGTTTGCCTATCTCGTATAGTATATGGACTGCCAGAATATTGGTATCAATTTATAACTCAGTTAAATTAAAGCCCCCTGAAGAAAATACATAGCCTCTCAAGATTATAACAAAACTTTTTATAAGTTTGAAGAAATGGGAATTAAATCTAACTTATTCAGAGCTGTAAATTTAAAGAGACCTTTTCCCATTAATCTCTTATATGATCTTGGCTTTTCCATCCCCTAGAAATGAATGTTTTTAAATCTAGAAGTTATCATTACACACTGCCATTTTCTTACTGTAAACAACAAAACAGTTATTTTTCAGTTAAAGAGTGAAGGAAACATATCTGGGTCTTTTTGGTGTGTTTCAGAGAAGAGCACGCGAAAATCCTTTTCTCCATTACTGAGATAGTGGATTCTTCCTAGTGTAAGAAGTGAGAATATGATTTCTCTCCTCTGAGCATCTTCTGGATCCTCACTACCACATCAGGAGCTATCCCTAAGCTGAGATATTTTGGAGTTAGAAAGAAAAATGTTTGTAAGAAGGTAAGGAATGAGCCACAAAGAAATAAAGTCTTTACCCATTTTTTCCATGAACTTGTCATAGTTTTCACTCCGGTCTACCTTCCAATTGCCGTCAAACGCCATGATGTCAGTTGAGTCAGCCTCCAGGCAATTAGAGATTCAGGTCTGTCCTTGGGTGAAAATTTATTCTATTTCTTATCTTAGAACCAAATTCATACTGTGATGTGGAAGTTTAAAGTTCAGGAAATCACCTAACTACTGTATGTCAAACAATTTTAATTCTCTTTCTGTACATTTCTAAGATCTTCTGGAATTCAACTGAATTAAAACATGAGAAGCATCCCTATTCTGTCTTAAATTACAATTTGCTGGCATACTTATTTCAAGAGTTAGAATGCATGTTGTCTGAAGAGGATTTTTCTAAGTTCAAAGGGCACGCTATGTTGGCGCTAACGTAATTTATAGCATATATCAAATAACATCTGGGAAATGAGACCATGACCTATCCCTTTTCACAACAGCAATTATCTTGTAAAGTAAGACTTTATGGTGAAATACAGGTGAAAAGTTATAGTTAATAAAATTTGGTTTCTAGTATGTCCTTTTGTATTGTGTTTACAGTGCCAGGAGTTTGGATAAATATCCTGGCAGTTTGTACAGTGCATGACACATAATAACTGCTCATTGATTTTTGTCTTGATCTTGAATGGTGATAGGCCACTGAACAAAATTTCAAGAGGTACAAATGTGGCTGGATAGTGTAAAAACTCCCAAAACAGAGATATAGACCAATAGAATAGAACAGAAGCATTGGAGGCAGCGCCACACATCTACAGCCATCTGATCTTTGACAAACCTCACAAAAACAAGAAATGGGGAAGGGATTCTGTGTTTAATAAACAGTGTTGGGAAAACTGGCTAGCCATGTGCAGAAAGCAGAAACTGGACCCCTTCCTGACACCTTGCACTAAAATCAACGCTAGAAGGATTAAAGACTTAAACATAAGAACTAACACCGTAAAAATGCTAGAAGAAAACCTACACAAAACCATTCAGGACATAGGCATAGACAAAAACTTCATGACTAAAACACCAGAAGCATTGGCAACAAAAGCCAAAATAGACAAATGGGATCTAATTAAACTCCAAAGCTTCTGCACAGCAAAAGAAACAACCATTAGAGTGAACTGGCAACCAACAGAATGGGAAAAAATTTTTGCAAACTACCCATCTGACAAAGGACTTATATCCAAAATCTACAAAGAACTAAAACAGATTTATAAGAAGCTAACAAATTCATTCGAAAGTGGGCAAAGGATATAAACAGACACTTTTCAAAAGAAGACATATATGAGGCCACCAAACATATGAAAAATGTTCATCATCACTGGTCATCAGGGAAATGCAAATCAAAACTACATTGAGATACCATCTCATGCCGGTTAGAATGGTGATCATTAAAAAATCTGGAGACAACAAATGCTGGAGAGGATGTGGAGAAATAGGAACACTTTTACACTGTTAGGAGTGTAAATTAGCTCAACCATTGTGGAAGACACTGTGGCAATTCCTCAAGGATCTAGAAATAGAAATTCCATTTGACTCAGCAGTCCCATTACTGGGTATATATCCAAAGGATTATAAATCGTTCTATTATAAGGACACATGCATACATGTGTTCATTGCAGCACTGTTTACAATAGGAAAGACTTGGAACCAACCCAAATGTCCATCAGTGATAGACTGGACAGGGAAAATGTGGCATGTATATTCCATGGAATACATACAACCATAAAAACGATGAGTTCATGTCCTTTGTAGTGACGTGGATGAACCTGGAAACCATCATGCTCAGCAAACTGACATCAGAACAGAAAATCAAACACTGCATGGTTTCACTCATAGGTGGGTGTTGAACAATGAGAACACATGGACACAGGGAGGGGAGCATCACACACTGGGGTCTGTGTGGGGAACTAGGGGAGGGACAGTGTGGGGTAGAGAGTTGGGGAGGGATAACATGGGGAGAAATGTCAGATATAGGTGATGGGGATGGAGGCAGCAAACCATGTTGCCATGTATTTACTTATGAAACAATCCTGCGTGTTCTTCATATGTTATCTCAGGACCTAAAATGCAATTACATATATATATATATAGATAGATAGATAGATTATATATAGATAGATAGATACAGATACAGATATAGATATAGATATAGATACATAGCTATCATATGCTATCTCAGGACCTAAAATGCAATTATATATATATATATATAGTCCCATAAAAAGAAAGAATGAGCTTTAAACATCTGCCATGTGCAGACAGAACAAGAGCCAGTTTTAACTAAGCCATTAAGTAAAACCACTCCTTCTTTTTACTCTCACTGCCTTTCATTCCCAAACCCAGTAGAGTCAGAAGCCACATCTCAACACGTATGTGAGGTCAGGGACTAGAGGGTAGCTAGAAAGGTACAAAGAAAAGGTCACCATGTCTCTCCTTTCCCTATTTCTTGCTGTCAGCCTGGAACAGGCCAAGCTGGGAGAGGAAACTTGGTGTGAAGTAAGAGTTTTGATTACTAGTCTTAAGATGTTTATTCCTAAAGCAAGTCTATTATTGTTACTGAATGTGACCAGATAACATCTTATTAACTAAGGGTCAGGAAAGAAGCCACAAAAACCAAAGAGTTCTTGTCCTTTGTACAGACATGGATGAATCTAGAAACCATCATTCTCAGCAAACTGACACAAGAATGGAAAACCAAAGGCGGCGTGTTTTCAATCATAAGCAGATGATGAACAATGAGAACACTTGGGCAGAGGGAAGGGAACAACACTCACAGGGCTAGGTGGGGGACTGGAAGGGAGGGGAAGGGAGGGACAGTGAGGGGTGGGGAGGATGGGTAGGGATAACTCCGGGAGAAATGCCTGATGTAGGTGACCCGGGGGTGAGGGGGGTGGATGGAGACAGCAAACCACCATGGCATGTATGTACCTAAGCAACAATCCTGCAGGATGCAGGATGTGCACATGTACCCCAGACCCCAAATACAATTAAAAAAAAAATCTTTTAAACATTTTTGATAATTGTTTGATTTTTAAATTTTGTGTTTCCCACTTTTTATTTTATTGGATAAGCACATTAAGAAGCAAACTATCTTCTTCTAGCCGTATTATTTTATTAAAAAAGAAAAAGAGTTGCTGAATGCAGTGGCTCTTGCCTGTATTTCCAGCTATTAGAGAGGCTGAGGCAGGAGAATCACTTGAGGCCAGGAGTTTGAAAATAGCAGTTTGAGACCAGCCTAAGCAACATAGCAAGAGCCTGGTTCTAAAATTATAATAAAATAAATTAGCCAGGTGTAATGGAATGTGCCTGTAGTTCCAGCTACTTGGGAGGCTGAGGCAGGAGGATCTCTTGGCCCAGGAATTCAAGATTGCAATGAGTTGTGATCATGCCAGTGTACTCCAGCCTAGGCAACAGAGAGACCCCATATCTAAAAAATAAATACATATTTTAATGTCAAAAATGGAAAGAAAAAAGGAAATAGCATTTTAAGGCATATTCTAATCATCTCAGAATTTATGTCTTCTATTTTTGATCTCAAGTTGTTTAGCTTTTCATATGTTAAAAAAAAAAAAAGAGGTCTCTATCGGAGCCATATGAGAGAAGGATTTGAGCAGGACAGATAGGAGGAGTAACAGAAAAGTCTTAAGGTTACTGTCAAATCCTTAGCAGTGAATGGGGAATGAGAGAGAATTCTATAGTTTGCCGACGAAGTTTATTTCATTCTGTTTTAATGAGTAACCTCTAAATTTTAGGAATATTACGACCTATTTAATTATGTTTTAGAGTTTGTACCTGTGATGGTTGGTTGGTTTTCTTTCAAAGAGATTATAAATATACAGCAGTGTGCAGGAGAATGTCTACCCTAGAGTAGTGAGTGTGGCTTGCTAATTCTCATTAATAACACAACAGCCTAAGAAAACGGCCATTTTAGAAGATTCATGTGTCTGTTGAATGATCTTGCATGAAGGATTTGTGGCTTCTTGTTAGTAGCGTGAGTTTATCCCAAAAATGATGAGTCCCTTTCAAGCAATGTAGATCGGAGGTTGCTCATCTCCTGTGCCCCTCATAGCACAGGTAGAAAACGATGGGTTTGCATTATCACAGCTCCTTACTGCCACATCCAAACCATTATGTCTCTGCCTTTTGCAAAATAAAATGTTGTTTCTGCAGACCACTCCCATTTGAGAGTCTACTTTGTCATGTTATCTACCATCCACTCCCTCTGGCATTATCATCTACCTTCTATCACTGAAAATCTTGGCACTTGCTCACCGTCATCTGTGTCCCATCATCATCCTGGGTGACCTCAAAGTCCATGTGGATAAGCCACTTATCAGCCTGGCTTCACAGCTCCTTAACCAACTCATATCTAATGACCTTTATTTCTTTTATGTTTTATCCACTTATATCCAGGGCTGTGTCCTGTGATCTGTCATCATTATTGCTGCTCCTTCTGTTGTATTTAACATGCCACTGTCTGACTACAGCTTTCCATCCTCTCAACTCCTTTATTTTCCCCAGCACATTAGTTATTAGCTTGGAGAGAAATTTTGTCAGTCGTTGCCTCTATTTTCTCTTGAGTTAAAGCCCCCTTTTACCTTTGCTTTCAGCAGACGACTTGCCTATTACTTCACGGAGGAAATAAATCATTAAACAATTCCCCCAATTTATGCCTTCTCAGTACAAAGTTACCTGCTATTACTTTCTTTACTCTTATTGTTACACTCCTGTATTAGGTTGTTTTTGCATTGCTATAAAGAAATACCTGAGACTGGGTAATTTATAAAGAAAAGAGGTTTAATTGGCTGATGATTATGTAGGCTATACAGGAAACATGGTGGCACTGCTTCTGGGGAGGCCCCGGGAAGCTTCCAGTCATGGCAGAAGGCGAAGGGGGACCAGGCAGGTCACATGGCAAAAGCAGGAGCAAGTGCTGCATTCCATTTTATTAACAAATTAAGTTTTACTCCTTGATTTCACTCCTTAATTTCATCCTGTCTTCATGTTTGCATAGTCACCGTTTCTCACATAGATTACTACAATAATCTCCTCAATGTTTTTCCCTTCCTTTAGGCTCCCAGAATCCGTTTCATCGAGAGAATCATCTTGATAAAATACAAATCTGACCATGTCATGTCCTTGCTTATTATCATTCAGTGATTCCTTGCAGCTATTAGCATCAAATTTCAAGTTCCTTGCTTCATCTATCTATATTCTTATACTCTTCTGGTATACAAGGAACTTTAATACCTTATATCATCTGTGTCTTTTCACATCTTCTGATTTCTGTCTGGAAATCTCATTCCTCAGCCCATGCACTTCTGACTGAATCTACTGAGCTTTTAAGAATCAGCTCAGTCATCTTTTCAATAAGCCTTTTTTGCCTACTTCCTTCTGGCCAGGACTAACTTTCTTAATTTTTTTTTTTAATGTGTGTACTTTTCATATATACCTATGTACATGTGTGTATATATGTTTACATGCTTATGTGTAGACAGACACATATATTCTTTTGATTAGATTTGTATTTTGGAAAGCTTCATTTGTCACCAAATGTGGGTGAGATTGGAGGGACCCCTTGGAGGAGAAGGCTGATTAGATATCACTGCAACCTTGCTGAGAGATGAGGACTGAAACTAAGATGGCGTAAGTGAGATTGGAGAAAAGAGAATCACAGAAATGTGGCGACACACTGGGTGGCTGTCAGAGATCCGATTAGCAAACAAGACAGTAAATGTCAGCTGTGTTAGATGGATGTGGTATCTCCCAGGAGCATCAGGGCACAGAATTCCTTTTTCAGTCAGCTTATGGATATGGGATATCAACCTTTGAAATACAGATAAAGTCTCTTAATGGCATCTTGTCAATCAGAGATTAGAATTTGCTTCATGTAATTGTGTCTATCCTTTTCAATAGGAATTTGCCTCTTAAATCATCTCCTTGTTAAATAATCACATTAGTTTAAGTATGATTACTCTCTTGAGTAATTAAATGGACTTTTTAATATCCATGCTTAATGATTCATCCATCCTTTTGTACCCGTAAGTCAAACAGGTACAATTTACGGAGTGCAATTGAAATATAAATTATTTTTTATCTTTATCTTTCACCAGGAGAAATTTTTTTTCCTGTACCTGCATTGAAAACCTGGCAGCCCTCTGATTTTTCTTGTCATTCAAGTAATGAATATTTTATCAGAGTCTCTGAGTTGCACAACTCCAGGGGGCAAATGTAATAGAGATGACATTTGCATTGTAATCTTTATAAATGTAGTTTCCTGGATCCCAGCTTCAATAGATTATAATGTGATGGTGCCCCTGTGATTTTGCAACATAGTGCTGTGGCTTAAGTTCACTTTGATATCAAAATAAGTCTTAATTCAGTATTTAGTATATAATACATTAAAAAAACTTCACTCTCCATTCAGAATTAAGAGTTCTCCCCAGCCCACTACCATCCCAAGACCTGGCTGTAGGCAGGCCAGCAGTCTTCAGGGAAGAATATGCCATCAACCTTCATGCTTAACCCCTCTAGGATTGGAGGGTAGGTAGCAGAGAGTTAGGGGCCCTGCAACCACCCAGGCTCTTAGTCTAACTCTCCAAGTGTGGCAGTGCCTCACTTTCAATTGGTCACTCTCTGTGCCCCTCAATTTCTGCCTTACAAGAGTATATCCCAAATTCATTTATTTCTAGGTTTCCTCAACCCTCACAGACCAAACTCTTGGGCAGAATACCTTTCTAAATAACCCCAGACTGATTTTTCTACCTCTTTTTCTTCACATACTTTTGACCCACTATTAGGATAGAGTAGACTAGAGTAGACTATCTTCGTAGTCTCCCATCTCTATCCTGCGGTGGTAGGCTCCTTTAGGAGGCTGTGGTAAGGATCAGGCATTACCTTGTACTTACCCATTCAGGGCTGGGACTAGGGTGAAAGTAGTAGTACATTTTATCTGAGTGCAAAATTTTAGGAAGTACCAGAAAATTCAGCAATCAAGATAAACATCTTTTTTTTTCCCCTCCAGATGGAGTCTTGCTCTGTCTTCCAGGCTGGAGTGCAGTGGTGTAATCTTGGCTCACTACAATCTCCATCTCCCAGGTTCAAGCAGATCTCCTGCCTCAGCCTCCTAAGTAGCTGGAATTACAGGTATGTGACACCATGCCCAACTAATGTTTGTATTTCTAGTAGAGACGGCACTTCGCCACGATACCCAGGCTGCTCTCGAACTTGTGACCTCAGGTCATCTGCCCGTCTTGGCCTCTCAAAGTGCTGGGATTACAGGTGTGAGCCACAGTGCCCAGCCAAGATAAATGTATCTTAAGAA
Source organism: Saimiri boliviensis (assembly GCF_048565385.1). Taxonomy (NCBI): domain Eukaryota; kingdom Metazoa; phylum Chordata; class Mammalia; order Primates; family Cebidae; genus Saimiri; species Saimiri boliviensis. The sequence goes on along the minus strand of NC_133451.1, from coordinate 168,570,599 downwards.
AATAAATTTTTAAAATAATTATTAATATAAAAAACCACGATGAACAAGATACCAAAGATTTAAATGCAAGATTGTGCAGGAAATATTTACAGAGTTGAGTGACTCTTGACATGTAGTGCAGACAACTATCATCACTGTTCCTTCATGGTATGTTTATTTTTCCACTGGAATAATCCATGGTATGTTTATTTTTCTACTGGAATAATCCTCAAAAATGTTCTCTCAGTTACCATCATCTTTTATATCTATGATGTGGGTATTAGAACTTAATATCAGTCACCATCCTTGAAATTTAGGCTCTCTGGTCCAACACTTCACTTTGAAATGTATTTTGTATATTGTTGTATCAGTCAAAATCTCTAATTTAAATTACAGTTATCCATCCATCCGTCCATCCATCCATCCATCCATTTATTGAGTTTGTGTATGAAGGAGAAGAAATAGAATCTTCAAATGTTAGTGACTAATCCATTTTAGAGTTAAACTAACGACTACGAAATGGAAATGTTTACAGTTACAAAGCAAGTAGTAAGTTGGTGTGCCTCAACAAGTAGGCCTGGAGCAAAAATTGGTAAGTAAAATCAAAGGGAATCACAGTGCATTTTACTCTCATAATCACTGTTAGAAATGTCCCACTAAACATGTTATGTTACCAACACCTCTGTTTTGCCCTCATCTCTATCTCTATTCATTTGTGAGCTATTTGGAAACAGCTTATTCAGTTCAAACAGCTTATTCAAGACAGCTTCTGGTCAATTTGTAGACAATGTAGGTAGAGACACACCTTCAGTTATAGACTGGTGTGTCTGGTCTTGTTCAGAGAAAAATTAAGGAGCTTCAAGCTAGTGAATTGTCCATTCCTTTGTAAAAAGTGATTTATTAACCTTCAGCTACCTTGGAGGTAGTTGTTGACAGAGCCTTATATTAAACTTGGTATTCAAGAATACAGATATGTGTTGTATCGTTGGCTTTAGGATTGCTTTTTTTTTTCAAAACACATCTTGAGAAACATTTTAAATTTTTTTTAAAAACCTGTTCAATTAAAGGAGTAATATAGTCAATAAATATTTAATATCTGTTTAATTTACCTTATGTAGAGCTATTGGCCCTAAGGATTTTGAAAGGACAATGATAATTCTCTAAAATAATTCAGGCACTTTTGGCCATTTGTGTAACCAGGTGCAAATTACCAAGTTTCCCAGTTTTCCCCTTGAGTCCACCTCTAATATATATTTTCTGTAAAGTATAGTCCAGTTGTCAGCTCTGTTTTCCTTGGTCAGTTGAATTAACCTCCTTCTTAAGCTTAGCCTATAGTGCATTTGGCTTAATAACCGAAATCGTAACATGCCAGCCACACAATAGGGGATTTTATAGAATTGTTTCTCCTTAGAATGCTATAATTGGAATTTGAATTAATTATAATCAAGAAAGCTTTCAGCCCATGATATGTGAATTCTGAAGCCCCAAATACCAAAATCTTACCATATAAAAATGATCTACATACTAAAAAAAAAGACACACAAATCAAGTTTAATATCATATCATGACGCTATTTTCTTAAAATATACTGTCTAAAGAGTTATTACAAATTAGTTCCTACTGCTTGGTAAAATACCATATTTAAACTAAATGGCAATAGCCTTCCTGTAGTAAAGGGCCAACAGTTTCAAATAATGATTTACAACCCCAGGATACCAGGGAACTCTATGGCCCTGTTGCTATAAATCAGCAGAACACGGGTGAAAACAAAAACATATTAAGAAGTCCACATTTCTAACAAACATCTTGCAAAGAATAAAATGGTAATTTAAGGAATATGTGTAAGTCCAGTTAATATACATTTCATGTACATAGGGCAAATAATACAATAAATACCCTTTTGACTACATCCAATTTAAAAAGTAGACTAGTATAATAGAAGGCATATCTCCTTGGTTCTCCGTATTTCTGAAAGGCATGAATGGCTGTCTCCTCCAAGCACCTGAGATGATATGCCTCTGTATACCCCTCTAGCCTTAGAAATATGTGTGTCTCCTGCAGGCAGGGCAAGCTGGAATTGCCAAGGAGGTAAGGCTACCAGGACCAACCCTCACCTAATAATGGGCAAAAGGTGGTGGATAAATATCCAAGCTCCCTGTCTTCAGGTAAGAAGACTTTGATATTTTATTAGATTGGTGCAAATGTAATTGCGGATATACAATCTCCAAGAGGAAATAGTCTCCAAGTGAAATTGAGCTCCAGTTGTCCACAGTAATAACCTGCTTATTAACTTAGCCTGTATAGATTTACTTCCTTCCCATCTGTCTTCCATGCTTTTCAGGGAAACAAGTAGTTTACTAGTGTTTCCTGTGATAACCTCCTGAATAAACTACTTATGCTCAAATCATTATGTTGGAGTTTTCTTCTGGAGGGATTGCCAGACTGTTGAAGTTCCGTGTTTATCCAAGTCTCAGCTATGTCTCTCTCCCCACGAAGGGTTACTCTTGGTTTTTTATGTTTATTGTTCCTTTCTCATTTGTAATAGTTGTACTATATATTAAAAACATTAATAACTACAGTGGTTTGCTGTAACACGGTATATCTTCTCTCAGAATATAAAGCCCTTGGGGACTTTCCCTAGGGAGTCTGGACCCTGGCCATTATGTGCTTCCCAAGCTGTGGCTGCTGCACCTAACATTTTCTTTCAGAATTGGGCAAGGAATTACTAAAAGATGCTCCAGTGGATCACCTGGGTACCAAACATACTTCTTTCTGTACCCATTGTGGAAGAGCAACTCTACCTTTTCCTTATGCTTTGGGTCAGTTACTCTTGCCAGGATAGTGATTGATTTCCTTGACCTTTCAGCACACAGACCCCAAAGTGACTGTGTAGCAATCACAGCTGAAGTTTAGTGGAATTTCTACTGTGTCTGCTGAGGAAGGATTTCCTTCTGAAAAATAGGATTTCTACCACAGAGGCTGGAGTTGAGTGAGTGAGAAGTGATGGCAAAAGGATAATTTCTTCTTTTACCCTTTGGTTTCCAGATCCATGTATTTTGTCTGTTGAGGATAGAGTACCGTATAGTGATTAGTTATATATATATATATATATATATATATATATATATATATACACTTCATCTTGGAAGATGCAGCCCTACCCTTGTCTCCAAACTTGCTCCTCAGCTGTCTCTTCAAAAGACCAGCTTCTGGGCCATGTGTCATGTTATAAATCCAGCGGATCTTATGATCATGTACCCAGGGGTGTACTGCTTTTGCTGTGAGCTCCTTGGTCTGATGTGATTTAGTGCAGGATTCCATGACAGTGGATCACACTTTGTAGCCCCCAGATGCTGAGGCTTTGCTGGCAGGAAAGGAAACATCATATCCTCAAAATGTGTCTATTAAAGTCAAGCTTGATTGCAACGTTTTCTAGGGTCGAACAGGCCCAAGATAATCAACATGCCAGAGCTCTCCAGGGGTGGTATTATATCAGGAGCTCATTGTTGGTCTTTTTAGACATTTGCCAGAGGCAGCACTGGATCAGCTAGGAGATTGGGAGTCCATGGATCCATGCATAGCCTTCATCCCTCCATCATGACTGTTTATTCATGTGGCTTAGTTTTGTGCCAGACTGAAACTCTAACAGTCTAGGTAAGAGCCTGCCTTTCACAATATGAGTTGGATCATTATTTCATACTACCCCTAGACCTGCCTTGATGCATGTTGGACTGATACATTATTTTATTAATTTATTTATTGAGACCGGTTGTCACTCTGTCACCCGTCTGAGTGCAGTGATGTGACCATGGCTCTCTGCAACCTCTGCCTCCTAGGCTTAGGCGATCATCCACCTCAGCCTCCCACGTACCTGGGACTACAGGCAAGTTCCACCACGCCAGGCTAATTTGTTATGGTTTTTGTATAGACAGGGTCTTGCTCTGTTGCCCAGGCTGGTCTCTAACTCCTGGGCTCAAGCAGTCCTCCCACTTTTGTCTCCCAAATTTCTGGGATTGTAAGTGTGAGTCATCAGGCCTGGCTTCATTTCTTTAATCTGCTTACAGTTGTAAAAAACTATGCATTTTTGACAAATTTATATTTAGGCATTTTTAAACAAATATTGTTTTCTCCTTCATTAGCAGTATACACACTACTAGTTTACAGCTTTCCCTACACATTTCATTTCTCCTGTTCTTTAGAATCATCCCATGATCATTAAGCTTTGTTTCTGACATGGAAATGAGGGGAGATTTTTTTTTTTCCTTTTCCAGATTTATTATGTTAATTAAATCTTATTGTATTGTAACATGTAGCGGTTATGAGAAGAGGATTGGAGAAATCACTCTTTCAAATTATAGTAGAAAATTTCGACTTAATTGAATGACTTGAGGCTACTTACTTGGCCGCTTTGGCCTCCAGTTTTATCATATCTAAAGGATGTGATATCTCATAGGGTTTTCATGGAGATTCAAAATGTATGAAATGCCTAACACAGCAGCATATGCCTAGTTATATCCCTATTTCTGGCTGCAAAACCAAGCCTCACAGTGTGTATCACTGACTGGAGCAAAGGTGACCACCATACCAGGTTTGAGAATACCCATCCCCACTCGGCCAACAGGAACAGTACCAAGAGTAATTTTATAGACGTTCTGGAGAGGCAGGCACATGGGCTGGGCTGGTCAGTTGGACCAGTTGGTGCTGGATGCAATCCAGAGCCTCAAGCAGCGTGGTTCCACTGGCATTGCCATCCTTAAGGGTGACTTTCCTTCCCTTGAACCAAGGCGTATTAGCACTTGGCTCCAGCATGTTGTTTTTATTCCAACCAGAAATTGGTACAAATGCTACTGTTTCAGGATTGTAGCCCATTTTCTTAATGTAAGTTTTGACTTCCCTAATGACTTCCTCGTATCTCCTCTGGCTGTAGGGTGGCTCAGTGGAATCCATTTTGTTAACACCAACAATTAGTTGTTTCACACCCAGTGTGTAAGCTAGAAGGGCATGCTCTCGGGTCTGCCAGTTCTTGGAGATACGAGCTTGAAATTCATCAACACCAGCAGCAACAATCAGGACAGCACAGTCAGCCTGAGATGTCCCCATCATCATTGTTTTGATGAAGTCTCCGTGTCCTGGGGCATCAATGATAGTCACATAATACTTGCTTGTCTCAGTTTTTCACAAGGAGATATCAATGGTGATACCATGTTCATACACCGCTTTCAGTTTATCCAAGACCCAGGCATACTTGAAGGAGCCCTCTTGCTTCTCAGCAGACTCCTTCTCAAATTTTTCAATGGTTCTTTTGTCAATGGCACCACATTTGTAGATTTGATGGCCAGTAGTAGTGGACTTGTCTGAATCTATGTGTCCAATGATGACAATATCCATATGAGTCTTTTCCTTTCCCATTTTGGCTTTTAGGGGTAGTTTTCATGACACCTGTGTTCTGGCTGCAAACCTGTTGCAAAAAAGCTACATGATTTTTAAATGTGTCATTGTTTATTTAGTTAGTACTCTAAGGGATGTTTGCTCTGCCCTGGCATGCAATATCCTGGGTTACTGTTGCCTAGAAACTCTGCCCTGTAGGACTGGATGCTATCATGGAATTGTTTTGGCAAATAGCTTATAAAAAGAAAGAGAAAACTGTGGTTGACCAATACAAAGTAAAGTATTCTGTAGTGGTTAAATAAATCCCCAGTGGGGAATAGTAGATATATATTCTAAGAAGAAAGAAATTTGTTTCCACAAGGGATTAGTTTGGCTCAGTAGTGGTAAAAGTGGTAAAACAAACTTCACAGAAAATCATTCTTCTGATTTTGCCCATCACAAGTGAATGATTAACTGGCTGAGATATCATTGAATTTATGACTCTGTTATATATCAAGCTTGTTCAGGGCAAAGAAAAGAGCACTTAGAGAATTATGCTGAAGCAAGTAGATTGCAACAAGTGCTCTCTAATTACCTATGTAAAAGGGTTCACCTTAGTCTTTTCTTCCCTCATGTAAGAGATAATGGAAGAACTTTGATTCTGGATATCTGTTAACTGGGATATATGGTGGTAGTATACAGGAAGGAGATTTGAATAGAAAAAGAGGAATAGACTGCATAAAAAAGGGTCATTCATGAGAAAATTCCTTACTCGGCTGCCTTTGTTAGATGGTAGAAGTACATAAGAGTTCTCTTTTAATACAGCATAATTAGTACGTATGGTTTGCTGGCCAAGAAAGATGGCTCGGGTGACATTTACACTGTAATCTCCATTGATCTCTGGGTATCAACCCACAGCAAAAGCCTTGAAGTGACTTTTCTCAGAGATGGCTGGTTAGCATAATGGGCCCTTTCTGCTGTGACAACACAGTACTTAGGACAGCATGGACTTTGGACCCACACCCAAGTTCATATTCCAGTTATGCTTCTTACAAAGTGTTTGATTTGGAGTAGTAACCTAACCTTCTCTGTCTTGTTTTTCTTTCTAAAAATGGGTGTAAAATCACCCACCTAATGAGGTTATTATGAGGATTAAATGAGTTAATGTATGGAAAGGGGCTGGCACATAGTTACTACTCAGTAGTGTTGGCCTCATTCCCTCTCCCTGCTAGAAGGCCTTTCTGTAATGCAGAGAATTATCTTCTGGTAACTTCATAGAAAAGGCCTCTTAGGCATGAAATCACCTGCCAACTTTGCTGAGGACACAGGCTTTGCACAGCTCCTGGAGGCTGATTAAGGTGCAGAGTTCAGAGCAGAAAGGTGCTTTACTATACATGTGGCAGGATGACCACCAGGGCCTATTCTCTGACAAAAGTAAGCATTCTTTTCCTAGGGATTAGGAACAGCCCCATTCTTATCTGGTGTTCACCCTATGTTTTGAAGAGGTTCCAAACTAGTGCAGCAAGGAATGTCTAGAGCTGAGTGAGGCAATGGCCCTACTCTGGATGTTGGCCTCTGTTGAAAGACAGTTAAACCTCACCTTCTCTCCTAAGTCTCTTCAGAAATGCTTACTCTCTATGATAGATATGAAACAGACTGCTTTTCCTCAGGGATTTTGATTGATTTTTGCCAAAGTCTTTCCCAAGGCTCTTTTCAAAGCTGGACTAATCCCTTCATTCTGGGAAAGATTTGTGGACATTAGACTTATGAAATAATAGTGGCTGGTAGGTTCTTTGCTCTCTCAAGTTGTTCTGGAATGTTGATTCAACTCATCAAGACATATTTGGATGATGAATTAGGAAGAGTAGCTTTGCCCTGTGCTCACAGATCCTAGGAACAATTTGTTTAATTATCAGTAACCAATATATGTAACAGATAAAATGCCTACTCTCTCTTTCCCTCTCTCAGCCTATGACATGCCAGATCCAATTAGTCTTTGTTCCAATTGTGAGAGGTCTTAATTTCATCATTCTGGCCTTTTGCAGTTAAATGTTCTCCAAAGATATTATCCTTTGGTAGGAGACTGATAATGGAACTAATCTTTCAAGGTTCTGCTTAAGCAATTTTTATGTATGCTTAAGCAATATTTTATGTAGATAACACAGAATAAGAAACTCTGGAAACAATTAGGGTTATCCTAGTTCTGCCCCTATGGAAATTCAATCTGAAACCCTGCATATTTTTACTTCTCTCTTCTCTCTCTATATGGAATATGTTATATTTTTTTGAGCTGAAATATCTGAATAATTAGAAAAAGACAAAGTTTTAATGAGTTTTCTATTTAAATTTATAGGAGTCTTTCCAATGAAAGTGTTATTTTAATCATTGAATCATTAGTTAACTGCTTTGTGTGTTTAAGTTTTGTCTCCCTTTAATCCAGCGGCTGGAAGCAACAAGGCGAAGAAAACCCAACAAAAAAACCAATGTTTTATGAGTGGTTCTCAAACTTTAAAGTGGTTACTAAAGCATAGATTGCTCAGACCTCTCCCTCAGTAGATGGGCATGGTGCCCAAGAACTTTCAACAGGAGATACTGTTGCTACTGCTTTAGGAACTACACTTGGAAAATCACTAATTTGTGTAAGAAATACCTGACCATTCTGAAACCTCAGAGGATGGAACTATTTTGTAATGCAGTGTACCATTAAAGCGGTGTAGGAAAACTTGGATTCAAGTAGCAATTCAGCAAATTACAAGTGGTGAAACAACTAAGTTTCTGAGACTCAGTTTTATTATCTGAAAGTCAGGAATGAAAACAATGCCTAAATGGCAGAATTACTATAAAGATCAGATAAGGTCGTGTATGGGAAAGATCTTGATAGATGGCAAAGCACAATCTAAGTTTAACTTACTCCAGATGTGCTTTGAACAGGCAAGTTTTATATACTAAGACTAAAAGCTTGCATTTTAATCCCTGGGATTGAAATCTTTCGTCATCATCGCCGTGATGGTAACAACAATAACTATACCAGTGCACTACTTATTGTATTTTCTGCACTGGGCACTTGCTATGTTTTGATCATATGTTTCAAAAACCTCATAAAATCTATTTTATCATGTATATTATTAGTTTACCTAAGAGTTTACTGGATAGAATTTAAATTTTTCTTGAGGGCTTAGGGAAATGCAGTTCCTAGAGTGTGTGATGTCTCTGTCTGTATAGACAATTTGATTTAACAATGTGTTACAGGTGATCAATTTATAATGGAATATATTTTGCTAAAAAGAAATGAGCTACCAAGCTATAGAAAGATATAAAAGAACTTTGGGTGCATTTTACTAATTGAAAGAAGCCAACTGGAAAGGGCTATAAAACTGTATTGTTTCAACCATATGACACTCTGGAAAAGGCAAAACTGTGGAGATTTTAAAAAGATCAGTGGTTGTCAGGAGTTAAAGAGGAGGAAGGGATAAATAGGCAGAGCACAGGTGTTTAGCGCAGTGGATTATTTTGTATGATACATATTGATGGATACATGGTCATTATACGTTTATCAAAACTCATAGAGTGTGCAAAATCAAGAGTGAACTCTAATGTAAGCTATGGACTTTGGGAGATAATGATGTGTCAACATAGGTACATTAATTGTAACAAATGTACCACGCTGGTGCCTGGTGTTAATACTCGGGGAGCTGGTGTGTGTAGGGGACTAGGGTATATGGGTACTGTTTGTAATTTGGGAACTGAAAACTGCTGTTAAAAGAATAAATCCTATTAAAAAGAATCACACCAAAAAAAGGTATTGCAAAATTCATGAGTTCAGGTAAAGGATAGTGACTATAGTAGACAGAATACCAAAAAATGTATTGCAAAAATTCATGAGCTCAGGTAAAGGATAGTGACTATGGTAGATAGAATAGTGGCCCCTAAAAATATCCATATCCTAATCCTTGGAACCTGTGAACCCCTAACTTTACATGGCAAAAGGGTATCCACAGATATGATTAAGTTAAGGACTTGGAGATGGGAAGGCCATCCTGGATTATCTGAGTGGGTGCAATGTAATCGCAAGGGACATTTAAAGATGGAGGCAGACTATCAGAGGAATTATGACAAAACCAGAGATCACACACACTAACACAAACACACACACGCGCGTGTACACACACACACACACACACAGGCGAGGGGGATAGAGACAAAGAGATATGAAGACGTTACTCTGCTGGCTTTAAAGATGGAGGAAGTGGCTGTTAAACCAAGCAAGGCATGCAACCTCAAAAGCTGCAGAAAGCAAGGAAATGGCCCTCAGAAGGAATACAGCCTTGTATTCCTGGCTAACCCATTTTAGACTTTTGACTGCCTGAACTTTAAGTTAACAAAGTGCTGCTGTTTTAAGCCAATACACTGGTGATTATTTGTTACACCAGCAATAGGAAACTAGTATAATCATTTTTCAATGAAAATTTCGACAATATTAGAGAAAAAAAAAGAATAAAAAGTAACAAACAAAACCTTCAAGAACTATGGGACTATGTAAAAAGACCAAACCTATAACTAATTGGAGTGCCTGAAAAAGATGGAGAGAATGGAAGGAAGCTGGAAAACGCACTGCAGGACATCATCCAGAACATCCCCAACCTAGCAGGAGAGACTAATATTCGAATATGGGAAATCCAGAGAACCCCAATAAGATACTCCGTGAAAAGATCTACCCAAGACACGTAATCATTAGATTCTCCAATGTTGAAATGAAGGAAAAATTACTAAGGCCAGCCAGAGAGAAAGGCCAGGTGGCCTACAAAGGGAAGCACATCAGACTAGCAGCAGACCTCTCAACAGAAACCCTATAAGCCAGAAAGGATTAGGGGCCAATATTCAGCAGTTTTAAAGAAGAGTAACTCCAACTCAATTTCATATCCAGCCAAACTAAGCTTAATAAGCAAAGGAGAAATAAAATCTTTTTCAGACAAGCAAATGCTGAGGGATTTTGTCACCATCAGACCTGTCTTGCAAGAGCTCCTGAAAGAACCACTAAACATGGATAGGAAAATCTGTTACCAGGCACTACAAAAACACATTGAAGTACACAAACCAATGACACTATGAAGCAACTACCTTAACAAGTCTGCAAAATTAACCAGCCATCATCATGATGACAGGATCAAATTAACACACAACAATATTAACCTTAAATGTAAATGGGATAAATGCACCGATTAAAGATACAGAATGGCAAGCTGGATACAAAGACAAAACCCATTGGTAAGCTGTATTCAAGAGACACATCTCATGTGCAAAGATGCACATAGATTCAAGATAAAGGGATGGAGAAAAATTTACCAAGCAAGTGGAAAGCAGAAAAAAGCAGGGGTTGCAATCCTAGTTTCTGATTAAAAAGACTTTAAACTAACAAGGTTAAAAAAGACAAAGAAGGGCATTACATAATATTAAAGGGTTCAATTCAACAACAACAGGTAACTATCCTAAATATATATGCACCCAATACAGGGGTAGCCAGATTTACAAAACAAGTTCTTAGAGACCTACAAAGAGACTTAGACTCCCACACAAGAATAGTGGGAGACTTTAATACCCCACTGTCCCCACTGTCAATATTAAGACAGATCAATGAGACAGAAAATTAGCAGTTTAGACAGATCGATGAGACAGAAAATTAACAAAGTTTTTCAGAACTCATCTCCAGACCAAGTGGACCTGATAGGTATCTATAGAAGTCTCCACCTAAAAACAACAGAATTTACATTTTTTTTGATGCCATATAGCACAAAATTAATCACATAATTGGAAGTAAAGCACTCCTCAGCAAATGCAAAAGAACTGAAATAATAACAGTCTCTCAGACCACAGCACAATACAATTAGAACTCAAGATTAAAAAACCCACTCAAATCCACACAACTACATATGTGGACATTGAACAATCTGCTCCTGAATGATTCCTGAGTAAATAATGACATTAAGGCAGAAATCAAGAAGTTCTTTGAAATCAATGAGAACAAAGAGACAACGTATTAGAATCTCTGGGATGCAGCTGAAGCAGTGTTAAGAAGGAAATTTATAGCACTAAATGCTTACACCAAAAAGCTAGAAAGATCTCAAATTGACACCCTAACATCACAACTAGAAGAACTAGGGAATGAAGAGCAAACAGACCCCAGAGCTAGCAGAAGACCAGAAGTAACTAAGCTTACAATGGAACACAAGGAGATAGAGACACAAAAAACCGTTCAAAAAAAAAAATCAATGAATCCAGGAGCTTCTTTTTAAAAAAAAAATTAATAAAATAGACCACTAGCAATACTAATAAAGGAGAAAAGAGGGAAGATTCAAAGAAACACAATCAGAAATGATAAAGGGGATACCCCCATGACCCCACAGAAACACAAACAACTATCAGAGAATACTATCAACACCCTTATGCAAATAAACTGGAAAATCTCGAAGACATGGATAAATTCCTGGACACATACATGCTACTAAGACTGAACCAGGAAGAAGTTGAATGCCTGAATAGACCAATAACAAATTCTGATATTGAGGCAGTAATAAATAGCCTAGTGACCAAAAAAAGCATGGGTCCAGATAGATTTACAGCTGAATTCCACCAGAGGTACAAAGAGGAGCTGGTAACATTTCTTCAGAAACTATTTCAAACAATTAAAAAGGAGGGAATTCCTCCTAACTCATTTTATGAGACCAGCATCATCCTGATGCCAAAACCTTGCAGAGATACAACAAAAAAGAAAACTTCAGGTCAATATCCCTGATCAACATCGATGCAAAAATCATCAATAAAATACTGGCAAATCAAATCCAGCAGCACATCAAGAAGCTTATCCACCATGATCAAGTACTTCATCCCTGGGATGCAAGGCTGGTGAAACATACACAAATCAATAAATGTAATTCATCACATAAACAGAGCTAAAGACAAAAACCCCATGATATCTCAATAGGTGTAGAAAAGGTCTTCAATACATTTCAACATCCCTACATTTAAAAACTTTCAATAAACTACGTATTGACAGAACGTAACTCAAAATAGTAACAGCTGTTCATGACAAAGCCACAGCCAGTATCATACTGAATGGGCAAAAGCTGGAAGCATTCCCACTGAGAACTGGCGCAAGACAAGGATGCCCTCTCTCACTACTCTTATTCAACATAGTGTTAGAAGTTCTGGCCAGGGCAATTAGGCAAGAGAAATAAATAAAGGTATTCACATAGGAAGAGAGAAAGTCAAATTCTCTTTGTTTGCAGATGACATGCTACTGTACCTTGAAAATCCCATCATTTCAACCCAAAAGCTTCTTAAGTTGACAAACAATGTCAACAAAGTCTCAGGATACAAAATCAATGTGCAGAAATCACAAGCATTCCTATACAGCAATAACAGAGGCAGAAACCCAAATCATGAATGAACCCTCATTCACAATTCCCACAAAGAGAATAAAATACCCAGGAATACAACTAACAAGAGAAGTTAAAGACTTCTTAAAGGAGAACTACAAACCACTGCTCAAGGAAATCAAAGAGAAAACAAGCAGATGGAAAAACATTCCATGCTCATGGGTAGGAAGAATCAATATCATGAAAATGGCCACAGTGCCCAAAGGAATTTATAGTTTCAATGCTATTCCCATTAAACTACCATTGACATTCTTCACAGAATTAGAAAAAAAACTATTTAAAAATTCATATGGAACCAAAAAAGAAAGGTACTGGGAGGAGAGCATTCAGGAAAAGAGCTAATGCAAGCTGGGCTTAATACCTAGGTAATGGGTTGATAGGTACAGCAAAGCACCATGGCACACATTTACCTACGTAACAAACCTGCACATCCTACACATGTACCCCGGAACTTAAAAGAAAATTTAGAAAAACAGATGAGAAGAGGAATTACATACGTCACTTTCCAATTATTTCAGGTAAAAATCAGTTCATCTTTTAGTGGTTTCCAGATACTGTCTCTTCCTGTTTAGGTCCAGGAACAGTCCGATTGTGTTTTTTTTTATTGTCAAATGTGCTGTTCTCTCATTTCATCTCTCACTTGGAGAGAAAGAATAGCAATACTCATACTCAGTGCTGTGGCTCTTTAGAACCTGTTTATATGAAAGTAATATAGATCTTGCCTCTGCAGTTCCTAATACCATTCATTGATGTTGATTATACTATTACTTGAGATGCTGCTTCATCTATTGTGCTGTCTGCGAATATTGGTTTCTGATGACTAGAGGTTTGTTACTGTACTTTGTTGATGGTCATCACAAATGCATGTGTTCCACGGAGTAGAAAGAAAAAAAGGGAATGATAATTTCTGGTCATGTTAAATTTATTTTTCAGATTTTTATAACAAAACAGAAACACATCTTTCAGTTATGCTTTTCTTGAACTCATTAGATCATATTCACTGTATTCCTAAAATGTGACCCCTTTCAATGTTGAGCTCTCTCCTGCCCCTATTCCCCCATACAGCCACCAGGAGAAAGGAGAGATGAGTAAGAATGTTCTCACTGCCACAAGGAATATTTGTCCCTAGAATGGCACGGCTTAAGACAGAACCAGGAAAGCACGGATTTACTACATCGATCAGAGGCAGGAGAAGGCTTTGACTGGAAAGGCCCATTGGTGTTGCTCATCAACACTCTGGAAAGCCATTAGAGGATAGGCCTAGTTAACCTCAGAAAACTCTGTGACATTGGCTAGTGTGTTTTGTGGAGGGAGTCAGGTAAGCAAGGGGTTTGGAGAACATGTTTAGGTTTAGGAACATTCTCTGCTTAAATGGGCTTATTCTCACCCTCTGCTTCAATCCCCATTTTGTCCACAGGTTAGATCTTGGGACAACCCGCATACCTAGACATACTTAGGCTTTCAACTTGCACTGGACCAGGGTGGAAAAATAAGGAAAGGAAACACATCTGCAGCATTTTACTGCCTTTTTTTTTTTTTTAGATCAATTTCACCCACTTTTGGAGTGTGGAGTGGTGGCTATCACAGTCCAAACACATTGGGTTGAGTTAGAGTTGGAGAAAGAGGCTGAGAATGTCACTTTAGGGGTGCTCCTCCATGTGGAGACACAGGAGTGAAGAGTCAGTGATTTCTCCAAACTGCTTCAATCAAATCCATCTATTGTCTGAATTTCTTGGGGATCTGCTCTTAGTCTTGTGACTTCTGACTTCATACATGGTGATTGTTTCCTCATGTGTTTTGAAATTATGAATTAATAATTTTTCTTAAGTAGTGTAATTTCTGTGGAAATTTTCATGGGCCTGTTTGAGGATATTTTATTCCAAAGACATTCTGTCTTTGCTTTTGCCAGGTGTACAGAGGATATTATGGCCTGAGACTTCTTTCTGTGCTTACAGTTTATTGTGAGTAGTTCTAGATCATATTTAAACCTCAAATCTGTGTGAATATGAGGATGGACCCAATGTTGTAATTTTTTTGTTAACCATCGCCCAGATTAAGACAGACATGCTTCCTTTATGTTTCCCTGTGAATCTGGGTGGGTTCTTGCCTCCCTATCTCCTACATATTCCTTGAGGATGTAGCTCCTCAGAGTTTTCAGCCTAATTTGAAGAGTTATTCCTTAAAGGCTTCCTGGGGTCTCAAGACCATGTTTTCTGTGTAAAAGTTGTTTGTACCAAAATGGAGTCACTTATGTCAAAGGTAAGGAAAGAGAGCTGGGAGACTATGAAGGGAGGCCCTTGTCACATGCTTTCATGATTACAGGAGCAATCACAACAGACTGTCCAAACCACGCCTTGTGCAACGATTACATCTATAAGGATGCCTGCCCAGCAACTGCCTGTCCACTAATGAACTGATGCCACTCGTTATTAATCCTGGTAGCCAAGGCTATTGTTTCCAAAAAATGAATTTAACCTTCCTCATTTTGCCTTAATTTTCATACTGTTTTGAATTATATGTAATAAATATAACTTCTGGGTTATTCCAAATTCCCTTTCAAAAGTTATCCTTAAGGTATTTCACACAATGCAAAGTTTAATTTAACCACGCTAGTTTTTTTAATAGGACAAAAGGCATTAAATTAGTTTTAAAATAAATTATGCTGGGAATAATAAAAATGCTAATAGGAAATATATTCTATTTTTAAAAATCTTGTCTTCCTTTGCTTCTCTGGATGCACCTATGATCCACTGTAGCATGTATATCTGACTACGATTCCCTGCTATTCCCAGATAAACTCTCTTCTGTAAAGCCAGTCTCACTGCTGTTTATTTTACATTAACGCCAGCTGGGGTAGGCGTTAAACTCCTTTATGATAGAGATCTGCAAATTGTCCCAAGTCTGACACAGCATGAGCTCAAATGCTCTCTACTTGGATTTTTAATAATCTTTGTTTTGGCCGCTGACAATTTCCCTTACTTTCAAAAAGCTAAGTAAAAGGTCATTTGCTTTATTTTATAAAACATAACTATATAATATTTATAAATATACTTTTAATACTCATCATTCATAAGTATAATAATTTTGTAAGTAAATAAGTAGTGGAAGATGTTTCAAGTTCTCTAGTCTGCTACTGTTAGGTCTTCAGATATCCTAATTCTTCTGCCTTTTCACTTCACTAAACCAGAGGTCACATCTTTAAGGAAGCTGTGAGGCTCAAGCTTGAATTAAATACCCTCTGCTCTTTACCCTGAGTGCATAGATCTAATGGCCTGTTTACCCTCATGTGTTTCCTCCACTGAATTGCAAACTCTTAGAGCCCATGCCTATTTAGTGTACCCCAGCTTGATACTTAGTAGAGAACCAACTATTTGTGAATGAATGCATGTCTTCTCTTGACTTGTTTGCTTATTATTTTTTAAAATCCTGCCCCTTGGCGTGAAGTTATTTGTCTCCTTCACAGATTTTTGACCTTTAGCCTTTATGAATTTTCGTTGGTGCCTAGCAATAAAAGCTCCCACTGGGAGTAACTTCATACTGGTTATCAATTTATTAATGAAAGCCTGGCAACTTACTTGTTTTTCACAGTAGAATCAGAAATTCTTTTCCTAAAGACTTTTTTATTATTTAGTCTGTTTTTTCATATTACATTTCAGCTCTATTCAACTGAGGATTCCTTTTAAAATGTTATATTGATTTTTATATTGCCCTTCACTAAAATTATCTTCATTATAAAAAATTCAATTTTATGTCAAGTAAGAAACAATGGGAATCTATTCTTTTTTTTACTCCAGAGGTATTTGTTGCATACCTTAAAGTATAAGAAAGAATGCAGAGAGATGCTGGTAGCTTAGGAAGGCTTTGTGATTCAGGTGGTGCATGGGAGAACCAAATGTTTCTAGAGGATGGAGCCAGAGTAGAAAAAGAGCAGCAGAGGTTCCAAAAAACAAAGTTACTAATGAGGGGCACAGTCCTCTCCTCATTTTCCAAGGAGAGTTACTGATTCTTTTCTGTAGCTTTTATTTTTAATTGACACTTAATAATTGTACATATTTATGAGGTGCAATATGATATTTCCTGACATGTATATATTGCATAATGATCAAATCAGGGTAATGATCCAATCCATCATCTCAAACATTTATTATTTCTTCGTGGTGAGAACATTCAAAATCCTGTCCTCTAGTTATCTTGAAATATAAAGTAGAATGTTGTTAACTATAGTCACCTTACTATACCATAGAACACCAGAACCTATTCTTCCCATGTATCTGTAATTTGGTATCTGTTGACCAATCTCTTCCCATCCTAGACCCCAAACCCCAGCCTCTGGTAACCATCTACACTGTATTTCTATGAGATCAGTTTTTAAAAACTTCAAAAATTAAGGAGATTATGTGGTTTTTAAATTTCTGTGCTTGGCTTATTTCACTCAACATTATGTCCTCAGGTTCATTTAGGTTGCCACGAATGACAGGATTTCATTCTTCTGAATGGTTGAATAATATTTCATTGTGCATATACACCACATTTTCTTTATTCATTCATCCTTTTATGGGCAATTAGTTTGATTCCATATCTTAGCTATTGTGAATAGCTGCATTAAACATGGGAATGCAGGTATCTCTCTAACATTATTTCATTTCTCTTGGATAAATACCCAGTAGTGGGATCGCTGGATCTACTTATTTGTTCTTTAGTTAAAATTACTTGGTTTTAGAGGTAAATGTCTCACTGTATCATCTAGGCTGGAGCGAAGTGGCTGGATCATGGCTCACTGTAACCTAGAACCCCTGGGATCAAGCAGTCTTTCTTCCTCAGCGTCCTGAGTAGTTAGGAGTAAAGGCATGAGCCACCATAACCAGCCAACTTACTTATTCTCATAGGTGCAGAAGAGCAATTTTGGTAGCTATTTTTATAGACTTTTCTGGAGAGAGAGAGAAAGAAAGAGAGCAGTTGTAGCTGAGGTAGAGCTGTTGACCACATTTCGTGGGAGATCAGTGAAATGTGAGTCAGAATTCTTGACTTTCAGAGCTGGCTGGTAAAGGGGGAAGTTTGCTTCTTACAGTTACATGCTGATTAGTGCTATATAAAGCCTAAAAACACTCCTGTAGGGTAAGGCAAAAATGATATGAAGTGAAAATATGAGAAACAGTTCTGAAAGTAATTAAGATAGGCTAAAGTTACAAACTGTTTTGAGGGTTTGGTGTGGTGGCCCATACCTGTAATCTCAGCACTTTGGGAGGTGCTGAGGTGGGTGGATGGCTTTAGCTCAGGAGTTCGAGATGCCGTTTCTATTAAAAATACAAAAATTAGCTGAGTGTGGTGGCATGGGTCTGTGATTCCAGCTACGTGGGAGAATAAGGTGGGAACATTGCTTGAGCCCATGAGGCATAGGTTATAGTGAGCCAAGATAGTGTGACTGCACTCCAGACTGGGCAACAAAGTGAGACCCTGTCTCAAAACAAAACAAAACAAAACAAAACAAAACAAAACAAAACAAACCCAACCCTATTACGATAGTTCATGTTCAGTCTTTTTTGTCGTTCTCTTTAGCCATGCAAGCCTGTCCCTCAGATACCAGTTTAGGAAGAGGAATGCTAAAATTGGAATTGCTGTTAGATAACATAAAGAACCGACTTAGTTCCTGTGGCTACTGCCTAAAATCCCTTTTATCATCATAAACACACCTCTGCACAGGTGTGTACACTTGCACACACACACACACTTAAAAAGAGGAAAGCAAGAAAGACATCACATATGCTATTTAGTCATATTTCTTTTGAGTAAGACAACTATGATTTTGATTCTATTTGTAACTTGTGGGTTTTTAGTTTGAACAAATGGTTTGTGAACTAGAAACATTTTTCTGAGCTACAAGCTGAATATAGTTTAAAACTGTGAAGACTATTTTCTTCAAGTTCAAAGTATTTCTTTTAATTTAATGTTATGTGCCTTAAGAATAGAAAATCATAGCATGACAGTTCCACATATCAAATGTAAGAATCCTTGTTTGCTGAGGCTACAGAGCTAACAGGAGCAAAACAGGTTCAAGAGCTGCCAAATGTGTCCCTTTTCCACAGAAAGGGTTGATGTCTGCGGAAATGGAATATACGTATCAGAGACTTCCTATAACTTTGTCTGGAGAAAAACTTGAGGACATGATCACTGCATAAAAAGTAATAATCAAGTCTTTAAAAAAATTCCCCCCTACCTTTTATTTTACCGTAAATTCTCTATTGATTTTTTCCATTTATTTTTCTTTCGCCACTAAAAATTTTTAAAACAGTTTTATTAGTTCTTTATGGTCTGGAAGGAAGATTATTTCTTTAACTATAACTGAAACTCTGGCACTCTCTAGTGGTCAGAGAATCTAAAATATTGTTCTACATGAGCTAATAGTTTACTTCTTCCTTTAGATTTATGAATTACACATAACCTAGATATTCTTCCCGCCATGAAGAAGGCTTGTCTAGTGGCAAAATAATGAAAACAGATATTCTGCATTTATACTTCCACACGTCTAGACTAGAAGCATAAGATACAGTGGTGTCGGATTCTGTGAAGGCATTTCCTTAGCTATTACCAGATAACTAAATTAAGAAATGTTAACTGCAAAAAACTCTGACAATCCAAACCTGCTGGGTAAGGAAGAATATTATGGAGAAGAGTCTAGGCTAAGGAAAGGATTATATTAAACCATGTTTTTCTTCAGCTAATAGGATCACAAGTTAGCTTAATTAAAGTCTCTCAAACTATTGGGTCCATTCTCCCTGCAAAAATCCAAACTCCCCTACTAATTCCCCACCCTTAAAATTCAGAGGCCTGGAATAATCACACATTATTCATACCTACTTGTTCATTCTTTTTATTTTTACAAAGCATGGCAAAATGAGGAAACCACTGACAAGTGAAGAGTTTGCACAATGGAAGACCACCTTGATCATCTCATGGCTTTATACAGGAATCAGGTGGATAAGTGTTCATTTAAAGTGATTTTGTTGTAGAAGAGTCATCTGAAATGGCTTTCATGATGGAGGAAAGGAAAGAAATGAAATCAACATTCATGATTATTTAAAACGACTTAAAAGCTAAGCATAATATACAGAGTAAGTCCTTTTCCTAGTATAAAAATAGTGCCAGAAACTATATTTGTTCAAATATATTGAAAAGGTATAAGAATACAAATAGTTATTAACAGTGGCTAGTGATGCCTCATAAGGTTTTCTTTTCCTAAACTGTAATAGAAATTTATATTTTCAACTATTTACATTGCTTTCAACAACATTCATTAAGACATGTTTTCACAGGCGTATGGTAAGTATATGGAATGGCAAAGTGAACTTTAATACTTTCTTCTTCCCTCTCTGTAGTAGAGCAGAAGGGGTCCAAAACTGTGCACAATTTAACAGTCCAGAAGAACTGTGTAACCTTTAACTTGCTAACACATAGAGAAAATAAACTATATACAAGAATACAAAACTCTTTAAAGTGTTCTTCAACTATCAACATGTTAAGTGATTCATACTTGAAAGATAGGATGTTTGTTCACCGGTAGATTCTTACTAAGTTTCAGGTAAAGAAGGTGCATAAAACATGTATTATTGATGAAAATTGAAGTGATACAATACATCCCATGTTCTCACATTAAATTGGCAGTATCAGAAGCTGATAAGTCTCTTCTCCAGCACCTCATTCAGGGACCATGAGCTCCTTAAGGTCACTGCTCTGTCCACGGCTGAGCACAATACCTAACATGTGGCAGGGACTCAATAAAAGGTGGGTCAATGCATGTCTGACACAAAACAGTTATATTGTGCCACCTTATTTTGACTACAGTTGTTCATGAGAGAGAATAATGATGGCATTTTTATTATCTTGTTTTAAATCAGTCTTGTAAACAAAAGACAATTGCTCGTGATGGCCTGTTAAGTTTTAGGAGTACAATCTGGTGAAAAACACACAAAAAAATTGTAAATCAAATTGGAAGAGGTCTAATATTTGTGTTGCTATGCTGAAAATAAAGGCACTTCACTGCTAGTCAAGAATATATCTGTGACTGAATAGTTTTCTCCAAGAATCCAATATTTGCAGTATATTTTTATATGCTTTCTTGTCTCCATTACTCCTATTAAAGGAAACTATCTTCATAATTAAGAGATAATGGTGACAATGTCATCATCCTGGGTTTGTGCCTTGAAGCAATGTACCCAAAGAGCTCTAAATCTCACAGTTACTAGTGATCTGCAAGTGAAGCTGAATAAATATATAGTCTTTGTTCAGTCTTGGAAACTCAACATTAGAAACAACATGTGGGGATAGATCACCTTCTCTCTAGACTAATACCTCATTTCTGACAGTGGTCTCCATGGCCCACTGAGGCTTATAAAGTAGCTGCCTTCTGTGAAGGCAGAGTGCTTGAAGTCATCCTGCTTGAAGACAAAGACTTTGCCCAAACACAACTCCTTTTTAAAAAGCACAACTTGTTTAGGCACACAGAGGTTAAGTGACTTACACAAATCCACCCAGGATTGTGATTGGCACAGTCCAATCTACTGAAAAATATAAGGCTAGGCAATCACATAGATATCTTTTAACAAATTAGGAAAACAGTGGCAACTTTCTGGTTAAAAATTGAAATTAAATGGTATCACGTTACTCTGTTATAATGAAACAAACAAAAAAATCTAGAACAAGAACTTCTTGCTAGTTATGGGTAATGTAAATACAGAGTAGGGTGAAGGAGGACTATATGTACACTTTTCCAACTTGAGAGAATACTGGAAAGGAAATTAAAATTTATTTGAACCAATTAACCAGCCTTAAAGAAGTACTCTTCTGTATAAACGAAAATATCCAACAATAAAATAAAATAGGCATTGCCCAATTTCTTTTAATGTCTAAACTAGTAAAATAAACATTATTCAAAGGCAGACCAAACCATTTCTAATCTAAATATATTTTCTTGCTTATTAAAATGACACACAAATAAACACTCTAAACAATCTACTATGTCTTTAAAAAAATTCTCAGTGACACATACTAGGGTGGACTAAACAAACTACAAAAGTGTAAGTACATATTTTAGCATTACTACTAAATCACAATGTAATAAAAAGGTTTATTAAAGATTGCTATTCTTTATGCAATATTTCTATACTAAGGATTTATGTGTGCATGCATAAGTATACACCTGTATGTATATATAACTATTATTTTAGTGATAATCTGTGTATTTTACATGCCAGTGCCACTAAGGGACAACCTTAAACATTTTGTTTGTATGGCAAAAAGTAAAATAAAATATCCTGAAAATACCAGTATACAACAATATATATAGCATTAAACAGTTGGTAACTTCCTAGATTTGATTAGTCTTTACCAAATACAAAATAATGGCAATAAAATGTGTTTTGCTTCTTTTTTTTTTTTTTACCAGAGTGATAAAAATAAAGTCACATTATGTTAAGATATATATATATATATATACACACACACATATACACACAATTAAAATTTTAAAAACTTAAGGAACATATTAAATTTTAGGTAAAATTTAGGGGAATAGGGACAAAGATGGGAAACACATTTTGGTGAAAGGTCCTTGAGAATGCTGCATTACCATATACCTAAGAAATTTTCTATCCAAATTAGTGATAGAAACTCAGATCAAATATCTTTTCTGTGGGTTGGAGGTAGAAGTTAACAAATCTCTTCTTCTACTCTCCCCAAATGCAAACATGCCTAAATATTTGAAACAAATTTTCCTTTCCTAGACCAGTTGCTTAATTCATTATCTACTTCTCCAATATTGAATAAATGTGTACTTAGGGGCACACATGTAGAATATTAATCCAGTTAAATGGGCTCAAATTCTAAGAAAATGTTAACTATACTAAATGTTATGGGAAGGAAATACCACTGAATATGAGTTAAGCGCCAATGTTTAGCATTCACATCCAACCTTCTCTGGATCGGGGTTGACTTGTCCTATACATCAAAATATGACAATTTCTCAATCACAATACTGCTAAATGTTATTCAGACATAACGTTTCTTACCCACTGTTCCCTCAAATTCATTTTCTACTCTAGTGTTGGCAGTAGCCCTTTGCTATTTATATAATTAATTTTTTTCTTTAAATTTCAACTGACAGAAGAAAAAAGATTCATTTTGTACTCTCTTATCTATAGTCATGTCTCACTTAGATCAATGCTCCTGTCACTTTTATTTTAAAAAGGAAATTCAGAAGGAAAAAAAAAACTCTTAGAGATATCCTCTAACAGGACATTTTTCTTCTCTGATAGACATCCATGACCGTTCCATTTCTAGAGCACACTTATCCTTCAATAAAGTCAGTCACTGGATCATCTCCTAAGGTTTCACCTGCTTTGCTTCAGGTAGGTGAGATGGAAGTGATTGTATGGGTAGCCTTTAGAAAAATGTACTGCACCGAAATGACAAAGTTCTCTCTTGCCTGTTCTCTCACAAAACAGCAAATCAATTAAATAATATATTTTCTTTACAATACAGTTTCATTGTACTTCCCATTTGTTTCAGAATACCTGAACTTTTTACAAAAGACATTGTTGACAAATACAATTATTTCTCCTTAACATCTACTCAGCCAGCATTTTCCACTATCCTATAAAGGCTTTAAATGTCACAGAATGTATGATAATTTGCTCCTAACCTACTTTTGAAAAAGGAAAGATTCCAAACATTCTTGAAAAACTGATAATTCAGAAAACACAAAAACCAATTATTTAAAAACCCCAAGCAAAAAAAACCTCAGTGCAAGAATACCACTTACACTTTGCAGTACATGAAATACCACAAACAATGCTTTTATCGAGGTGCTAAGAGTGGATGTTGATCATTTTAGTTCAGTCAGTGGCATAAAACAAATATGCAAAAAATATGTAATATTCTGCTAAAAACATTTCATGCTATACTCTCAAAAGTTGTGCAAAAACAAAAATACAGCAGTGGCAAAGTATATATCAAATACAGACAGTATACAGACAGTGTGTAAGAACCTAGGAATATTGCAGAACACACCATCTCTGTAAACTTCAACTCTGCATGAAATGGGCCACTCAGTTCCGCTTGGCCTGGCCGCTTTCCCCATTAATCAGCATCTTCTCCTGCTGTTCTGCAAGGGCCTGCCATTTCTGCCTGTTCTTCCTGCAGCCATCTAGCAAAGGGAAACAGTCCTCTGACACATGGGTCAGGGCCTAAAGAAAAAAAGAAAGCAAACAACTAGAGGGAAGCCAGGAAATAAGCCCTCTCCCACAGGCTGTTACAAAGGGCCACATCCCACACTCATTTCATGAGCAGACTCACTGCTGAAATTTTCACAAGCCGTGTGCGCACATACACAGATCATTTACGCATGATTCTTCTAAAACACTACAGATTAAGTAGTAGTTTGCTGAGAGAGCATACACACGCATTCCAAAATAACATTATTGTGCTAGGTAGACAGATCTGTGTGAAATCCACTTTTAGGGGAAAAAAGACATTTTGTTTCTATGTAGTACAGCTGGGTCTCCCTAAGTGTGACTGTATTGGGAGCTACTTAGTTTTTGTGTTTTTCTAGGCAATGGTCTCATATAATACACTTAAATAGGTTTTTATCCAGGATTATATTATAATAAAGATTAATTCATAATTCGGTATGGCATTATTATGTACCAATTATAGTGTCACAAACATTTAGACACAAGAATGTTCATTGCAGGGTTCTTCCTAATAGTGATACACTGACAATGACAAATACATAACAATAGGTTGTCACCGGAAAACACCCAACAGAATTAAAAAAAAAAAAAAGAGAAACCTTGCAGGAACATATTTGATACATAAAATATGGATATAATAACATTATGGGTTCCAAAAGGCAATTATTGAATTATTGTTAAATGAAAAGTATATGAAAATGTCATAAAGCATATGCATATACATTGATATGCTATCTGTAAGTTATCTCTGGGTAGTATATTGTAAGTGGTTTTATTTTCCTTTTTGCTTCTTAGTAATTCTAATTTTTCTTTTTCTTTTTCTTCTTTTCTTTAGGACAGGATTCCACTCCCATCGCCCAGGCTGGAGTACAGTGGTGTGATTTTGGCCCACTGCAACCCCCTCCTCTCCTACTCAAGCAATTCTCCTGCTTCAGTCTCCTAAGTGGCTGGGCTACAGTCGCGTGCCACTACGCCCTGCTAACTTTTCTATTTTTTGTAGGGACAGGGTTTTGCCATGTTGGCCAGGCTGGTCTTGAACTCCTGAGCTCATGTGATCTGCCTGCCTTGGCCTCCCAAAGTGCTGGGATTACAGGTGTGAGCCACCGTGCCTGGCCTCTGATTTTTCTATAGTGAAAACATAACTATTTCTGTAATAATGTTAGAAATACATATCAATATCACATAGAATTTTCAACAGCAGAGTCAAAATGAATCCGTGTGTGTGTGTGTGTGTGTGTGTGTGTGTGTGTGTATTATAATGCAGAAGGATAACATCTATAATAGGTGATATAATTACTATCTTGACTGTTTTTTTCGGGATGGAGAAAAATCAAAAGAGCCATTAGTATTTTTAATGGAGAAACTCTTAATCCAATCAATAAGGAATGCATCTGTTATGGGAAGAATGAGATGTCCAAGTGTTTGAAACACTGCTCAGCATATGCTTTATACTTCTGAGGAAGAACTTTGAACAAAGGAGTAAACAACTGGAATGCTGAGAAGAATGAGGAGACAGCAGTGGCACATGACACCTGTGTTTTTTTCTCCATGGTTCGTTTGGTATCTCTCCTTCCTTCCCTGTCAGCCACAGATCTTTATTACATTATTTTGATGGGGAGAACCCTGGAGTAGGAATGAGAACTGGGCTGTAGATGTACCTCCCCCATTAACCACCTGCTTGGGGCTAATATTCTCTCTTGTTAGGAGATGAATTTTACAAGTTCGATTACTGAATCTGAAACGTTGGGTTTAGAAAATTTCTAGCTTTTTTTTTTTTTTTTCTGGTTTGACATTCTATGATAACTTCAAGACAAATGTTCTTTTTCCAAATAATTAAAACTTAAAACAGTTTCCTGTTTAAACATCCAAAGACAACAACAAAGATAACCTTTCTGCATTTGAGTCATAAACATTAAACTAATAAATTAGGTGTTTTTGGGAGAATCCATTTGCCTACAATAACCCCACACACACCAAACACCAAGCCAGCAGATACATGGAAATGGGAACCTGCAATATTCTACCTACCTCCTTTTAATTCTCAGAAAAAAATTTATAAGTATAGTCAAGCCACATTATTATGACAATGAGAAAAAGTTGGAAAATTACTTTTCTTTATTTAGGCTAAAATTCAGACTTAAGAAAAGAATGCTAATACATGGTATACCATATTGCTTCTTGAGGTTAACACTAGCATTTAATTCTTCTTAGCATCCCCAAATCAATTTGTTGGAGATGAGCACATAGTAGGCACTCAACAGATATTTGTATGTGTTCCTTGTTCAATACAAACATGTTCATCAATAAAAGATACCATACTAATAATTTTATTTCACGATTTAGAAGCCCCAAATAGGCACCTATTGTTAATCTCTTCAATTTACTTTAGGTTCTAATTCATAATGGTCCCAGTTTAGCAAGTCTAGTAGTTTTCATATAAATACCTCATACAGTTGCAAGCAGATGGCATCTATGAACCCAACTTGCATACTTGGGATTTTGTTTTTCTTTTCCCTGTTCATTAGATCCTGAAAATACAAATATAGACACAGACACACAGATTGCATTTATTTATTTAGTTAGATATTTTATTGTTATTTTTTGAGATGGGAGTCTCACTCTGTTGTCCAGGCTAGAGTGCAGTGGTGACATCTCGACTCACTGCATCCTCTGTCTCCTGGGTTTAAGCTATTCTCCTGCCTTAGCCGCCAGAGGAGCTGGGATTATAGGTGTGCGGCACTATGGCTGGCTAATTTGTGTTTTTAGCAGAGATGGGGTTTCACCATGTTGGCCAGGCTGGTCTAACTCCTGACCTCAAGTGATCTGCCTGCCTTGGCCTCCAAGTGCTGGTATCACAGGTGGGAGCCACTGTGTGCATTTATTTATTGAAAGAACATAATGAAAGCTAGCTCTAGAAAGGTGAAACAGTGGGTTAGCCTGGAAAGGTCAGATAGCAACTGTATGAAAAAAGAAGAAAAGAGGAAAACTCTATGTTTAATTTAGAAGAAAAATTCCAAAGAAAAGAATTGGGTTGAGAAGAATCTTTACTTGTATTTGTGATCCATACTCTATGAAAAAAGGCAGTATGTAGCAAAGACCTTTAAATTCTGTTTGCCCCAATGCGACAACTTCGGGAATTTACGCTAACAAAATAATGAAGAATGAGGTTCAGCACCTCAGCAATTCCCTTGGTGTCATGTTTGCAGTGTTTGCTATTACAAGCAGCACTGTGATAAACATCTATGATAGATGAAATATTGCTCTGGAAACACTTCTGAGAACTGTGAACAAAGGAGTAGACAAGTAGAATGCTAAGAAAAATGGGGAGACAGTTGTACAGGCATGACATCTGGTCTTTTTTCCTCTGTGTTTCTTTTGGTATCTCTCCTTCCTTTCCCTGTCAGCCACAGTTTCTTTATTAAATTCTTTTCATGGTGAGAACCAAGAAGGAGGAGTGAAACTTCTGTGATGGACATTTATCACAGTGCTGTTTGTAATAGTGAACATTGCAAACATTACACCAAGGGAAGTGGGTAAATTATGGCTACATATATTTCAGTAATCATGATAACACATAAGAGTATTTGTTAAAATGAAAAGTGGTTTGTAATACTTAAGTGGAAAAAACAAATTACAAAAAACAGTGATACAATATGCTGACCCCAAAAGTATTTTTGTGCTCTTTTATTGGCTTTGCTTTCTGTAATGAACATTTATAATTCTTCCAATAAGAAAAAAGTTTTAAAAAATAAAATGAGAAATTGTGGTCCTACGGAAAGATCCCATGGAACCATAAAAAGGAGTCTACAATTTAAAAATGCAGTTCAATTCCTACCAACAAGGTTTCATACTTACAGTGGGTTCTATGTTGAGTTCTTTTCTCTCTCTGTCTCCTTGGTCAAAAAATTCAGTTGCTACAAGTTCTGCTATCTGAAATAATTAACAGACTCAGTTTTGACAATGAAAAGCATTTCATTCTTTAAAACAGAGACTGTGAATGAAGGCCTTGTTAGGAAATATACATCTCCATTTTATAGCAAGTAAGCAGCAGCTTGATACCTGAAGACAAGTACTCCATGTCTAAAGCATGCTCTCTTAACTATTCCATTATACTCTTTTATCACCTCTGTAAATCTCTCTCTTTAGTAGCTTCCAACATTTTTCCTTTTATTTTATTTAAAATATTTTCTTCCTTCATTTATTTTCACACCATAAAACAATATGTACAGGGGTTTAATTCAGGAGAAAGGGTATATGAAGACACATTCTTTTCTCTTCTGTTCTCCTCTCTGGTTAGAAATAGGCACATAGTCTTATTTATTATGGGGCAGGAAAGTATGTAAAGAGTGCATATGGCATGTTGGCTTTGGCACATGGAGAATGAGTTTTTGATCTTGTTTGCTCTATATGTCTGTTTCATGAGATGAGTCTGTAGAAGAGTTGTTAGGCTCCCTGACTACGCAGCCCAGAGCCTTGACCAACACCAGGCTGTCAACAATCCTAAATAGTACATTAAAGACTCAAAATGAAATCTTGAGAAATAAAAACACAATATATATGTCACTGCATGGACATCCATCACTTTTCTGAGTCTATACTGCCTCTGTAAAACAATAGAGCAATTACTTAGTTAGGGGGAAGGATTTTTTTCTAGCCTCCTGGTAACAGGCTATGTTCAGATCCTTCTTGACATCGCCTCTCAATACTTCCTACATCTACAAGCCCTAGAAATCTTTAAGTTCCACTTGTTAATGCCTATTTAGAGCTGAGGTATAGCCTAGAAGGCTAATCATAAGAAAAGTAATTTTGCTTCTTCTGATTTCTAAGGTCATTAAAGGGATGTCCTTAAGAAACAAGTAAGTGAGAAGTATAATTTAATATCCCAAATCCAAACATCTGAAATCTAAAATGCTGGTCCAATAAGTATTTCCTTTGAGTGTCATGTCAGCACTCAAAAAGCTTTCAATTTTGGAACATTTTGGATTTTTGAATTAGGTATATTCAGCCTATCACACTGAAATGAAAACTTATCAACAGCAATGTTTTTGCTCTGCTAAAGTTGATGCTGTCTTTCTTCATACATCTTACAAATATTATGTGCAAATGTATCTTCTAAAAAGGAAAGCCTTTTCATGTTCAATTATCTGTTTTTAATAATACTTAAATTTTTTTTTTTTCTTGAGACGGAGTTTCGCTGTTGTTACCCAGGCTGCAGTGCAATGGCACGATCTCGGCTCACCGCAACCTCCGCCTCCTGGGTTCAGGCAATTCTCCTGCCTCAGCCTCCTGAGTAGCTGGGATTACAGGCACATGCCACCATGCCCAGCTAATCTTTTTGCATTTTTAGTAGAGACGGGGTTTCACCATGTTGACTAGGATGGTCTCGATCTCTTGACCTCATGATCCACCCACCTCTGCCTCCCAAAGTGCTGGGATTACAGGCGTGAGCCACCATGCCCAGCCAAAATTTTTAAAAATTTCCATACTTCAGAAGCTACCTTTAAGAGTAAAACCTTTTAAAAAAATTATTTTATTTTAGATTTAGAGGGTATATGTGTATATCTGGTATAGGGGTATATTGTGTATTGGTGGGGACTGGGCTTCTAGTATACCCATTACCCAAATAGTGAACATTATACTCAATAAGTAGTGTTTCACTCCTTGCTCTCTTCCCATCTTCTTCCCTTTTGGAGTCCCCAGTGCCTATTAATTCCATCTTTATGTCCATGTGTACCCAACTGTTTGGCTCCTGCTTGTAAATGAGAATGTGCAGTGTTTGATTTTTTTCTGAGATAGTTCATTAAGGATAATGGCCTTTACCTTCAATCATGCTGCTGCAAAGGACATGATTTGATTCTTTTTATGCCTACCTAAAAAGAATTCCATGGTGCCTATGTATCACATTTTCTTTATCTAGTCAACTGTTCTTGATGGACACTTAGGTTAGTTCCATGACTTTGCTATTATATAATAAATAATGCTATGATTAACACATAAGTGTCTTTTTTACATAGTGACTTACTTTTCTTTAGATAGATACCTAGTAGTGGGATTGCAGGGTAGAATGTCATTTTGACTTTTTAATTATTTTTATTGTCACTAAGCAACATACCCGTTGTTGAATAGGCCAGGGTTTTGTAATTGCAGAAAGATCACAAGCTGTCATCAGCATTGCCCTGTTACAGAAAAAAAAAAGAAACCCACAACTCCTATTTACTTTTGTGTTATTAACCTCAGTAAATAGTTACAAATAAAAAAAGTTAAAATCCTTTAAACAATGGAAATGGGAGTTTATAAAGACCAAAGAAAAACAAACAATTTATATAGAAGTCTACCCGATAACAGAGCATCACTGTTTTCGATTTCCCTTTGAACTTTTGGAATTTGTCCTCAAACTGCCTCATTTAGTTCCAGATTGGTAAAGTGAAAAATTACTAACCTTTGTGTAAAAACTTGCCTGATTTTATTATTTTTGTCACTTTGGTATTCCATTCTCAGTGACAGTATGATGAAAGTGCTTCGAGGACTAATAATTAACCATTAAAGTATAACATCAGTTATCACACTGATAAAAGTCTTAGATCAGAAATTATAGTAGGTCATCCTGATTCACTCAACACGTGGCAATTTCTACAGGAAAAGCCTTTGAATGATTAATCACATTTTTCAGTCTTTTCCTTTATTATTTCTGCATGTTGAATTATAGTTAGGAAAGTTTTCTCACTCCCAGGTTATAGAAGAATCCACTTATATTTTTATTTAGTGCTTGTATGATTTAGTTCTCTACATTGAACTCTATGCTTCAGTTAGAATTTAAGTTTGTAGAGTAGATCCAATTTTGTCTTTTTCATTTGGTTATCCACTCATCTTTCTTTTTCCTCCAGTCAGGAAATGTTATCTTTATTATATACTGTATGTGTTATGCAATTCTAAATTTTCCACGGTGTTCCACTGATCTGGCACCAGTATCAAACTGTTTTAGTCATAGAGACTTTATAGTATTGCTTCCATGTCTAGAGACCCGATCTAACTGCTCTACCTTTTCAGATTTTCTTTAAGAGAAGTAAACATTTTGCAGCTCCATCTTGCTTCTGCAATCTTTATATTTTCAGCTCTTCCATTGCAATGAATTAGGAAAGTGAATAAGGGAATCCTATAACCATATATTGATAATGCACCACATTTTAAAGGTTTTTCTAGAATAAAGGAACAATTCATTCACTTGGATTTGCAAATGCAATTCTTTTCAAGTAAATTTCACATTTACTCTTTGTACAATCCACTGGAAAAGTCTGACGGCCTTTAAGATCATCATGTTGTAACAAATAATCGCAATAAAAACTAATAGAAAAAACAGAGAGAAAATTAATTGGGTAAAAAAACTTCAGCTTTAAAGAAAGTAAACATACTTACAAAAACAAATCCTTTTGATGAGGATCTTCCAAATTGAATTGATTTTTTCTTATAAGTTCAAAAAATTCTCCTCGCCTCCTACAACATTAAAAATAAAAAAAGGTACTTATAATAATTACTGAGGCTCTCATCCCTTTGGTCTACAAAGACGCATGGAGTAAATTTTTGGTTAAAAAAATGTCTAATTTTTTCCCCCATCTTTGATGGGGGAAAAACCCACTATAAAATCAACATTTACAGGCTGGGCATGGTGGCTCAAGCCTGTAATCCCAGCACTTTGGGAGGCCAAGGCGGGTGGATCATGAGGTCAAGAGATCCAGACCATCGTGGTCAACATGGTGAAACCCCGTCTCTATTAAAAATACAAAAGAATTAGCTGGGCATGGTGGCACGTGCCTGTAATCCCAACTACTCGGGAGGCTGAGGTAGGAGAATTGCCTGAACCCAGGAGGCGGA
Source organism: Saimiri boliviensis (assembly GCF_048565385.1). Taxonomy (NCBI): domain Eukaryota; kingdom Metazoa; phylum Chordata; class Mammalia; order Primates; family Cebidae; genus Saimiri; species Saimiri boliviensis. The sequence goes on along the minus strand of NC_133451.1, from coordinate 168,538,708 downwards.
GGTTGTGGTGAGCCGAGATCGCGCCATTGCACTCCAGCCTGGGTAACAAGAGCGAAACTCCGTCTCAAAAAAAAGAAAACAAACAAACAAAAAAAAACAAAACATTTACAAATCTTTAATACCTCACTTTCCCCCTTTTATCATTTGCTTTGGGTAAAACATTAAACCTCATCTAATTTTTAATGATAGATCACAAATAATGGTAATTTCAATTCTTGAATATTTGTTATTTCATGAAAAATGAAACAGTATGAGTTAAAAATTTAATGCTGAGAATGATTTCAGATATTTTAAGTGCATGGCAGAATAAGATCTATAGGTTTCAGTTTAACAATCATTTATATCATGGTATAGGATAAAAAATTATAAAGTTGTAAAGTGCTTCTGAAGTAAACAAAGACTGGGTAAAGTTTAAAATAACATTTCTTATTATTCAGTGAATATAATAATAACTAGTGTACAGTAAATACCTCTTAAATGCCCAGTATTGTTAAGCATTTTGAGAAAGCATAAGAAAGAATTTTTCTTTTAACAGTGTTTAATATCTACCTGGAGACACAAGGCTCAAGAAAAACTTATGTAATAAAACTGATTGTATATGATTCCCAAAAATGAAAAGTATGTTTCATAAGGGTTCAAAGAAGAGACCCATATGGCCTGCAAAGGTTGGATAGGCACTATTTTAAAAATTCTTGTTAATTTGATCATCCTTATTCTACAATTATTTTTAATAAATGGAAGTTTACTATTAACATGTATTCTTTCGTCTTAACCTCAAAGTGCTCTAAAAGCACATGCAGTTACTTTTAGATATATAATAGTAGATATCTGGCATATTTTTTTTTTGTGTTTGTCCTATTTGTTTTTACTTCTCCTAAGAGTGACTAGAACCATGAATGCAAATCCCTTACAGATGGAGAGGGACTCATGTTAGAAGGAAATCCTGAGTGTGATTCCCTGACTCCCCTCATTCCCACGCATGCATCAAAGTTCTCAGTCTAGGAGCTGAAAACCTATGATTGCCCAAGTGCACAAAAGTATTTTCTAGCTTTTCGAAAGGCAGCTTAATCATGAAAATGCATAATCACAGAGACCACTCTAATGTGTACTCTTATTTTAAAATCACTCAGTTCAAAGTTCTACATTAAACTTCTTCTGTCAAAATCAAATTAAAAAGAAACAAGAGTTGCTTGCTTGGCAGTAACCCCCTTTCTGCCCAGCTAAACTTGGATGATGGTATAAAGGAGTCATGAAATGCTCAGAAGTTGTCCCCACAAAGGGGAAGGGAAAAGGGGGAAAAGCAAATGACTTATATAATCTTCAGACAACATGGCTTAGAAAGACCTTGAGATGGCTATTAGATTTGCATATAGTTTCAGAGACACAGTGATAAACATTAGAAATAATTATGTATTGTGTAATTTTCAGCAATAAGTAGCCAAAGGAGTAGACTTTTTGGCTACCTTTAAGAAACTGCTCCATAGTCTGATAAGCAGCTTTGCCAGGACATTTGTGCTTTGAAATTTCTCAATATGGAGGTCAAAATTTGAAACAATGCAATGATTTCCAAGACTTCTTTCTCAGGGTATTGCTTAAAACTTACTTAATGTACAGTGCTAGGTCTGTAGCTAAAATAGCTTGCTTGATTATTTTCAACGTGGTCTTATATTCTTCAATGGAGAGCCCACTGAGAATCTGATTGCCCTTTATAAAAAAGAAAACCAAGTTAGCACTCCAGGGAGAAACTGATGACAAGAACAAAATCTGGAAATATATTCACATATCTTAAACACATGCCCAGTATTCTAAACTCATGATGTGGAGGGCACACTTAAATACCATGAAATAATGTTTCCCTTTGATGCTCCCATCCCACCCCTTTGTCATACAGATAAACAGCTTCATAATGCTTTATCTGCCTACATATACATGTTTTTCTAACTCTTATACTCCTTAAGACTTAGTCCAGACTTAAAATCTAATTGCTATCCTTTTCCATAGGGCAGACTAAGTGTTAAAATCTAACAGCAAGTAAAACTTTGAAAAAAATCAAAGCCATATTAATCGATCTGAATAATGGAGTGGTAAATTTTTTACACAATTGATTACGAAAAAAGTCACTTCTCTATGGCATTTAAAATAAATCCAGTGACATTTCTGGTGCAAATTTATATAATTTTAACTTAGTTATGATAACAGTGCATATTCCATAGGAACATCTTAATATAGATGGGTAAAGGGCATGAGCCAAAGGGTGGTTTCTGGTCAGTGGTAAAAGAAAGCATGGGTTGAAACTTCTATAAGGAATATTTAAAAGGTAGTTAATCCATGTGCAAATCATTGAAAGTTTTTACTACGCAACCATTTTTTTTATCTCTTGTCTGCAATTTAAAGCATAGTGGTCCTCTAATCTTGAACTAAGTAAAACACACAGACCAGACACTCAGAATATGATCAAAACAACATCTGTAAATTGAGTCAGATATGCTTCCTATATCTTAGGGCCAAGAAAAATTCCTGAGGCTTAGGAATGAGATCTGAAGGCAAAGGATTTGTTATGAAGACAGGGGAACTTCTGGATATGCTAGGCTAGGGCCAAAACATATTGGTTAGAGGATAACTAGATGCTGAAATTGTGGCATGGATCTAATTAATGACAATAATATATAATTACAACCATAAACATTATTTTTAAATACTAAATAACTTAATTAGATTCTAGGCTAAACAGAGAATTTATTCAGAAAATACCTCTGATACTTATTTGAAGATAAAAAGTACAAGTGGAAAATGAAATGTCTTTTAGTACTATATTCTTACATTTTATTCCCAAAAGCTGAGGATATAATGTCTTGTGTCATTATGCTTACAAAGGTAGAATATACAGATAAGTCTTATAATTTGAGCCAGCCATATATACAATCAGATTCCTTACATGTTAACTAATAACATATCACATAATAAGTTATATAGCAACAGACGTCAGTTGATAGGAATACTGTTAAATATACTTTTTAAAAGTTAGCATATTTTCTTTCTCTGGAGCTAAATTTGTAACGGGATATTGAAATGAAAGTTTCAGTGGGAACACATAGATAGCAAATTCTAAGAAAAGTAGAGATGTTTCTACTATAACATGAAATAAACATTCCTGAGAAATTTCAGTTCTGAAAAACACTAAAAATGACATGGATTATGTGAAAAAAAAAAAAAAAAAAGGGTACTTGGAAAGACCACTCAAAACCTATGCGACTTTGTAACCAGAGCACAAACCAAACCAAGAACTGGTACCTCTGGAAGTGACTTGGACAGCCCAGTCTGGCAGGTCTGGGGACTGCTTGTGAGGACATTAAAGATGAACACAAACAATCAAGTGGAAGTGCTGGTTGGTGGGGGCCCTAGAGCAAGGGAATCGAATTGATCACTCAGACAGCAAGGCTGCTATTAAGGAGGGCACTGAAGGAAGAGCAAGCTACTGAGAGCCTACAAGAGTCCGAAGCAAGGGAGAGAGCCTCAGGGGCAAGGGCCCATTTTTAGTATTCCTAAGATACAATAGAAAAGGCTGTATACGGAGGAGCAAAGGGGAGGGCTTTTTTCTTTCTTGCTCAAGGTCAGAATTCAACTTCTGTACTTCTGGCACCTCTTACCCCAGAGAAGTTGTGTATGAAATGATAGAATGTCTATAGTATACGGATACCATTCAAATACCTCTCTTCTACACAGGAACTAATTCATATTAAACAATCGCATGAGGGGCGTGGAGTTCCCGTGTATGCCTCCTATCATTTGGGTGGAGGTGGGCCTGGAGTAGACTCGTGTCTGACTCCTGCCTCAAAAGTCTAAAAGGCAAGACACTCATATCAGTACCAATCTGTTAAGAATGTTTTGATGTTTCTTATTATTCTCCCTTCCCATTCTCCAACTACGAAGGGGTAAGAAACTACATGAAGGTTGGGGAGAGAGGAGGATCTAGAAGAAACACAAGGTCGGGACTGAGAGAAGCCAACCAGTGCAGTAACAGAAAACCTGAAACTTTAAATCATGTTCAAAATTTGGACTGTTACCCAGGAGCAGGCATTTTGGTTTCTGAGTTAAGCACTCTATTCTATATATTGGGACCTAAACTAATTAGAGGGCTTTTAACTTACAAAAGATTGACCAGAAAAGTGATGGCAATCTCTGAATTTTTTTTCCAGGGCTCAGGAAAGAACTAGCCCCACTGAGTAAACTTAGAGATATTATGGTAAAACTGCTTTAAGATTATATGTCATGCGTTGTGTGTGTTCAACGTAAAACTTTCATTTTTTCTCACTATGAAGGTAATACACACAACAGATAATGTAAATAATGAACACCTCCCCAAATAAAGATTAATATTTTATTATACCAGCACATCCATTCTTAATATCCTGCTGCATATTATTTTAACCTTGTTTTCCTTAATATAATTATATTTGGCATAGCATAGCATATACTTTCTTATGTTGATAAATGTTCACTTCACCAAGTTGTTAAACAGCTTTATTCTTTAATAAAATCGTTTCTTAGTGACTAGAAATTTGAACCAAAAGAGGAAAAGGTATTGCTTTGTCAAATCAAATGCTAGAGCTATAGAAACCACTTCCCTTGATTAAACAAAAAAAGCAGAATTATCTGAGAGCCACAAAATACCCGTTTTCTTTGTTTCTAACTTGGAATAGCCACATAGAGTAGAATAACCAAATTTCGCTTATCGGGCAACATGTGAACAATTTGAGTTGTCTAGAGAAGTGAGGCTGTGAGGATCTCAAATGTTTTGGCATTGCTTTCCTTACCCAAAAAGGAATAAAGTATGTGCAAGAATTTATGATGCTGGGAATAAATCCAAAAACTAAAAATAAAACTGAATTTATAAAGCTCTCTTTTAAAATTCCACAACAATAAATTCGGTACTTACTGGACTATTGAGAATCATCAGGCACTGGTCAAAATGATGGTGCTCCATGATTGAATGGCAGTAGAGCTGAGCAAGTGGATGTTCACTTCTGAAAATATTTTGTTGAAGAAAGAAAAAAGGATCAATTTCCTTAATATCCAAGTTTATTACTACATTTTTATTACTGGCTAACTAAAAAAGAGGCTACTTCACAAAGGTAATCAATTAATAATTTTCTCTCCTTTTATTGAGAAAAGAGTGAGGTAATCTCTGGGAAACAAAGAGTCGAAATGTTTTCAATTATCAGTGTAACCGTTGCCAGGGCAAAGTACGAACAATTTCATTGGTTTTAACACTAATTAAAATAGAAGTAAGGAATAAGGACAAAAAATTTATACCTCTAAACATGGAAAACAAAACCCTCTGAAATAGTCATACTAACCATATTTTTTAATTTTGAAACTGCAATTGATATAAAATCGGAAACAAATTCACCTTAGTTTTTTCTCTGAAATAATGCTCAGGCTGAAGGTGAGCTTATTCATATGTGTCTGCAGATAAGAAAAGGACTTATTGAGACGGAATTAACTGAGGTATGAATGATGAAAGGCAATGAAAAGAGGCATAGTCAGTCCACATGCCCCCTGGGAGGAAGGAAGGTGAGAGCTGAGTTGGCAAGTTCCCCATGTGGGATCCGGGTCATTTTAGTGCAAGATATCCTGCAAGTTCTCCTAACTGAACTTGGTGAAGCAGAAGAAACCCTTTGGCTGAGTGAAGAGAGAGGAAAGGATATCATACTCAGTTTATTATATCTGAGGCAGTCACAAATAAAGCTCTAAAGCATGACAAGCACAATCCTCCACCTCATGTTTCTCATGACCCTTTACATGTGATCATTAACCATAGTTTTCACTATTTCTTCTTCATAAGAAAAAGATGAAGTTTTGGAAACCTCTGATCCTAAAATTTATAGGAAAGGGGTTTGTGAATTGCAAAGCTCCATATAAAAGGGTAGGATAAAACAATTGTGTTGTTATTTCTTCCTATTACTATCTGAATCATTATTTTACTGTGCTTGTAATTTGTTGAAGATAGAGAAGCTACCCAAGACTGAAAAAATGTAATGTAGGGGGAAAAATAGGCAAAGTGAAAGAAGCCTGAGGGAAAATGAAAATAGTAAAGTGAAAATAAAGGTAAGAGGACAGGTAATCTCATTTATTACTGTTTAAAGTGTCATCTACACTGCTGATTGATCAATGTTACTGTTGTCCTAACCTTTCCCAAATTAATTCTTGCCCTTCTTGTCTTCTTTGCTCCTTCCATATTTAGTGAGTTGGAGTATAGATCAGGTACTGTGCTGAAATAATGCTTGACATTGAATGGATGGCAGTGAACAGAGTATCACATGTAGATTTCTGAAAAAGGATGAACTTAATTGAAACAGGATTGCTTGTGTATCGAGACTACCAGGAGTTAGTCAGAAGACAACTGGGAAACTTCTAGTAACCTAAGTAAGACAGAGCCCAGATTAGAGTGGTAGCAACCCAGAGGAAGAGAAGCAGATATCTGAGAGCTGGTTAAGAGTAGATCAGATAGGAACTGGTAACAAATCTGACTAGGAGTGGGATGAGGGAGGTGAAGGGATGAGGGTGATAAAGGGAAAAAGTATGAATGTTAAAGTTTCTACCTTGAGATGCTGACCTCATTTACTGAGATAGGAAAAGGGAGAAGATAATTAAAGATGGGGGATGAAGCAGGGGAAGCTGACTAGCTGAATGTTGGATCTGTTCATTTTAAGGTGCCTGAAACAGACCCAAGTGGATATAAATGTCTGAACTCAGTTCTGGACTAGAGATACAGATTTGGAATGTGCCAACATGCAGATGGTAATCCCGCATGTGAGTAGATAAGATCATCCAGGGAGATGGCCTGTAATGGCAGCCTGTAACATGTCAGGTACTGTGCTACGTAGTTTACTATATTTAGTTTTTACAATAATGCTGTGCAGGGCATTTCCATTTACCACATCAAAACTCGCGTTACCACCTCTTACTCATCCACTGATGTAGTGTCCAGTGTCATGCACACTTTAACAGACTTCATTCAGGTACCAATTAGAAGATGTTTTGTCCCAGCCTACCTTTAATACCTCTCACTTCTGCCTTAGAGCTTTGTGACCCCACAGCTGGTGCCAGAGGAATTTTCTCTGCACTCACACTTCTTCAACCTGGAAGTGTGAAAGAGTGAAGGCCTGTGGACCACCTTCGGCTGCGGGGTACACAGACCTATGGACGGCTGTCTTTGTCTTGCCAGTCAACAGTTCTGGGTCTTATTTCAGAAGACTCCTCAAAAGCACGTGGCAGGACTGAGCACCAGTATGGGCAGACATCTGGATAACTCATCCCTCTACTGGCTTTCCTTTTTCCCCGGCTTCACTCCCAGTCCCGCATTCCTGCTCCCTGGGGTCATCTTCACAAATAAGCTATATGCACACTGACATTCGTCTCAGGTTGTGCCTCCTGGGTAACCTAGGCTGAGACCTCTCTAAAACTGCCATCTTTTTGTTTTTTAGACAATCAAAGGTTTAGAGAAAAATAATGTGCTCAAGGTTGATATAAGTGGTAGAGCTGCCATTCAGGTACAACCTCTTCACTGCATCACACTGTCTTAGGATACCCAAGTATTTTAAAGGCACAGCGCATGCACTCACTGACCTACTTAGGGACTGGACTAGGAAATTCTATTAGGTGGATATGACACAACCAAGTCAGAACTTCAAACCCACATTACATTTTTAGATGATGCAGAAAGGACTATAACACATTAGAGAAAATACTTGGCTTTTGAGATAAACTAATGCAAACTGTGTTTGCCTTTACTTACATTCTAAAAATACAGATTCGTGAATCAATAGCAGAGTGACAAATGCCCCGAATTTCCTGTATATAAAAACATTCATGGAAACCAATGTATTCTATATTTGTTGCATTTTCCTCTTTCAAACATAAGGCTATGTGGCTTCTTTATTTAAGGTTGCATCAGAAGGACCCATTTAAACCACGACTGCTACAGAGTTTTGTTCTCACACTGCTGTCAGTGAGCACTAATGGCCCAGCACACTCATTCTGCATTTTCCTCTGTTCTGCATAGTTGTTGGTCCATCTCTGACAGGAGTATTAGGATGCCCAATGGAGAAATCAGACCAGTGTTTTAGAAATAGAAAGCCTTAGAATTCTATAGAAAATGAAAGCCTCATGCCCCATGGGAGTGGGGAACTGTCCTGCAACCCCTATCTTCCTATGTCACCAATGTTAACAACATCCTCAGTTCTGCTTCTTAGTCATCTATATTACTCTGGGCTTAATTCTCTAACCACCTCTTTGTAACCTTGAATCCCATTAAGTTCTTTACTTCATCATTTCTCTTCATAACATCAGTACTGCCTTTTTCTCCCAGTCAATGTGTGGTGTTTTTTTTTTTTTTGCCTTCTTATTGTCTATAATCATATTCAGTGACATAGATAGTCATAATGATGATTCATTTCACCTTTTGACCTCAGAGTTCTCTGACCTCCTTGACACTACTGATTATCTCTTTGCACATAAGATGGACAGGGCTCCACTTCTTTGTTCCGCAGCTACTAGGTTCTACTGGGCACAGTATCTTTACCACTCCCTTTATTCACCACTGACAAACCAAGATCTCGAACTCCTAACTGTTGCTAAGAACACTCCTCTTTGAAAATTGCTAAAACATGTAGAGCATTTAATATGTGCCAGGAATGTTCTAAGCACTTTACATCTATTTTACCCCTTTAATCCTTATGAAAAGCTGAGAAGATAAGTATTTTGATTATTCCATTATACAAAGAAGGAAGCAGGGACACAGAGAAGTTTAATGACTTGCACAAGGTCACAAAGTAAGAGGAGAAGCCAAAATCTAAAGCCAGGCATCTGGCTCAAGTTGGCTCTTAACTACCATAACCATCATAGCCACGCATGGTGATATAAGGACTAAATGAACAAATATATAAAAAGTGCTAAAATGTTTCAAATGCCATAAGGCCTAATAAAGTTTTAGCTTCTATTATTAGTATTTGCTACTGACATATGACTAACTGAACCTGCAGTTTATTCATATTCAGATCTCCAGGCTCTCAAGAGCTCCAACCTGACCAAGGATAACCTCATTCATGGATAAAATGGACTCTACCCAGTTTGAACTTCACACATGATTTTGTATGTGTGTAGGGCCCTTTTATGTCTCTCAGATGCTGCTGACTCTCTATTCTCACTGCGCCAGACCACGACCCTCCAGCTCACTTCTGTCCTCTATGGGCAGAGAAGACAGTTATGGGATAGAACAAGTTCTCCCAGGACAAATATACATAGTGTGATTGTGGCTACCCGGAGATTTTTTTCCTCCTGATTTTATTGCATCTCTACCCTTGTAAAAAACACATTCATTTGATCATTTGACCACCCATAACTACCACCTTATTTATTATCTTCTACTTACTGCAAAAACTCCCCTAGCCTCCGTCCTTCCCATCCCTCTCTCTCAATGCACACATATACACATTTCCCAGCTCTTTCATTTTCATCAATGGCACTATCACTGTTCTAATTTCTTATACCACAAGTCATATCTCCTTCCTTCATGCTTATATATAACTAGTTGGTCATTATTAAATTAATTTTTTTTCTCCTTCAGTCTATTCCTCTCTCTACCCAGTATATAATTTTTCAGCCTATTCCTGACTTGCTGTAACAGCTTTCTGGTTGAACTCTGGTTCTAATTTCTACCCACTTACCTTGTAGCTTACATTCAGACTTCTTTCCTAAAACTGTGTGTTTGTTACACACTGCAGTAGCTACCTTTTTTTCTAGCCATATCAAATCCAAAATGCACTGCTTAGTTTTATAAGTCTGACTCAAAAAGCTTCTATTTGTTCATTCTCTTCTTTTGCATTCCTAATCAGCGTGAATCTTCTAACTCTGGTCAAGCTAGCATCATCACTGTTCCAAGAAAATGCTTACCTCATGGTGCTCCTGGAATATCTTTATCCTTTCTCCTTTCTAAATCCCATCCACATTTTAAGAACAAGTTTAAGTCTCATTTCCTCCATTAACAGTGGAGATGTACAACTTCTGTTCTGACTGGTCTTCTCTGCTGAACACTTAACAGTTCATGCACTAAATAATTCAGGACTAAATACTTTCTTGTAGTGATCACTATTACTTCATGAGACTATGACCATTCCTTAATGGCAAGAATCACATTTTATACTTCTATCACTCTCTTTCTGCCTCACAAAGGGCAAAAGCCCTAGTATAATAATTACCCATTATCCATCTGCCTAAAATGTAACATAATTTCACTGCATTACTTTATCAACACCAAACTTGAATCTAACCAAACACATGCATCTGTAACAGTCTTCTTATATTGACTGGAGGCCTAATGCAGGTAATTTCTCTACATAACCCAAATGCTACAGTTGTGCTTTCTCTAGTGGTTGTCTGCACTGCAGTCATTTTGTTCCTATTACTGCCTATTTTTAAAATAAGAATTCAGTATATATCTGAGATCATTTTTTTCTTTATTCACCCAAGTGGGAGAAGTAAGCATGAGCAGTGAACTGTTCCCTCATGTATTCCACTGGCATACCTATAGAACTCCTCTACAATGGCAGTTTCCTAATCAAAGAAGGAATCAAAGAATCAAATAATGAATCAAGGGGCAACTTCCTCTTGAAGAAATATCTTCTTTCAAGGTAATTTCAAGGCAAGTTTCTGAAAAGATGTTCAAGAATGAATGAGGAAAATCTGTTTCTAACTTACCTACCACGTGACTATTTTTTTTCTCTTTTTGATGAATTACTTTTATCTCTGTGCATTGTTTTATTGTTTTGATTTTCTCTACATATTAGTTTGACTATGTGATGAGGGCTGGACACAGTATACCTTTTTAGAAGATAGTACTTAAATGGGAATATATATGGTACTCATAGTCTCCTAAGTCCCCTGGCTAAGAAAATTCTACTTTAAGTATCACTCATTTACCAGCAAGGAAAGAAAACAAAAAAAATCCCTGGAAAATTCTTGGTTTCCTCTACTCAAACCACAGGGATGTAGGAAGAAAGAAAAATCTTTGAAACTGCTTTAACTTTTTTTTTAAAAAAAACTTGAAGTCTGCTTTGTGGTGTGTGTGTGAAAACAAGATTCTGCAGTCGATGACTTTTTCCCAGGACGTTTTCTTTCTTTTTCTTTCTTTTTTTTGGAGAAGATGACGTTTCTCCAGATGTTGGCAGGGTAATTATTTTTAAATAAACAAAGGAAAAAATAGTTGAGTGTTTTTTTTTTTAACTCTAAAGCAGGGCAATAACATCTTAGAGCAATCCATACACTAATAATCCACATACTAGTAGTAGTATGTTCAGTGTAGCACATGCTGATCCTGATCTTTAGGTTGTGCTGACTGTGGAGGGACATGCTAGGTGGCTTGACACTGCACTATACATCTTTTCATGTCCCTGTCCTCTTTCATAATTACCCTGTGTCTATGTGAAGCTCAGGATTGCAATCACGTGGCAAAGCACAGGGGACAAAGAACACGTCACCCAGTCAGTTCTCCAAAATATGAGATTTTCAAGAGGAAACAGCCAGACTCTGACACTCAGGCAAGCACTTACTATCTTTTCCCATCGAAGGTCAGCAGAGGACATGGTTGTTACATCACTACAATTCTTTCTACATGAAGTTTTCCATTTGTTTAGATAAGGAGAATGTGATTAGAGAGCTTTCTAAAATTCCCTTTAGATATCAGATATCTGGAATTTCCTTGAGAGATCTGTCCATTAGTTGAATCACTTGTGTACTTAAAAAATGCTCAGTAGTAAGAGATCTTGCACTTAAAATGTAGATCTTTCAACTAAATTCCTATAAGAAAATAAAAATATCACAGTGGCTCAAACATTTGATGAAAAGTGATGTCACCTTTATCCTCTCATTTGTTATTTCAAATGCCACTTAACTATGGCCCTTAAAGGAGCCTGAAACTCTTGTCCTAACGATTAGTATTATGTTCAGTGTATACATGCTGATTTTGATCTTCTCACTCTCAAACTCACTCTCAAACTCAGCCAATGAGCAGACATCTGATGATGATATATCTCTAGCATCTGCTTCTAAGATTTAATAGGTACCGGGCATTCTGCTTGGTATTGATGTGGATTATTTTTTACAACTTTTATCAACCCTATGAGGTGAGTATGCTGTTAACTCCATTTTATAGATCAGGACATTAAGGTATAGAGAAATTAGACAGAGACCCAGTTCTCCAACATTGTGCTATACGGCTTCTGCTAAGATCAAAAGCCTCCTTCTACTGAGCACCTAATAAGTACATAGGGCTTAGCTAACCACTTTTCAAATATTATCTTTTCTATTGCAGGGTGAAATGTTACCTTTCCTGGACTAGTCTTAATAGTTTTCTAAGGAAGCTATTAACCTGGGTGTACATAAACTGAAGTAAAACTCCTAGTATTTATCTAATGAAATAAGATTCTCAACATAAATCTGTTTTGAACTTCAGGGCTGAAAAATTATGAACATAATACTGAACCTGCATTATTTTTTCCATCTCCTTTAAATATAACCGGAGTATGTTATGGGACCTTGACCAATTGCAATTTTGTACCATCAAATTTGCTGTGGCTTTAACTTAAAAAAATACAGCCCTACAATTTAAAGAAAACATTTTCTTGCTTTACTGGGAAACAGTCTTACCGCTGTATGTAAGAGTTATTCACACCACGGTGATCCAAATCATGGCTTAGTGCAGCAATTAGCAACGCAAGTATCTCTAGGTCAGTCAGCTTGTTCTGCATGATAAAAGACATTGGAGGAAAGAGAGAACAGATATAATGCGGTGAAGAGCATTATATTACCTCTTTCCAGTAACCTTGTTTTCCTCCACTCAGTGCTTTACCAAAGTACTAATCACAAAGGATTAACCCTAGAATCCTATTCTTCAGGAAATTGGTTGTCCTTTGTCCTTCAGAATGAGATTACCACAAATGTCACTTATCAACAGGAAAAGCTAAAATGCCTCAATAAATTAATAATCTGTCCACCTATAGTATTGCTAATTCTTAATTATTTATTTTGTGGGAGAATTATAATAAACTTTAAACAATTGTTTTTTCTCTTTTAATTCCCTGCAGATTCTGCTCATTCTCTGCTCTCAGTTGCTGTATACTTAAGGAATGCAGACAATGTTAATTCAAGCAAAACAATAGAAAGAAAATGATTTGAAATGAAAACCTGGCTTTAAAAAGTTACCTAATATACTCCCAAGATAAATACAAGTTATTTTTTAGTATCTGCCATGTGTATTATTATATTGTTCCCCTTAATTAGTAAAAAAACACAAGTTAAAATTATCATCAGCTGTATTTTCCTAGAACTCTCAGAACTTTAAATAGGTTGTACAACAGCACAAAAATCATCATTTTGTTATTCCTCACAGGGAACAAGAATAGTTTTCAGTGTATCATGATAATCCTTATGACCTTTCCATACCCCAAAATAAGTTTTCCCAATTTCTTACACTGGTTGAGTTTCCCTAATCTGAAATCCAAAATGCTGCAAAATCTGTACTTCCTTGAGCACCAATGAGTCTCAAAGGAAATGCTCACTGGAATACTGGATTTTCAGATTAGGTATGTTTAACCAGTAAGCATAATGCAAATATTCCAAAGTTTGAAAAAAATCTGAAATTCAAAACACTTCTTATCCCGTTTTGGATAAGGGATACTCAACCTACACATGTTTGCTAAAGCAGGAAAATACTATTGTATCAAATTTCATCTCACTTCTTTTTTTTTTAATATATTTTATTGCGTTTTAGGTTTGGGGGTACATGTGAAGAACACGCAGGATTGTTTCATAGGTACATACATGGCAATGTGGTTTGCTGCCTCCATCCCCATCACCTATATCTGGCATTTCTCCCCATGTTATCTCTCCCAAACTCCCCACCCACCACTGTCCCTCCCCTAGATCCCTCCCACAGACCCCAGTGTGTGATGCTCCCCTCCGTGTGTCCATGTGTTCTCATTGTTCAACACCCCTGTGAGTGAGAACCTGACTTCTTGAAAAACAATCCTTTCTTTTAGATTTAACAGGTTAAAATGTGCACCCTATGAAGGTAGAGACAGAGAATAACATTTTAAGAATTTATTTACCAAAAAAAGACAGGGAAGCTCTGAATTAAAAACAGCTGTATGATAGATGCCTGGAATCACTTACCTGGAATAACTTGTCGATTCCCACTGAAGTTAGACTCTAAGGACAGAGATAGGGATAAAATTTGGCCTAGAAAGGAATGAATTACTTGAACGTTTTCAGCACTGATCTTCCTTTTAAACAGTCTCTGGTCAATGCATAGGAAGGTAAAACCCTTTCTATGAAACACACACAAAATTTACTGAGTGCTCCAGAGAAAATGTGATAGAGACTCCTAACTTATCAATGAAGCAAGTTCAGGACTTGGGTGGTTTTTAAGGAATTCTACTCTGGAGCAGGTTGAATGTGAACAAGAGAAATGTGATACTTTTTCTTACTAATGTAGTGTTTTCCTCTGAAGGAAATATTTATTTGCCCAAAGATTATTTACGTGCAACATGAGGTTATTTTAAAGTTTTTTTTATATGCCATATTTAATATATATGAAAGAAAATTAGCAACCAAGTATTTTTGCCAGATTAGTCCTCTTTAATTAATAAAACCTAACTTATTATGTAAGTGGCAGCAAATATTGTCAATCATCATCTGTGCACCTTAGAGCGAGCTTGAGAGAATATGCTGTAAATTTCATTACTAAGAAATAAAATGTATTAGCTATAAGAATGGCTCTAAAAAGTACCTGAATTTTGCCTGCTTTTAAAGCAGCAAACATGCACTGAGCTGTATTAAAGGCATGTCTCCAATTATGATAGGCAACATTCTTCCGATAATTCTTCTTAACACTTAAAATCCATCTGCAGAGAACCTTTAGAAAATAAAACATAAGTAGTATCAATAATTGCCAACATCTTCACACATTTACTACGTTCCAGGCACTGTGTAAAACATTCATATATAGCCTAATACTGCTATTATGATCATCTTAGAGACAAGAAAATGGACACTCAGAGATGTAACATGCTGAAGGTCATAATGTTAGTTAGGGATAGGGTCAAAATTCAAACTTGAGCAGTTTGACTTCACTGTACACCACGTTAACCACCATGGTAATTAAATTAGATACAAAATGAAAGAGATCATGAGAAAGGTATTTTGGGCAGTGTAGGGCATTGGTTAGTTAAAAAAAAAAAAAAAGTCCATGTGTCCATGTGTCACCAACTAGGAGAGTCCAAAGGGTCACATAGGTATGAATTCACCATTAGAGAGCCATAAAAGCGGCCACTCTCAACTTCTTCCCATGCTCTCATGTTGTATATCTGTGAAGGTATTTAGTGCAAGGCCCTGGGGGTGAACTAGTAACAAGGTACATACCACATGTCCAGGGACACATTGGAGCTATGAGACTTAGTTCTATCATTATTCAGGTAGTTATTGCTTGGTTACAAAGAAGTAATTTTTTAAAAATAATATATGTCAAATAAAGCCCTGGATTTCATATAAAAAACACCTTAAAAATGGCCAGGGGTAGGATAGACTTCAGCAAGTCTCAAGAGTTGGGTTTAATTCAACCTCTAAGTGGTGTATTAAATAAAATCCCCAGGGACTCATGGGCCCTAAACATGGTTTGTGTTAGCATCAGAGTCTGCCTGTCTTCAAATCTGAGTGATTTACTATACTTTTGGGGATTTGTAAAATAAATATGTGCTTCTCCCTATATATATATTATTAGAGTTGCTTCAAACACAAAGGACATTGCCCTGGGAAATGGAAAAAGTACTAGGGAAAAGAATGTTGCTTTGACAATATTCAACACAATATGATTAGCTACAGAAGTAGGCCAAAAACAAGGATTCTTCATTGTTGGTAGAAACAGCTTATAAAGGGTTTGGTGGGAAATCAATGTTTCCATATCCTCCCTTTTCTTTTCAGGTCATTTTGTTCCTGATTTTGCTCAGTTTACAGGAAATTCTTATAACAAAGAACCCTAATGTCTCCTAACCTTTTTACCCACTGAATTGCCATATTTCAAGTGGAGGATTTCTGTGTGTTTAAGATTGAATGTGTTCACCCCAAACACACCACAGCTTCTTTCACCATTATGTCATTTCTGAATAGAGTATGTCAAGAAGGTGATGAATTAATCTTACTTGGAGACTTTTAAGTAAGTTCTATAAACTCTCTTTGACATGTTTAGAAAATATGCTGCAGAGAATTACTGGTGATTAATTAAAGCAGCAAGAAAAATAAACAGGAAAATCCGGAAATTTAATCTTTGGATATATCTTTTTGCTAATCATAAATATACAGAACAATTAAATAGATAATACCATTTATTATAAAACCATGACCAAAATGACTCTATGAAAAATAATTCCTAATGGACTACTCTATTACCCTTTTATTAAGAGGGATCTAATAGAATTGGCTAACCCAAAGGACAAAGTAGTAACTAAATTCAAATACCGTTTTAGATTCTGTTACCAGGATATTCTCAACAGCATACAAAAAAATTAAGGTCATATCTGGTAAGTTCTCAGTGGATATGCTGGACACCATTAAAATTTGTAACACAGCATTTTGTACAGGACTACTGAGTAGTTATTTGCAGTTTAGGTAACTCTAGAGAGTCTGTTCAATATGTTGAATCAGTCTCCAACAATTACGGAAGGCTTCCTGAGTAGTGAACTCAAGATGCCACTGGAAAAAAAAAAAAAGAAACAGAAAACAGCTTAGCTCCTGCTTCAAGAAATTCAATCAAGTAGTGAAAATAACAAAATTGTATATATAAAGGAAATAAATTTTAAAAATATAAAATTAAGAGCAAGTTTATAAACTGCCAAATAGCAATTGAAGCAGCATGAAGTCAATCCTAGGATTCTCTCACAAACAGATATTCTTGAGTCAGGTTCTGAAGAAGTGAAACGTTTGTTGTGGCATAGAATGGAGCAGACATTATTCAGGGAAGGATGAGATGTAAAAGACAGAAAGTGAAAACAAGCATAGCACACGCAGATTTGCTTGAGTAGAAAGAGGATCTGTTCAGAGATCAGCAAGAGGCGATGGTTATAATCATTATAGGAGAATAACTAAAGATTTAGAAGCCATGAAGGGAACATGAAAATCTATCTTTCAGTATGAATTATTCTTAGTTACAGCAGCTTCATGATGTTGACATCCTCTCTAGCGTTAATATTTAAGTTAATCATCCTAAAATTATACTGACAATAATATCTGAAAGAAACAAAATAGAAGAGGCACTAAGGAAGGCAGGCCAACCAGAATGATTGCAACGTTCAAGTTGATGTTGGCCAGAATTAGAATAATAGTTATTCAACCAGAAAAGGTAGCATGATGAATCCGACATTAAAAGGAAATCTTTTCCTCATGGATAAAAATCCAACAACTGGTAAGAATAAAGTTTTCTACAGAAACATTGAGTGATTATCTTCATTACCCAATACTCAAATGCTATCTAAAGGCCCAAGAAGAAATAAATCAACTTATATGAATTTTGTTTAAAAGCATAAGAATCACATTCCTCTGCTCTGGCCAAGCCCTTTGAACAGAATCATCACTAGTTTCAAGAATGGAAGTTCTCAGGAATGGAAAGGGATTTGAGATGCTATATAGGTTTCTTGCCTGCAACTGGCAAGAAGTGGAAGTGAGATTCACATAGAACTTCTGGCTCCAAATGAGATCTTCATCCATCAATAGATACAGCTTTAACAAATGAGCCTATGACCTACTATTGAGAAATCTGATGGGTGATATAACCAGTCAAACTTGGCCTCAGAATGGGATAACTGACATGGACTCTAAACCTGTTTGTTAAACAGAATATTATAGATAAGTACACACATACACATCACATGCATACAAATAGATAATCACAGATGCACATATAATTCTCACAAGATTTCCATGGGAGAATAATACCATTACCCGTAATGACAGATGAGGAAGCTGAAAATATGAGTGATTTATTGCCCAAGGGAAAAAGAGCTAATCAGTAGCGGAGCTATGATTCAAAAATCTGCAATCTTCCTACTCTATCATGCTGTCTCAATTTCTTCATTTGTAAAATGGGAACAATAGTAACCCCATTGACAGCCTTTCTAGAGAACTTGTTGAAATAATTAAATGACATGATACCCTTTAATCAACACACTCTAACAAGAGTAAAGTATTATTAGGTGAGAGTCTATGGACAATTGTTCATTATTTTCACCCAAGAAAGAATAACATAAACTTTAGTCACATTCAGGAAAAACCAGATTTGGGCCTCCAGTAATAGCATAAATGATAATGTATTAACTTTAGCTATATTCACTCTTAGTTTTCATTTCTGTGAGGCCTTTGAGAGCAGGGACAACTCACAGCTGAAATGTGTACTTGGCACAGTCCTGGGTATACAGTATATGTTAACAAATTTTCATTGTATGAATTAATACAGTGCTAAATAGTGGAGGGCTTCAAGATATTTAAATTTTCAGAAAGGAAATCTGTACAAGGAGACTAGACATTCACCTGATGAGAAAAGTAATCTTTAAAGGCAAGATTACTGAATTTTTATTTCAAATAGTCCTTTCTGCTCCTTCTTATTCTTTGGTGCTATATGTTATAATACACAGCCATTATGAAACAGCAGAACTCCCTGGTATCTCAGGCTATTTTCTGAGAAGTGAATAAGGTAAGCAACAGAGGTTAAAATCAGTTTTCATCTGAGCCTATTCCAGCTAAAAGCTTGGCCTCACATCAGGCCCCTTCATTTCATTCTTCATTCGCAAAGGAGTTCACCCTGCTTTGGCCCTTCCCTGTACACAGTTGTCATAACCACTGCAATGAGATCATGCGACGTACCTGCATAAAATTCCTGTGACTCACCACTGTTTTCAGGGTAAAATCTGAATTCCTCTGTATGGCTTACAAGGTTCTGTATGATTTGCGTCTCCTCTTCTTCCATTGCTTCTCTTGCCATTTTTACCCCTCAACAGTACTCCTCGTCCCCACCCCCGACCTCTCCTGTCATGCCTTTGCACATCCTGCTCCCACTTTCAGGAACATTCTCCCTTAGTCTTCACCCTGATGCCTGATACATGCTATGAGCCCATTCAATGTCTTTTTGATGAATGATAATTTTTCTTTAAAAGTCTCAGTTACATATTAGGTGACTGTAAACGTAAAAATCCCTATTCCATACTTGCATTCAATACCAATTCTCTTACATACACACCCACATAGAACTTTCCAAAGGACATTGCTGCATCCCTACCTCATGTTTCATCTGGAAGTTCTGCACAAGGTTGAGGTCAGTAAACATCCGAATTGTACACAGTGCTGTTTCCAGATCAGACAGCTCAAAGTCACTGAAGCTAAAGTCAGTAATTTTAAGGGTCTGGGCAGATGGCACCACAGCAGCCTTAGGTAAGGAGAGAAGAAAAAAAAAATAATGCTGTTAATTAAGGCAGTAGTGACTCATAAAGATTTTTGTTTTGCTGCAGCGAAATAGCATATTTTTTTTTTAAATGAAAGACACTAGAAATCTTTTTGTACAGTGGGAACTCCACTCCCTGCAGTTTTAAAACTGAGCCATATAATGGTAACTACTATGGCTCCAGGTAGGCTAAGCAGAGAAAAGAGGGTTGTCATCCTGAGGCTGTACCTAGAACAGTGAGCAGCACTAAGAACTCTAGTGATCTGGTTCCTTTATACCTCCCCAGTCTTATTGGCTCAAAAGAAATGTACTAAGTAGTGATTCTGGAACCATTCAGTGCTCTGGTCTGAAAATCAACTGGTAAGAAGGGTAATGACAATATTCTAAGCATTTTACGGTTAATTCTCAGGACAACCTTTTGAAGTGGACACTCCAGCTCCATTTTTCAAGTACAGGAACTTAAGCACAAAGAGGTGAATTTTCTTGCCGGTGGCAGCCAGCTAGTTAAGGAGGAGGCCAGGTTTCCAATCCCAAATGGCTATTCTGAGCTCAGACAAGCAGAACTTGTCTCCCACCACACTTGCCTCACATAAGCCTGATCATAAGAATCACCTGGGTGCCTATTAAAAAAACATTCATTTGGGCCAAGGAGCCCCGGCTCCCTTGAACTGAGCAGAGCACCCATGCCCATTTACCCTGTCAGCACTTTGTTAACTGTTTTAGCTAGATCAGGCTGAGATTAACTGGACCAAAGTAGGCCTTCACGTGGTTTGAAGTGGAGGAAAGAAAAATTAAGAAATCTTGGCCAGGTTCTCAAAACCCTCAAGTTTCCTATGAGTACCTGAGATAGCACTGCTTTGCTTTAGGGAAGTCAAAAAGTCAAAATAATAAAATCTTACGGAGCAACCTAAAATAGATGTCCCTACAAAGATGAAGGCACTTGAAGATTCTCCTTTTTATTCTGAACTTTAGATTTCACTTACATATACCAGACTTGTTTAAACTTTCCATGAATGTCACCCTCTTCATTCACGCTAAGAATTTTTTCCCAAGACCAAAACTGACCAGAAAATATGCCTTCTGTTAAGTCAGTTCCACAGGCTAGTGCGTGGGCTGAAACACGGGAAGAGAGAAGGATTTAAAATGTTTAGCTAAAGGGCTTAGTTGTTTATACCAGCCTCCAACATCAGATATGGAGCAGTAACTCAAGTTTGGGAAGTGCAGAGGTGGGAACAAGCCCACCTTTTAACTCACAGCAGATAACAGCTGCTTTCCTTAAAACATAGTGCACTGGACAGGAGAACAGATGTTTTTTCCTTAGGGCTTCATTATTCTTACAGCAGGAAGTTTTCTTTCTTTCCTTCCACAAAGGACACTCTAAAAGCTACAGGATAGAAGCCAGCACAGCTTGTGCCTCTTTTCATTATCTACTATAATACCTAATCTCTCTCTACTAAGAGAAAAGAATCTTTTTTTTTTTTTTTTTTTTTTTTTTTTTTTTTTTTTTTTGCTTGTTTGGTCACAGCATACTACAACTCAAACATTCTGAGCTGACCCAGTGGGGACATGCAAACATTTTCTATAAGAGCCTTGTGGTCAGTGATACACAGGTTCAGAACTCTGGGATCCATTACTGACAAGCCATGAGAAATCAGAAATCATTTCAAGCTCTTGTACTCTGCTTCTTTGACCATCACAAGAGAATTCAACTTTCTGCTTCATTTAGAAAGGCTTGGGCTAAAGACGATTTTAAGTAACATATAATTTTTAGTTATGTTTTAAGTAAAACATAATTACCTATAATTTTTACTTATCACGTCATAGGATAAAATATTATACATTTTACTAATAGCAGGAAATAAATTTACTAATAGCAGGGAATAAAGTATGTGGTATTTCTGGCATAGGATGAATATGCAGTTCCAGATTTTCACAGCTTCTCGTTTTAATGACTGTTTTATTTATTAAAATTTCCAAAATGAGATTTCTGAGTTTGATTTTCTTCAGGGGATTTTATTATTGCATTATGGTTTTGAAGCCCAACAGAAAGAATGTATTTTAAAGATTCTGTAAAACAGTAAGATACTAATATATAAATACAATAAGATATTAAATATAAATAAGATACTAAAATATAAATAATATATATATGTATTTTTATGGTTGAGTAATCCAATTCAAAACCAATGGAACTGTGATACCATGAAATACCATCCAATATTGCCTATTTATATGAGAGCACAATGTCTCTGAATTCTTAGACAAAACAGTTTAGATATTAGAGCTTAATTTCAATATGGTTAAGCTCTTATAGAACTGTGGTTTTAATTTCAAATTAACCAAATATGGAATGTAAAAAAAAAAAAAAAGACAAAGCTCATTGGGTTAAAGATTTCTATCTGACTAACAGTTTGATGGCATATATTTTCTTCTGGGTTCTTCAATTGTATCTGCTACTCAAACTAATAAAGAAGCTAGTTTGCCTCTAGTGACTCTTGAAACGAATTATATCATAAGCTACCTTTTTATGGTCCTTTTCTAATACCATGGACCTCTTTTCACCATTCTTGTAAAAAAATTTTAAAAATTCAACTCTGGACATGATAAGCCACTAAGAGTGGAACCAAAGTTAATATTTGAGTGCAGGAATGTCTTGAGTTAAAGCAGTAGTCAGAATTATAAAATTATTTTAATTTTGCAGTGATCTTAAAACTAATTGTTCTAAACACCATCTGACTGATAAGGAGCTAAATAGTCAACTGATGTCCAGCTGACAAAATGTTAGATTAGCTACCACATTTACATTTCAGCATGAGATGCTGAACACAAACAGAAACTTAAAAGCAAGGTGACACATGATAAAAAGGAATGTTTGCTACTAGGGATGCTAGGCCAGATGTTCTACTGATTTTGTCACCTGAACAGGATGTTCAACCTCTCTGCCTTTTTCGAACCTGTAAAATAAGGAAGTTGGAGTAGACTATCTCTAAGGTTTAGCTTTCTCTGAGTTTTTAATACATTTATCTCTGTATCCACAGGACTCATGCACCTCTTACTGCCTCCTCACTTTGGCATCAAACACCATACTGGGAGTGGCATCCAGATCTTGCCAGTGACTTTCCCATACAGGGCCTAAACTCAGTCTCTGATTTTCTTAGCCTTTGAGTACATGGATGGGTGTATCTTGGAAGTTATGATTATGTTGTAATTTTCAAGCTCGATTCCATACACGTCACTTTGGTCCTGTTTCCTCACAGGTAGAAGGAGGGATATTCCACAGCTCTTGGATTAACCAGAGGACCCTAGCCTCTACTGGCTTAAAGTAGTGGAGGATTAGACTCAATATGTGGTAGCCTCTCTTCTTATTTCAATAATACTCTAAATTTTAAAAACGGACTTTTCTGAAATTGTCATCTTTTTTTTTTTTCAGGGATGGGGGAGGTATTTATATATTTGCCATCTGTTTTTCAGGTTAATTAACACACTCTCTCTTATACTTACAGGCCTCTTTGTTTCTTTTCTGCCTATAATGCATATTCCCATGTTTTCACATAACTAATTCTTTAACTTTGTTTATGTCTTAGCTGCATCAGGGAAACATTCACTAGTCCTTGTGATAGCAAGGCTCCATTAACAACTGTTTCAACTTTTTCTAGACAGCTAACAAAAAATACATTTCCTTGACTCCCTTGCAACTAGGGTTACAGACAGATTTGGTTTCAGTAACGAGGTAAACTTGAGTGAGACCTGAATTTCAAAGTAAACCAGTGACACATGGGAAACTCATCATTATTTTTGGAGGACGTGACTCTAGAGGGCATACTACAGTCCTGTAGCTTACAGTTCTGCTAGCAGCTTTCTGACTCTGGCCTACAAACATGGAAGTTTCCATAGCGAGCCAGATCTGCAATTTTGTTCCATGACTTATTCCTGGGGTGACTTATCTACACTTTTCAATGATTTGAAAGTACTTAAATTCTTTTCTGCTTAAAATGGCTGTAGTAGTTCCTACTACCTATAATTGAACCTTGTTGATGCTGTATTTTGCAACAAATGCATCTGTAGACAACAGAATCTCAAGGATAGGAATTGGAGTTTAGATACTTGACCTGATGGGTTTGAAGGCAGAAGGGGCTCGGTTTCCATTATAGCAGTGGCTCTCAAAGTTAAATTCCTGGACCAGCAGCATCAGCAACTGGAAACTTGTTAAAAATGCAAATTCTTGGGCCCCAACACAGACCTACTGAATCAGAAACCCTGGGAGTGGGGCTCATCAACCTGTGTTATAAGAAAACCTCCTAGGTGATTCTGATGAATGCTGACACTGTATTAGGGATAAGTTATTGGTAGTAAATGGCTGTTAATAGTAATTTCAAGTGAACACTTCAGAACAAAATGCCTTTCTGTGGACCCATTGGTGACTGCCACCACAGTGTGATGGGCAGAAACTTTAAGTGAGTTGGTTGCTTCTTGCTGTGTTAGAGAGATTAAAGAAAGAAAATGAAGGGCTCTGGGCTTTAAATTTTTGGCTCAAATAATGGTCTGAAAACTGGGGAATTTTTATGGCTTTCCTAAAAATTTATTTCTTGTAGCACTGATGTAGCCAAAACCCAAGTTCAGTCTTATCCTACAGATTGGTGAATTACAGTATAGGTTGGAATCACAGACTTGCCACATCTCCTATGCAAAAGTGAAAGCACTGGTTAGGAGGGAGTCGAAGGAACACCAAGAAATGGAATTGATACATTTGAAAAGATCTGGATAATGACATGTATCTCAGACCATTCACTCTAGAATATGTTGCTATGTAATTTCACAATGTTTTATACTTTACAGTCCTACCTCTTTCTCCCGACTGTAATTATATAAATTGTATAATTATCTGACTCTTTATTTATTATTATATTTGGAGCACTTAATATAATGCCTGCCTAGAGTAGAAGTTAAATCCCAAATGAATAAATAAATGTTTTTTTAAATCATCTAATACATAATCAGTTCTCCATATTATGCAGAAATATTTCATGTAAGTTTAATTTGGCATACAGCTATAGCATAAATGTTCATATTAGTAATGAACTATTCTATGGCAGAAACAACCAATATGTTGTGGTACATGCCTTTTTCTCTTAAAGTTCAATTATTCAATTTATTTACTTTTGAAAAATTTTACTTATAATTGAATTTCTTCTTTCATCTGTACAATGAATATTTTTGTAATTTTTTTAATTGCATTTTAGGTTTGGGGGTAATGTTACAGATGTCTATGAAAATCAATGTCTCAATCAATGGTGTACAGAAACTTCAAAGGATTGTTTCAGATTTCTAGAACTGTTTGAGGAACACAATGCCTTACTTCAGGTCTTCCCAACCACTGAGTTGTGGACTGGTACTGGTCCGTGGCCAGTTTGGAACCAGGTCACACAACAGGAGGTGGTGAGAAATGGGAGTGAGAACTACTGCCTGAGCTCCACCTCCTGTCAGATCAGCAACAGCCTTAGATTCTCATAGGAGCATGAGAACTGTACATGCAAGGGATCTAGGTTACATGCTCCTTATGAGAATCTAATGCCTGATGATCTGAAATAAAACAGTTTCATCCGAAACTATTCCCATACTCCCTATCTCTCCACTCCCCAACCCCCAACCAACCCCTGGAAAATCTGTCTGCCACAAAATCAGTCCCTGTGCCAAAAAAGTTGGGGACTGCTGTCTTACTGGATGCAATAGGAAATTACAGTTCAGTGGTAGTGGTTATCAAGACATAGGCTAATAATTCTTTGTTAAATTGCTCAAAATTTTTCATATCCATACAGAGTATACAAGGGAATATGGTCATCTTGACATAAGGAACTTGATCTGCACTGTAAGACTGACTTAGGCATCAGAGATTTGGGTCAGTTATCTGGCTCCGCACCTTACTGCTGTCACCTGCAGCAATCACACAGGTGCCTGCTGAAGACAGGGTCATATGCTATTTCTGGCTCTGAAAGGTTAAGGTCAAGATGAGGAAATTCTGGCCTAAGAAATCCTGCCTAAGTGGTCAGCTAAGCTATAAGGATTGAAGTGGATCAGCACTGGCTCTGTGACAAAAATGAGAAGCTATTTTATAAAACCAAAACCTAATATATATTTTACTGCTCTAATAAGAAAGGAAGGCAAAAAAGGCTGTCAGTCAAATGATGAATCAAATATTTACTTTCCAGTTGTTCAGATAACAAATAAGCATTTACTATATTCTGATAATTAACTTTCAGTTCAGCTGGGGTCCTTTTATTATTATCTCAGCAACTTGTGACTAAGGATCATTAAAAAGTATATGGCAAAATGCTCAGTTTAACACCTAACTATGCTACCCCCAATTTTAAGCCAAGTGAAGGTTAGATTTATAATGGGATAAAATCCTCAAGCAACGGAAGTGGAAAAAATAAGGATTCTGAATTTCCTATCAACTAACTACTTTTTTTACAACTGGAGAACTTTTTCTGGAATTCTCTTAAGGATATTTAAAAATAAGAGTTAAGAAAATATTTGACAGGTTTTCAATTTATTTTAGGTTTTACATTGAGATAATCAGACAAATGACAAAGATAGCAATTTTGGTGATTGCTGGATGACACAAACACCTGTAGCTAGGGCTGTACAAGAATTTTTATTTGGTTGATAGAAAACTAGAACTGAAATCAGTTGCTGAATTTCAACCAATTTAAGTGAATTACTTGACCTATAAGCTATGTAACCCTAAATTTCTCAATGCAGCTGCCAGAAATCTATTTTCCAAATGCAACAACAGCTGGTTTTGAACAATACTGCAATATAGCAATTTTCAGTTATTCCAAAGTATTTTTCTCTTGCTAAAATTATAAACATAATTGAGGAAATAATTTTCAG
Organism: Saimiri boliviensis; assembly: GCF_048565385.1. Classification (NCBI taxonomy): domain Eukaryota; kingdom Metazoa; phylum Chordata; class Mammalia; order Primates; family Cebidae; genus Saimiri; species Saimiri boliviensis. The sequence continues at coordinate 168,512,277 of NC_133451.1, read as the reverse complement.
ATTTTCTGAAAGATTGTACCATTTTCAAAGGGAAAAACAAACTTGAATATCCTGACTTTTTTAGTTTAAATATAATAGTAGAGTGTAACCCTCACTTTCATTTTAGAAATAACTTAACCCCACAGTGCCTGCAGGCACTTCAATATGTAGATAATTTCCAAATAACCAAACATGTTGCTTGAATACAACATGCTTCTAGGAAGCATAGACAAATGGGCTAGTTAAGCCTGAGGTGAATACTACTTTAAACTTATTAAGCTTTGTAAATAATTGAAAAACTGCTCATTAGTTCAAATACTGTCATGAATACACAAAATAAATATAGACAATTCCATATGAGGTTAATCCCAAAAGAAGCTTAACCTTTCAGATGAAATTAGTATTTCAAGTTCCTAGAATTGTTCTTGGCAGTTGACTCAGTTTCACGGGCAAATGACTCCGTTTCTTACTCATGGATTTAACTGAGAATGTTTACAAGTCTTCATTTCACTCCATTCCTTCCTAACTTACTCTCTCCAGTGCTGTGCAATCTTTTGTGGGCTCTGGATCCAGACTGCCTAGATTTAGTACTGCACCAATCCCTGCTTACAACCTAAAGAGATCCTGAGAAGCACCGTCTAAACCACAAATGTTCTCTTACAAACTGCTAACAATACTGAATAGAAACCATCTAAACCACAAATGTTCTCTTACAAAATGCTAACAATACTGACCATGTAGGTGTGGATTCAGTAAACTTAGTTGACATACACAAAGAACTTAAAACATGCTCAGTATACAGTTACGTGTTCAACAAATGTAGCTATTATTATTAATATCTCTCCTCTGGTTTGGGCAAAAGAAATGTTACTCCTTCATGCCTAGGCGCCTCTTCAAGGTCCTTATCTCTTCGCTGCCTTGCATTGTTAGCCTCACACTCACTCCTGGGCCTCCGCCTTTGTCCAGGAACATTCTGCCTCTCTTGCTGTGAGCAATCCCTGCTCTTACATTCAAAACCTAATTAAACAATAAAAAAAACTTCACATGATTCAGGCAACACCCTTCATAGCTGCTCCTCCATTCTCTCTTACACAAAACATTCTAATTTTTGAATAGTCTATATTCATTTCTTCCACCGTTTTCTACTACTTTTACCTTTTGCAGTTTCACTTCTTTCTCAATAGTCACCTAATCAAAGAATCCAGCAGCTTTTTCTCAATCCTCATATTTCTCAACCTTCCTACAACTGATGAGATCGCCTCCCTTTTTGAAACTGTTTTATTTTCCTTCTGTGCCACTAACCTATCCTCACCCTTCCTTCCTGTTTAATTACCACTTTGCTACCTTCTGAGCTGTTTTCTTTTCCCGTTCCTTCCATCTAAGCCTATATTCACAGGAGATCTGTTCTCCCTCTTTCCCTACCTCTCTGCACTCTCTCTCAATTGATGAAGCCCTATGATTTCACTATCATGGGATGTTAACTCCCAAATCTTCACCTCTAGTTCTAAACACCACCCCATCATTGCTCTAGTCCTGCCTTTTCTGATTGCTGAGATGTTCATTTGCTTGTTCAACCAGCACCTCAAACTTATCTTGTCCTAAATCAAACCTGTCTTCTTAATATTTGTACTGTTATGAGTTAATGTCACCATCATTCTTTGAATTGCCAAGGTCAAAACATTTGGATCATTTTCCTCTCTCACTCGGCACAGTGTTCTGTGCACAGGCTCTGGAGTTAGATGGTGAACTTGTATCCTGATTATTATACTGCATGGCAGTGACCTTGAGCAAGTCACTGAGCTTCTCCAAGCGTCATTGTGGCCTTCATAATACAGTTACGAAATTTACATGAGAATACAGTTGTGTAGTTTACATGATAAGATGTATGTAAAGGCACAAAGTTTAGGATGTGGCAAAGTATGATGTGGATGACAGAAAAACAATCTCAATGATCTGTTCACACTCTTCCCATTCCTTATATAACTCTCATCACATTCTCACATGAACCTTGCCTATGTCATCACAAATACATTTAAACACAGGAGGACAACCTTGGTTGTAAATGTTTGAATGCCTCCAATTTTCATTCATCTCAACCAAGCCATTCCAAACCAAGATCTAGAACACAGATCTACTTATATATCCATGTGCTTTTCTCTCATTGTATGCTAAATACCAATGTGAAGAGAATTCAGGACGTGACTGTATTTGACCCCCATTTCAAACAACATTTTATAAACCCTATGTTCAGAAATTGAAATTACTCTCAATTCTTGATAATGCAGAGTAGGTATCAGTAACAAACTACAAACTGTTTTGTTATCACCCTAGCCAAACAACCACCTTGTGTTCCCCATTTTCCCAGGAACTGAAAGAAAAGTAAATTTCATTTTGGCCCCTGAAAGATGTAACGATTATAACAATTACTAGAAAACAATATCAGAATCATACATTATATTACATAGTCAGTATGAGTTATTTAGCCCCTTTTCCTTGTATTATCAGTGACTTTGTATCCCTGCAAGAAAGCAGAGTTAAAGATTTTTATCAGTGTCCATCTAAATATTTACCGAATTTGGTTCAATTAGATGTCTGTAGTTAGTAATTTTTGAAAAGAAAGAGGAGAATTACCGCTAACGACTGTAGCTCTCTTGTTTCTTCCTCTGCTGCTGAAGCATGATACGACAGAACCTACAGGATAGGAAAAGAAATCCAGTTTACACAGGACAGATCTACCAAATGCAGACTAGAACTTCAATCTCGGAATTCTGCTAAATCGATTTGAGAGATAACTAGACTCCTCAGAATGCCAAATCTTGTCTGCTTTCTTCAACTGTGAAAAACCCAGATTTAGATTCCATTGCTTGTTTTCGAAAAACCAAAAGTTATTCTCCCTATGTTTAAAGAAAACTCTTGTAACTTTCATTCTGACATTATTGCTGTAATAAACACATTATTTATAAGCCGGCCTAGAAATAACTTTGTGCTCAAACTTGGCAGAAAATTTATTTTGTTTGTTTTTTTTTTTTTTTTAAACAATATTGACTTTAGTTATTTTTGCTTGTGTACAGAATTAAAGGAAAAATCTTGATGTAATCTGGCATTTTGATGTTAATATTTAGAAAGAAAGTAGTCTAGAAGTGGCTCTCAGACGAGGCCGGTAACCACTCTAGAATTCACACAGAAAAACTGGATGCCTGACACATAGTCATACAGATGGAAGGATCCCTTTACACTCCTACAATGTAAGAGCCGAGAAGAGAGTAGTGCTGGCCAGTAAAGCCATCCATTGAAAGTCGTGGACACTGAGGCTCAGGGATTCTCATTATTTGGCTATAAGCTCACACCTCGTGAGAAGACAAAAGGGCTTACAGCTCAGCTTTCAATTCCTAACTTAAACACAATTCATTACTTAGAAGAGTTAAAAAAAATCAGGCTTACTAACTTAATTTCCATTTCCAAAAGTGATCATTTCTAAGTACAGATTGAGCGTTGCAAACATAAAAAATCTGAAATCCAAAATGCTCTAATAAGCATTTCCTTTTGAGTGTCATGCTGCTGCTCAGAGAGTTTTGGATTTTGGAACATTTTTGGGGTTTGAGAATTTTTTGATTTGGAGTGCTCAACCATTAAGTGCATGCATTCCAAAAATCTGAAAAAAAATGCAAAATACAAAACACTTCTGGTCTCAAGCATTTCATGTAAAGGTTACTCAAACTGTAATAGGATTTTTAAAAACATTCTCTTAGGTATTTAAAATATCTATCATGCTTTGAAAGAATATTTTTTAAAGTTCATTTTTGACAGATACAACAGAGATTTACAACAAAACCCAAAAGCTTAAAAATCATTGACAAAAAGGTAGCTGATTTTCAAACTTTAAATGGCAAGTAAAGTAATTCAGCAACCCAAACCAGTATTTCTTGAACCAGTCTTCAAAATTTTAAGTAATTAAAAATCTAAAGCCAAGTGATACATATATGTACTATCTTATGACTTAGAACTGTGGTGATACTGTACTACATTGGATCTTTCTCGGCATTTGAGCCATTAATAACTAGAAAACCTTGGGAAACCAGAGCTGCTCTCCCCTGCCCATGTGAAACTGATGGGTCATGGCTGTAACCTGTTACTGCTGAGACCATGGTGGTGGTCCCCAAGAAAGGCTGAGACTGTGACCATGAATTAGACTAATATTAATAAGGGCAAACATGGATACATGCATAAAGAAATGACACAATACATTCTAAGTTAAAAAAATAATTTTACTACACACAAAAGATAAAAACAGCACCTTACAAATGGGGCCTAAGGATTAACTTTGTTAATACATGTAAGCATTTGAATACAATTGAAATATTAGATAAAATTTAGTTGTTTTTATTGTCAACATTGTTTTATTGTTATTAGAATGATCACAGCTTCCAGGTCAAAATAATTCACTATCTTTTGAAGAGCTGAGGGATTTGTGCCCTTGGCTTTTGTCCAGTGGCCTCATAAAGAAAGGAACATTTTTTTCCAGGTTAGATCTATGATCATAGAAATGACATCACATATGACCTGAAATCAAAAACATTTTATACTAGGTAAAAGCCTAATTATCCATATATTTAACTGATGGAGAGCTATAAAGTAAAGATAGAACTAAATCTCAATCAAGAAAATATTCAGAGATTTTAAACAAAGTAATACAATGTCTGGAGTTGCTTCAAACTAAGCCAGTGGGAGGGGAAGGGGAGTGCAGAGGAGAGAGGTGGGAATGCATGGACTGATACTGGTTATGGGTTCATAATTACTGAATGGATGATGAGCACATTAGGGTTATTAAGCTGTTCTCTCTCCTTCAGTATATGTTTGAAACTTTCCATAATAAAACATTAAAAAAAAAGAAATAAATTCTAATTGATAGCTGACTTAGATTCAATTTTTCAATGAAAAACCACGGAACTGAAAAAATTAGATTAAAAATTATATATGTAATATATAAACATATATATACATAGATATATGTACATATGTATATATGTATATGTAAAGCTATTTGTACACATATGCACATATGCATATGTACCTAATTGAAAATATATTTGAAGTATATACTTGACTGTATATGTGTATATATATACTTGAAACAGATTTCTGCTGGTTATAATTCAAGTCTTTTATATAATAGTATAGCAAACCTATTAGTACAATATAGCAGCCTTTTATATAATATTATAGCAAACTTATTAGTATAATATATTCAGCAAAGAAACCTATTAGTATAATATATTCAGCATAGAAAGTAAAGGGTACTATCTGGTAAATTTTATATAATATATGTCCCTCTAGCCCTTTAGTTTATGTATTTAATGAGACATTGAAGGAAATATTAATGTATCCCAAACACTGATTTTCTCTAATTTCAACTAGATAAGAAATCTCCACGTTATATCAATTGAACATTTTCAAGGCAGTTAGTGAAACATATGTAGAAAGGACTGACCCTGTTGGAATAGGTCAGTCCTATGTGAGAAATGGCCTTACTAGGTCAATCCCTGGCAGCCAGTGGTTTCTTCACTCCCTACCTGCACATTCAGAGTCACTTGGGGGAGCCTGGTAGCCATACAGATTTCCAGCTTCTACCCAAGACTTACTGAATTAGAACTTTCAGAAGTAAGGTATATAAATTTGTAGTTTGAATAGTTTCTCAGATGATTCCAGGAGTTACAACTCTTCTTGCTATTTGTTGATTTTATTTTTTTCTTCTCCTCACTTCCTCACTCCTAATTCTCTCAAGAGTGCCTAGGGTTTCTGGTTGTTTTCTTAAAAAAATTTTTTTTTCACAACTGTTCTCATAGAGAGATGGGGAGGCAGAGGCAATGGGAAGGGGACAGATAAACTATAGTGGCAGTAGTCATCTGTGTGAATGGATTATTAAAGTCAATATTGCTTTTTGCAGAAAAAGCAAAGGCCTAAAGGGATAAACATCCTGAGTTGTGGTTTGGTCATATGACCTTTGACAAGTTTCTTAAATATTCTGAGTCTAAGTTTCTTTCACTCTTTAGTTGAGGATAACAAGGGTCTCATCATCTAAATCACATAATTTTGGTGAGGACCCGATGACAGAACACACACACACCAGGAGTGATATGAGGGAAAGGTAAAAGCTGAGTGTTTGGCAGTAGGGAGTGAGAGTTCCCTAAACTTCACCCACCTCCAACGTGACCATTTGCTTGGCCATGGCTCTCTCCACTGCTTCATACATCTGCGTGTTCTGGATCCCTAAGCCACAAAAGATGACAAAAGCTTCCAGAAACTGTTCATCATTTCGATTGAAAGGCTTAACCTTACCAGTATTCTCCTCCATCTTATTAACAAGTTGGCAAACCCCTATAACAATCAGAGCAATTGAGCAAACGTTATTGTTAATTATCATAATTTTTGTTGACTTTAATGTACATACCCAAAGATTGTCTTCTACTTTTCTCTTAAAAATGCTTGGTATGCTAAAGTAAACAAATGAACCCCCACAAATATAAGCAAGAGAAGTAAACAGAATTTATATGAGAACTAGTTTCACGTAGTCTTAAACGTACATTGCTGGTGTTCAAAAAAATCCTAGAGTACTATTTTCTTCCAGACTCCGTCATGAATTTTAGATCAGTTGAATCCCCAAAGACAATTTGTCCTTCGGAAACTAATTGGATTTTTGTACACTTGCCAAGAGAACAATTTTGATGCACATCAGAATTTTGGGTCACACAGATCTCCTTTCCTTACTGAGAAACCAGAAGTTTAAAACAACAACAACAACAACAACACACAGTTACATAAAAAACAGAATGCAGGAAGGAGGCAACTGACATAGGTAGTTTCAAATTTCAAATCTACACCTCTGTGTCCAAGAGAATTATATTTGCAGAAAATTTTGATATTGCAAATAATTATGCAAATAAAAATGACTACTTAGAAATAAAAGTCAAATACTTAGTCAATAAAAATGGAAGACTACATCAACATTAAGATAAATCTTAACTGAACTGATTCTTATACGAGTTTCTGAGCCTCATGGTCTCTCTGATGAGTGACCTCCAGAGGTCACTTTGGTGACTCAACCTACCTACCTCTCTGTAAACCAAGTGTTGTTAAAGTCCTTATCACTTATGTCTCTGAGTATTTAATAACACAGTTCTACCATGTGCCCACTGTGGGATTGTCATTGTCCTAAACACTTTGGTAGACACACGAACTCTAGTCTTCACAATTCTATGAGGTAGATGTGACCATCCTCGTTTTACAGATAAGGAAGGTGAATCTCAGAAAGGTTGTATCATTTGCTCAAAGTCACTTAGCTGGTAGTGTGGGTCTGAAATTCAATCCCCATCCCAGCCTGGCCCAAGGGCCACTCTCATCTGCCATGTTACCTGTCAGATAATTGCTAGCAGTACCCTGGTTGCATCTTGCTTGCCCGCAACCTCTGCTCCTGCTTTTCCACAGGCCTGCACTACTCCCCACTGCCTTCCTTCCTGCCTCCGCAGCTGATCCCTACACCTCCTTCACAATGAGTTCCAGGAGGCCTCCCACTTACAGGTGAGGCAGACATTTTTCTACCCCCTTAACATGATCAGTTTGCGTGTCATGGCAAATTTTATTTCTATTTCTCTTTCTAGACTGTCAGTATCTTGGGCTTAGCGATTTTATTTTTTTCAGCTCCACTTCTTCAGCTGGCAAACCGCCTAGCATATAGTAGGAACTAAAAACATGTTTTCTGAATTAATGACAGAATGTAGAATTACAGCTCTGACTGTAAGTACTTTCCCATGAAGACTATAATAGTCTATTATCCTTTATTTTTCCTGGAGCTCAAAAGGATTTCACAGAATCTGGAAGATGGTTGCACATTAAGCCCCTTTACCTCCACCAATGTTCACTTTCTTTACTTTTCATGCTATAAATGATCTGAATTCCTTTTTGCTCTGTTTATCTACTTTAAACAGTAAACACATCTACATGCCTATCTATTTGCATTAGTGCTGCAGAAGTTAGTGTTTTTTTTGTAATCAATTATTCCATAGTCAAGGAAACTTTAAACATGACATAATGAGTTTGGACACTGCAAGTAAAAGCCATATACTAAATGGCAATCAGCATTCATTATCTTAAATGTATGTATCCTGTGTATGGCAAAAAACAAGGACAACACAACAACAACAACAAAACACAAAAAACAAACCAGGGGTTATATCCTTCAACCTTTGTGAATCTCCAAATTATAAATATGGAACTGTTTGTATAGACTTCTACCTCCCAAATCGCATTTCCTTGAGAGTTATGTTTCATGCCCTTATCCTCACATCACAATGAATTGCCTTTCAGATTTACAAAAGTTTTATCCTACTTGACAGCCTTTTTCATAAACAAGATTTTAAAAATTACTTCATAAGAATTACCACATGTATGACAAGAAAACACAGAGGGGTTGAGATGTGAATACCAGGTAGTCTGTGAGGCTTATGAACTAGCCAAGTAGCTCTCCCGTACAGCAGTTCAAATCTATGCCTTAGTCAAAATTCACCGAATGAATATATTAAGAGTCATGAAATTATACCTATGGAATAGCTCACAAGTCCTTTAAATGGAATGTTATGTGTACAAATACCAAGGTTCTGCTATAACAAATACAGCTTAGAACAGCTAAAGTATATCCATCTATTGATCCACATTATAGATATAGATATATGGACACAGAGTTAAGCTCTGGGGAAAACAACAACAGCAATAAATGGGTACTGCAGACAAATCATCCATTAAGGCATATAAATTAATTTTCTTTTGAAAGTGAGGCCATATTTATATAGCATTCCTGATAATCCCATTGATCTCTTAATACTCTTCAGAAAATTTAATTATCTCAAACAAAAATACCAAAGTTAAAAAAAGTTATTAAGAAAAAGAGGGCTTATAACAAATGGAGTTCCCGGTTTAAGAACATCAAAACCTGGGCACATTACAGATAGAGTTTTCACAATTTCTTCCTTAGTGATCGGAAAAAGGAGTACAATCATGAAATTTAAAACAGGAAATTTGAGATGCCGCATTACTAAGAAAGATTCCAAATCAGAATCACTTATATTTAAAAATGAAATGCTTATTGCAAAACCAAAAATAAAAGAGAGCCATCTAATAAAAACCCATTAATAAGTGCAATCATAAAATAAAACTGCATTAAAAAACATATTAGGGGAAAATCAAGAAGTAGTAAAGTTAGACAGTAAAATATCAGCATTACCTAACATTATTATAGAGTTCATAAAGTACTCAAAATGTCGTCATCATAGTAGGTTAGAGAGCTAGTTAGCATTGAAGGCACCGCTGGAAATTATGCTGAAGGGACTAGACGGCTTCTAAAATTAAACAGTTGTATTTCCTTTTCCATAATTCCAGGGATCGGATGTTGTTACCAGCCAGTCTTCCTCCTGGCTTTTTGGCAGAACAGGGGGTCAATGCTTACACCCTGTCTGCAGTCTTGTGTCCTCTCTACCACATATAACATGGACTCCAAAATTAGCATCCTGCCTTATTAAAATGTAAATCATACCTTCATCACCTGTCTTGCAAATACTTTAGTTTCTGGACTTTTCATTTGTCGGTCATCTTAATTTGAAGAGATTTTTGCTGTATAAAAGATTTAATTTTTTAAGGAGCCAAAATAATTATCCTTATAATACTCAACTATAGTGCCTTGCTTTTAAAAGAGGCTTCCTCATTTTAATATTATAGATAATACCTATATTTCCCCTAGTATTTTTATAGATGTAATGTATTACATTTAATCTTATAATCAAACTTAACTTTTCCCCCAACTGCTATTGGAGTCTTGTAACATCAGAAGAGTTATTCATTCTCTGATGATCTGAATTGTCACTGTATACTGTATTCATATTTGTTTGAACTATGACATACTTTTCCCACATTTTAATATTTTTGAAATCAGTATGCATGTTATAATCAATAGCTTGTCATAGTAAATTGAAATCATATTTTACTTTATTGGAGACATGTAAAATGGTGTCTTTCACTCAAAAGGCATCTTACTTAAAAATAATGAAATATACCTTACTCTGTTATATACAATAACACAATTTTATATGCCAAATTATGGGCCTGCATTTAGACTTTCTGCTCTGTTTCATCAATCTTGACATGTCTCTTAGCACCTATGCCATACTTTTAATTATTTTACTTTTATATCATTTTAATTTCTGAAAGGGCAATTCTGCAACCATCAGTTATGATACTTTTTACACCTTCAGTTGTAAGTATTATCAATGTTTGTAAATGTTGATCAGGAACACCTCCCCAGACATACACACCCAGATCTCACAAGGATACATATTAAAATTGATACAAATCTAATCTGGGGAAGAGTTGATATCTCACAAACTAGATTTCAATCGTTCCAGAAATGTCTCCACTTCTTAATGATTTTTAAGTCACTCAGAATTTTGTAGCTTTCCTCATATAAATGGTATATATTTCTGGCCAAATTTATTTCTTGTTACTACAGTAAATGGGATTTGCTTTCTAACAAATTTTTCTGGGCATATATTAACATTATTTCTCTTTAATAATTTGATAATGAGGCTCCTTTTAAATAGGAACACTTTTACACTGTTGGTGGGAATGTAAAGTAATTCAACCATTGTGGAAGACAGTGTGGCGATTCCTCAAGGACCCAAAAATAGAAATCCCATTTGACCCAGCAATCCCATTACTGGGCATATATCCAAAGGATTATAAATCATTCTACTATAAGGACACATGCACACGAATGTTCATAGCAGCACTGTTTACAATAGCAAAGACCTGGAACCAACCCAAATGCCCAACGATGATAGACTGGATAGGGAAAATGTGGCACATATACACCATGGAATATTACGCAGCCATCAAAAACGATGAGTTCACGTCCTTTGTAGGGACATGGATGAACCTGGAAACCATCATTCTCAGCAAACTGACACAAGAGCAGGAAATCAAACACCGCATATTCTCACTCATAGGCGGGTGTTGAACAATGAGAACACATGGACACAGGGAGGGGAGCACTACACACTGGGGTCCATTGGGGGGAAATGGGGGAGGGATGGGGGTGGGGAGGTGGGAAGAGATAGCATGGGGAGAAATGACAGATACAGGCAGAAAACCACACTGCCATGTGTGTACCTATGCAACAATCTTGCATGTTCTTCACATGTACCCCAAAACCTAAAATGCAATTAAAAAAAAAGAAAGAAAACTGAAAAAGAAGAAAAAAAAGAAAAAGAAAAAGAAAAAAAAGAAAAAGAAAAAGAAAAAGAAAAAAAAAGAAAAAAAGAAAAAGAAGAAAACAGAAAAAAATAATAAAATTCTTATTACATAGGTACTTTCAGCTAATTCTTTTTGAGTTTTCCATTTGACAATAATATAATTTGTAAGATATTTTATTTTGCCTCTTTTTTTCCTGTGTCTCACCTTGTTTCAAACTTGCCTCCCTTCTGATTGCTTTGGTTAGAATTTCTTTGGGGAATAGATATATTTTTTGACAAATTCTTTTTCAGTTGCTTCCATGAAAAATTCTAAAATCCTCTTGAGCTAGTATTGCTTATTACCAATTTTTACAGAAATTCTCCATTTCCCCAAATGTTAATTTATATTTGCTACACTGTAATATCAAGTATCTTTTAACATGTCTTCACTATCTGTAGTTAACAGTCCCTCTCTCATTCCTATTTGCATTTCTCTCTTAATATCCTCATTATCTGTTGGAGATTTGTCTGTTATTATTGTCCATTATCTCTTGTTTTACTATTTCTTCCCATTTCATAGACCATTTTTAAAAAAAATTTTTTCTTCTACTTTCTTTCTTCTTATGTATCTATTTATTTGGGAAACGCAGCAAAATGAGAAAGATAAAGGTGCTGTTTTTCTAATTTCTATGGTTGAATGCTTACATTTTTTTCATTATTTCTTAATAATAATAAAATATTTAAAGCTACATAATTTCCTCTGAATATGGCTTTGACTATGTATATTGAGTTTTTATGTTAATAGAATAATTAATTTTCTAAAATGAGGTAATTTAATTATGACTTTTGATTTCTTCTTTGTCACTTAGAAGAATGCTTTCCAGGTTTTAAGTGAGTTTTTCCTTTCCAACTTATCCTTTTATTATATATTAATAGTTTTAATGCACTCTGATCTATGAAAGTGGCCAAGAATTCTGCTTTTCAGAAATGACTTTGTGTTGCATATCATTAATATTTGTTGATTTCTGATGGATATTTGAGGATAATTTATATTTTTAAATTCTGAAACATAAAAGTAAAGCTATATGTATATGAATTAGATCCATTTAGTTTTTATCAACTGTAATGTTTTCTTATTTTTTCCTATAATTTAACACTGACAAGTATACTTCAGGCCCAGTATGATTATCATTTTGCCCACCTCTCCGTGTATTTTTAACAGCTTTAGTTTTTGTATGTCAATGATGCTATTTAGTTTACTAGCATTCACAGCAATTACATTTTCCTCCGTGGGTTTTAATTTTACTCAATGAAAGGCAATTCTTTACATTTTCTTTTACCATAAATTCTACTTTGTTTGATAGGAATATTGTTATCCCTATTCAATTTTTGCCCATGTTGTGTAAAATGTGTCTTTACAAATGACATATACTTCACAAGTTCCAGGAATTCCTTAGTGTTTCTGATCCACTAAAGACTACTTCTCTGTTTTCTAGTGCTACAATGAAGTTTTCCTTATTTTTCTATTTCTTCAGTCAATTATTAAAGCTGTGATCTTTACATTTATTTTTATTATATAGATCTTCATTTCTATAATTCTAAGCTTTAATATCTTAATTCTATTTTTTTCCCAATTTTCTTCCACCTATTACTGCCTCTACACCCTATAGTCTTATTTACTTGTTCTTATCATAACTAAGGATAATTTACAATTCTCTAACTCAGAAGAAAACCTAGATACTTTAAGTAATATAAGCAATGTATACCATGGAAGACAATGCACCATTTAATTATAAACAGATGATCTGTTAGCGATATTGCCAAGTGATAAAATTTAATATGAAAAGTAAAATAAAGTAGAAGTCAAATTTAAGCTGATATAACAGTAGAATACTTATTTATGGCTTGAAATTCTACTTCAATGCACAGAGAAGCAGCTTATCTCTTTTCACCTATTTAAAGGTCCACCCCTGAGTAATTTATTAAATAAAGCCAAAATAAATTAACAGAGTAAGATAAGGTGGTGTGGGAGTGACAGTCAATGATTCAAAAACTTATTGAGGCCTACTCAAAAAATTCTGTAGGCATGCAGGTCTCCCAAATTTTACTAACATAAAGGAACTAAAATGAGGTGTCATTTGGAGCATCAGAATGATATGGGTATTTAGCCAGTTCAAATAGGCTAAAAGAACAAGTTTGAAAGTGTAAGAGACTTAGAAAATTCGTTGTGGAAATAAAAAACAGAAACTTCTTACAGTGTAGATGAGAAAGGATTAAGATAGTAACCAGTTCACAAATACATACTTCTTTCTCATATATCTCTGTCAAACAATGTGTGTTAGAGCTCTGTAATTATTATTTTTTTATGCTTTTCTTTACTAAAAAGGAGATGAAAAAGTAAGCTATTTAAAGTGAAGATGTTTTAAGCATCTTTTTTTTTAAATTTTTCAATGGGAATAGGACTAATTTCTTAAAAATTTATTCTGCAATTAGTATGGAAAAAATAGGCATAAAATGTCTGGTAAATATGACATTGGAAAAAGGCATATTTAGCATAATAAGTAGGGAAAATAATTAGTTAAAATAAATGAATAATAAATGATAAATGAATAATTATAAAAATGAATGACAACAAATGATAAATACATAATAAATGAATAATAAATAAAATAAATGAGAAATTCCTTAACAGTATTGGAAGCAAAGTGGTGGAAACAGTCTGTATTAGCCAGGGCACTGAGAAAACATTTGATAGGAAACAATACCTCAGGGAATAAATGTGATGGTACAGCAGGTCCCATACTGATCAGATGTCTATAATTTCATCTAAATGTCAATAATGGAAAAAATGAGAGGGAAGGAAGGAGATAACAGAAAACACATGCGTCCATCTGTCTTTCTGCACATAACTCTATAGGGATTCTCTACTAGAATTACATAATAATGGAATCTGGCCTATGACATGTAAGACGAATTATCCATAATCATGGCATTTTCCATGCTGCAACTGTAGGTACCTTAGTCCAGAAACTAAATTCTTAGTTTTGTCACGGTTGTAAAACAGCAGGGAACACCGGAAATTTTCCCTCTCATATTTGGGATCTTGAGAACCTCTCCTCATTTTGCACAAAACCCCACTAGAGAAATCATTTCGTTTTCCTTTTTTTTTTTTTTTTTTTTTTTTTTAATTTACCAGGATTTTTCTCTCCAAAATCAACATTTGCCTACTTTTGGCTCTGTCATCAAGTAGGGTGACACAAAATACATGCTAACAAAGGTCTGATTATTTCATTTTTAATATTTTGCTTCCTTGTCTGACACAGTGACAGGATCACAGAATGTGAATTTTGAACAGATCTGAAAGGTTATTAAGTTAAACTCCACAGAGGTAAGTAATGTACCCATAAACGTGAATGAAGATGAGCGGCACTAACACAGTGCTGTGGGTGCGACTCCCGGCCAGTGCACATTCCACGTCACCTAACTCACTTTCATTTACCACACACATAAAGTGACAAAAGGGCCTGATGCATAACTTCCTCCAGCCACTCCCGATTCCCAGTTATTATTCTAAAGAAACGCTGCTAAAAAAAAGTGAAGATGTGACTTGATGGGGCAAGCTGCCCCTCTGCCTTCCTCCCTATGACAACGTACTAGCAAACAATGCATTCCATCTGGAATTTAATTTCACATTTTCAAAGGCTGAAGACAGCTTGTAGTAAATCTTTATACTAATAAAAAAGCATTTTAAGAAGCATAACATTTATAATATGGTTTTCCCCTTGACCTCCCTAGGAAATAAAATTGTATAACATTTACATGGTATCATATTGTAAGGCACCCTCAGCAGTTTTCTTTTATTTCCTATGTTAGAGATCTGATCAGTGAGAATCTTTTAAAAAGATCTCAGCTTCATTAGCTTCCACTTTTTTCTCCGAACTGAAGAGTTGACTCAACAGCCCAGCAGAAGGTTGGCATGCTGGCTTCTAAGAGGCTGTAATGCACACTTTGCTAGCGTCAGGAGCTGACCCTCAGTTTCGTAGCTTAGACACTAGATTAGCATACTGAAGACTGCTGGGTAAAGTCACAGTAACTAAGTTGACAAGACTGATTTTTAAAACAAGAATGGTATCAATGTTCAAAAAGAAACAGATCCATCCCAGAAACAGAAGTACAAGCACCTGCAGCTCCAGCCCACTACCTCAAGTCCAGTTCATACAATAAGAAACAACTGTCAGGGCAACCAGTATATTTGAGAGGACATGAATAACACATTCTCTTCCCATGAGCTAACCTACACTGGAAAAGAAAGTAATCAGTACAAGTTGGGTGGGTGGGACTGGAATCAGAACAAGGGAAATCAGAGTCACAGAATGTTTAATTGTACTAAGCTGATGTATCCCACTCACAATAAGGATGCAATCTAGGAAGAGGGACTGGGAATTGGTAGGATATTATTGCCTATAACCTGCTGCATCCACTGCACCAAAGCAAAGGCTCACCATATGGTCAGAATACTCAATGCATGCTGATACAACTCTCTACATCCATCTCCATGTTAGGGACAAATGTTACTTTACTTTTGCACAGAACTTGGACAGGCACTTTTGACGGCTGTCTTTTCTTTCTCTATTTTCATTACTGATACCTTCTGCTCCCTCTTTTGGACAAAAACTCTCATTTAATAAAATTATAGTCAAATCTTGCAACTGGAAAAGTTTTTAGACTTTTAATGTTGTATTTATATATGTAAGTGTTGCTCCATTAGAGTTTTAATTCTAAATATAACCTTTAAAAAGGTAATATTTTCTTTATTTCCAGGTTCTTGGGAGAATGTTAACAGTTCAGGTCTTTTTCACTAAATCAACCAGAGATGACTGGCTTACAAAATCCTACTTAACCTTTATATAACTGCAGTACCAGGAAACAAATATGTCATTAATAGGAAACATCATTCAATTTTTCTGAGAATGCATTCTTCCATCATTCCTGAAGTAGAGATTTTCCTATAATCATATTAAGAGCATAAGCTCCTGAGGGCAGGGATTTCTGCTCTGTTCACTGACTTATCCCAATTGTCAAGAACAGTGGAGTGCTCAATAAATATGTATTAAATAAATAAATGAATATAACCTATAATCTAAACTACATTCTTAAAAAAAAGTCAACATCCAGGAAATAAGGCTTTAAAACAGGCCCCCAAACTACGGCCCACGGACCGCATGCGGCCCCCTGAGGCCATTTATCTGGCCCCCCACCGCACTTCAGGAAGGGGCATCTTTTTCATTGGTGGTCAGTGAGAGGAGCACAGTATGTGGCGGCCCTCCAACGATCTGAGGGACAGTGAACTGGCCTCCTGTGTAAAAAGTTTGGGGACACCTGCTCTAAAATAATACACATTACCTACTTAATATCTTTTACACAGTCCACTAAATTTCAATACATCATAATTCTTAAACAAAAAATTCTGCTGAAATAGGATAATAATTATAAAAATACAACATAGTTTGTAAGATGCTTAACAAATGTTTGTTGGTATTTATCAATATTTTAAGTCTTTTATAGTTCCTATTTTTATCTATTTTTTCTTTTTTCTTTGAGGTGGAGTCTCGCTCTGTCACTCAGGATGGAACAGCTCAGTGCAACCTTCACTTCCCGGGTTCAAGCTATTCTCCTGCCTCAGCCTCCCAAGTAGTTGCGACTACAGGTACGTGCCACCACACCAAGCTAATATTTATATTTTTAGTAGAGATAAGGTTTCATCATATTGGTCAGGTTGGTCTTGAACTCCTGATCTCATGATCCACCCACCTCAGCTTCTCAAAGTGTTGGGATTACAGGCATGAGCCACCGTGCCTGGCCTTTTTAAAAACATTTTATTCTTTCTTTACATTTGAAAGAAAGTACAGCTGGAAATACGTTTTTAAAAATAAGTTTAGTGTATAGGTTAAAGAAAAGGCTTTACCTATAACTTTATTCTTCTTTCCATTTTTTATAGGTGTACAAAGTAAACTTCTAATGCACTGCTGGTTTACATTTCCTGTGTTTTCAGTCTAAACAAAAACAAAAAAACAAAACAGCTAAAATGGGAAAGAGATTGATTTGTTCATTAGATGCCATATAAACTATATGACACATTTGAAAGCACTACATATTCAACTTTTATATTACTTAGAGAACACTGGAGAGCAGAAAATGTACAAATTATAATAAAGTTCACATAAGTGCAATATAAAGCAATTTCTTTACTTATTAAACATATAGGATTTTTTCACTTCAAACTTTCCAAACAGCTTATACATAATAAGTAAAATGTAAAAATAAGTTAAAAAATAAATAAAATAAGTAAAAGTATAGTATCTACTACACTGGTGTAGTAAATGTCCCAAATAACTTAACAAGAGGGACAGAATCTAAATACTACCTAAAATGCTCCATGTTACAAACCTGTTCTTTAGTAATACCACTGTTTCTATTGCTATATTGCTAAAGTTCAAACAATGTCTCCTAGACATCAAAGAACAAAAGCAAGGCAGCTGCCTCAAAGTGTAATGCTTTCCTGAAAAGGTGAGAGAAAATACTATAATTCAAATTTTTCTAGGTCTGAGAACCAGATATTTATAGCTTTGAGGTCAAGAAAAATAGACATCCATTTTCCCAGAGCTACACACTATGATAAATTATCAATTGCATTTGTTCAAGCCACACAGAAACTAATTTCTACAAATAAGACAAAAACTCTAGCAATACTATCTAAGGAATGTCACTGACATTATGTAGGTAATAGCTAAATTACTTCAAAAACAGTATAGTCGCTTATTAATAGATGTTTAGAAAGGTAAAAAATTACAAAGAAAAACACCCAAGTATAGCTCTCAATAGATGTTATGATCTATTTTATTTTCTTTCCTCAGATGAGGGAAAACACAGATCATTCCTAAACAGCCAATTTTGGAGCTAGTCTTTCAGTTCCAGAATAACTGTAAGTACAGATCTGATGGGAAAACTGCTTTCTAGCTTCAGTCTAAAATTGGGTTACTTACTGTCCAGGGAAATCGTTTATCCTTACTGACATCTGGGATATTAAGTGGTTCCATAGTATTTTTGACATACTGAGCATACATGTAATTGATTTTGTTTGCATCATGTTCCCTGTGGAAATAACAGATATGAGTTCCCTCTGTGCAGTCAAAAGAAAGCATGCGCAAACAGCTAAATAAATGATTAAGGAAGAAAAATACCAGTCTTAAATTATAAGACAAAATATATACTTATTTGGAAAATACAGCTTTAAATGTGTTTGATGATTTGCAACTTTGTCAGTTATACAATTTAAATGTTTTGAAAAAACAAAATTTCACAATTTTTCCACAAGTTTTATACATATAAATTGGCTTTATTCTCATTGCAAATGGGCATGATGATTTTTGGTGTCATTTAATGTAAATTCATATGTCCCTTCATGTCTTATTTTCTCATCAAATTATAGAATGCCAAAGGTCTAGTGCCTGTTTTACTTCATTATTTGTTTTGTCTATCCATCCCAATAAAACAGTATTGTACACATTTTAAGACCAGGAGAAAAATAAACAGCTTAGAAAAAAAGTTAAAAGCTTTTCTCTCTAGTTAAGTCTATTTTCTTTCTCCTGTCTTTTTGTTGTGTCTTCCTTAACATATTTCCCTTTGTTCAGTTTCCTCTCCACCCCTTTCTTCTGCTTTGAGATGCTTTATAATATCTTTAAAATTAAAAATTTATCCTCCTCAAAAACTTTTTATGAACTTGCAATATTTTTACCAGTTATGTTCCAGTCTCTTGCTTAATAGATTGAACATGAAAGATTAATCTGATACCAGGGAATACAGTGTCAGTGCAAGGGATGGAAAACAGAAAAGAACATGTTTTTTCATCTGCAAACTCTGTATGTTCCCTTGTGGTGATGATGAATTCAACAAATAGGGTCAAGTTATGGAAATTTACTCCATCTATAAGGACATGGTTATTTTAATTGTAACAGCACTAACTGAAGAAGTAGGAAAGCCTAACAATAGCAGACATTTCAAAATAAAATCCAGTGGGCCCTCTATACCCACAGGTCTACATCTTTGGATTCACCCAACTGCAGTATCAAAAATAAGTCAAAGAAAAAAAAGTAACATAAATTTAAACAATCGTAAAACACAACAACGATTTAAATAGTATTTACATTATATTAGGTATTATAAATAACGTAGAGGGGATGTACATAAGTTATAGGCAAATACTACATCATTTTATACAAGGGACTTTGGTGTCTGTAGATTTTGGTATTCACAGGGGTTCCTGGAACCAATTTCCCGAAGATACTGAGTGACAACAGCATACATCTCAGGAAAAAATGTTCACTTGTTCTGAGTTTTCAAAGTTCCAATGTTTTGCCTATCTTCTGTTCTTCCCACCCAACCTGCTCCAGCTGCTTCTTGGGACAGTGGTTTCACATGGCATCCTTGAGAGCTAGTGATTCCATGAAGATTCCTGAACCCTGTATCCTTGTTTCTGGCCAAGATATTTCAGGCTTCCATTTGTTGTACATTTTACTTGAAGTGTAATGTGGTCAATCCAAGTACTGACCACTTGTTAAGTATCATGTATACATGAAAAAGAATGAAAAGGAAATGACAGAATAGTAAAATAAGAGTAAAGAAACTTTAAATGGAATATTTCTTGAGACTAGACTTAGAGTCTAGGAAGGCATGCCATTTACCATACACGTCAGACCTAACACAGCCCGAGATCCTAATTCATACATATTTTCTGGGTGACACTCAAGAAATGGTTATATAAGTGCAGGTTTTAGTTTTAATAAAACAATATTTAAAACTACAAACATTTTATAAATAGCAACAGCCTAGAGGGAAGAAAATAAGAAGCTATAGTCAAAAGGTGGGATAGGAGAATGAAGTACATTGGAGAAGTAAGTATCCCTGTAGAATCTCTTTTAAAATGATAATTATCATATAAATAACTATTATTATTCTTATCATCATTGTTATGTTAAGAGTAGGAGTAAAAAAAAATCCAAAATGGTTAAGCAATTTATCAGAGATTATAAATTTGGACTTACAGTAGTTAATGCTGAGAAGGAGAGGTACAAAAACTACTTATAAATCGACAAATACCTGATATCTTATTTAACTCCCTGAAATTTTTGGGTTTTCCTGAGGTTACTTTAAATGAAAAATGAGCATTAGATTTATTAAAGTTACATGATGCCATGTTTATTTCTTACTCTATAAGAAATGTTGATAAATTTTCAGTTCCTGCACTCAATAAATACAGATTGAATACCTTCCTCATCAGAGGCACCCTTAGCAGTATATGGGAGACAAACTTATATAGGTTAGTAACTGTCATAGGAGCTTACAATCAGGTAGAAGACTGTAACAGAATGAATGTGTTTAAATTACATGGACTATTTGGGTAGAATATAGTGCAGAGACTGCCAGTTGTTCTTCAATAATTTTCCTCCCTTCAGTTTGTCTGGACATATATGGCCACCCAGAATAAAGACCACATTTCTCAGTCACCCTACCAGCTTAGCATTTCCATCTGGCTAAGTTCTAGTCAACAAGATGCAAGAGAAAACGTTTGAGACGGCTTCTAGTAACCTTCCTAAGAAGCAGGTGATACAAGCTATTTGTCCCTTCTTTCCCTGACCCCCATCCTACTGTTTAAAACGTGGATATGATGGCTGGAGCTGCATCCTTATCCTGAAGGAAAGGGCCATACCCTAGGGACGAAAGGAAGAAAGCTCAAAGGTGCCTTGGCCCCCGAAGCCTTTGTGGAGCAGAGCTATAGCACAACCCTGAGCTGGCTACCTCTGGGTTTTTACAGGAGAGATTAATAATACTGTGTTCTTGTTTAAGCTATTTTTATTGTGGGTTTTCATGATCACCTAATCCTAAGTGATACAGTGTAACAATGCAAACACCACACACATGGAGAAGGTGGACAGGTAGCCACCTAAATGAAGTGGAATAGGGAAGAGGTGGCATTAGAGAAATGAATTCACAGTTGGCTGAGATTATTTAAAGGAGAGAAAGATATCAGGAATGAAAGGCAGAGTATTCCAGGCAGGGGGAAAAAAAAACAGTAAAAAACACATTGCTAATGTGGAAGAGTTCTATGTGTAATTGGGAAATACTAAATCGTTACAGATTGTCAAGAATGAAATGATGATTTCAGGCTGAAAATATTGGGCTAGGACAAACAGTGAAAGATTTTGAAAGTGTAATATAAGGAATATGAATCGCATTTTTAAAATAATGGGAATATTATGGTGGCCTTTAGAATGTGCCTCAGAGCTCCAATTGCGGAAAGAGTCGCCAACCAGTGTCTCAAATTGCTGTGCTCTGGAAGTCATCACCATGTTTGCATTGAGGTCATGCCTACCAGGGCTGGCCCCAGACAAAAAGACTGAGCCCACTAGGGACACTAAGGTAAGCCTAATCCTGGGAGACCCAGTATTCTTCTCACAGTAAATTTCAGATAAAGGACTTTCCAAAAGCCTTGCCAATCCTTCCTTAAAATTGTTCAACTGTCTAAGATACTTCTGTACAACTTTACTTCTTTCTTTCTTCCTCTCCTTAACTCTGGGTCAGACTTTTGTGTTAGTCTGATGGCTTTCCTGGCTCCTTCCCTCTCGTTCTCACAGGGGTTCCTCTAATAAATTTCTGCACATTTAATCTCATCTTGGCATCTGTTTGTTGAAGACCTGGACTAACTCAAACATCTGAGGTTCTTTGTACAATGTGTATCAATGGAATTGTATATAAATGCATTGCTAGGAACACAGAATTAAGTACATAGAGTTTGGAAAAATAAGTTTCTGTGCTTTAGAATTAAATGGGAGTCACTGCAGGCTAATATAAACCAAAGACAAAAAAAGTACATCAAAGGGCCAGAGAATAATAGCTAACACTTACTGAGTACTTACGACATGCCAGAAATTTTCTGAAGCATTTAATATACATTATCTCATTTAATTCTTTCTGCAAGCCTACTATCATTATAGATGAAGAAACTGAGGCTTTGAGAGATTAAATAATTTGCATAAACTCCCACAACTATTAAACCCAGTAAGTGGTAGAACTTAAATATTTATATTTAAATACAATGAGTTGACTTCTACATTCTGATACTCTATATCCACAATTTTTTAAAGCAGTAGTCTTTACTTACTTAATTATGCTTATATTTTCTAATATCATAATCAATAACAAGTATAAACTAATAGATATATTCCAAGAAAATGGCCTTAAAGAATTAATTCTATGTAGTTGTTATTTTATGACACAAATGTGCATTTGTGAATGAACATAAAGTTAATTAGTATGGAATTGTAGCACCAAAATATGTTTCTCAAAATGAAAAGCTAACATAAATTGTACAACATTATAATCATTTTTTCCATCCAATCATTCTAATTGGATGGCTCTTAAATTGAAGTGCAAAAACCCTAAAAATACCCACCATCTGGAAATGAGCCTCCCTTCGGAAATTCCTGGGCAACTCAACTCCCAAGAGCTTATTATGATTTATCTCACTTATTATATGATTCCAATAATTACGTGTAATGTTCACCCTGAATGTTTTGTTTTACTTTTAACATTTCAAAATCATCTTCAGTATATCATTTTAATTTATGAGGTAATTAGTGGATTGGTTAGAAAAATCCCAAATGAGTTATGCTTTTTAATTGATAACTATCTAAAAAGAATGATTTGCTTACTGCTAACAACAAATTGCCTAGTGTTTCATCAAATTGAGAGATGGCAAGGTTTGGATTGGCATAGTTTTTAATAATGAGAATTGGAGTCCTAAATCCTTCTAACAATCAGTATTAGAAACATAATAAAGAATCTGCTGGTGAAAAATAAGTATCAATATTAGTTTAGCCCTTTTTCAAAATGTTAACATTACTAAACACCATTTAAATTCAGTTTTATTGCAAAATTAGGCCTGTTATTTAATTTCTATTAAAATAAAAAATACATGTCTCAGAGGCCTTTTACTATATCACTATAATAAGAGCTAACTTTAAATGTTTAGTCAACATAAGCTATTACTGTTGAAATGATTGTAAAGTCAGTTAATAAATCAGTTAAAATGATTCATGTAAATCAGTCTCTTTTAAGGTAATCCCACTGACCTGTTTATCCTTTATAAAAACATCTTTATACTAAGACTGTATCTTTGAATCATTAAATCAATAAGTGGAAAGATACTTTCCATTTTGCCTACAGAGAGGGAATCATTAAATCAATAAGTGGAAAGATACTTTCCATTTTGCCTACAGAGAGGGAATCATTAAATCAATAAGTGGAAAGATACTTTCCATTTTGCCTACAGAGAAGGAATGTGGAATTTAAAAACAAATATATATAGCAAGACTTTTCTTGTGTTTTTCAAATGCATATTTACCAGTAGAGGTCACTATCACACCAATTCACTGGATTTGTCCAGCTACTGCTAAAAGAAATTAGAGGGCCTGGATGATTTGTAAGAAAAAAATCAAAATGCCAAAACCTAAAATATAATTACACAGAGATATGCTGCTGCACAAATATTAAAATATAATGTAAATAATTCATCATTTGGACTTTTAATATGATTATCATGCTGATTTCCCTATTGTCCAATGGAGATAAGGTAAGTATATAAACATAGATGCATATATTTCTGTTTATATACAGTAACTCATTATTCATGCAATCCAAAAAGTAAAATATTCAAATATTTACGTGTGTCCTGCCTAGAAACTTTCTAAAATACTCTTTTCAAAAAGGAAAAATGATAGTACAGCAAATCAAAATAATATATAGTAATGTACACATTATCGCACATTCCAAAAGGATTCAATACTAACTAAAACAATGGCAAATCTGCTAGAAAATGCAATGGCACTGGAACTTAGGAAGGAATAAGTGCGGAGATGGGATATAATCTTCAACACATGATCAGCAAAGCCAAGAGGGAAATAGAGATCAGCTATTCGATAATGATCATTTGAACCCCAAATTCCAGGACATCAGAAAACTCTTGGGTAGAGAAACCATGGTTTATCTCCCTTGACTACCAACCTCATGCCCAAGTCAGCAGTCAAGGGTTAAAGTCAGGTGTACCTTCTGAGTCAAATGAATTCCCCATCTGCCTCCAAGTTGTATTCCTGCCCTTTGCTAATTCCTAAAATCTTTTTAACAGGAGAAAAGGCCTTTACTTGCACCACATTGTGAAAATAATAATCTAGTAACAATGAGTTTTGATTTAAATATAAATACTTAACAAAGTAATAACTTTAAGTCACTATGGTCACTAGTCTCTCATCTTGATGGAGGAAGACTTAGGACCAGAAATATGAGAAAAGACAAGAGACAATAAATAATCTGTAGCTTATATATCTTAAGTCATACTGGTCATGCAATAACTATTTAGCCAACATTAGATACATGTGATAATGACAAGTAGAGAATAAATGCTTTTACCTTGTTAATGCATCAGATGATTTTTCTAATTCCTCGCACTCCATGTGAAACACACTAGAAAAAGAATCCTGGAAATGGAGAGACAACACAGACTTAGAAATAAGTTTGACAAGGTAAAGAAAACTATCTAGATACAGACATACATGCCATGGAATTGACAAAAGACCCCAATACTTGTAATATATTTTTACTTACTCTTGGAAAAAATAGATCCAAGTACTCATTTCATGACATTCTCAAAACTACTTCCCATTTAATAAATAAAAGTTTTGTTCATATGATTTCTGATTTTCTCTTGCAAGAATGACTATATGAGTACTAGTTGTTTTTTTTTTAACACTAGATGCTGATGGATTTATTAATGTCAAAATTTTTTATGCTTATTGAAAATCCTCTGGCTTTTAAGTATACAATGATAGTTGTTAAATCCCAGGTAAAGAATCCCTTCTTAAAAAGATGTCTCATTCAGTAATATTTCATGTGATTATTAAAATAATTGTGAAAATTTTAACAACACAGAGAAATACTTTTGAAATTACATTAAAGGCCAGGTGTGGTGGTTCAAGCCTATAATCCCAACACTTTGGGATACCAGTGCAGGCGAATCACTTGAGGCCAGGAGTTTGAGACCAGCCTGGCCAACATGGTAAAACCCACACTATATGAAAAAATACAAAAATTAGCTGGGCATGGTGGCACACGGTTGTAATCCCAGCTACTATGGAGGCTGAGGCACAAGAATTTCTTGAATCTGGGAGGTCCAGGTTGCAACGAGCCGAGATTGTGAGACTGTGCCACTGCACTCCAGGCTGAATGATACAGCGATATTCTGTTTCAAAAATAAGAAAGAAAAAAGAAATCGTAATCACATTAAAAATCAGAACAGCATATTGCATCCATGTTCTATTTATATAGAATTGGAAGAAAGTAGAAAAAAAATTATAGTTTAATGTGGGGATGGAAGAAATCCATACATTCTTTTCCTTCTTACATTTTCATCTTTGTTCATGTTGTTAATGTATTTTTAAACAACAAATAAATGTAATACAATTGAATATCAAGTCACCTAATTCCTTTTCTAAATTCTACAACTTAAGTGGTCAAAAAGTGAGCAAAATATTTTAATAGGCATATTGTTGAGCTATGCTTCAAAGCAGCACTGATCCAAATCACTGTACTACCATAACAGGTGCTATCTGGTATAAGTATGAGTTGAATGCTAATTAGAGAGATGAAAGTTGTTTTAAAAAAGGAGTGCTTCATGTATAACTTTCAAAAATTAAATGCAAAAAGTGAGTCACAGAGCAAAAATTACGTATTAAGTGACATACTGCATTAAGGAATTCAGGACCTGAACTTTAAAATAATAGCTGCTATCTTGTAATCACTTCTGTATTAAGGTTTTTATAACTGATTGAAAAATATTAAATAGTATCTATGAAAATACCAATTATCTTTTAGCCCAGTGAGTTCTCATTTGATATTTTATTAATGAGAATTTTGTATTAATCAACGCATCTATCTGGCGTATATACACATCCCAAATGGTTGAGATATTGGGTCACACACTATAGTCTTTATATCTAAACCAACTAAAATTTCTTAATATAAATTAAGTATTGAATACCTTTTATTATTCTACATCCCCCCAAATATAACTTCAGTTATTATATATAGATTATAACTGACCTATACAAGTGGTAGTCCATACTCTCTTTCCTATTAATCCACAAATGAACAACATATTCTTAAAGACTAAAGGAAAAAGAAAACAAACATACAGCAAAAAGAAATATTCCAAAAACAGTGGTTCATAGCTTGAGAAGGGAGAGAAAGTGCATAAAGAAAAACTGCCTTAGGCCAGGGGCCCGATTCTACCGGCAAACTCGACAGCTGGCCTGTCTGTAACTAGCACTCTGTGACAGTACTCTATCTTTCCCCAGACACCTGAAATCTTTCTTCACATTATGAAATCAATGGACTGAAATCTACCAGTAAGAACAGTTTAGTGGTTTTCCATTGTTGGCAAAAATATGGGACTTACAGGGGTCATTAGTAAAACTCCTACTAGGCTATGCTTTTTGGGTTCCGTACAATTTCTGGTAAAAATAAATTTTTATGCCCAACCCATTCAGAATGGGGAGTCTGCTTGTTCATAGCAACTAGGGCACCAGTATTCCTGACCATGAAAAGTTAGCACACTGTAATGACAATATATTTCTCCATGAAGACAGTGTAGCCATTGATAGAAGCAGCACACAGACATTCCCATGGTAACTATTCACAGGGGGGTGAGATGGGGACATGAACAGTGGTAAACAAGGGTGATGAAGGCACCCTCCACTTTCTAACCCTACCTGTCTTCAATCAGAACAGCTCATACTCTGATTGGTTTTACATACATATCCATACACATTTGAGTTTGAAAGAGGATTCTAAGACCAAAATGACATTTAAAAGCAGTGCTTACAGAAATATAAGGTTTTGTCTTTCTAAAAATGAAAAAGTCATACTCTGTACTCACGGAGCAATCTTCATCCACTATGAAAATGGTGCATTTCTCCACTTGCATGAAAGAGATAATAGTGGCAGCTATTTTCTTTAGAATTACTTCTAATGACTGTTGTTCTTCAAAAATTAAACTAGCAAGGTCAAGCAGCACCTAGACAAAAAAATTAACAGCTTATTATTTGGCAATTTTTTGTTATTATTAAAGCACAATTATTTATTTGGGTTATAAATTGCTTATATAATCTAGCAGGTTATGACTCAGTCTACATTCAGTCATTAAATATGTCTCCACTTATTAACAAAACTCTCTATTGACTGTTAATATAATTAGAATAGTTGTTAAGATCACAGGCTCTGAAGTCAGAGTAATCAGTTCTTAGTCCTAACTTCCTTTCCTGCTAGCTTTGAGACTGAGGGCAAATTTCTTGAACATAGGGATATTAATAACACCAAAATCATAGGGCTGTTGGGAGGATTAAGTAAGATAATATTTATAAAGTATTTTGAACACTATCTGATACATAAAACATATTGTTAATGTTGTTCCAAACTTTTTAGATTAACATTAGTCAACATTATCAACATTTTTACAGAGCACAGCAAATATTACCCAAAGTAAACAAAGTTTTTAAAAATTTCCTTTGATATCTCTTCCTTCCAAACCTCATAGGTATTACCCAAAATGCCATGGAGGTGACACTATCTTAGCTGAGGTCTGAAAGATGAGTAGGAATCATTCAGGTGAAATAGGGAAGAGAAATATTTCAGGCAAAAGGCAGCAGATTGAGAGAAGGTAGCACACTGAAAATTTTGATCAGGTTTTACAAGGGAATAGACTAAAAAGAGAAGAACTGGGAGATGAAATTGCAGCATTAAGCAGTAAAAGAACCTGAACAGCACTGTATGTCTTTTGAAGCACTTTAGACTGTGATGCCCTACAGGAAGGAAGTGTTTTAATCACATCTGTTTGTAAAAATGAGGATTGGATGAAAGGATGGCAAGAACAGAGCAGGGAGAACACTGCAGTTAAAGTCAATGGAAGGTCCCATATCTTATTAACACTAATCCTAAACAGAGAAAATAGAGGGTAAAGAAGATGAATCATCAAATAAATAATGAAAAAAGAATTATACAGAAGTGAACAGTTTGCTTAAGCCACCAAAGAGATGAATCAACATACAGGTACCAGCATGATGAATGAAAAAAGAGTAATATTGTGAAATTAAGTTACAAAAGCAAATACAAATAATCTGAAAAGCTTATAGACACTTAGACAAAAATAGATATATATAATAGGAAAATACAAAGTATATATTACATTTCATGTTATATATTAATATATATTACAGATAATAAATATAAAATATCTACAAAAGAGCCCAGAATAAGGACAACATAAATGCTAGTTAGAAGACAAAGCACTACTTCTAAATTCTGAGAAACTGATTTTTCAATGTAGAATTTTATACCCAGCCAAAGTGGCAGGATGGTACAATACATATTTTCAAACATGCAAGGACTCAGAAAGTTTAATTCATCAATATCCTTTCTTAAGTAGTCAATTGAGAATGTGCTGCAACAAAATAAGGAAGTGAGAAAGATGTAGGGAATCCCCAAAATAGTGAAATCTTTCTAAGAAAGCAGTGAAGAGAAGTTCTATGATGACACTAGTGTAGCAGGCATAGGTCTGAATAGTTTAGCTTGGAAGAAGAAAGGTTGGAGAATCTCAGTTTGAACATCTACAAGCAGAAGCAGAAGGGAAACTCAACAGGATGCCTAATATAATGGAGTTTAGGGGGAAAAAAGAATCAAACAAGAATATGAGGCTATACTACAGCAAAGAGTTCAAGGGGAAAAAAATCAGAAACATCAGGAAAAATGCAAAGTTCTATAGCAAAGGTAATATGAACAATATTTACATAATCATAGTACTTTTAAATATTTTGTTTAAAATTGTAACTTTAGATTTAATCTAAACAAAGCCTGGGAAAAGTTCATCATGGTTGTAGAACAATATATATTACCAATGTGGGCAATTATAAAAGAAAAAGACCAAATGAGAAAAACAGGGCCAAGGAGTGGTAGTTGGAAAAGAGAGATAAAGAGAACAGGGATGCTAAGATACCCACCTTACAAAATATGAAATCAAGAATAATATCTACAATTGACAGAGCAAGAACTAAAACCATTACTTGACATCCCAAGTGCAACTCATACAGTGACTAAAAACAGTGATATAATGATACCGGTAGGATAAGGGTAATGGCAAGTAAGGTGTTGTGCAAGTCTATCAAATCCTCATCTCCCAAGTTAATGAACATTGGCTAACAAGATAAACAACTGAGCATGGAAAATAGGAAACATAAATGACTACTAGGAAAAATGGCTAAAGTATTGAGAAACTAAATCTGTACTATCTAAATTTTTAATCATCTGCATACATTATTTGGATAAAAGTGTAACAATTTTTAAGGAGTATTTCTATACTCTTTCTTTAGTAATCGAACTGACCTGATTTCTCTTGTTCTCCAGCAGCGAAGTCTCATAGAGCTGAGCATTATGAAGAACAATACCACAAAATGCCAAATAAGCAGCAAAGTCCTAAAAAACAGATAAGAGAAATAAAAGCTGTACATAAAACAGTCTAGTTATACTGCCTGAAACATAAAAGGCATCCCCAAATATTTACAGTTAGAAAGCCAAAAGAGTAGATGTTTGTTCTACATAAAATTAGGATGATATAAACCAAGTCTTAGCTAAAAGTGTTGGAGCAGTCGCCTAAGGTCATACATTAGGTATAAATCAATTAAGAGAAAAAGGAGAGGAACTAAGATAAAGACCTCTTTTTACATCTGAAGTTACAATTCATTCTATGCAAAATTTGGTTTCACCTCTCCATGATATTAAGACTTGTATCTATGCTGAAACTATTATATAAGTAGCTTGTAATTCATTAATGCAGCAAACAACAGCTCATGTACTTGTTTAAAGACTATTCACAATAAAAACATAAAGTTAAATATTATATAAAGTTGCAAACATTACTTTAAATCTGTCATTTTTAAATGGATCTATCATCCTCGTTATACTATACTAGGGTAATGTGTTTACAATTATATTAATTATTGATTTAAATAAATCTTTAGATAGCATACTTTATTCACAATGTGATACAGCCTTAAAAATTGCAAATCAATTTAGGAGGGAGTTATATGAATGGATTACAAACATAATAATGGAATATAAAGCCAATCCAAGAACCATGTTTTCACACCAAGTATTCTCAAGTGCCATGAACAGAATAGGAGCCTAGATGTCTGTTACTACTCTGATTTTAAAAAGTATTTACTATGTTCTGAAGCAATTAAAACAAGGGAACCAACACAGGTGCCAATCTAGCCTATAGCAGCAAGACAAAAAGAACTGTCTTGTTTGAATGTCTTCCAAATTCAAAAGCTCCTACTAATTTTCAGGGGAACAAAATAAACAGCAAGGGGCTTGGAATAGAAATAATTCAATAGGCTATGATATACACATAATTACATATTCAATAGGAGAAATAATGAAACCTACTCACAGAATGAAGTTATCAACAAGTTTAAGGGCTTTTGTCCTTAAACAGAAAGCATGCCAGTGTGGTGTGTGGAAGGTATTCCTTCAGAGTTGAATGAGAAGAGTAATAAAATAATGCCAGCTGTTGCTCTTTCTGAAGCTAAATTTACATCATACAGCCTGAATTCACACCTTGGCGCCCCACCGTCTGTGTGCAAGGCTTATAAAACACTCAGAAATTTGCTACACCAGAAGGCAATTCCAATTTTTAGCCAACCAGAAAGGCTGAACTTGGAGCAGTGTTTTTGTGGGTTTTTACTCAAGGTTGGATCTCTATAGCAGCGATGAAAGGTAAATGAGATAGTTAAAATACCATAAGTCACCCTCTGTGTGGCCCCAACATGCCCACTGGAGGCTTGGCAGCACAGCAAGGACAGAATTTGGGGGTTTCTGCTGACTGCATAACACAAGTACTCAGATGTGAAATCATCGCTGTATTTAACAAAGATATACTTTTCAACATTTCGGATCATTTTTAACTATAATGATTTTTGTGACCAACAATTTGGGCAACAGCTAATCCTAGAGGTGTATATACTATAAAGTGAAAGCATCTTCCTAAATTGGCTCATGCCTGACACAGGTTTTGGTACCTTTTCATCTTTTTCAGTAAATGTTCCACCATTTCCCGATTTCTTGTTGATGGCCTGGGCTACACCAACAACCTGGTATAAGGAAAGAAAAGTGACACATTTTTTATTGACTGAAATTACTGGTAAAAAATTCCCAAAATGTGTTTATAGAAGATATTTCACATGTGGTTTAAAATAACACTAGACTACAAAACAAAAGCAAAACCTCTCATAGACATTTGAACAAGCTCTACATCATTTACCACATTCTTGCTTCCTAATAAGAATTTGAATGTTTTTAATTTCTCAGTGCCCAAACTATGTTTGATCCTGTGATTTCACCCTGCATTTTGAATGAAATTATTTTAGCAATCATATATTAAACTATATATTTTCCATAGTTTTAAAATATAAACAACAAACTTTGATTATAGTTCAAATAAAGTATATAAGAAAATTAACATTTTATATGGGTTTTAAATATAGTATTTCAAAAGGGCTAAATGCTATTTTACTAAAAATGCAAAGGCCAGTGCAAAAGACCTAGTGGCCAATCATGGAAGGAATGCAGGAGGATCATTAGGGCAAAAATAATTCTTAATGTAGGAATGTAGTCCAACTTCTTTTGAAATTTCTGTGCTTGAAAATTATTTTACCTTCAACAGACATATTTTTGGGAAAGAGAGTACTGAAAAATCAGAACAGGAATTAACAGCTTGAGCCTTATTTCAAATAGATCGGAAGGCTTTTGAAAGTTACTTACCTTTCAGTTCCACCTTCATTTTAAGTTATTTACATTCGTCTTATAAAGACCTTCGACTTACTCTTCCCTCCTCTTTATTACTTATAAATTCTACTCTTTCCTTTCTTCTGCTCTTTAGTGTTAGTGGAATAAGCTATTATCCTTTAACTGGCTATACTTGAGAAATATGCACCCTCAATTCTATGAAGATGGTTCACTTTGTCTTCTCAGCTCATTATAGTATCTTAGCTTTAAGAAAAATATATAAAATTCTTCTCTAGGATAGCAGAACAAGGAAGGGGAAAGACGTTCTTGTCTTACATAGTTTTCTAGTCTTCTTAACATTTTTCTCTTTTTTCTTTTGCCCTTATGGTAAAGAGTTATTATTATTTTTAAAGCAGAATTATGCAGCTATCCTATACCTTTTTATTTCCCTTAGGGCAACTCTCTCTTATTTTTACATACTCTTTAGCTCTTGAAAATAGCAGCAGATTTCTAGATGTTCAAACCCCAGTGGCTAAATTTCTAGTAAAATTTGTCTAAGGTCAAAAATGTCTGGATTGTAGTTAGGAATGTTCACTGGAACTATAAATAATAAGAGCCACTTGAAGGTCACTGGGGTCTAATATAGAGTAGTATACTTTGGTTATTTTAAATGCTCTGATGTTCATTCATCCACTCAACAAATACTGTAGTGCCTCTTATGTACCAAAACGTAATAAACTGGGGAAGTGATTACTCTGAAGGAGCTCAGAATCAAGAACGAGTGATACATAAACATAGATTTATAGCATAGTAGGATGGTGGGATCAGTTTCATAAAACAGTGGCCATGGATTGCTAGGAGCACTGACAGAGCACTTAATGTGGGTAAAACAGAAGGCTTCTCTGAAATTATATTTAAATTTTTCTTTTTCTCTAATAAATAGTTTTACAAAGGAAAGACATAAACTTTAAATATGTGTTTTAAGAAAGATGAGTTTCAAACAGATGTAGAAAGTATTATGCAAAGTTTCTGATTAATATGCAGTATAAAAAGTATATATTGATATGCTATCTACACCTGGAACTGTATGAAGCAATGTACTCAGCAAGAAAACAAAGAGAAAACTCTTGTTCACACAAAAACATAAAATGACAAAAAATCAGCTGCTTATTAAATGATCCCTAATCAAACTATATTAACATTTTAGTCTATCATCATATCAACATAAATTTACAGAGATGATGATCCCTTTCAGTCTTTTTTTCTTCTTTTTGAGACAGGGTCTTGCTCTGTTGCCCAGGCTGGAATGCAGTGGCATAATCACAGCTCACCGCAGCCTTGATCTTCCAGGCTGAGGCTGTTCTCCCACCTCAGCTTCCAAGTAGCTGGGATTACAGGCATGTACGACCATGCCTGGTTAAATTTTTTAAAATTTTTGGTAGAGACGAGGGCTCACTATGCCCAGGATGGTCCCAAACTCCTGCACTCAAGCAATCCTTCTGCTATGGCCTCCCAAAGTGCTGGGATTACAAACACACAGTAAGATAGAAGAAATAAATTCAATGTTTTATAGCATAGTATGGTGACTATACTTAACAAAAGTATTGTATTATGCATAACGGACACCAGAAATACCCGAACTTGATCATTATGCATTATATACATGTAACAAAGTTTCACATATGCCCTGTAAATTTCTACTAATAAATAAATAAATAAAAATAGAGAAACAAACCAAGCAAGTTCTGTCAAAAGACTATTAGACCAGGAAAATATAGTTGGTCCTTTGTATTCAACTGTGATAGAAAATATTTGACAAAAAAAATTTTTTTAAACCCACAGCAATAAAAATAACATAAAATAAACACAGTAGGTCAATTATGTACAGAGCCTTCACATTATATTTGGTAGTATAAGTAATCTAGGTGTGTGCTTGGAGTAGGGGCCTGAAGAATGGCTCCTCTGTTCACAACACATGGAACAGACATCTGGGGTCACTGTGACAAGGGGCACAACATTTGTGACTCCCCAAGAACAAATGTCCCACATGTGTAACCAAAAAAAAAAAAATCCAGAGACGATTCACAGTGTATCAAAACCTGAGAGGATGTCACGGGTTTTATGCAAATACTATGCCATTTTATATAAGAGACTTGGGCATCCACAGATTTTGGTATGAGGGGAGGAAGTGGGTCCTGAAATCAATCCCTTTTTGTATACTGAGGGACAACTGGGTATCTAATATGTGTATGTGCCTCCATCCGCAGATAGATGACATTTTAAAAGTGACACTGATAAAAACAGATAAAAATAGAAGAAAAGGCAGTTTGTCCAGGGTCATATACACGATAAAAGACACAGAACAGTTTAATTCTCTGACTTTAAGGATCCTGAGCAAAACTAGCACACTCTGCCCTCTCATGTTCATATAAAGTCGGTCCTTCCTTCTGCAATCATTCATTGCTTCTTTAAACAAATTAGATCATTGTCTTTAAATCAAGTAACCGCTAACTATGGGGCTTTGAAATGTCTGTTTTCAATGACAGCTTTTACTGTAAGAATACAACAGACTTCACATGTGAGAGGCAGCATCCATAACAACATTATCTTCCTCATCAGAATGTCCACTCTCTTTTGCCTACCTGCTGGCTAACTGTACTACTCTCAGGTACAGGTACTCCATGCTATTTTTGCAAAATCACAGAAAAGTCTTTCTGTTTTCTATTTTACTGGCACTATGCACAACATAAACGGATGTTATGTCCTCACAGGGTTGAGTGTTCTTTTAGGAATGCAAAGGCCAAGACTTGACTCTCACTGGGTGAGCAGTGCGGAATGTGACAGCTGGTTGTTTCAGGGCAACTGATCATTGCCACAGTGAGCAACTTCTTCTTCAATAAGCAGCTGCCCCAGACATTGACTGAGGCCACACATCAATCCCCATACATTTCCCCATCCCCAGGTCAGGGAATGCTCAGCATAGAAACTAAAAGCAAAGGAGGAAAGGACAGATTACAAATCTATCCCACTCTCTCAGCCTCAGAATATCTCCATGGCAATGACAGCACTCTAGGCAGCCTAATCTCAGCCAAATACAAACTTTACTAGGAAAACTAAAACTTAAGGATATACAGAGGTGTTTGGGGGGAACTTTCCCTAATGTCCTTTTCAAACTTTTCTTTGACTCATTTATTCATTCTGCCATACTTTATTCAACAACTACTAAGTGCCTTTATGTACCAGTAGCGAACAAAACAGATGAAAATCCTTGTCCTCATGGAGCTGACATTCTAATCAGTGTTAGGCTTGGGAATCCCACCCCCAAAGCCTCCCCCACCCACCTGCTTTACAGATGAACAAACTGAGGGTGAGAGTTGACAAAAACCTATCCAGACTTTCTGATCTCTCTTTCAAATCCTAAGGAATCATCAAGTTATGGTAATATTCCATGTGGTAGGCAAAATAATGGCCCCCAAAATGTCCTCGTCCTAATCTCTGGAACCTATGAATATGTGACCTTTAAATGACAAACGGGGTTTTTCACATGCGATAAAATTGAAGATCTAGAGATACGGAGATTATCCTGAATCATCTGGGTGGGCCCAATGTAATCACATGGATTCTTGTAAGGAAGAGTGGCAGGCAGGAGAGGTAGAGTTAAGAAAACATTTGATGATGCTATGCTGCAGGTTTTGGAGATGGAGGAAGGGGCCATTAGTAAAGGGGTACAGGCAGTCTATGGAAGCTGGAAGGGGCAAGAGAACAGGTCCATCTCTAGAGAATCCACACAGAAACACAGCCCTGTAGATGCCCTGATTTTAGCCCACTGAGAACTAATTTAGATTCTAAAAGCTACAAATAATACAATGTTTGCTATTTAAAGTCACTAAATTTCTGGTAGTGATTTTTTTTACAGCAGCATTAAGAAACCAATACATTCCATTCAATTATAAGTCTTATATTCCTGCATTCTTTTTCCTCTTCTCCTCACCCTATATTATCTCTTCTGTTTTACTATGTAAATCCTCACTGTCTTTGAAGAACTTGACATCTCATTCCTAATCATCTTCTTGCCTTCACTCCATCTTTGACACTTTAGCCAAATTTATCTTTTGTGGGCACTGTTGTGCATACACAGATCACCTCATTTCTTAAAATTGTAATGGTTTCACCCATCTACAGAATAAAGTTAAAGACTCTACCTAACATTCCACACCCTCAATTAGATCATTTACATAGGTCTTTGAATTAGAATACTGCAATGTCCTTTGCTCGTGTCATTCCTTGAAATATCACCTTCCGTATTCTCTACTGAGGCTGAATCTCCAAAAACCTTTCCTTTTAAACCCTCTGATACTCTATGTGGCAGTTTTATATGCCATATACCAGACAGGGTATTCCTCTCTAACCTTTTAATCTTGTTTCCTCTACTCACATCCTAACCCTGCAATTCGATTGTCATGTAAGGACATGATTTATATCTTATGCCTTATGCTATTATCAACACTTTGCATGGTTTTACACATACTCAATGGTTGAATATTTGTTGCTGATGATAATGGGAAAAATTCCAGAAAGAATAAAATGTTTTAGGGTGATGTACTAACTAAACAATATACATTCAAATAACAATGATATCTTCCCATTTTTGGCTCTAACCTTTGTTCAATATTAAGAAATCCATCCATATCTGAGAACTCTGTGTGGCAGTAAAAACTTTATGTTCTTAATAAGCTATTAATTATGGAGTTGAAATTTATAGCCTAAGACGATATTGGAGGAGAGAAGAAAAGCTTGAGATTATTTAATTTTTAATTTAAAAAGTATTGAAAATCACGAAGAATGACATAGTAAACATCCATGCCTTTGTCATCTAAAACAGTGGTAGTGTGAGACGTTAAAACACAGTTTCATAGGTCTAACCCCAAATTACAAATTTTGTAGATCTAGACTGGGGCCTCTATTTCTAAAAGTTCTCAGGTAATTACAAATGCTGCTAGTCCAGGGACAAAAGACAGGTTTAGAACTACAGATACAGAATTACTAAATATTAATTTGATGATATTTCCTTTATTATTACTATTAAATTAAGATAAAATTAAATTGAGCTTCCTCTTTCCAGTCTCATTCTTCTCTCTCCTGCTCCTCCTACCCATAGTCAACCTTCTTCATTATACTCTTAAAAATATATAAATCTATACACAAAACATAGTACTTTCATCTTTCAAAAAGCTTCTGAAATGAAATAATAGAGTGTGAATCATTTTGTAACTTGCAATTATATTCAATGTTGCTTTTTAAGATCAATTCATATAGATATGATTAATTCATTTTATATATAATAATATATTCCACATCAAACTGTATTTATTTGATCCCCAAGGAATGGATGTTTGGGTTGTTTGCAACTTTCATGCTACTAGAATCTTTAAGAAACATATTTGTATATTCTTCTTGTGCACATGTGCAGCAGCTTCTCTGGTTAAATCTTCAAAAAGATTACAGAAATTTATTCCTTTACTAGCAAGGCATGAGGGTCTCCATTAACCTCGTATCCTTACCAGCACCGAGTATTATCAGACTTTTTCAATGTTTGTCAATCAGATGGGTATAAAACTATGTATCACTGTTGCTTTATTTTGTAACTTGTATTTTCCTGATTACTAGATAGAATAAACATCTTTTTACTGTTATTGGCTAACTGGATATCCTCTTTTGTGTTACCTATGTGTATATTTGCCAATTTTGACCCTTTTAATTATGGTTTTGGGGATGAGCATCTATTAATAAATTTTAGAATCAAAGTTAGATATTTCTTTAAGTGACTGGTAAGACTGACTTATCCTTCTGTATATACAGGCAACTTTATACCTACTATTTATCTCAAGAGAATGGTCATAGATCTTCCATAGTTGGGGTCAAGACAAGGATAAACAGAGGAGAATGATGCTTTTAGTTTATTCTCACAGGCTTCAAGGCTACAAATGGGCAGCCAACTAAGTTAGAGAGAAGCTTCTAAGGAATGGCAAGATGTGAAAAAGAGTGCCCTGAAGATAACTGGCATCAGAAATAACATGATCAATGTCTGTGTTTCTAATATAATTAAGAAATCTCTTCCTAGCTAAAATCAGAAATATTCAAATGCTAAAAGTCTTGCCATTAAACAAAGGAAAAGGGAGGGCTTGCCACGTAACAGGCACTTTGTAACTGTTCATTCATTTAATCCTTGGCATAACCCTTTAATTATCATTCCTACTTTATCACAGAGCAATCTGATGTTCAGAAAACTTACATCACTAGTCCAAGAATATGCAGACCCAGACACTCTCCAGACTTGATCCCAAAGCCTACAATTCTTTCTACTACTCCTCACAAGAAAAAGTGAAATCAGCCCTAGTATAAAATACAGGCTTTTTTTTTTTTTTTTTTTTTTTTTTTACATGGAGTCTTACTCTGTTGCCCAAGCTAGAGTGCAATGGCATGATCTTGGCTCACTGCAACCTCCGCCTCCCTGATTCAAGCGATTCTCCTGCCTCAGCCTCCTGAGTAGCTAGGATTACACACACATGCCATCATGCCTGACTAATTTTTGAATTTTTTGTAGAGATGGTATTTCACCATATTGGTCAGGCTGGTCTTGAACTCCTGACCTCGTGATCCATTCACCTCAGCCTCCCAAACAGCTCACACCTGTTGGGATTATAGGTGTGAGCCACTGTGCCCAGCCAAAACATGACCTCTTATGGACTATTCTTGTATACTCAAGGAATCATGGAGACCAAGGGTCCTCCAGTACACACCAAGTGTTAAGCTTTGGATCTCATAAGTATGCTTATCTTCTTAATGCATATTTTCATCAAAAGGAATGGAACAATTTCAAAATTATAACTCCAATAAACAAAGACAATCCAAAGTGGCTGCTAAAAGTTGTTTTCTTAGACTTAGATTATAAGTCTCATTATAAGTCTCTT
The DNA here is from genome assembly GCF_048565385.1 of Saimiri boliviensis. NCBI lineage: Eukaryota > Metazoa > Chordata > Mammalia > Primates > Cebidae > Saimiri > Saimiri boliviensis. Next base: position 168,473,111 of record NC_133451.1, on the reverse strand, counting down.
AGATTATAAGTTTTCACAGCCAAGAACCACTTATGCGACATTAAAAAAAAAAACATCCTATGTTTCAAGGAAAAGTGGACAATAACACAGTCTCAGAAATAAGGAGATTCTTCAAGAAAAAGCAAAACTAATTTACAGTGATAGATACCAAAACAGTGTTGCCCATGAGTGGTGAGGAATGATTAGGGAATTAGTTATACAGATACATGTCATTTTTAAAAACTCATCAAATTATACATTAAGATCTGTGTGTTTCACTGTATGTGTTTAAAACATTTTAAAAGCAAATGAATATGTAATTGCTGAAGGTATGTGAAAGTGGAGGGCCATGTGCCAAGTTCCCAGCTGTCTGGGTAATGTTGAAAGAGGCTGAAGTCCTGATCACTTGTTATGTGCTATTAGGCAGGATGGTTGCTCCCCAGATGGGGCCAGGGCAAATCCAGCCTCTGGGGGTCAGTAGCTGTCCTGCCCCAGGAACATCCTGTGGGAACAGAGTCAACCTGAGACTGGGGCATGAGGAAATGCTCGGCATAATTCTTGACCCTAGTGTTTATTCTCATTCCTTTGAACAATTAAAAAAAAAAAATCCTCCTTCTGCCAAATACTAAACTCTCTGCCACACTAGCTTTTAAGTAATGAGGTAAAGCTCTTAAACCTAGAACTAAAGGGACCTTCTGCCTTCTTATTAGAGCTTTCTGTCCCTTGAGATACAGAGATTCTGTCCAGAGACAGAACAGAGCCTAGCCATTGTGAGCAAAGTTTCCATATATGCCGTTTAAAAGCTGCCAGAGACACAAAGGTTACATAGCAGAAAAGAGCCTGCTGTCTTTCCCATGGCAGGGTACATTCAGTGTTTACTGTTGTTTAACTTTCCATTCCTGCATTTGTCTGGCTTTCCAACATTCTCAGAAGGAGGAAATGGACATTTTCTGACCCCCACAAGGTGAAAGCTCTGCAATAGGCACTGTCACATTCCTTGTCTCACCAGGAATTCAAACCACCCTGTGTGTTTGAACTTTATGCTGAAACTTTATAGACCAGTCACCTAAAGCACGGAAAGAAGAAACTTGCTCAAGCATTCACTGCTCCTAAGCCAGCACAAGACCAACTCCTTTTTGCTACAAAGTCAAAGCTGTTTCTTTCACCCTCTGCCTCTCTGCTTAAGTGAGAGTAAGCCCAAAATGTCAATAAAAATTTTTGTATATCAACATAGGTTATACAAATTGTACTTCATATCAGAATAATTCCACCACTGTTTATGTTCACCTTTACACAATACATTGCCAATAATGACTTCAGACCCCTGGATCTAAATGTGGTATCCTGCATGACGCCAGGTGTTGGCCTCCAGAGCATAGGCTTACCCCTGGACAATGTTGTTGGATTCGGACTCTGTTAAATCAGGATCACGTTTGTTCTAGCATTGCCTGTACTTATGATGAGTCCATGTCTCTATAGCCTTGTAAAATGCCTTGCCAATAAAGCTTCCTGATAATTACAGTGTAGAGTAGTATCCTCATAATGGGTACCTAATACAAACAGGAAAGAAGTAACACAGCAAAAATGGAAAAAAGCAAGTTTCATGCATAAAAACACAAAATAGGCTAAATAGAATTTAAAAATTAAAGTTGATATCAAAGGTGTTGAGAGAATGCCTAGTTTATTAGAGCTGAACTAAGTGTTCAGATCACTGCTATTGCCTCTACTGGTCTAGCTAACCACATATATAGCCATTGAAAGCGAGATATCCGTATCATTTATCATCAGGTATTCAAGAAAAAAGTATATGTGTATGTGTGTATAAATGTACATACCTAATTTCCTTACATTCTAAGTCCTTCATACGGAGAACATACTTTATCATGTTCTCATAGCCAAAACATAATTTTATCTCTAAATATTCTCCCTTCAAATGGAAGATGTACCTAAGAAGTTAATCGTGTATGAGCACAGATGCATACATCTGTTTCACCAGCAAAACTCCTAGTTGTAGATATCACCAGCAAAAAAAAAAGACATGACCTCTTCTCCATAGCTGTGCCAGTTAGTACTCAATGAAGTAACAGTAGGCATGCCTCAGAGATATTGTGGGTTTGGTTTCAGGCAATGACAATAAAATGAATTACACAGATATTTGGTTTTCCAGAGGATATAAAAGTTAGTTTTAGACTACACTGTAATTTATTAAGAGTGCAATAGCACTTATCTATAAAACAATGTATATACCATAATTAAAAAATACTTTATTGCTGAAAAACGGTAACAATCACCTTAGTCTTTAGCTAGTTATAAACTTTTTGGTGGTGAAGAGTCTTACTTTGATGTTGATGGCTGCTGAATGATCAGGGTGGTGGTGGCTGGAGGATGGGGTTGTTGTGGAAATTTCTTAGCATAAGACAACAATGAAGTTTACTACCATGGATTGAGTTTTCTTTCCATGATAGATTTCTCTGTAGCATGTGATGCCGTTTGATAGCATTTTACCCACAGTAGAACTTCTTTCAAAATTGGAGTCAGTCTTCTCAAGCCATGCCACTACTTTATCATTTAAGTTTATGTAATATTCTAAATCCCTTGTTGTCATTTTAACAATATTCACAGCATCTACAGCAGGAGTAGAGTCTATCTCAAGAAACACTTTCTTTGCTCAACCATAAGAAGCAAAACTTCATCTGTCCAAGTTTTATCATGAGATTGCAGCAATTCAGTTCCATCTTCTGGCTCCACTTCTAATTCTAATTCTCTTGGTATTTCCACAACATCCACAAGTGGTTACTTCCTACACTGAAGTCTCAAACCCTTCAAAGTCATCCATGAGGGTTGGAATCAACTTCTTCTAAGTTCCTATTAATTTTGATAATTTAACCTCCCCCCATGAATCACAAATGTTCTTAATGGCATATAGAATGTTGAGTCCTTTCCAGAAGGTTTTCAACGTACTCTTCCCAGAGCCACCAGAGGAATCCCTATATATGTCAGCTATCATCTTACAAAATGAATCTCTTAAATAATAAGACTTGAAAGCAGAAATTAGTCCTTGCTCCATGGGCTACAGAATGGATGTTGTATCAGCAGGCATGAAAACATGAAAACGACATTGATTCCCTTGTGCATCTCCATGAGAGCCCCTGAGTGACTAGGTGTACAGTCACTGAACCATAATATTTTGAAAGAAATCATTTTCTCTGAGCACTAGGTCTCAACAGTAGGCTTAAAATATTCAGTAAACTGTAAACAAAGGTGCTGTCATCTAGGCTTTGTTGTTCCATTTACAGAACACAGGCTGAGTTGAATTAGCATAATTCTTAAGGGCCCTAGGATTTTTAGAATGGTAGGTGAGTACTGGTTAACAACAGAATCAGCCTGTCCTTTGATGCTTTGAAGCCAGACATTGACTTCTCCTCTCTAGCTATGAATGTCTGAAATGGCATCTTCTTCTAAGAGAAGACTGTTTAGTCTACAATGAAAATCTGTTGTTTAGCTTAGCCACCTTCATCAATTATCTTCACGAGATCTGGATAACTTGCTAAAGCTGCTCCATCAGTACTCGCTGCCTCACCTTGCACTTTTGTGTTATGGAGATGGCTTCTTTCCATAAACCTCATCAGACAACCTCTGCTAGCTTCTAACTTTCATTCTAAAGCTTCCTTACGTCTCTAAGCCTTCATCGTATTAAAGAAAGTTAGGGCCTTGCTCCGGATTGGGTTATGGCTTAAGGGAATATTGTGGCTGCTTTGATCTATCCATACCATTCAAACTTTGTATCAGCAACAAGGCTATCTGGCTTTCTTAGCACTCATGTGTTCATTGGAGTAGCACTTATAATCTCCTTCAATAACTTTTCCTTTGTGTCCACAACTTGGTTAACTGACAGAAGAATCCTAGCTTTTGGCCTATTTTGGCTTTCCACATGCCTTCCTCAATATGCTTATTCATTTCTAGCTTTTGATTTAAATGAACACTTGAACACTTAGAAAAATCTATAGGGTTATCAACTGGCTTAATTTTAATACTGTTGTGTCTCGGGGAATAGGAAGGCCAAAGGAGAAGGAGAGAGCCGGCAATATGAAGAAGGTGAAAGCTTCGGTGAAGTATGTTCAAGAGAGAATGGAAGGAAATGGAAGTGGCACACATGGGCTGTATAACTCTTTCAAAGAGCTTTGTTCTGGTGATGATCAGAGAAAGGAGGTGGTAAGGCAGATGTGTGATCCAGTGAGTGTTTTGCTTTTGTTTTTAAGATGGGAGAAATAGCACCATTTTTGTATGCTGATGAGCAGATTTGGTAGGCAGGAAAACTTTAAGGATTCTGGACATAGAGGACAGAACTGCTGAGCTATGTATTTGAGCAGGCGAACTGAGATGAGATCTGGTAATACAAAGGGGAGGCTGACCCTTGCCGGTTCAGACAGTTCATCCCAAGAAGTAAAAGGGTAACAGAGTATATGGACTTAGATGCTTGAGCAGGAGAAAGAAGTAAGGGAAGTTCTCTCATGGAAATATTCTTCTAGTTGCTTTATCTTTCACTGAAACAGTAAGCAAGGTCATCAGTTTAAGAGGGGATGGGGAGGCAATATAGAGATTTGAGGGGAGAAGAGAAAGAATTAGACTGTAAAGCAATACATGCAGATGAAAAAGAGCTGTTTTATTCCCCACAAACCAATAATTTATTTTAGGAAATACCACAGTTCTCCCCCTTTATAATTTATCTACAAAGCTAGAAAGTATTTCAGATTCTTCCTTCTCCCTTATTCCTCCATCAAATCAATCATTAAACCTCCCACACAGAAGTGTAACAAATTCACAAAAAATACTTTACAAGGTTTCCTGCCAAAGGAGAGTACAAAGTACTCTCTCTGCTTATGAACAAATATGGAAGTTAATTATCAAAATCTATCAAGAGTCAAATTATGTGGCTCTGGGTTAGATATTAAGCAAAGAAAATGGTTCAAACTTACTGTGTGACCACTCAGATTTTTAAATAATTGCAAATATTTCCTGGCATTAAAAAAAATTCAGTACCTCCTTTGCATGGCATTAGAAGGCTCTTCTTGATCTTGCCTCTGTCTACTTCTCTGACCTCACTTCCAGGCACCGGAAATCCTTCTAGTGGATACTCAAACAGTGTAGCAAAGCAATAGACATATTCCCTCTGGTCTCAGTAGGTAAACAGAGGCAGAAAACAATGGTGCAGAAAGATATAATAGAGACATACCAATGAGCATTCCCTGTGGATATTAAGGGGCAACTAGTTATATTACATGAAAACAGAGATCTTATGTAGAACAGTATTTACAGCATAATATTTTCAAAGTCTTGGCTGGGGGGCAGTGGCTCATGCCTGTAATCCCAACTCTTTGGGAGGCCTAGGCAGGCAGATCTCAAGGTCAGGAGTTCAAGACCAGCCTGGCAAACATAGTGAAACCCTGCCTTTACTAAAAATACAAAAAATTAGCCAGGTGTGGTTGTGGGGGCCTGTAATTCTAGCTACTCAGGAGGCTGAAGCAGGAGAATCACTTGAACTTAGGAGGCGGAGATGGCAGTGAGCTGAGATTGTGCCATTGCACCGGCCTAGACAAGAGTGAAACTTCATTTCAAAAAATAAAAAGTTTTTTTTTTTTTTTTTTTTTTTTTTTTTTTTTTTTAAATAAAGATGAGGTTTCACCATGATGGCCAGGCTGGTCTTGAACTCCTAACCTCAGGTGATCCACCCACCTAGGCCTCCCAAAGTGCTAGGATTACAGGCGTGAGCCACTGTGCCTGGCTGAAAAAGTCTTTTAATATCTCATTCATTTGCCACCATACAAAGAGGCAGACATCTCCCTCCTGTTCTCCTTAGTCTTCCCTTTTTCATGCTGTCCTTCCTCTTCTCCCTCTGATTCAAGAAAATCTTGAACACCAATTTTTGTGTAAACCTCTGTGTAAACCCAGTCTACATCGCCTCTTCTCTCATAGTTCATATTATTTTTTAGTACATGAAAGGTGAGACAAATGATTTTAAAAGATCATTTTAATTAATGAGCACAATTCCTCTTTTATCCTCTGGCTAGTTTTAAGGAAAGAGAAAAAAAAAACATAGATATATATGTTCTATATAATCAATAATGAAAGTACATCAGTATTATGCCTGGTAGGTTAAAGTCTCCCCACAAATTCTTTGATACTACTCTTTTCAAGAGCTGGAGCCTAATTCCCTTCCTTTTGAGTTGGGGTAGAAATTAAAGCCTCACTGCTAAAGAACAGAATGCCGGAAAAGTCTTGGTGATGGACAACTTTGGAGATGAGGTCATATACAGCACTACTGCTTCCTCCTTGCTCAAATTGCTCACTCTGGAGAAGTCAGCTGCCATGACAGAAGGAGACTGAATAACTTATGAGGAGCCCACATGGTGAGGAATGGAGCAATCATTCCAAGAACCTCTTGCAAATGGATGATCAAGCGTAAGTCATGTAGCCCCTGCCCACATCCTGACTGCATGAGAAACCTGAGCCAGAAGGAACCAAGCTTGCTAAGTCACTACAGAACTTCTGAGCCACAAAAACTGTGAGATAATAAGTGCTTGTTCAGAATCACTTAGTGTAATTTGTTATGTTGCAAGAGATAACCAAAACGGCATAGTATGCATGATTATCAAATAACCTGTAATAATCAAATAGATCTAGAATTCTAAATCAAGATCATTTTCACTCCATTTCACTACTATAAACTGATGCAAAAATTTTTTTAAATGTTTATATGATTACAATCTCTTGCTCTTTAATTTAAATTCAGCCTAGACTATTAATTTTCATTGTATGATCAAAAGCAAGTGGAGATTTAGCCTAGACTATTAATTTCCATTTTATGGCAGAAGAGAAGCAAATGGAGATTTTTAGAGAAGCATTTAATAAGAAGAAATACAGGATATTTAATGGTTGATAAAATACTTTACCTATGTAATCTTAGACATTAAAAGGTGAGTATAGATGTTTGTACATATCTATTGAGAGCAGCAATTTCATTAACAATCACCTTTACTCTTTAAGAATACCTGAAAACATAAAAATTATTTTTTAGTCATAATCCATTCCAGGGTCCAATTATATGAGGTCAGGTTAGGTATTATACAAAGAAATGTTTTATGCTTATCTGGTTCCAGACCTCTAATATCCATTATTCAGGGACTATGTAAAACTTCTCAAAATTAAATTTATAAATAATTTGTTAAATTTAAAATGTAATACACTCCAAAAAGTGCTGGAATGGTGATCTTGCACCTACCAATGAAGACAAATTCCCTATTAAATAAAAAATAGCATTCAGTATGAACCAAATTTTCTGATCATTAAAAATAGGGTATCGTTTGGATACACAAAGCCTACCACATTAATTTAATCGTTAGTTTCAAGTTTTTATTCACTCTTTCTTTTTCTTCTTGATCAGTAGCGTAAATTTGGGGATTTCACCTATTACCAATATGTTTTTCATCTGCTGCTCTTAATAAACATTCTTCTTTTAGGAAAGCAGTTAATACCTTCATAATATATACTTTGCTATTTAAAGGGCAATGTGGAGAAGGAAAGAGAAAGGATCATCACTATCACAGCCTCAAGTCCAGAACAAATGGAAACTTTGCTGAGCACTTTTGCTTCTGAAGCAAAGCTACAGGAAAGAATACTGTGGGGAATAAATGCAATGAACAATTTATAAGTTTCCTTTTTTTGTTTGTTTGTTTTTTTCTTTTTTTGGAGACAGAATCTCACTCTGTTGCTCAGGCTGGAGTGCAATGGCAAGATCTTGGCTCATTGCAACCTCTACCTCCCTGGTTCAAGCGATTCTCTTGCCTCAGCCTCCTGAGTAGCTGGGATTACAGGCCCACGCCACCACTCCCAGCTAATTTTGTATTTTTAGTAGAGACGGGGTTTCACCATGCTGGCCAGACTGGTCTTGAATGCCTAACCTCAGGCAATCCTCCCACCTTGGCCTTCCAAAGTGCTGGGATTACAAGCGTGAGCCACTGCACCTGGCAAATTTGTAAGTTTTCAAAAACACCTAACTAGCCAATTCTTTAAGACTAAAATAGTTCTAGATCAACCGATATTCTGCTATTAAACTCTCCTTATTTTTGCATTTGTATTTTCATCTATTTTGACTTAAAATTGAGGGATTATTAATAAAACCGTAACATTTATTTGCTGGAAGTTTACTTGTCAAATTTAAGAAAGCCGCAGTCAGTACTGTGAGTGTGAGATCATAGACAAGAACTCCTTGGCCTCCACCCTCCATGGAGACCAAGCATCTGTCATCAGGAACATTTTTATGTGCTTCCTCCCTTGAGGCTGTGAAATGAACACAGCAGGGTACTTTCATATCTCCCCAGGGATTTCTCTAGCTACCCCAGTTCAGTCTTCCTTCGAACTTGGGTGTTGCATATTGGACTCATTTAACATATATCTTGCTCCTTTATATAGATATTTAATTTTTGGTGTACAAGATCTACCTCTCTACCTCTTCAATTTTTTTTTTTTTTGAGATGGAATCTCATTCACTCTGTCACCCAAGCTGGGGTGCACTGGCACGATCTCAGTTCACTGCAGCCTCCATCTCCCAGCCAGGTTCAAGCTGTCCTCCTGCCTGAGCCTCCTGAGCAGCGGGGATTACAGGTGCACACCACCACGCCCAGCTAATTTTTGTTTTTTTAGTAGAGACAGGGTTTCACCATATTGGCCAGGCTGGTCTTGAACTCCTTGCCTCAAGTGATCCACCCCATGTCGGCATCCCAAAGTTCTTGGATTACAGGCATGAGCCACCACACCCAGCTTACCTCTCCAAATTGAAAAAAAAAATGTAAAAGCAAGTATCTTCTTTGCTTCATTTACAAAAAAAAAAAAAAAATCTACAAAGTGCAGTGATTCAATAGTTACTTGTCAAACAAGATAATTTAGGAGAAATAAATGAAAAGATGTTTAAATAAGCAGACACAATCATAAAACTTAAATTACAGAAAACATTTACTTTTGTATGTTGTAGTTGGAATTACATATCTGATTTCATTAATGCCTCAATTTGTGATTTTTGGTAGGTATTAATCACTTGGATTCATCGAGGTGTAAATCTCATAAAAATTAGCTGATACTTTTTGAATCTTTTTAGTTTCTAAAGGGAAGGTATAAGCTAAAATGCTAAGATGTTAGCTAAAATGCTCTTTTACCACATTGTAATGAATTTATCCTAAATCCTTGATTTCAACTGTCATATTTGCATCAAAGAATTGCAAGTGTATCACCAAATAGGATAAGATAAATCAAGATGATAAGATAAAAAGAGAAGGAGGAAAGACCTCTGATTCCAAACTGAATTTCTACTTAATAACTAGAGTTGACATTCAACATTGGTAGTTCAGTCTAGCTTGAAAGACATTATTGAATATAATCTCTAGTTCAGATCAATAAGAAATTTTCAGAACTTGCATTATTTCATAATGTCCTGCTTTCTACCCCTTGTCCCCTCCTCCCCAAATAATCTACAAAAAAGAAAAAAAAAATCAGTAGGCCCTGAGTGACAAATAGGCCTCTGAGTAAGAGTTACTATTCAGGGTCAGTTATACCAGCCCCTATAAATGAAAAAGAACACTCATCTTCACTATGTCATAACAAGCAATATTTCAGGGGAGGGCAGTATTTCACAAATAGGTCATCTGAGCTAGAGGGAAAGATCTGAGTTTCTCTGTAATTCTTTACTAAACAAAAATGAATTCTGTCTAGTTACAGAAATAATACATGTGACAAAGATAAAAACTGGTCTAAGTTCCAGGTCTGAAAAATCCAGAATTAACTTTGAAAGAAATTTAATAGCAGCCCTAAAAATTCGCATACCTATAATTTTTATTTTTTATTCATTATGTTTCATTTGTAGTCATGATTCTTCTCTGGAACAGGTTGACTCAGATTAGTATGAAACATGCTCCTGTAACTCCTTTATCCCTGGTAAAAATTTCCTTATAGATTCCTCTTAAGGCCATATAGAGGATGTGACTATGATATATTTCTTGTCATTTCATTTTTCATTTTAAAAAGTCTGTCTGCAGAGCAGTTTAAACACTAACTGGGGCCAGCAGGAATACAGTCAGATCTCCTTCTTGCTACCTCAAGTCCTGCTTCTGCTGCATGCAGTCACCTTAAACACATCAGTGCACCTTCCACTCCAACAAGATCAACAATAATTTAAGTGCTTAGTGCAGAGTCTCAGAAAAAAAAAAAAAAAAAAAAAAAAAAAAAAACCAATAAGGAGGGATGTAGAGTGCAGGCTTCCATGGTAGACTTTTAAGAAATGTTCTTTTCTCTATTATGACCCCTATAGTCAGAATGCCTGGTTTTGAATCTTGGCTTTGTCAGTTTTTAGTTACGTGACTTTGAGCAAGTTTTCTAAATGTGTGAATTCTCAGTTTCCTTTTTTGTTAGGTAGGAATAAGATAATGAATGGGCTACCTCTTATGGTTGTCATGAAGATTAAATGAACTAATACCTGCCAGATCATTAGCACAGTTTCCGTAAGATTTGCTCAATAAATATCACACATGTTCACTGTCTCCTACATACAAGGCAGTTATTTCCAAAGCCCTATCCCATACTCCTCAAACTACTCCTTCATATATATATATATATATATATATATATATATATATATATATATATATCCTGGACTGGCTCTCTTCTATCCCTTGATCATTCTTTTCTTTCTGTCTTTATTCATTTTCTCCAGCCAGTCACTCTTTGACCTTTCCAAAATAAATTATTTTAGCTTTCTAATGCTTCCCAAGTTTCTTTTTACACGTTCCCATTAACTCCCTTCTCTTGAAGGGAGTAGGGAGAAGGAAGATTGCAAAAACTTAACCTCTATGATTTTTTTCAAAAATTACTATCACACATGTTTAGTAATATCTATGGTTCTTACTTCTAAAAAAAAGCACTGCTGTATCTGTAACACTTATGATTATAACATAAATGAAAGGAACTCCCAAACATTTTTAATTAGTTGAAATACTTTACAAGAATAAGAGGCAAATAAAGAGCTTAGATATTTCAGTGAATCTTTAAAATCTTCCTGCGGTTTCTGGCTTATGTTATAATTCAAACTTTAGTACTGTATTCAGTTGTCAACTGCTCCATTCAAACAGCTTTCCGGAGTTGGTACCTCTGTCTTTAAAAACCAGTGTCACTAAAAGGTATTAGGATATTTTGTAAACAATCAATGATTAATGATTCAATAATCACAGTTCTTTTTAGGTTCCTGGGTAATTAGTCGGAATGGGTATTGGCTTACTCAATAAGGCTGGACTTAGAAAAAGAGAAAACACCAAATTCATTTTGCCTCATTTATGAGGGAAAATAGAGAAAAACACATTTCTCTTAAGTTTAAAGTTTGTTAGAGGGTAATCAACTATAGACTATGTTAGAGGGTGTGTTGGCTATCCCAGTTACCCGAGTACTAGCTTTGGTCCCAGTTAACTGATTATTATGTGGCTCATGACCTCTTTATACAATTCCTATTCCTTGTCTCTCTTAAAAGCTCTATTGGTTCTATATATTTTTTTTAAAGAATAGTAGCTGCTGCACTTTTTTTTTTTTTTTTTTTTTTTTGAGACGGAGTTTCACTCTTGTTACCCAGGCAGGAGTGCAATGGCACGATCTCGGCTCACTACAACCTCCGCCTCCCGGGTTCAGGCAATTCTCCTGCCTCAGCCTCCTGAGTAGCTGGGATTACAGGCACGTGCCACCATGCCCAGCTAATTTTTTGTATTTTTAGTAGAGACGGGGTTTCACCATGTTAACCAGGTTGGTTAACAGCGCCCGGCACTGCTGCACTTCTAATGTGCTAGTGAGGAATTTCTCTTCCTGGGTCCAAAAGGGCGTGGTTTTAAAGGTATGAGTTTCCTGGCTCCGGGCCTTCATCTGGGAACCAGAGGGTTTTCAAATGTAAAGTTCTTTGCCCAGATTTCCCTGGGCGGGATAGGTAGAGAAAGCCAGATGATGCTCCTTTGTCCAAAAAAAACCCACCGAAAGCTCTGGGAGTGGGCGGCTCTGTAACTCAAAGAGTTGTGGACCAAGCCCAATCCAGTATCAGAGTCAAAGATCAATCACTCCAGATGAAGTTTAAAAGAAGTCTTCTCATTGGAGGAGAACATGAATGGGGAGGGAATAACTCAAAGGTTAAAACTCCAGCTGCGCCGGGCGCAGTGGCTCAAACCTGTAATCCCAGCACTTTGGGAGGCGGAGGCGGGTGGATCACGAGTTCAAGAGATCGAGACCATCCTGGTCAACATGGTGAAACCCCGTCTCTACTGAAAATACAAAAAATTAGCTGGGCATAGTGGCGCGTGCCTGTAATCCCAGCTACTCAGGAGGCTGAGGCAGGAGAATTGCCTGAACCCAGGAGGCGGAGGTTGCGGTGAGCCGAGATCGCACCATTGCACTCCAGCCTGGGCAACAAGAGAGCGGAACTCCGTCTCAAAAAAAAAAAAAAAAAAAAAAAAACTCCAACTGCTTCCTACCAATACGGATTCCTTCTCTGGGTCCCCTCCCATGACTGCATAGGAGCTGTCTTTCTCTTGGTCTCTGTTTAATAAATTGCTTTTCTGCAAAACTCTTTGGGTCCTTGAACGGAAAACTCACTGCGCCTCCAGGGCCCCTTTCCCCATTTTTCTGTGTTAGCGAGGCTAAGAACCTCTTCAGAACTGGGAGCTGAGTACCCTCCCCGGTTACACCAGGAACTATGTTAAACCCTTCACTCACACGAATGCATTTAATCTTCCCAATAACTCTTTAAGGCAGATCTTTTTATTGCTCTCATTTTGCAGATAAGGAAACTGAAGAAAATCAAAGAGATTAACCAGTTCCATTCTGGTTTGTCAGCAGGCAAGTGGTAAAGATGGGATTCAAGTTCACAGCAGGCAATCTTAATTAGTCCCAAAAGCCTTCATGCAACTTTCCATTTTGGTCTAAAATTTTCATGAGAGAGACAGTAGTTATGTGTACATAAAAAAGCAAACACTACTGTGAGTTTCTTTATACAGACACAAATTTAAAGATAATTCTGAAGTCAAATATTGCACCTTGTTTGTGGCCTTGGTTTGTCTCTTGGCCAGCCAAAGTACTTTCTATACTAATAACAGCCACGCTTGATATTCTGTCTCTCTTCATTCTTTTCTCTGAAAACGTTAATTCTTAGAAGAAATAATTTTGAACTTGGCAGTGTGGACGTGGGAGGAAAGGGAGCAAGGTGGGAAGGAAGGAGAATGGGGAGGGTCAGCAAGATGTTTAAAAAGCTGTGTTCTGGAAGCCCTCTCTTGAATAAAGCTACAGATTGAACATCTCTCTTATCCAAAATGCTCAGAACTTAGAAGTGCTTCAAGTTTTAGATTATTTTTGGATTTTGGAATATTTGCATTATTATCAGTTGAGCATTCCTAACAGAAAAATCCAAAGTGATTCAATGAGCATTTCTTTTGTGGCTCATGTTGGCACTCAAAAAGTGTCACATTTTGGAGCATTTTGGATTTTCAAATTAGGGATACTCAACCTGTACTTAGTCCCCAGTGAAGCTACTAAAGGTTTTTTAATCTCATGAAATGCTTGGTATAAGAGTCCAAGCCTCATATCAAGTCACCACAAGGTAAAACAGACACCAGCAGAAGAGGATGTGGGAGCACAGAGAGAGATACAAGAAAGCTCAGGAATCTAGCAGAAGTCTAAAGCAGAGCTTTGGGCTATTTGGGGAATCTGTGGCCAAACCCACTTCAATCAGATCTATAAGCAGGCAATGGGTCCTTGGCTAACAGTGGGGTTATACATTCATGTAATGAAATTTAAATCATCTCCTAGTAGAATGCCTATTAAAATGACTGATACACTATGTGTTGCCAAAGATGTGATGTAAGGGGAACTCTCACACACTGCTGATAAGAATGAAATATGGTACAGGTACTTTGGAAGAGTTTGGAAGTTTCAAATAAAATTCAACAAATGCCTACCACACAACTTAGGAATGATCCTTCTACGTGTTTACCCAAAAGATGTAAAAGCATAAGTCCACACAAAGATCTGTATGTAAACACTGACAACAGCTTTTTTTCCATAATAGACACAAACTGAAAATAACTCAAATGTTTACCAACTGTTGAATGCATAAACAAATTGTGGTGTATCCATACCACGGAATAAGTCACTCAGCAATAAAAAGGTACAAACTACCTTTACATCCAACAGTAGGGCTGAATCATACACTTATTAGGCTAAGTGAAAGAAGGTAGATACAAAAGACCACATACTGTATGATTCCATTTAAATGACATTCTAGAAAAAGCAAAACAATAGTGACGAAAAGCAGATCAATGCTCGTCAGGATTTGGGGTTAAGGGAGGAGGAGGATGAGATCAACTGCAAGGGGTGCACAGGAATATTTGAGGCGACAGAGTGTTCTCCACGTTGATTGCAGTGGTGGTTACATGATCAAATACGCATTTCTCAAAATTCTTCTAATTGTACACTTAAGCTGTAATTTATACAATATAATTTACATACAATAAATTATATTGTATGTGTATTAGTCTGTTCTCACACTGCTATGAAGAAATACCTGAGACTGGGTAATTTATAAAGGAAAGAGGTTTAATTGACACACAGTTTCTCATTGCTGGGGAGGCCCCAGGAAACTTACAATCATGCCAGAAGGTAAAGGAGAAGCAAACACCTTCACATGGTGGGAGGATGGAGTGAATATAAGTAGGTGAAATGCCAGATGCTTATAAAACCATCAGATCTCGTGAGACTCACTCACTATCATGAACAGCATGGGGGAAACCGCCCACATGATCCAATTACCTCCACTTGGTCCCCACCTTGATATGTGGGGATTATGGAGATTATAATTCAAGGTGAGATTTTGGGTGGGGACACAGCCAAACCATATCACTATGTAAATTATATCTCAATATAGCTGTGGGTTTTTTTAAAGCTATTTTTTATTTAATTTAAATCATCCTCAATGGCAGTCATAATACGGAATAATGTATATTCTGAGGATACTTTCTGATAGAAGGGGCCATCCTACTCACTTATTCCTAGTGACTCTGTTGCATTTTCATCAGTTTCCCCAATCCTGACTGTTGGAGAAATTGTTCATGCCATATAGAAAGAGAAGCTTAATCACGGCATGATTCAAGCTGAATCCCTTTGCCAGTACAAACTTGTTTTGGGGGGCCAACGATTTTAAAGTATACTTAATAACTAAAAGCTGAACATTGTCTTCCTAAGTGCACTGAACATTGTCTTAAGTGCACAGAATCATAGTCTATGGTTTATAACTAGGCCTGCCAGATAAAATATGAGTTCGGATAAACAATAAATATTTTATTAGTTTAATGATGTCCCAAATAATGCATGGGACAATTTTTTTTTAATTTGATATACCTAACAACTATATTAATAACACTATAATAATCAGTCCACGTATGGCCTTTTCATTTTTATTTACTCATTCACATACTTAGTAAATTAAACTTATTAATTAATCTCATGTCATTGCTGCAGGCATGTTTAGTTGCTATTGCTGGAACTCCCCCTTTTTAAGAAACCATGTGGGAACTCTAAGGCACTGAGAATGACTACTGAGAAATAACTGACTTAGGACCATGTAAATTAAATTGGGATTAGAAGACTCAGGTCATCATCAACTTGGTACTTGTTGGAAAAGAATGTCAGGTTCTACCCAGACCTACTGAATTCAGAATCTGCAGTTTAACAAAATCCCCAGGTTATTCCTATGCACAACACAGTTTTAGAAGCCCTGATTTAGAAAGCTGTGTTTTAGGCAAATTCCCAGGGCAGTGATATGTAAAATAGATTAAAGGGAAATTGACTTCAAGGATAGAAACACCTTACAAGAACATTTAAAAAGTTCAGGCATTACTTCAAAATCTTAATCATAGTGCAGGTAGCACAAATAAAAAGAAAAAAATATTGAAATCAGAAACATTCTAATGAAAAATATCAACGGGGTTTGATGATAGACTAGATGGAAGGAAAATAAATGTGAGAATTTGAATATAAATCAAGTAGAAGCACTTCTAATATGATTAGCAGTGGTCCCAACCTTGGCCACACATTTCAGTCATTTGGGAGCTTTAACAAATGCTGATACCTGGGTCCCAATCTCTGAGATTCTGATTTAAGGTGAAACCTTGGCACCAGAATTTTTAAATGCTATACCTGATAGCTGGTAAAACATTATTTCCGCATGTGTCTGTGAGGGTGTTCCCAGAAGAGAATCAGTAGACTGAGTGAAAAAGATTCTCCTTCACCAATGTAAGTGGGCATCATCCAATCCATTGAAGACCCAGACAGAACAAAAAGTCAGAGAAAGAGCATATTTTGCTCCTTTTCAGAAGCAGGGACATCCATCCTCTCCCTCTTCTGAGACCACAGAACTTCAAATACTCAGATCCTTGGACTCCAGGACTCACACCAGCAAACCTCCCAGTTTCTCAGGCCTTCAGCCTCAGACTGAATTACACCACAGGCTTTCCTCATTCTCCAGCTTGAAGATGGCAGATTGTGGGACTTCTTGGTCTCCATAACTACATGAGCTAATTCCCATAAATAAATCCCCTCATATATCTACATACATCCTATTGATTCTGTTTCTGTGGAGAACTCTGATTAATACAATTGGTAATCTTTTAGACTTTTCCAGTTGGTTGTAATACACAGTCAGGATTGAGAATGCTAAATTGAAATATTCAGTTTAACTGATATTTTATTAACTCTTTTTTCCAAATAAGTGTAAAATGAAGAGGCAACTCAGTGCTAACAGAATCCAAGTCTTCTAGATAGAGGAAATATAAACTAACATATTTTCATTTGCCTGTTAAAATTTCAAATTGAAATTTACATAATTAGAGTTAGCTATGATTTCCATTTTTTTCAAAACCTCAGTTTGAATGAAATCAGTTAATGACCATTGTAGTTGGATGAACATTTATGAATATTACCCATAAGCCTAAAACATAATATGCAATAAATTGATTCCAATCACAACCATAATTACATATCTTAAGATAGAATAAGGTCTTCAGGAAGAGGGGAAGTAGAATATGACATGCATAAAATTTATTTCCAAGTCAACGACCATAGTGATTATCAGAATTAGGTCCTATAACTAAAACCTAACTAAAAAAAAATCAAGGAGAACATTTAAGAACTTTATAGATAATTTGTCACTAAAGCATTATTTCATATACATGCAAAGTAAATATAAAAGATTTTTCAAAAAGAAAATTATTTCCAATGACCTTTTATAAAATGGAAAATTGGCTTACCTCTTCCCTATGATTCTTAATTGGCATACAAAGAATGCTTTGTGTCTTGTAACCTGTAATTTGGTCAACTTCTGCATTGAACCGAGGATCCTAGTATGGAAAAAGAAATTCAATTTAATGACTGACCTGTTCAAAGATTGATTCGATTTTTCTGATTTATTAGATTAGAGAAATCTAACCTTGGACTTACCTTGTTACTCCGAGTAATAATTTTATCGTTGTGAAAGGCATCATCATGTAACTACATATCATATTTGTCAAAGATAAATCTAAGTCACTGAGTTTTTTTTTAAGCAGCTAGTGTTTATGAGAAAAAAAATAGACTCGAACAAATATTCAGAAATAAAGAAAATTCAAAATATTAACCACTTTAGAAAGCTGTACTTAAATTCAGGAAAAAGTGGCATCTCTCCATCTCTGTAATACAATCTCACAGCCTGATTCTATTGTGCCTCCAGAACAACCTTTTCACTAAATGACTTTACTTCCCTTGTAAGGGCTCTTTTACAGTTTCTCAGTATTCTGTACTTCTACCTCAAGTATACATAAGAATTTAAATTATACATACATATATATATATATACACAATCTGATTGAGTCAGATTATAAACAATCCTTTAATCTTTTGAATTTCCCCTTTTACAGGGCACACTATACACATCCAATAATCATAAATAACTTCTGAGGTGTAAAATTTTTAAGTATGAATTAAAGAACAAAGGTAAAGTTTAAATTTTGATTAAACTTTAGATTGGGAAGATCTAAAATTATGCTGTAAACTCTATGAAGGTTTTTTTTTTTTGGATTCAATTCTGTATTCTTAGCACAGGAACTCAGTCAAAAGCATGTGTTAAATCAATGAAGAAATTCATTCGCAAATAATACCACAGTTATCCAATGTGATCATTTTTACCTTACCATATAGTTTTAAGCAAATCTTGTCAATAAAGGGAAAACGAAAGTAGAGAAAATCAACAGCTACAACTACATGAGGTAAGAGTGGAATGGAAACAAGCATTCCAGGACACAAACATCTGAATGAGTGCTATTCCCTTCAAAGCAATAGCCTTGGGGAGTTACATGCTAGACCTAATAATAGCATCACTGCTCCAAAAACTCCGCAGTTGGAATTCCCTTCAGAGAATATGGAATATCCACACTGGAAAAGCTCATCCTTTGATGAACTTTGAAGGTCATTTCTTTTTAAAAAATAAAAATAAATTAGTCACAGTCAAGCCGTGAATGAAGTAAGTGATTACACTAGATTCCATCAATTGGGGTCAGAAATGAGGCCAATTTTCTCCTGAGAGGGCCAAACTTAGCTTACAGATAATTTCAAAAGAAAAGTTACAAAATGGTGAAAAATCAGCATAAATATTTGTGAGAGATGGGAAAGTTCTTCTTCAAAGTTATATCTGAGACTACATTATAAGGAGTTACAATCTGTGGCCATTATCCACTATTAGCAAAAACATATACCAATGTATATATATTCTCTAAATCAGCTACTTCTTAAATCAGCTACCTTGACTCGCTCTGGCATATCTGAACAGAACTGGGCAACCTCCAAACCCTGGTGCATGCCATACCTTATTTGAAAACCTTCCTGACCTTCTCCTGAGTAGCTTCCTCTTTTTCCTTGTCTTCCTCCTCATCTTCTTTTCCCTTATCTATTCAGGAAATTTCCAAGTTTTTCCCACCAATCAGGTCAAGCATAGAATGTGAGGTCCCATTCCAGCCAATGGAAACGGGACACAGTAGTAAGGCGATTGCCTCAGGTTATGAAAGTTATAAATGTCCCTGTCTCCTTGTTCAGATGTGCTCTCATGGCAAGACTGCAGGGGAGTTGCACCCTTTCCGCAGGAAGTAAACTAGCCTTGCTGAGTTATCCGTTATCCATTGTCCCGGTGTGGATTTTTCCCGAGGTTATAAATCCCTTTCGAACAATATTTTACATTATAAACACTACTGCATTTTTGTTTTTTTCTGTAAATATTTTCAAAGTTATATGAATTGAGTGGCAGAGAAAACCTTAGCTGAATCTTCCTAATAAAATTTTTATCTTCAGATATTGTCTAAAGAAAACAGACAAGATAATGATATTGACGAATTAAAGAAGTAAAAATTCGATATATAGTGAATTATTTTAAAAACAGTAAGTAAAATATGAATAAAAATACATGCTCAGTGTTACGTTGTTAATAAATATTTGAATTATTAGACAATTTATAAAGAAGAAGACTTAACCCAACTACCTAATCAAAGCAGTAAAGTCTGACAGATGAAAATTAGTAGGACTTTTACATCTTTTTTGTGTCTACTCTTAATTTGAAATCAACGACAGTTGTGGATTTCACTCTCTGGTGAAGCGGGTAGGAATAAATATATCCTTCAAATTTCATTTGAAATGAATTTCCAAAATCCTGACATCTCAAAGAGTTCTCCTTTAATAATGTACTCAGTGTAAAGACAATACACATAAAGGAGTTCTAACCCCACTAGGTCCAGTAAACACCAAAACAAAAAATGGAAAACTACAATCATTATGATTATTCCTTTCACTGTTTATGAGAACATGACAGTATGAAAGAAATCAAAACTTGGATGTCCACTTGCCATAACAAAGTATCGGGTACCAGTATTCCTTCCTGCTGAAGACAGCTATAAGACTTGATCTGCCATGAGCAGATCAAGGAGAAAGACACGTAAGTCATTGCCATTCAACAATCTGGCTTCTGCCTGAGGGCATTTTCCTGCTTTAGAGAAGGCGGGTGCCTTTCTTATTCCATATATGTATATATGATATATATATATGAAATATATATATGATATATATATGAAATATATATATGGTATATATATATGAAATATATATATGGTATATATATATGAAATATATATATATGGTATATATATATGAAATATATATATGGTGTATATATGAAATATATATATGGTGTATATATGAAATATATATATATGGTGTGTATGTATATATATATATATATATATATATATATATATATATGGAATAAGGAAGCCTAGTCCTTCATTTTTGGAGAAGGAAACACCCAACAGAGAATACAAGAAAAATAATGCATCTTTAGTTGTTGGATGAAATTGGAACTATCAGTATGAATCATTTGTTTTTAATATAATAAGTAGATAATAACAATAATATAATAAGTAGATAATAAGTAGATACAATAAGTAGATAGATGTAGAAATAAATAAAATATAAACGTGTATGTATATTTATATGTTATTTTCCTATCTCTGTTTGCCAGTATACCAGCAGCAATGAGCACATCTAGTGTCTTGATCTTGGTTTCTTAGTACCATTCACCCCACTAAAAGAAACCAGGGCTCCTTGGGAAAAAAGAATGATTCTAGGTCTAGGACAGGGAAAGTCTAAGATAGGTCTCAAACATTCTGATTAGCCAGAAAGTGAAAAAATGCCCCAAAAGTAATGAGGACATAATAAAAAGACACAGGAGTCAGTAAATTTGTTATAGTTTGAATATCAGCATAAAGACAATAAGAGATCATAATTCACTAAAAAAAAGATTAATCCATGAGTCCATAATAATGTGAATGAATGAATGAATGAGAAGGCAAAACTCTCCCTTATATTAGAATTTCAGCTAACAAATATAAGAGGTATGATGGAGTTGGAAAATCACTGGATGCTAAAACTGGGAACAGAGTATTTACACAGTCTCAAAGTATCTGCCCATATGATTAATTATTATTAATTATTAATCCCATATGTACTTGTTAATTACAATGGGAAAAACTGTACCTTTATACTGGAGAAACCAGGTGGATATCACTTTTAAAAAGTTATGAAATTTAACATCATCAATACTTACATCACATAAATATGCCTCATAATTAAACATGTTTCTGGTCTTTGTCTGCAGTTTCTGACATAGACCTCCTAAAGCCCATGGGATTTCTTGAGTGATACTAGTGTATTTTGACATTTGCAACAAGCCGTTTTTAACCATACTCAAATTCAGACTAATGAGGTGAGCCCTAAAAAGCTTCAGGATTGGGACTGGGAATCAGAAAATGCAACCTTGTGATTAGAGGTTTAGAACTTCCAGTCCCACCCCCAACCTCTGGAGATGGGAGACAGGCTGGAGATTAAATCCACTCACCAATGGCCAATAATATAATCAATCACCCTTCCATAATGAAACCTCAATAAAAAGTTCAGAACAATGAAGTCTGGGGGAGTTTCCAGGGTGATGAACATATCGATGTGCTGGGATGGTGGGATTCTAGAGACAGCACCCTCACCTCCCATACCTTGCCCTATGCATCTCTTCCATTTGGCTGCTCCTGAGTTGGAACCTTCTAAATAAAACTGTAATCATAAGCGTAGTGCTTTCTTGAGTTCTGTGAATTATTCTATCTAATTACGGAACCTAAGTGGGGCTCGCACTGGAACCCTTGAATTGGTAGTTAGCCTGGAAGAAGTGTGGTTGTCTAGGGATCCCAATCGTGGCTGATATCTGAAGTTGGAGCAGTCTTGTGGGACTGAGCCCTTAACATGTAGGATCTGTGCTAACTCCATGAAGTTAAGAATCAGAACTGAATTGAGTTGCAGGACACTCAGCTAGTGTCAAAGAATTGGAGAATTAATTAGTTGTTGTTTAGTTAAGATGTCAACATTAACGTCTATGGTATTCCAGCTAAAAGGGCTTAGCCTGAATCTATTTGTGAAGGACATTCTACAAAATAACAGGCCTGTTCCCTTCAAAAATGTCTAAATTTAAAAAGATAAAGAAATGCTGAGAAACTGTTTCAAATTGAAAAGAGACTAAAAAGACATTACAACTATGTGCAATATGGGATCTGAATTAGATCTTGGATTGGGGGGAAATAACTCTAAAGCTTATTAATGGGACAACTAATAAAAGGTTGACTATGAACTATTAAATAATAGTCTTGTATCAGATTAGATAACAGTATTGTATCAATATAAAATTTCCTGATTTTGATAATTATTACTAGGTAAGAGAATATTCTTATCAGAAAATGTACACACTGAACTATTTAGTAAAAACATATCTTTAGTTTATTAAATCATTCAGAAAAAAAATATGCATATATTACTTATGTGCATTATAGAGCGAAAGAGAGGAAATGATAAAGCAAACAACTGGAGAATTGGTAGTTAGCCTGGGGCAAAAAACAACTGGAGAATCTGGGTGAAGCGTGTACAGCAATTTCTTACACTGGTCTTACAACTTTTCTGTGAGTTTAAAATTATATCAAAATAAAAAGAACAGAGAAATTAAGGGAAACAACACAGATGACTTGACGAATTATAAGGCTGGTTTTCTTCCACAGAGTGGAATTTTTAAGATAATGCTTGAAAGTGATTAGAAAATTGAACAAACATAGATAAAGCAGTTCCCAAACTGTGTTCCTAGGGGCACAATTATACCACAATTAGTAGATTTGTCTAAGTTACAACAATAGCTAGGAGTTTTTTTTTTCTTATAAAATTCATTTGGAAATAATTTTGTTCATCTGAAATTCACTTGAAACAGTTTGTATTTCTTTAAACAAATGTCTTGATAAATAGTTGAAGTAGAAAGTGAGACCTGCATGGTGAAAAAAGATGAAAACTTGTTTCTCTGGAGAAAAAGAAAAATGAAAGGGAAAGATGAAATGGGGAAGGGAGGAATAACAGCTACATGGTCAAGGCCACATAAGTGCCAATTCGACCATTTCCTAGGACCCTCCAAGTTTTCTCTCTAGAAATCATGGTTCACATGGAGTGTCTGTCCTGGAGTAGAAACAGGAGGTGAGTCTGAGTTTTGCATTCTGATTGACTTGGGAGAAGGAGAGATGTTTTGACAATGTAAATCCTTAAGGCATAGGAATCATGGGAAGATTTGACTTCTTTAGGACATGGAATGGGGTTCAAGGCAATCCTGTGTAGGTACTGGATGTGATAGTTTTCATATAAAAGGGAAATACCAAGCACTTTATATAGTAGTTCCGATTATATGTCTTACTATTAATAGTTTCTTAGTATAAGTCTTTATATCTTATTAATAAATGTGTTAATATACTCTTGTTACTCATAAATGCTGTGCCAAGCTAGGTGCAGTGGCATACACCTGTGGTCCCACCTACTCAGGACCATACCCCTCTTCTCATGCTCCAATCTGGGCAACACAGTGAGACTCTGGCTTAAAATACATACATACATGGTGGGGCACATTCAAGGTGGTTGCATGATGATGGGCTGATGCATGAGACCATGCGTGACTGAACATCAATGTACAGGTAGCATTTACCAACTAATCTTTT
The DNA here is from genome assembly GCF_048565385.1 of Saimiri boliviensis. Taxonomy (NCBI): domain Eukaryota; kingdom Metazoa; phylum Chordata; class Mammalia; order Primates; family Cebidae; genus Saimiri; species Saimiri boliviensis. The sequence goes on along the minus strand of NC_133451.1, from coordinate 168,449,427 downwards.
CATTGTTATTTATGATCTACATGAGAATCACTGGTTTGAGTAGGTGGATCTTGTCTTGTATTTTAAATATATGACTATCTTATCAGTAATAAAACAATAGAATTTTTCAAATTTATATAACTTCATATCATCTTCTGTTACAAAGTTTTAAAAGTGAACTAAATATAGGTAATTTCTTATAATTAACTTTATGAGACTTTAAAAAAAATTCTCAGCATCAGTCTGAGCATTACTCTATTTCACAGCCACCTCTCTTGGTTTTCCACAGTGACACTACAACCTTTAAAGTGCTGTATGGTCAAATAAGCTTAAGAAATACTGCCATACAGTGTCATTTTTACAGATATATGTTTAAAGAGCTAGGACTCAGAAAACACTATATTTTTATATCCTGACTACTTTCAAAAAGTATTTTTATTATTCAAATTATGGATGGTGCTTCGTAATGAATTATCCATTAGCCAACTGTCTTCCACTGCTAATCCCAATATAAATTAGATCACAATGTAAATTAGATCACAGATCAACCCCTTACAAGTTCTAATGAAATTCTTGGGACATGAAATAACTCCTACAAGGCTACTATAAATACAGATCAAGGGTACCAAAGGTGAAGTAGCAACATGAGAAACCCACAGGCTAAGAGGCATTACCCTGGGAGCAGTGCAAATTAAGGACACTAGCTGTTTTAAACAGTGCTACAATAATTAAATCATTATCAAATGCAAAATAGAAAACACATTGTCAAAACTTTGAAGACAGTAGGCAGATTAAATAAAATGCATACAAGTGAAGAATTCTCAGGGCTGGAGACACTTAGGACTATGAAGATAAATGAAGGCTTTCTCAACAAAGCAGGAGAGGATTTATGATCCTACTGTACTGTTGGGACCATAGCACCATTGAAAAGTGGATACCCAGCTGTCAGTTAAGACAGGAAGGGAATTCTGCAAATTTGGCAGCAATCCTTCAGCTGTGTCCTTAATACCCCTCTTGGAATCTGCTACAGTGTGATGTTGCTACAGAGCTCAAAGAGGTCATAGAGATACTCTATGAAAACCAGTAAATTTTTCCAAGAGAATCAAAATTGAACACATTGCTTATATAGAATGGATTCTGAAAAAAAAATATTTCAGGACTTAACCTAGATGAACTATCACACCCCAAATCAGGACTTAACCTGAAAGAACTATGACACCCAAATCCCTGCCCTCGGTTTTACTCACTAGGACCATATTCATTTACCCAGCTTCAAAACCTGGGTTATCTTCAATTCCTCTTTTCCCCTCACTTGCATCTCCTGTTAGCTGTCAAGCTCAGCAGATAATATTAGGTTGGTGCAAAAGTAATCACGGTTTTTGCCATTAAAAGTAATGGTGATTACTTTTGCATTAACCTAATACTTTTTTGTCTGAAATCCATTCCCTCCTTTTGACCTTCAAGGCCAGGGTTCTTATTCAGGTCCTTAGTTCCTCATACTTAGACTATTAAGATAATCTTCTATCCTCCCAATTTCTAGTATTTTCCCCTCTAATTCATTTTATGACTACTGTAAAATTCACCCTTCCAAAGCACAGTTTAAATCATACTGGTTCCCCTTTCAAAACATGTTCAGTTACTCCTCATGTTTCTAAACCAATATATATTCTTCAGCCTGGCATTCAAGACCTCAGTAATTTCCTGGCTGTGCTCCCACACCTCCTCCATGTCCAGATTCTTATCCACACCCTTTCATGGTCCTGCTTGCCTATCTCTTCTAACTTCTCTTTACCTCTGGATCTTGCCATGCACAAATCTCAATTTATTCAAATCTTATGTATTTTCCAGGATCTATATCAGACATTGCTCCCTCAAAGAAATCTCTTCCATCTTTCCCACTAGATGTCCTAATCTGCTTCTCTGAACTCTACCACATTTTTCTTGGCATCTGTTACGACCTGCTCTCTATTCTATTTATCTATTGTATCTACTATTATTTTTATTCAACAAATATTTACTAAGCCCTATGTGCCAGGCACTCTAAAGCATCAGGAACACAAGGGGAAATAAAACAACTATGACTTTCTAAATTAAATGCATTGAGTCAGAATTACCACTGGATCTTTATAGCGTACCACATAGTAGAAAGCTATAACAATTGTATCAAGATCCTGTAAGATACCTCATAAACATATAAAGTGCCATTCAGTTAAGATGCTTTGTTTTAAAACTATAATTCTATTAATAAAAAGGATTATTTTAAATGGGAAATTTGAAGAATCTCACAGTGTAATCTTTAAGCCCTTAATTAAAGACTTGTGCCTAGGGTAGCAAAAATAGAAGAAATATCAAATCTTTCCACTGAAAAATTTTAGAGCAAAAATTTCCATTTTTCTGAAGACATCTGTAAGTTTATCTGTTTAATAAATAAAAGAAAGGATAGGAGGAAAGAAAACCAGACTTTGTTATCAATGGGACTTTGAATGAATATGATTAATTGAATGAATGAATGAAAAGAGACTATGAGTTTTGTTTGTTTGTTTGTTTTTGCACCTATTATTTTAGAATCTCAGTAAAATCCTAAGAGGTTTGTGTGGGGGTAACATAGATGGGGATATGCATAGTGATCAGATAAAAAGATGGGAGAATATAACCATGAGATGAGCTGTATTAAATTATCACTAAAGAGAAAAAGAAGATGAGAGTTCCTTAATGCTCATATTCTCAACTGAACCACCAGGGAAGAAACTCTAGCAATTAAAAGATGGGAAAATTCTTGGCATACATTCCAGTTTTAAATAAGTATGCAAATTATTACATCTCAGTTTCAAATATCCCCACTATTCACAACTGCTGTCCAATGCCCCAGCCATAGTGCCCTCTCCCACACCTGTCCTGCTCTCATGGTCCCCTGTTTACCTCATATGCATCTTTGATGTTCAAGGGCTCACCAAAAGCTGCCACATGTCCCACAATGCCTTTGTTCCATTCTAAGCGGATACAGTTATTTGAAGCTTCTTCCAGTGTTGAACCTTCAGCAACATCAAAGAGGCGGCTGATAAGAAACTTGTCATTGGAGCTGTCTTCACAGACAAGGAACAGGGAATAGCGGTCAGCGGAAATGAGTCCATGGATATGCAAGAAAATTTTGTGACATAAGGCTGTTACATCCAAATGACTAGAAATATCCTTCACTAATTCCAGGAGTCTTGAGCACTGGTCCCCTTCATCATGATCAAACCTTGGGGGGGTTAGAGGCATCTGTTCCTTCTTTTCTGAGTCAGAGAGAAAGCTCACAGTTCCCTCAGAATCCTTGACAACAATGGGTCTAAGAGGCCGGTCAAATTCAGAGGCAGAGATTTTCCTGGTTGGTGTTCCAGGGGCACTGTTATCTGCACGAGGACTCTGCTGCAAGGGACAAGAGCAAGATTCGGTGTGGCCTCTGATACCTTCCTTGCACACAGGGATGGTGTGAACTCTCTCAGCAAACCATGCATTGACCATTTCTCTGCAGAACAGAACATGCAGACACATTAGATACTTAAGGAGGAAGGGTGCTATGCCTAAAAGCTGCTAAAAATCTTCTCATGGTAAACTGATGAGACAATAATTTGATATGTCATAGAAAATAAAAACAGAAATCTTAAAGTGTAAGATAGTTTACTTAAGACATAATTTTGGCCAGGCACAGTGGTTCACACCTGTAATTCCAGCACCTTGGGAGGCTGAGGTTGGAGGACTGCATGAGGCCAGGTGTTGGAGACCAACCTGGGAAAGCTAGTGAAAAAATTCTGTCTCTAGGAAAAAATTAAATAATTAGCTGGGCATGATAGCATGTGCCTGTGAACCTAAGTACTCAGGAGACTGAGGCAGGAGGATTGTTTGAGCCCAGGAGTTAGAGGCTGTGGTGAGGTATGAGCACACCCTTGCACCACTGCACTTTAGCCTGGGTGACAAAGTCAGACTCTCTCTCAAAAAAAAAAAACAAAAAGACAATTTTATTTTGAAAAACAATAGACAACAATTGCTTCAATGAACATCTTAATAAAGGAGGACTTCTATATACATAATTATATATATATATATATATATATATATATATATACATATGAGTGCAGCATGCCAAGCATTAAGTCCGCTTCTCCCCAAATAAGTTTATATTAAAAAGTAAAAGACACTAAATATGCCAATCGTTTTAGGAAAACATAAATATTGATGTTAATTTGATGTTTAAAACACACAACTTGCTCTGAAATTAAATATATTTGAAAACTAAAACAAATATTTGTCTAAATTTGTCTTGCTAATATGGCTATTTTAGATAGTTATATCTATATTGCAAAAGTAGATAAGATTTAGAAGGTTTCATGAAAAATATAAATAATTTAATCTTCTGTAGAAAAATCAGACTTCTGTAAATATGATCCCAATAATGTTTATTTAATAATGGCAAAAAAGATCTCTTTTTCTAGATTATCTACAACTATTTTAAAATAGGCTTTAACTAAGTTTAAAAATGCAGTCCAAGAAAACTGAAGGCATTTATGTTTTTAACATACACTTCTATGAAAGAAACCCATTTGCGCTAAAGCCTTCACAGTGGGTGACTTTTTAAAACAAACATACCAGACCCTACACAATCCAAAGCATGTTTTTCAATCCAAACAATTCCCCTTGGAAAGCTGTCACCTTATACCAGTTATAGGTGTCATTAGCTAGATATTTTTAGAACTCTTCTTTTGAAACAAATTTCTGAAATGATTTATAATCCAAATAAAAATACTAATGTTATCTAAAAATTAGGTCTTATTTCTCTCTCCACCTCCCAAAATGAACAAATAAAACAAAACCAAAAAAACCTATGGTAACAGCTAATTTAATTCTCTATATTATCATAAGCCTTGACCCCTTTGAAAACTCAAACTTGGCTTCAAGAGACAAAAACTTGCTATAACTGAGGATATTTCAAATAATTTTCCTATAATAAAAGCAATGCAATCTCAAATCTACAATGACATAATTGATTGTTTATATCAAATAAAAGGCCAGGATAAAAAAGCTTGACAATGTACTATTTTGGAGAAAGTAGAGGGATATAGTCACTCCCCAGTGTTTTTGGCTGTAATAAAAATTGGTATTACTTCTTTGGAGGACCGAGTAGGCAATATCTAACAAATTTTAAATGTATATATTCTTTGTTCCAGAGATTTTGCACATGTGGCAAAGGAAATACAAGGGTATTTACTATATACAGGAAGTACTGTTTGCTATAGCAAAGAAGCAACCTAATATCATCAATAGAAGGCTGACTAAATACATCATGGTACATTTATACAAGGGAACACTAGGCAGACATTAAAACATGAGTATATGTACCGATAGGTATAATACAGATTAATTAAGTAAAAAAAGAAGATGCAAACGAGTTTGAAAAGAACACACTGTCTTATTTCTGAGTCTTTACTAAGTCCTTCATATATGGGATGTTCCCCTAATTATTTAATTTTAAACAATGATATATTATTTGTGAACTATACATTACCCTGAAATGATAACCCCTCTAGAATACAATGGGTTAAAATGAAAAGATAGAAATATTACCTCCCTTATAATTTCAAGAGTTGGATACAGTTATAAAAGTCTTTAAAAAGTTTAGGAGAAATACGTTCAAGAGATCCGCTGTAAATATGGTGACTATAGTTAATAATAATGTATTGTGTATTCAAAAATTGCTGAAAGAGAAGACTTTAAGGGTTCTTACCACAAAAGATAAGTATGAGACAATGCATATATAAATTAGCTTGACTTAGCCATTCCACAATGTTACATCAAAACATGTTGTATACCTTAAATACGTAAAAATTTTGTCAACTAAAAAATAAATTTAAAAAAAATCCAATATGAGTAATTTAAAGAAAAACAACCTTGCTTACCTTATGAATCAATTGACTTTATGATAAAGAGGTATTACAAATTTGAAGAGGCACAAAAGCAATGTGGTAGGTAAGTGTATTATAGAAATCACAAGTATATGCCTATACAGGTTTTAAAAACTATATAATTGTCCTAATATTTTATAGATGCATGCTGTGACTCAGGACAAAAGTTTCCAGTGAGGACAACATACATTAATTAAGATAATTCAGTATCTCAAAACCTTAGAAGTGAAGGTGATGCACTCTGGAATTTGCTTACGTAGCCCCAACATTACACTAACAGTGCCAAAGACACTGTTGCTAAAAATGCATGTGGAGCTTCCAGAAGTGTATAGGAATCTTTCAAATAAAATTGTTTTTTAGAAAAGATAAGACAGGAAAAAATCAATATTTCTAAGTCAACATATCTGATGTGATCTTAAATATGGACATGTTACTAAATTAATAAATCAATATAAAAATAGGTATTTTAACAATTTCAGCGACATACCTAAAACCTAAAACTTAGCCCCAATTTATTTCTTATCTTCTTAATGGGAAATTGAGATCTTCTTTTTTTTTTTTTTTTTTTTTTGAGATAAAGTCTTGCTTGATCTTGTTGCCCAGGCTGGAGTGAAATGGCACGATCTCGGCTCCTCCTCAAGGTTCAAGTGATTCTCCACCTCAGCCTCCCAAACAGCTGGGATTACAGGCACCTGCCACCACATCCAGATAATTTTTGTATTTTTAGCAGAGACGAGGTTTTGCCATGTTGGCCAGGCTGTTCTTGAACTCCTGACCTCATGTTCTGCCTCCTCGGCCTCCCAAATGAGATCTCCTTTTGAATTTTAAATTAAACTGCCTACTTGACAATTCCATGTGGATGTCTAGACACCTTAAAATGGTGAAAACAGAATTCCTAAGACCCTACCCATTTTACCTTGTCTCACCTTACTCCCTGCCTATTTTCCCACATATGGAGTACCATCTCCACGGTTACTCAAACCAAACACGTAGGAATTACTCTAAATTTCTGCTTCCTTCAACTCACATTCAGCTGCACAGTCAAGTTCTACCAATCTGACTTCCAAAATCCTGTATCCCAATCTGTTTATTTCTATCTCCATTACTACCCCGCTGGTCCAAACCCTGCCATCTCTCACCTGAATTATTGCCATGGTCCCCTAACTGATCTCTCTGATCCCATATTTACCCCCTTGCAATGCATTCTCCACACAGCAGCCATAGCAAACTTATAGCAAAGTATGTTAACATCTTAGCTACCCTACTTGGCTTTTCGTTGAACTGAGAATAGAACCTGAGCTCTTATAATCCCTTATAATTAGGTTCCTCTCACCCATGCCAGCATCCTTGGCACTCCTGAAGCACACCAAGTTCTAACTGCCCAATCTGGAATACTCTCCTCTCATTGGCATGTGGCTGATCAGCTTCCACATCCCCTGCTCAAACAGGTCATCTCTGACAGCTCCACCTAAAGTGGTCCTGACACATCATGTTCTTACCCAACATTATTTAAATTCTCACTATTTGCTATTTTTCTTGTTTATCAATCTGTTGTTAAATCATCTATCCCCTACGACTAGATGTAAATTTCATTAGTGCTACGTGTTCACTGCTGCATCTCCTGTACTTAGATGAATGCTTATCACATACAGTAGTAGGTCCTCAATAAATATTTCTTGAATAAAGTAAATGAATAAATAAATGAAGGCTCCTGAAGCATAAAAAGGCACAAGAGTCTTTTGAATATCTAAATGCTGGTGTGTTTGTTATAGAAAATTAGCCTAGTGTTTTAACAATTACTGTTCATCACCTCTTGGATGTGTAAGTCTCATAACTGACCAGGACTAGTTTATGTTTGTATATCCTGCAGTGCCTGATGCAGCATATGTCTTAAGCAGAGCCAGTGCCTAAAAATTCTATATTATGTGTTTTTGACTACTCCATTTGCCTCATAAATGTTGCTTATGGATATTTTCTTAGAGTCATTAACTCAATATTAAATGACATAGGAAAAGCAGATGTAGTATATTCAGTCAGTCAATCAACAATTTGTATTAACCACCAGTAATAGGGAAAAGGAGTTCTCATGAACACATTATTGATTATCTGAGTCCCTGTATTACATGCTTGCATAGGAAAACATGTTATCATTACATCAAAATTACTGATGAACCAACCACAAATAAAACTAAATCATTTCTCACACATCTTTCCCTTTGAGCATTCCTTGAAGTTCTGCAGTACACAGTCTACATGGCCGAATGAAGTGGAGTGGACCTTTGCTCTTGAGACTAATAGCTACTAATGTGATTATAAATACTCCGCTGATTTTTAAAAATACTTCAGTCTCTATGCAAATGAAAATCACCTGCAAATAGAAATTAAAATTCTTATATAAGATACATGCTATGTTTTAAACGTACAAAATTCATCTCTTGAACCCTAACCCCAAAGGTTAGGAGTTTAGGAAGTAGGGCCCTTGGGAGGGCTCTGCCCTCATAAATAGGATTAGTGCCTGATGTAGTTTGGATGTCCCCTCCAAATCTCCTGCTGAAATGTAATCCCCTGCTGAAATGTAATCCCCAGCATTGGAGGTGGAGCTTAGTGAGACGTAATTGGATTATAGGGGCAGATCCCTCATGAATGGCTTTGCATCATCCACTTAATGACGAGTGAGTTCATAGCCTTCTTTAAAAGTTGGTTGTTTAAAAGTATGTGGAACCTTCCACCATCCCGTCCATGTTCTCATTCTTGCTCCTGCTCTTGCTACAACTCTCTCACCATATGATACACAGGTTTCCCCTTCACTGTCCATATGATTGAAAGCTTCTGGAGGCCTCCCGAGAATCTGAACAGATGCCAACACCATGCTTCCTCTAAAGCCTGCAGAACCATAGGTCAATTAAACCTCTTTTCTTTATAAATTACCCAGCCTTGGGTATTTATTTGAAGCAATGGAAGAACAACCTAATAGTAGGCCTTTATAAGTGGTCTATGGGAACTTGTTAACTCTTTTGCCCTTCTGTCACATGAGGACACATAAAAGTTGCCATCTATGAGGAGCAGGCCTCCACCAGAATCTGCCGGTGCCTTGATCTTGGACTTCCCAGCATCTAAAACTGTGAGCAATAAATTTGTGCTTATAAATTATCCAGTCTAAGATATTTATTATAGCAGTCAGAATGGACTAAGATAAAGCAGATTTTCTAGATGTAGATAAAAGTGATGTTGGAGAATCCTTTTAATATTACACAAAGGCACTGACAATTAAACATTATCCCCAATTAAAGACCAGCTAACAACTGAAGAAACAATCAGTAATGATAATACATAGCAGATACTCACAAAGAGAGTATTAGTCAAATAATTACATTCTGAATTAAGAAAGCCCATTGGGAAAAACTAATGAAGCCTTCAAATATTAATTCAAAAAACGATTTTAGGGAAAAAAAAATTATCTTTATGACCCTGCTGCAAAAGCCAAACATGAACTGAAGATAATTGTTTATGGCTACACTTCTGTTATAATTAATTGTAACAATTAGCAGAGTTTCATTCTAAGAATTAGCAGAGTTTCATTACAATCTCAATTTTATTATTAATAGCTCAAATATAAACTTATTTTCATTATCTGTGGTCCTATTTTTCAAGATAAAGCTCCAATAAAAACTTCTCATTAATTGTTTTCTATTTTGATAGATTCACTTTTTTTTTTCTGGAATGAATTATTCTTATAAGACAGAGATTTCCGCAAGGTACTATGTTGAGCACCAGGGACAGAATAATGAGTAACTCCAGATAAATAATCATGACCTTACCTTTCAAACTTAAAAGTTTATATTGTGTTCAGAAGTTACACACACATTGGATTTTTCTGGCATATGAAGTTAGGTAAATGTATACAAATAATGGAAAAGATGAATGTGAGCATGTCCAATATAAAAGTAGGAAGAAACAGATGGAATTCCAGAAACCTCAGTGGTAGTTATGACTGGGTAATCACTTTGATGGCCTAGGATAGTATCTCTATTTTCCGTTCTCTTTCTTAATTCTAGGGGGTTTTGAAAAATATTCAAATTAGTGCTACTGAAAAAAAAACACGTAATTTTATTTAAACCCACTGAGGCAGGCATTAATGATCCTACTTTTTAAAATATGAAGCTAATTAAATGTCTGAGCCACCCATTCTACTATTTGGTGGCAACACCAGGAATCAAATCCAGGTCTCCTATTCCAGATACTATAGGCTGTTAAGAATATAAAAAATTCAATAAAAGTTCCCAGAGCATCAGTGCTTGCCATGAAGAAGGTACTCCATGACATCTAGCTGAATCTGAAAGTAAAAATCAAATTCAAGCACAGACGGCATAGAGAGAGATGACTTATGACATGTTCTAATAAAATCCTTTACCTCCAGGTCGTAAAAAGATCACACACTGTTCTAAGGTAAAAACACTATTTCTAAGGATTCAGGGAACAAAGATTCTTAAGGATAGTGTTCATAAGAAAACTAACTAAATTCCAACATGTCTATGTTTCTAAAATGGGTCACATTTTATACGTCTAAAGCAATGTACTGAAAATAACTCTAATAAATGTTTTCAAGAAAAGAGTCACCCCCAGGGTTGCTATATTTAGCAAATAAACAAGATAACCTGTTAAAAATGAGTTTCAGATAAGTAATGAATAAGTTTTCAGTATAGGTAGTATCTGAAATTCAAGATGAACTGGGTGTCCTGTATTTGATCTGGCCACTCTAGTCATTCTATATAGTTTTTCCTAACTGAAATTGTTGGTAGATAGGCAACAAAGAGAAGGAAGGTTCTATGCAGCACACTAATAAGTTCCAGGCTATCAAATTGCTAATTTTATCACTGAAAGAGCACAAACAACTACCACACTGAAATCCTGTGCATGATAACTGAACCTTTTGAAAGCACTTGGATTCATAATTTGTAGTAAAACTAGAGAATAAAATTTATCCTTAAATCAAGTTCATTTAGTTTGCTCTCAAAACCACCCCACATAATGTATTACATAGGGACAAAACAAATTGCAATCTACTTATAAAAGGGAGATTTACTAATTGATAAAATTTGGGGGGATTACAAAGCAGTGAGAAGCTGCATTTTCAGCCATGAGTCCTGAGTTCTAATCTTAGCATTTGTTACTAACGGGATGTGTGACTAGCACTAAGCAATTTTCTTCCCGAGTTTCCATGTTACCGTTGATCAAACAATCAAATAAAATAGCACCAATTCTGGTCTTTTATGAAGTGTAAGGTGCTGTTTTCATCTGAGTATAAAATCAGGAATATCAGACCAGTAATCAGAGATAATTCTAGTTCCAGTTCCAACACTACATGGATCTGATGCTAAACCAATTACAACTTCTCTGGAGTTCATTTTTACTGGAGTTTAAGTTCTTCAGTGATAAAAATCAGCTGCTGTATTAACAGGTTATTATACTCCTTACCACAGCTTACAGTACGAATAGGACAAGAAGTGGTCCTTGGGTCTATCAGCTTACTCTTTTTGCCCAACTTCCTCATTTTTAACTAGGGTAAAAGTCTTCTGGCTCCTTTACTCACTGCACAGGGTTGATGAATGAGTCAAATTAGAAAATGCATATGGAAGCATTTCAAAGTCTCTTCCACATATCTAAGAATTTGCTATCTCCTATACCCCTATTACTCATTCCAGTGGACACAAAGGGCTGGGATAAGGAGCAATGGCTGTTATTTCCTCATAAAGTTCAGCCAAGAGAATCAGAAAAAGGGTGAGAGTAAAAAGGTTGTTTTTGGTGATACAAACCTACAGATTGAGGGTGCCTAACTGGGTTTGGATATAGGCCAGCAACATGCGCCATGAACACTCAAAATACATGACCAAAGAAAATACTTTAGAATGGCATTCTCGACAAAATCCAAATAAATAAATAAATAAATAAATAAAACTTTTTTAAAAAACAAAAACAAAAAAGAGAAGAGTTTAAATTACATCATAGCCATCTGAGCAAAAATAACAAAACAGAAACAAATTTCATTGAAGTGTTTGGTATTTGTACCCTTTACCACAAATACAAATAATCTGGACTCTTCACTTTCATGTATAAGTGTGTCTTTGCTAACTGCCCTGCAGACCTGGAAGAAATGAGAAGAAAGCCTAGCTGCCCTCTTGAAGTCTTTCTGTTGATTTAACTTTTACAAGGCTATTAATGAAAGACAACAGGCCCTCCACACTGCAAAGAAAGCCAAAGCCAAGGAAAATGCAATGAACATTGATGCCAATAATTTATAGTTGACGGCAAGAGCCTGAATTTCACATCCCGTCCATATCTTCCCCTCTTCTCACCAAAATCTTTTATTATCCTCCAATCACTTATTTCCTACCTATTTTATTAGACAGAAAATTTTTTCATCATAAACGAGTTGTATTATACACCCTTTTAAGAAGAGTAAATTTAGTTTTGTTTTTAAACTTCTACAGTACATCCTGAGATATGAAGAAACCCTGGTGGGCTTCCAGAATCATTATTGGAAGTTATTCCTCTCAGAAAATACTAACGCCAATACCACCTGTTGTTTCAAATTTGCATATTCCACAGATGATACTTGGGGCTTACGAAGATATCCTTTCCCACACTGAGCAAGCAAAGAAGCCCCCCAAATTCATTAAAAAATGCATTTCAAATATAATTAGCTAAAGGGACAGACACACACACACACACACACACACACACACATCCAAAGGATCTCCCTGTGGCAATAACTTTACTTTCTACCAAAGTAGAACTGCTCACTCATCTTACAAATGAATCTTGAAAAAGACAGAAAAGCCTTAAAATACATATTCAATATTCCAGATGTCTTGAAATGGAAAATTAATTAAAATATTTTATAGGGTTTATAGGATATTTCTTGGCTTCTAGAAAAGGAAAAGAGAAGAAAAATTGACAAGGCAAAGTAAAATTTTGATATACATAATAACCCTCACAAGTTAAAAATGTAACTAGATGAAACCTACGTGTAAAGCAGTTAGTTTAATATGTTTTGCACTCTGGCCTAAAACAATGTACCAAAGGATAAGAATTCTTTGAAAATATACTGTACTAGGGTATCCGTGTTCTAATACTAAAAAGATAATTATAATGGCCTAGTATGTAAATTTTCAAATACTGTATTTTAAAATGTCATTTGAGATTTCCCAATTTTTATACTCTGAAATTGTATTTGGAAACTAAACTCACTTGGGCAAAGCCTTTAGGCACATCATTAAGTAATGTGCTTACACAGAAAGAGGCCATAGAAGAAAACGTTAACCTCTTCCTGAGTTAGAATCCTCATGAAATTAAATTTATGAGCCTTTGCTTTGTTTCCATTAATATTGACACGGACCTTCAGTATAGCACAGTGATTAAGGGCCCTACGTGAGACAGACTTAGGCTTTAACCCCAGAATCACCTCTTTCCAAGAATATGACCTTAGGTACATTATTTAACCCCTTTGCAAAATGGAGATCATGGCATTTACCTTCATTCTTAAGAAAAGTAAAGAAAATGATGCTGGAGTCAGATACACAGGGTTTCATTCATGATAGTTATTATTTTCAAGTTAACTGAACATAACATAGAGTATATGTTTTAAACTAATTTTTTTAAATAAAGAAAAGTTATTTAACAGGCTTATACAGCAGAATAAACAGATGTTGTCTCTTGCTTCTTCCTAAGCCCCTAATTTAAAAGCCATAACTCCTCTACAGAGATTTTTAATATTAAAAAGAAAAAGGCAGAGAGAGGGGGTTGTTTCATGTTAAAATTTTTTCAAATTACTTAAACGGACTTAAAAAAATGGACTCAGACTAATTTCTACACTTAAACATAACAAAATTTTCTGAATTTCATATTAAGTGTTGAACGTTTAACTGAGAAAACAAATGCAAGAATATAATTTGTTTTTTCATTACTACTTGGAAACTATTTTTTCCTTGTCAAAAAATAAGTTATAGATTTGGGGACTACTTTTTCCCAAAATATAAAAGTTAAAACTGTTTGACAACAAATATGAGAAAAAATACAATAATTACCTATGATGAACACCACAGCAATATTTCATAATTTCTCTAACTATAAATTGGAGCATAGTTTTAATATCTGATAAAACAATGCTTTAGCACTCTGCTAAAGGTAATTTGGGGATTAAATTGGCTGTTTTCATTTTTATCCAAGGGTACTTACCTGGGTAAATTCTAAGAGTAGTGTGATACCAAGCCTTGGCCCTCAAAAATGGCCATATAGCAAGTCCATTGAACGGTAACTTTTAGAGATTTGCACAGTGTATTTCTGTGTTTAGAAGTCAGCTACTAAAATGCCACCCTCTTTTCTCTTTTCAATGCCTTTTTCATTGGTCATGTGAATTAATCACTAATACCAGTATTACAAAGAGTATACTAAATTTTCTGACTGGAAAGTACGATTGATAACTTATATGGAAATATGCTAAAGTTATCTGTAGGGAAAATACAAAATAACTCATATAAAAATAATGTTGGCTATTTTTCCTGCTCTTGGATCCTTCTTTTATACAGTTTTCATTATGTTGTTTGCATAATTTGACCTGGATTCACTACCTGAATTTGGAAAAATACTTAAAAGAATGAAACTATTCAATCTGAGAAATTGATACTTGGCTCTCCTGGTGAGAATCAAGAACTCTTACAGCTGAAAGAGATTTTTAAGCTCACTTCTGAATCTCTCCACCTTGAGTCTTCACCCTCTTTCACCTCCCATCTTAAAGCTGAGGTTTATTAACTTGAGCCAGTCACAAAGTCAGCTAAAATCAAATCTGGACACAAAATCTGTGGGGTTGGTGTGCCATTCTAGTTCCCTTTCCAGTACCTTACACAATCCCACAAAAGCTTCTGTTCAAACCATTAATAAAATTCATCTAAAAAATTTAAATGACATTTAAAGTCTATAAAATTACGATGCTGTCATTCTAATTCCCATCGACCCAGATAAGGAAATGCCTATCGAAGTCTGTGATTATATTTAAGGCACTGATGATTCTCAAAGTAAAACGGTAAACTACTGAAAATCACGACAAAAAAGATAAGGAAACATGCATTATTTTCTTTAATTTTTTTTAAGAACACTATAAGGTAAACACCATCATCCTCATTTTGCAGTGAGAGTAAATAATGTTCCTAGAGTCTTCCTCTTAAAAAAGTAGGTCTGGGGTTGAAGCCTAAGGCTGTCCTATCTAGGGCCCTTAACCATAAACAGCAATTTTAAAGGGTTCACAACAGTGGCTCCTAATCATATAGTGGTGCCAACCCTTAAGGGACATTTGGAAATGTGTGGGAATAGATTTTCTGCTGCATGGATGGGAGTGGCCCTGGCATTTAGTGTCTGGAGTTCAGGGATGTTAAATGTCCTGCTATGTGCTAGACAGCCTCTAACAACGAAAAAGTATCACCACCAAATGCCAACATCTTCTTTTGAGAAGCATTGGTTTAGATTATTAAAAGATTAACAGACTATTATTAAGCAAAATAGGAGATTTTGGACAACTCTAAGTCATGTCTTCCAATAACCTCTTCTCTGATGTTATAGTGAGTAGTTCATTTGGGTCTGACATGGTAAGGAAATGAAGGCTCTGTCCAAAGTTATTAGTATTTCTAAGTTTGCTCCAGCTATGAAAACATCTGAGAAGCTTACTGGGACCTAATATAAATAAAATGCAGAATTGTTTCATATGGTTTTACATTCAAATTTGACTGAGAATTGGAAGGGACAAAATGTTTTGTAATTTTCCGTGTATTCACAACACGTGGTATAAAACAAGTTGCTTAAAGGAAAACCTACCACATCTGAAAGAAAACATAACTGAAATCTATGCATTAAACATATAAATCAGTTTGCTTTGGAGTTTAGACACGCGAGAGATCAGACTAGATTTGCATTTCTCTGAGGTTTGAGAGTCCTGAGAATTCAAAACAAGTATGTTTTGAAGATCTTCATTTTTTTCTATAAAATATTCTAATTTTATATTTTCACACTAATCATAATCCAAACAAAAGAAAGTGAAAGAAATTGCTTTCAGTTACTGGAATGACCATCTTATTACCAACTGCTGCCCTGCAATTTTAGCTGGAAGGTTTATATTTGTGTTAATGAGAAAATAAAAGAAGTAAATTTAATATGCAAATATGCTTTCATAGCAAGTAAAAAATGAAAGCTGGTATGCTGTGCTAGAGGAATTAAAGTTTCACAATTGTTCAGAGAGACCCAGCGGGAGAAGTGAATCATTACAGGCCAAGTTGTAGCAAAGGCCAGCTGACCTACCAGACTCTTCTTCAGGTAGTTAGAACCATATTTACTTTGCAAGAGTGTTTTAATGAATGCTGTAAATCTACATCTGTGGTTTTATCATTTTGTTCATAATTAACTAGAATGAATTTTGGCATTACAGTTGCATAAATGTTGTAACTATGATTAAATTACATCTGATTTTATTTATTTTACTTTTATGAATTCCACATTTTACTGACATTAAAATAAAAGGACGTCAACACTAGGTATGGTAGATATCTAGAACTTCCGGGTCTGCCCACATCACTTTCTTTTGGGTATTTCCCCTCCCCAATGACACATCACCTTATGGGCTACCTGTCCCAACAAAACAGTCAAATAACCCTACTCTCCTGAATGCAATGATTGGTTCAGAGAAGGGATGTAACCCAGATAAGACCAGAGTAATCTGGGGAGGACTGATATGGATAAGAAGGTACCTCTCTAATATCAGAAGTTTAAGATCCAGAGTTTCTAAAATAACAAGTAGAAACTCTCAGCACATGAAGAAGGCATGCGAGAAAATAATGCCAACACAGCACAGGGCCAAAAGACCAATGGATAAATGAATAGATGAATACAGGAACAAATGGATACATGGATAGATAGATGGATGCAAGGAAGGGCAGGTAAACAGAGTAGATAGATGAATAGATAGATAGATAGATAGATAGATAGATAGATAGATAGATAGACACAAAGATAGACAGAATCTTGGCAAGATTATTTGATTAGCTAAATTCACAGCTAACCCAATATCCCAAGCAATTAAAATTATGTGAGTCAATTTTGTATGGGTTCGAGTTGAGTTACGGTCACTCGCAACCAAAAGCTTTCTAACATATTGGAAATCAAAAAGAATTTCTTTAACAGGAGTACATTACTTAAGTTTGAGAAATGAGACTGTATGATCTCTACTAACTCTAAAGTTCAGTGATCCTGTGTGTGTGTGTTTTAATTATTTCATCAGCTCAAAAGGTCAGGATCTTTTCTCTTTTTATATTTTCAGTACAGGCATTCAACAAAAAGCAGAGAAGAAGATTTTTTTTATAATTATCACTATGAATATAATATCAAATGGTGGTCCTTTCTTCCCTAGTTTAGGTAAAATAAATTATTCAGAGAAGATAATTTGCAAAAAGTTAATCTTACTTTACAATTCAGAATCAAAGGAAAACTCTCCCCTTTCCAAAGATTACAAAAGCTAACAATGGCACATAAGAAATTTAAAAGCATTCGCATTGCAAACTAAAAACCAGGGAAAAAATACATCTCTAAAAGCTTTAAAACATTTTTAGAATATTCATGAAAATGATTCTTATAAACTTAGCATTCAGTTTGCTTTACCTACCTTAATCATTTGGTTGGCAATAAATATAAAATTCCTACCATTCAGAAAATACGAATAAAGCACTTACATTGTAAAAATAATAATTTAAAATAAAATATCAAGTCAGTAAATAAGATGACATAGCTAAATATCAAATGAATGACTCATATGGAAAGACTTTCTTCAATTTTTATTCCTAGGTATGTGGCTCACAGGCACTTTTCCCTGAGAACCCGATATAACAGATATTTCCAAGCCACATTCACCAGCTGTAATAGTGGCCAATTGAATCTACATCTATGCAGCTAAACTAATTTCATAGGAAGTCCTGCAAAGTCAGTAGCTAGTCTGCATCCTAAATTCGGAAATTAGTCATTTTTCAACTCTTCACTATCCATCAACTCACTGATTTATTTAATTGTCTTACAGTCCTTACTAAAGGTTTTTTTTTTTTTTTCCTAGGAAGAGGTTTTTATTCCACAATTGGCTGTGGGAACAAAGAACAAATATATACCGACACGGCAATTATAAGTTTAACTTCTAAATTAATCTGTATTTTCAAATCTAGAGGAGGGAATGCCTCAAAGTAGGACACAGTCTCTGTAATCAGATAAGAGCAAAGGTACAGATGTTACCTATACATCCTGAACGGAATTCCAAATATTTCAAAAGAATTGATACTTAAGACCAGAGTCAAATCTTTTATTTAAGCAGAATAATTTATAAAATAAGTTTTGTTGCATAGCATAATCAAACTAGTAAAAATTTCCTAATCTTGAGGTGTTGAGGATATAAATTTGTGAAAATACTGACAATTTCTACAGATCATAGATGTCAGCCTGAAAAAAAAGGCACTGAATGATACAACAAGCCTATTTAAGTTTGTGTTATACAAAGCAAATAGATTTATTTAAAGATATCCATCTATACTAATTGCCACTGCATTAATTCTGCCATATTTTTAGGTATCATGTAGTTTAGGCCCTAAAATGGGTCTCAATTTGAAACTCTGAAAACACTAGAGACAGAAGAGCAATGAGAAACACTATTTCGGGGGTTCCTATGGATTTCTCCAGGCAGGAAGAATGCAATCCACAAGAATGCTTCAAGGGCAGTAACAGGCAGCTTAGAGCTGGTTATATGGACCCTGGTTATGAACAGCATAAGGAAAGAAAGGCCATTATTGCACCAGAATTACCATTATAAAAACACTATAAACAATTTCAAAGTTAGACTGGGTCAATGCCCAGAGGGTTTTATTATCATCAACACTAACAACTACCTTACAAAATATGCTTAATAATTCATTTGTCTGAAAATTGCAGAAGGGTTTATATTCCTATATAATTATAGAAACAATAATTTTTAAAAATGCGTAGCAATATTTATATACATAATCTGATTGTACTGTAAATACCTTGAAAATAAAAATGCTACAGCTTTTAGAAACGAGAGAAGAATCACAAGAAAAAAAATGAAAGACAGAATTCTAAACACGGGACCAGGAATCTTAATTAATTCAGCACAGCTTTGCAGTGTCAAATAAAGTCTATCATAGAAAACTACATGGGAGTGTAAAACTTCTGTTTCTGGACTTTGATCCAAGCTGTCATAAAAACTTGCCCTCATTTAATATCGCTTATTTCCAGTATATGCCAAATATTCTCAAGCTTTTGCTTTTGAGAATAATTTTTAATAAACAAAGCAATAAAGTCAATTATGTCATCCTTACAATTCTAAACAACCTAAAATATCACCCACAATCACAGAGCTGATTAGTAATTAATGAAAGATAACTTTATTCTGATATGCTGCCAAGAATAACAACAGCTGTTAAGCAGCATTAGCACCAAGAAAGCTTCAGTTGTAAAGGCATACGCATTAAAGCCCTCAATTAACACAGTAGCTGAGGCCTTTAGGACTACAAATTGTCTAGAATAGTGACCTGGGAGTTTTCCAGATGTGATTTATTAGTCTCAAATTAATTTTTATGCCAACAGACTATGTTATGAATTGTTAAACTGACACTTTGAAATTGACATAAACAGGTTTTGGTAACTAAAAAGCTCCAAGCTATAGCTTTTTTTGGTGTAGGGGAGTCTCTCTCTGTCACCCAGGCTGGAGCGCAGTGGCACAGTTTTGGCTGACTGCAACCTTCACCTCCTGGGTTCAAACAATTCTCCTGCCTCAGCCTTCCAAGTAGCTTGGACTGCAGGCACGTGCCACCAAGCCCGACTAACTTTGTATTTTTAGTAGAGACGGGGTTTCACCATGTTGGTCAGGCTGGTCTCGAACTCCTGACTTCGTGATCCATACGCCTCAGCCTCCCAAAGTGCTGGGATACAGGCCTGAGCCACTGCTTCTGGCCCAAGCTATAGTTTTAATGAGGTGATTAGCTCTGGGTTTGGAGACGAATGCAATGTAATGTAATATAACATAATATAATATAATGGCATAAACGCTTTGAAGGTCAACCCAAATTCACAGGTGTCTGAAACTTTGTGAATACGAGAACCTTGATGTTCAATAACTACAAATGAACGTCAATCATTCAGTCTGAGAAAAGGATAGAAAAGCATGCATGAATGTTGAATGACAATTAAATAATGCACAAATCGTTTTTATCAGCAAGCCTGATTACTGGTACAGATGGACAATCTGAGTGAATATAAATGTATTTTATATCTTAAAATGTGCCACGTTCATCTACAAAACTATTTTGTTTCATGGGTTTCCTGAATTACATACAG
Organism: Saimiri boliviensis; assembly: GCF_048565385.1. Classification (NCBI taxonomy): domain Eukaryota; kingdom Metazoa; phylum Chordata; class Mammalia; order Primates; family Cebidae; genus Saimiri; species Saimiri boliviensis. The sequence continues at coordinate 168,429,079 of NC_133451.1, read as the reverse complement.
TATTCATTTTATACTTACAAAGTGTAAAAATAGGGGCAAAGCAAAGTAATGGGAGCTTCTAGTTAAAAAGGAAAATTCTTAGCTGTAAAGTTAAAACATAGGCAATAAGTTTTTACCACAATAATGTGAACCACACTGGGCTTAGTGGCTTGACATTTTTATAATCAACAAATGTCCAACCTTTTATGCACATTTTAAGTCTCCTGCTAATGGTACCAAATGTAAAATCAAACTGGTAATATAGTTTCATGAAAGACCTCTGGCTACATACAAATTCTTAGGTTATATTCTTTACACTGACAACTCTCAGCACTTCATTATAACTCTTAAAATTGAGGGCCTACACTATTAAATATTTTGCACTTTTCCAACTTACACTCAACATAAACTCTTAAGAATATGTATACACACACATACATATCACAGAAAGTGTTCAGCCTATTGCCAACATCAACCATAATTTAAAAACCCTAACTTTTAAAGTTTTTTTTTTAAAGTCTCAGTTGATCAAATTTTACAGTGAGCATGGTAATTTTGAGAAATAGGATTTTGATCCTGTGCTGCTTGGGAGAAAAAGTAATAGGAAACGAAATGTAACCTAGCTCTTCCAATTTATTTTCCAGTAAAACGTTGCTACACTTTTAAAGCGTTGGTAGGCTCTGAAAGTGTAGTGTTCTTATCTATGACTAGTCAAAAACGACCAACAGCTAGTTTACGTCTTTAAAAGAAAAACAGGGAACAAAGAAAGGACATTTATGCTGATTTATTAGACAATAACTTTTTTCTTTAAACTGCTAATCTGCCTAAAGAACACATCCAGTACACACTTTTAAAAATCTGCCTGGTTTTCCAGTCCCCTCCCCATTCTATGAGCTTTAATTCATGGAGAGTAGAAGTCCGGGAGTGCGCAGAGTGAAAAGAAAGTGGGGACAGATGTTCTCAGTTGGGCAGGTGACCCCTGAACACTGTTGGTCCACAGCAACTGATCATTCTAGACCTCCATGGCCTTAGTGTCTCACACTAAACTCGAAGAAACATGCCCTTGAAAAAGAAACCACTTTCAGGGATCAAGATCTAGGATTTTGAAGGAAGAAGGTGAAAGCGGGGGAAGATGATTTTAAAAGAAAAGTTGGGTCATTAAAGAGAAAAGATTAGTCCCGGAGCCTTCCCCTCTATCCTGAAAGTGATTAAATTGACACCAACTCTGGATGTTCCTTGGGGGGGGGGGGGGATTAAAAAGGGCCTAATTTAAGACCCTCGTTAATACATCTGCAAGAGAGCAACAACAACCACAAAAGTTACGCAGTCCATCTTCAATGATACATCGTCCCGCTGGTGCCACTGGGGCGCCCCCACTCAGCCCCCAGGACCCGCCGCGCCCCCGGAGAAAGTGGGAAGGGGGATAGGGGGATGCTGAAAGAAGTACCTCGTTTTGTCTCCAAAGGGCAACATAGCAAACGTAGGAAGTTCGTTTGCGAACTTCGCCGATCCTGGACTCCAGGAGGCTCCTCGGGGGCGACAACGAGCCCAGGTGAGCTGAGGTGAGGTCGGCGACTGGGAGCCAGCTCCCTCACCGCCCGGGCCTCCGCGCCGCCGCCCGTCGCCTCCCGCTTGCCCCGCGCTGCGCCGCCCCCTGGCGGGGAGCGCTCCGCAGAGCCACGGCCGCGCGCCGGCGGGTGGGAGTCCGGCGTCGAACCCGGGCCGACTCCTCCACCATCACCTCCGGGCGTGCGTCACCCTCCCGGCCAAGACGGCCAGCATCCACTGCCCGACCGCCGCTGCCCGGAGCAGGCGGTAGCGGGGCGGGGGCTCCTTCTGCAAAGGGGTGCGTCTTGGACTCCCGGCACCCCGACTTCGCACCAACTCCTCGGGCCTCGGGGCACCCGTCCGCCAAGCACTCTCCGCTCCACTCGTCTTGTCCCTCTGCTCCCAGTCTCAATTCCTCCCCAACTCTCCCACGAGCGTTTCCCACGCGTGCCCCGACTGCCAGCTGCGCAGCTGCCTCCAAAAGGACAGGCTCCCTCCTCCCCGCCCTCCGCAAGGGCCGCCCCGGCGCTTGGCTCTCGACCAGAAAGAGCCGGCCTCTGGGGTCTCCGCTGCCCCTTGGGGTCCGCTCCCGGCGGCGCCTTCCCCGCGCCCTTTGTGTGCGCGCCGCAAACCGCCCGGCGGAGCTCTACTTCTGATCGCTCAGCCTTCGGCGGAGAAGCGAGTGAAAGGAGACGCGCGGGATAATCGGGGACTGGAAGGGGGGAAAAGACGACCCACTCACTTTGGGAAGGTTCCGTCATGTTGCCTTTGGGCTTCCCGTGGTCTCGTCCCTAACCCCGGCTTCCCCGCCCAGCCAGGGCCAGGGCGAGGGGGGACGGGGGAGGAGCGGAGCCACCGAGACCGACTTGGAAATGGTGCTTCCGGAGCTGCAGGGAAGGGGCTCAGAAACTGTTTGGGTTTTGCTGATTGGATTTAGGGGAACCAGGGAGCTAGAAAGGGGCCAGGGGAAGGCCCGTGAGTACGGAGATTTGAAAATAATCATGTTCCCGGGGAATACCAAGGCGGGGGCGGGGGTGAGGGTGGAAGGCCGGCAAGTACAGTTTTGTATTTGAACTTTGTGAGCAAGTTGTATCTTATCCGACGCTTGAGTTTTTCCACTGTGCTCGCTTAGAGTTGAGTTTCTACCTCGTAACAGGACCGAGGACCTGCTCCAAAAAGCAAAGGGCCTGGGAACGGGTGAAAGAAGGGCAAAATCCGATAGGGAAAGAAATCAGCCCCGGGTCACACTCCATGCCCCTGCCGGGTCTTCCGTGGGTCCTCCTCTTACCTGGTGGCTTTTCTAACAAAGTAAGAGAAGGTAAAGTCCCAGTGATCGTCCAGCCACGCTTCGACCGAGTCCTGATCCCTCTGCTGCTGCTTTTGGGGCTGCTGCTGCTGTCGCTGCCGCCCGAAGCTGGGGCCGGCCGGCTCCATGGTTGGCGCCGCGCGCCTCGGCGGCTCTCTGCTGCTGCTTTTCCACCCCAGCTGGGGTCCCTCCCTCGGAAGAACAGGACCCGGGCTCGAGACCCTCCCCCTTCGTCCTGCTCTAGTAGGGCCGGCTTTGGGTAAAGCGGCCGGAGCGCCAGGCCAGCCTCCTGCCCCGCCCCTCCTCGCGCGGTCCTCAGGGTGCCCAGGTGCGGCGGGCGGGGCCGGGCGCAGCTGCCGCGTCCCTCCCTAGGGTCCGGCAGTGTTCGGCTCTTGCAGGCTCTGGAGTCCCCTGGCTCCGAGGTGGTGGCGGCGGCGGCGCCCGGAGAGCTCTCCGGAAACCAAGTAGCTGCGGCTGGAAGGAGGCCACGCGGCCGCTGGGGTGCGCTGTGAGCCGAGCCGGCTTCTGGGGCGCGCGCTAGGTGACCGGGTGTGTTCTCAGACTGCCCGCGTAAGGAGGGAAGGTCGCGATGTGGGAAATTGTGCCCTAAAGTGAGACGTGGTGCGACCCTGGGCGCTTTTCCTGGGGCCTGAGAGTACAGTGACCGTCCTGCCTCGCTTTTCCCCAGCCCTATGCTTGGGTCAGGGAGGAGGAACCCGGGCCGACCTCCTTCGGAGCCCAGCCCTCGCAGGACTTCAAGCGCTCCAACCACTGACCACCGCGGGGTGGAGAGAGCTGGGGCGTGTGCCAGCAAGACAGATTTACAGGTGTAGGTGGGTAACTTACAACAAAGCCATGCCAGTGCTTAATGTTAATGGTAACAGCCATAATTATAAATTGAGTGCCTTTAACCATTGCCTCAAAGTTCCCTTTTACGTAATAGGAAAAACATTTTCTTGGAAAAGAAAAGGCAAACAAATAATTTCCAATGCTTTGTGCGTGAAGTTAGAAAACAAGGGCACCTCTGTACAATTAGGTTAATCCGAGAGCACTGGCACAACCCAGGTGCAGTCGAGAGCAACCAGTTAGCCCAATTTTCAATTAATGCATCATTTTAATTAAATTGGAATTAACACTCCCTTAAAAGTATCCCTTAAAAATGGTTCAGCCAATTCTGTCCAATCCCTATCTTGCTTCTTTAAAAAAGGAGTTGGTGTCATCTTTCGCTTTGTCTGCATCCCCATCTTCCTGTCACGCCTTTGCAGTTTTAATACGGCATTTTGGGTATATGACCTAAATTTTTGGGTAGAATTAAATCTGGAATTATGGGTTTCACAATTTGTGAATGACACCACTAGCAGTGATATACAAAAAAAAAAAATGACTTAGCTGATATACTTTTAACAAACTCACTTCAAAATACTCTTGGCAAGAATGTAAGGCATTATTCACTACACAGTAACACATCATTAAATTGATAATCTGAGAACTTTTAAAAGTATCTTTTAGTCCCCAATTCAATGGTTTATCTTCCCTTCATTGAATGATTGACCTTTTGAAACGTCGGTTTTTCTGAAACTTTACTGCCGTACGCAGGTAATCACAACCAAAGAAAAGCAAGCAAAGCAGTAGAGTGCGAACCAACGTGTGATAAATTATATCGGATTTAAAAATCAGAATTCTCTCCTAATGTGTTACTATGATAGTGATTATACTGCTCATGGAATACAGTCATGCGTCACTGAACAGCAGGATACATTCTGAGAAATGCATCCTTAGGCAATTTCATCCTCCTTTGAACATCACAGTGTCCTAACACAAAATAGACCGCTCAGCCTACCACACACCTAGGCTATGTGGTAAACGTATTGCTCCTAGGCCACAAACCTATACAGCATATAACTGTACTGAATATTGTAGGCAGTTGTAATGCAATGATATTTGTGTGTCTAAACATATCTAAACCTAGAAAAGGTACAATAGGCCGGGCGCGGTGGCTCACGCCTGTAATCCCAGCACTTTGAGAGGCCGAAGCGGTTGGATCACGAGATCAAGAGATCGAGACCATCCTGGTCAACATGGTGAAACCCCGTCTCTACTAAAAATACAAAAAAATTAGCTGGACATGGTGGCGCGCGCCTATAGTCCCAGCTACTCCGGAGGCTGAGGCAGGAGAATTGCTTGAACCCGGGAGGCAGAGGTTGCAGTGAGCCGAGGTGGCGCCACTGCACTCCAGCCTGGCACCTGGTGACGGAGTGAGACTCTGTCTCAAAAACAAAAACAAAAAAAAAAAAAAAAAAGAAAAAAAAAGGTACAATAAAAATATTGTCTTATGGGAATCATATATGTGGTCTGTCCTCTGAAAAGTGGCACATTACTGTGGAGAGTTTCTCCTCAGTCCTGTTTTTCTTGTGGAAATCCATCCATTCCTCCTAACAGGAGGTCAATTGTAACTTAAAACTGCTTATCTACTAAAGATGCAGTGGATTTGGTCTTGAATTATTTGCTTTTGTTGAATACTTGATTAAATAAACATGTATAATCATTTCAGTGTTTTTGTTCCCTCCAGAATTCATGTTGAAACTTCATCCCCAATTCAACGATATTAAGAGGAGGTGCTTTTAAGTGGTGATTAGACAATTAGGGCTCTGCTTTTGCAAATGCATTAGTGCCTTTTTTTAAAAAAGACTCAAAGGAGCCAGTTGGCCCCTTCTATTCTTTCCACCACGTGAAGACACAGCACTGACCCCTGCAGAGGATGCAGCAACAAGGTGCCATTTTAGAAGCAAAGAGCAGCCCTCACCAGACACCAACTCTACTGGCACTTTAGTCTTGGAGTTTCCAGCCTCCTGAACTGAGAAATTAATTTCTATTGTTTATAAATTACCCAGTCTGTGGTATTTTATTATAGCAACGAAAATGAACTAAGACAATGGGTAATATCAAAATGTTCATTTTTCTCTTCTAACCTGAAAGGGTTAAATTATCAGAAACCAGAACAGTTTCTGAAAAATTGCTGCAAGAAAAACAATCCATAGGCTGGGAACAGTGGCTCATACCCGTAATCTCAGAACTTGGGGGAGGGGGAGGTAGGAGGATCACTTTTGCTCCAGAGTTTGAACCAGCCTGGGCCACATTGCATGACCCTGTCTCTACAAAATTTTTTTAGAAATTAGCCAGGCATGAGGAAACACACCTGTAATTCTGGTTACCTGAGAGGCTGAGGCAAGACGATTGAGCCCAGGAGGTCAAGGCTGCAGTGAGTCATTATCATGTCTTGCACTTCAGTTTCTGTGACAGTGTGAGATTCCTGGCTCAATAACAAAAAAGAAAAGAAAAGAAAAACCGACATAGATTCTCTCAACAATGAATCTCAATTCTGTGTGGTACAGATGGTAGGTTGGGGACTACTGTGAAGCCCCACCTTAGGAACATCACAAGGGATTGGGGAGCAGAAGTGTCTCAAATAGTTCTAGTCTCTGGGAAACTCAGACAAAATGTGTACTATACCTCCTGTAAATTTAAGTAGTTAAGGGTAAGCATATTTTGAACTGCCATTACCTGGGTCTCTTGTTTTTCAATTCCATTTTATTCTTTATCCCAATTGGCTCAATTATTTTGTTTTAACTTGGTATGGATTGTTCTAAACGCCTCGAATCTTGTTATGGAATAAGTTAAGAATAAGTAAATAATAAACCCTCCCAAGAAATAACTTGAAAAATGCTGTTAATGCTATTTATAACAAACAAATGAGCAATGATGTATGTATGTAAGATATATATGTGTATGTATATATATATATTTTATTTTTATAAATTACCCAGTCTGTGGTATTTTATTATTGCAACACAAATGGACTAAGACATACATATAGCATATATCAATGATATATATATGTATATTTTATTGCTCATGAGCAACAACTTAACCTGAAGACTTCCAATGTATTCCCATTGTACTAGAATAAAACTCAAACTCTCTAATGTGGCTTATAGGGTTCAACATTATTTGGCCGTTACCTACCTGTACTGCTGAAGGTTTTGGTCATACAAATAGAAAAAGCAAACATAACCAAAAAACAAATGCAACAAAGCAAAAACACAAAAAAGAAATATAAATCATAAAAATTGGAAAGGAAAAAGTTCTCCATTTGCAGACGTGATTATTTATGAAGAATATCCAAAGGAGTGTACAAAACAACTAAAAGAATTAAGAGATGATTTAACAAGGTTGCAGCATAAATGGTCAATATATAACATCAATTATATTTATGTATACTAGTCTTATGGGCTGATTTGTTTCCCAGATTCACATGTTGAAGTTCTAACCCCAAGTACCACAGAATGTGATTGTATTTGGAGACAGAGCCTTTAAAGAGGCAATCAAGGTTAGATGAGGTCATGTGAGTGGTTCCTAATCCAATCTGACTAGTGCCCCTATAAGAAGAGGGAATTTGCACAGACAAAAAAAGTGACACCAGTGATGCTCTCCCACAAAGAGCCAATGATGTGGAGAGAAGACAGCAAGAGAATAGTCACTGGCAAATCAAGAAGAGACACCTCAAAGGAATCCAACCTGCTGTCACTTGATCTTGGACTTCTAGTCTTGAGCACAGTGGCAAGATAAATTTCTGTTATTTAAGCCATCCAATGTGTGGTACTTTGTTAAGGCAACACTAACAAACTAATACAACTAGCAATGAACAATTAGAAAACAGTATCATTTGCAATAGTGAAAAACAAAAAACATTAAATACATAGAAATAAATCTGGTAAAATATACTTAAGAAATATACACTAAAATTTATTAAACATTACTGGGAGAAATGGAAAAATAAATTTACAGATATATTATGTTCATTGATTGTTGGACTCAATATTATTATGATGTTTATTCTCTCCAAATTGAACAAAGCAATCCCAATCATATTTCAGTAGACATTTTCATGGAAAGTGAAAATCAAATAATAATTTTTCTATGGAAATGCAAGAGATACAGAATAGCAAAACAGTCCTGAAAAACAAAAAACTGGAGAACTTATGCTACCTAGCTTTAAGATTTACTATAAAGCTATAAAAATCAAGGTGGTATGCCTTTGCATAAGGTTAGTCAAATAGAACCATAGGATAGAATAAAGAGTTTAGAAATATCATTTATACAATTGGTTGATTTTTCAACAGAGGTATCAGTTATTCATTTAAATAAAAGTAAGGTTTTGTTCAATAAATAATGCTTTAACAAATGGATTTTTATATGAAAAAATAGTATCCTCAACCACTGTTTTTATTATATACAAACATTAATTAGGAATGAAACATAGATCTAAAAATTAAATGTGGTTTCTAGAAGATGACATAGGAGAATATCTTCACAACTTGAGAGCCGCAGGGATTTCTTAGTAGAACAATATCTAGATTTTACTAAAATCTTTTACTCTTTGAAAGACACTACAACACAAAGAAAAATCCGCAGACTAGAAGAAAATATTTGCAAAACATATATCTAACAGAGATTGGTGTCCAGAATACATAAAGAACTCCACAGCTTAATAATAAAAAGATATGTCTCAATTGAGGAAAAACTGGCAAAAGACTTAAGCAGACACTTTATAAAGCAAGATGTGAAAGTTCACAAAGCACATGTAAAAATACTCAACACCTAAGTCTTCAGGGAAATGCAAACTAAACCTAAACCACAGTGTGATCTGCTTTCACCCTCCAGAATGGTCAAAATTAAAAAGACTGATAATACCAAATGGTGTTTGGTATTTGATATGTAGCAGGCAGAACTCTCATACATTGCTGATAGGAAGTTAAAATAGTATAACCACTTTTGAAAAAGGTTTCACCTTTTCTTATAAAGTTAAGCATAAGCTCTCTCCCCCGTTAATTCCATTTCTAGATATTTGCACAAAAACTTATATCCGAAGATAATTATATAAAAATGTTAGAACTGGCTTTACCTTTAACAACCAAGAGTTCCAAAACTCCAATTGTCTCAACAGGAGAATGGATACATTTTAATATAGTGATTACATGGAATATGATTCAGCAATAGAAAGGAATAAACTATTAATATTTTTAAGAATGTGGATAAATATTATAAACATTATATACACAAAATAATATATATATGATTGATTCCATTTACGTGAAGTGCTAGAAGAGAGAAAGCTAATCTACAATGAAAATAATTAGAAAAATGGTTTTCTCTGGCAGGAAGGTTGATTGAGAAGAGGCATGAGGGAACATTACTGGTTGACAGTAATGTTCTGTGTCTTAAAAAATGGTGTAGGTTGAGTATGTGCATTTTTTCAAAAGTTATCAAATTGTACATAAATGAAATTACTATGTAATTTTTACCCAAAATATCTATTAAAATACTGAAAACTAGTTAGTAGGATTGCTTTTTGTATGGGGTATGAGTTAAAAGTTCCAAAACTACCTTCTTTATATTCTAGGCTTGAGAAAAGTGAGCAAATATAAGAGAATCAAGTTTCTCATTGTTGGAGAAGAGAATAACATATATCAAATGGGGAAAGACTAAAAGTTATATTGTGGTGTTGAAATTAGAGTTTAAAATTTTTAATTTTAATTAAAGTTTTAATACATGCATCAAATAGGGAAAATCCACATGACAAGGAAATACAGGCAGTTTGTAGGAGCTGTGGATGGCCTCCAGCTGATAGCCTACAAGGAGTTCCAGACAGAACAAAAGTGAATTCGTCAGTCTTAGAATCACAAGGAATTGAATTCTGCCAACAATCTGAGTGACTCAGAAGTGGATATCTCTCCAGTCAAGCCTCAGATGAGACCACAGTCCCAGACAGTACCTTCATCACAGCCTTGTGAGAAGCTAAGCAGAAGACATCTTAATAATTGATGTCTTAATAATATTGAGTTCTACAATCCATGAACATAGTATATCTGTTTATTCGTGATTTTTTAAATTACTGTTTATACAGTAGGTGTCTTGCAAATATTCTCTCAAATTTACCTTTGTATATATTTGGTCTATCATCAGGAAGTATTAGAAGCAATAACATTCCAGTAGCAGTAAGTACATTCCAGTAGCAGTAAGTTCACTTACCCAAATTTGGTTTCTAAATACCAGTCTCCACCAAAAGAAACCAGGAGTGTTTGTAGAAGAGATTCCAGGTCTGGGGGCAGAGAAGGTATGAGATGTGCCTAGAAAATCGTGTTTTGTCAGAAAATAAGAAAGCCTTAAAGAATGATGGGAACATATCAGAAAGAGAGATGATGTGTCTTGAAAACCACTCCCAGTGGACAAATCTGCAACAATCTCAGCATCAAAATGTATAACAGTAACAAGTTATAAACTATTGACTAAAATAAAAAACTATGATTCTATACTGATATAAACAAATAGCTAAGTAAATAAATAAAAGAGAGTGAAATGCTCCTTAGAGTAAAATGCCCACTAATACATATAAAAGGAATCATGTACCTTAGAAAATCATTAAGGGATGCTAAAAATAATACATGAGAGTTTGACGATGAATGGGTTATTTACATAGTCTTAAAGTTCACAAGTTACTCATCTCCTCACAAGTTACTTATTAGTTACCATGGGAAAGTAGTAGCTTTATGATGAGGAAACCTTGTGGATACTACCCTAAATCTACTTGGGTAATAGATTTAATATCACTTATACTGGGACGAACCAAAACTATATACCTTTCAGTAGAATGTACTGAGAAGGACACAACATCATTTCTGTTTCTCTGTTATTTCTGCCCAAAATGTAAAATCTGAATCTACTCAAAGGAAACATTCAGACTGAGGGACTTCCTATAAAATAACTGGCCTGTATCCTTCAAAAATTTTAAGAACAAGAAGCAAAAGAGAGACTGAGAAACTGTGTATTAGTTATTTATTGCTGTGTAACATTACCACAATCTTAGTGGTGTAAAGCAGTATACATTCGTTATCTATCAGTTCTGTGAATCATGAGTCCAGGCTTAACTTAGGTGGGGTTTCACAATCAAGGTGTCAGGTAGAGCTTCAGTCTCAACTCAGGCTCAGCAGAAGGAAGTATCCACTTCCGAGCTCATTCAGACTGCTGGCAGAATTCAGTTCCTTGCTATTGTAGAAGCAAGGGATTCTCTTGATTGCTGGATGCTGTCTGGAGATCTTCATAGGATGTTGATGAGAGGCTGTTCTCAGCTTCTGGAAACCACCTGTAGTTTCATGCCACATGGAATTCCTCAGCATGGCAGTTAGCTTCCTCAAAGCCAGCAAGGCAGAGACTTCAGCAAGATTGGCACTACTTCATAAGTCATGGACAAGTTCTGAGAAATGGATTGTTAGGCAATTTTATAATTGTGCAAACATCACTGACTATACTTACACAAACCTAGACTATATAATACAACCCAGCAGTCCCCAAACATTTTGGCATCAGGGACTGGTTTTGTGGAAGACAATTTTTCCACAGACTGGGTTTGGGAGATGGTTTCAGTATGATTCAAGCACATTGCATTTATTGTGCACTTTATTTCTATTATTATTACATTGTAATATATAATAAAAGAATTATACAACTCACCATGATGTAGAATCAGTGGGACTCCTGAGCTTGTTTTGCAGCTAGATGGTCCCATGTAGAGGTGATGGGAGACAGTGACAGATCATAAGGTATTAGATTTTCATAAAGAGCACACAACCTAGATCCCTTGCATGCACAGTTCACATAGGGTTTGCATTCCTATGAGAATCTAATGCCATCACTGATCTGACAGGAGGTGGAGCTCAGGTGGTAATGTGAGCAATGAGGAGTGGCTACAAATACAGATGAAGCTTTGCTTGCTCACCTGCCACTTACCTCCTGTTGTGCAGCCCAGTTCCTAACAGGCAACAGATAAGTACTGGGCGAGATGGAGACCCCAATATAGCCTGTTGCTTCCAGGCTACAAACCTGTACAGCATGCTACTGTACTGTATACTATAGGCAATTTTAACACAATGGTAACTATTTGTGTAGCTAAACATAGAAAAACTACAGTAAAAGTATGGTATCATAATCTTGTGGGACCACTGTAGTATATGCAGTCTGTAATAGACCTACATGTTGTTATATAGCACATGACTATGATCTATTTAACATATACACACAATTATGTACAGATAATCACATATACCTCACCACCTTTGCCATATTCTATATTTTGGAAACAAGCCAAGGTCTTGCCTGCACACAAGCAGAAGGGATCACACCAGGGTAGGAATCACTGAAGCCATCTCAAGAGTCTGTCTAGAACAGAATATCACTGTGTAATAAGGCACAGGGCCTAGGATATGGCATATGTTGGTAGATATTTGTTGTGTCAGTTTGAAAAGACACGTGGATGTCTATTCTCTTAGAGTACCTTGACAGTACTTCTGAGTATTGTATATAAATGCGTCACGACTTAATCTTTGAGGAAGGGTTGTTTCTTTTAGTGGTCTTGGTGAGTCTTATCACACTTAATAAGATAACCCTTTACACTTAATAGCTCTAGACTCATAAAGAACAGTTTTCTGTTGATAGTGCTGGAGCTCATATTTCAAGTTGTTGCACAGCAAGGATCAGACTAATATTTTTAAATGCAGCTGTATAGGTTTGTTTTTACACTGCTACAGAGAGCTGTCTGAGATTGAGTAATTTACTAAGAAAAGAGGTTTAACTGGCTCATGGTTCTGCAGGCTTTACAGGAAGCATGGCTGGGGAGGCCTTGGGAAACTTAAAATCATGGCAAAGTGAGCAGAGTAAGCCAGTATATCCTACATGATTGGAGCAGGAAGATGGAGAAGGGGGAAGTGCTACACACTTTTAAACAACAAGATCTTAAGAGAACTCACTCGCTATCATAAGAACAGCAAGGGGGAAGGCCCCCACATCTAATCATTTTCCACCAAGTCCTTCCTCCAACACTGGGGATTACAATTTGACATGAGATTTGGGCAGAAACACAAATTCAAACCATATTAGTAGCCTAATATTTTAAATGTGTGAATTTAAATAAAATTCTGATTTTCAATTTTAGGAACAACTTATGAATAATAACACTTCGTTATAGTGCAACAGTTTTGGTGAGTACACACCATCCCTGTTCCCAAATCAAAAATGGGCTTTTCTACGCAAGTCTCTTGCTGCATCCAAGAATTCAGTTTGATATTCAAGGGTGCCTATCCATCTGGAAAAGGCATCACACAGAAGATGGTAAGCAGCTGCTCTCCATATCAACAAAGGTCACACATAGAGGAAATGAACTTGCATTAAGACAGGAGGGATTTTAGACAGATACTAGAAACACTTTCCTGACAAAGATATTGTAGAGATGGATCCACGATGAAAAACAACTGGAATTTCCCCCGGGAGACACTGACAAATGAGGTGGACAACCATATGCTGATAATACTTTGAGGTCCTGTCTAAGAAGCAGTTCAACCTAAAAAGCTCTTGAAGTCCCTTGCTGCCCTTTCACCTGCATAGGGAGTATATGTTACACAGAGGAATTATGTTGTTTCATTGATAAATAATATTAGCCACCCACAGAAACACAAAGTAATATGTAACACTTGTAACCAACACCAATATATATTCCTCCCATACATTTTTCTATTAAAGATAGATTTCATTGTCTAGAGAGAATATCTTACACTAGTCAGAATGACTAAAAATAAATTAATTAGTTTAGAAAGAAATAGCATGGAGCGAAATATTTTAAAGTCAACTATATTGAGGTGTGACACACTGAACTAAAAACCAGTTTAAAAGTAGGTCATTTAAGATAGACTCTTTAAAAATTGAACGAACAAAGATGTATGTTTTCAAAAGAAAATACAGAGAAACAGGTGTACTGATTTTGAATTTCTAGTTTAGAGAAGGACTTCTTTTCCTTTAGGTAGGTTGAAGTTTTTAGTTGGTGTTCAGAGTCTCCTTTTAAAATCTCAAATGGCTTTATAGACATGATTGTAGAGCCCACCTCCTCCCAAATATGTAAGGAAATCTAAAAATCAGTCTCATTACTTTATAACCACTTATTATTTTTTGAGAAATTAAAAAAATTATTTCCCACCAAACCAGAAGTAGGGTGACTTTTGGCTGTTTAAAATATTCTAAGAAACAAATTAATTCTCAGCATAAAATAAACAAACAAAAATATTGTCACTGCTGAGAAGATGCAAAAAAACTAATGCACATTCTGAAAAATTCCAAAGAGGAATTTCCCAAAACGTTTTTGGCAATGGCAATGCAACTTTAAAAAATATATGGCCTTCTAAGGTAATTTTTACAAATAAAAAAGATACTTGCATTGATAAATTTGAGATTTTTTTAAAACATTATTGAAAGTTTTTCAGATTTATTGGGATATTTTAGCCATAATATGATTATACTGTTTTTTAATTATATTTTTAAAATATATAATTTTTAAAAAACCAATGAATTCTTCTTTAGTCAGAGTCCACACAAATGCAGGTACCTTCATAAGTACAATGTTCTGGAGACATAAAAGTTGAATCAACAGAGAAAAAGTATTGCCCACCATCTTCATACAATGACAGGTGTTACTCAAGCTACATGTTTACACTGTCTGATTCCATCAACAACAGCCAACAGAGATGAATGGAAGCAAAGAGGAGAAAGAAAACATCCAGGTTGTTGAAACCATGACACCTGCTTCTCTCTACTGTCGCTTTCAGAACCATCCCATGATCTTGTAGTTGATATACGGTGCTTAAAAATAAATCAATGACATACAACCATGGCTGGAGATGTTCAGGAGAACTTGGCTTTCACCTTGGACAGCAGCATCTCATTCCCACGGCCCTCCTCCTTGAACTCTTTCACAGTCTTAAAGTATAATCTCTGCTTTTCTAACAGCTCCAAGTACTGGTCATTCAACTGTCTCTTCTCATGTTGTTCTCTTGCTTTTTCTTTTCTATCTTCATTCTACTTTGCTTAATTCTTTCTACGATCTGTTCCATCTGACGTAAAAACTGGTCCCAGTCAGGAGGGGAGGCCATGGCTTGTGAGAAGTTTTAATTATCATGCCAGAGAAAAACAAAAGTTTCATATTACAGCTACAATTATATTAAACTTTAATTATCATGCCAGAGAAAAAAGAAAGAACCTCATGACTAGAAGTAATATTTGTCTTGTAGGAATAGCCTTTGTATAAACTTTAAATTAGTTGTTTTTTAAAAAAATCAACATTTTACAATTCAACAAAATTAATTAAAATATCAGGAAAGACCCTCAAATTCAGTACATTAAAACATGTGCAAAAATTTTCAGTCAACTTTGATACATGCTTTGTTGAAAATACTACACTTTAAAAATAAACGAAAGGCTATGTGGAGTTATGAAATAAGCCAAAAGTTTATTCTTTATAGATACAATCATAGCGACTCAATTTTCTCATGCCTTTCTTATAAGAAACTTAACAACATATTAAAAGGGAATAACTTGCAGCCATTCCAATCTGGAAATAAAATTTTCAGCTATACTTACAGAATATGTTGTCTTTAAATGACGATAATTCCAAGAAGAGTAGTTAATAAATCCACAGAAAGAAGGAACTACATCCACAAAACAGGCTCTAATTCCTTCAAGTTCATTTGTTTTCATTGTTCTCTGGCTTTGAAATCAATGAAATGGTGGAAAAATTAGAAATGTTACACAAACTATTCTAGAATGACAATAAAGCCTGCATAATCACTTTCATAGTATGGCTAAAAGTTCCCAATAAATCTGAAAAATATTTCAATAACATTTTAAAATCTCAAATTTATCAATGCAATTATCATTTTTATTTGTAAAAATTACATTAGAAGGCCATATATTTTGAAAAGTTGCATTGCCATTGCTGAAAACATTTTGGGAAATTCTTCTTTGGAATGCTTTCAGAATGTACATTAGTGTTTTTTTGCATCTCTTCAGCAGTGACAATATTTTTGTTTATTTTATGCAGAGAATTAATTTGTTTCTTTGAGTATTTCAAACAGCCAAAAGTCATCCCACCTCTGGTTTAATGGGAAATATTTTTTTTTTATTTTTCATAAAATAAGAAGTGGTTATAAAGCAATGGGACTGATTTTTAGGTTGGAAGTTTATATCGCCCTTCTATTTGCTACTGTGCAACCAGGGCAATTTACTCAAGTGTTCAATGCTTCAGTTTGCTTTTCTGTAACAGGAATAACAATAGCCCACATAGGCTTGTCATGACTATGAAGTGATACAATAAATGCACAGTAGTAACTGGAGTTCCCAGAACATAGCTAGAGCTCAATATTGTTAGCCAGAGAATAACTGTATGTAAGGAGCCCTCTCCTTTTAATAAACTTCTTTTTTCCATCTGTTCAAATCCAGCACATCATTCAAAAGTCACCTTGAATCCATCCTCTGAAGTCAGCTTTCCACTTCTGGTGTGACCAATTTACTTTGTAACTCTCTTTTTTCAGTCAAAGAGAGAATCCTTAAGATTGACCTACATCATAACTTTTAAAACCATCTCTTTGTCTCCATCCCACTTCCAATACTCGTCTATAATCCATTAAACCTTGTGTTCTCTATGTTGCAGAAAGAGTAATTTTTCTAAAGTATAAGCCTAGGCTGGGTATGGTGGCGCATACCTAACCTCAGCACTGTGGGAGGCTAGTGTGGGAGGATGGCTTGAGGCCAGGAGTTTGGAAGACATGGTGAGACCCTGTCTCTACAAAATAATAATAAATAAATAAATAATTTTTAAAAAATTAGCCATGTATGGTGGTGGGTGCCTGTAGTCCTAGCTACTGGAGAGGCTGAGGTGGGAAGATCCCTTAAGCCAGGGGCTGTTGGCTGCTGTGAGCTATGATCATGCCACAGCACTCCAGCCTGGATCACAGAGTGAGACCCTGTCTCAGAAAAAGACAACAACAACAACAACAACAACAAAAAAACAAGCCTGATGGAGTCACTTCCCTCCTAAACACTTCAGTGGTTCCCCATTGTCCTCTGAATGTAGAACAAGCTTCCCAGTAGGACCCACAAATATGTTCACAGTCTGATCCTGGCTTGCCTGTCAGAGAAGCATCAGTACCACATTTCTTGAAATGTATCATTCTCTCTTTTCCGAGATTATTAATCGAGTGGATAAATAAACACAAAAATGTTTCCACCATCTTACTTGTGGTTCTTGGGACTCATGAACAACTTTTACTGTTTTTTAAAGATGTTTAAATTTGATTCTCCTACTTTCTCTCTGCCTTGGAAGAAAACCTGTTTTGTCCTCCAAAGAGTTGCACAGCTCATCTTTTGCTTAGTTTGGGCCTCTGCTCACAAGTCATCTCAGAAAGATGGCAGATTACATAGGTAAACAAGACACACAGTCACTGCATTGCCAAACACAGCTTTATTTTTCTTCATAGCACTTATGAATTCTGTACATTATATTGTTAAATAAAATTTATGGGAGGCCATTGTTTTAGGCTGAGCTCCTGCAACTAGGCCTCAACAGACAAAACCAAAATCAAGGTCACTCGTTCTAAGTGCCACATAATTAAACTGAAACTTTTTTTTAAAAAAAGAGAAAATTCCCAAGCAGGTTAGTTTTCCAAAAAAAAAAAAAATCTCAGGAGATTCACAGCAATCAGTCAGATTGGGCCCAGTTTACCCAAGCTGAGATGATAGGAAATTTCCTTCTCTTTTAACCCCACAAGAGAGGTAAAATCATAATGCCTTTTGTTTCTTGCTTTGGCTTTCTTCAGCCTTTTCCTGCCTGTAAAACCCACCTCTTCTGCTTAACTCATTGGAGCACCTTTCTAAATTCTTTCATCATGGGATGCTGCCCAAGTCATGCATTGCCCATAAAAGCCAATTCAATCTTTAAACCAAATTTGTAGACATTTTGCTTTTTAACAATATTCTACATATGTTTTATTTATTTGTTTATTACTACTTGTAAGCTATACAAGGTGGAATTTGTTTTTTTTTTTAACCAGTGGGTCTCCAGCTTCTGTGATACACCTGGCATATAGCAGATGCTTGGTGTTAACTAAAGTACTGAATACAGTAAATGCAAGATTACAAAGTACTTGAGGACAGTAAATTATATATGTTTCACATCTTCTTACCTAAATGTTATAGAATATAATTGATAAATATATCACACATATATTAATTGAAATCATCTAAAGTCTGTGTCTGCCTGCTGTATCTTTTTAGAGGGGTTAATTTTATGGGTGAGTAACAAAATGCCTCTTGAGGCAGACATTAATTGTGAACACCCTTAGTGGCAGGGAAGTTAAAATTAGGTGAAATTTTCCAACACATGGGAAAAGGAGGCAGAAAATTGCTTTCAATAGATCTTTGGGCACACGGTGTTTGATGTTGCTAGACTCCTGGGGTATAAGAGCTCTGGATTCCAAGCCTCATCACTAGCATGCACAGACTGACATGTTGGAAAATCTAAATCTCTTTAGATTTTTCCTGAAGTCAGGAAATTGAGGTACCACAAATGGTGGATGTGTTCTGGGAATGAAATTCTAACCCAAAGGAAAGCTCGAATAAACACTGATTAGGATTTCAAGAGTCAAAGTCCTTATAATGGGAATACAAATGTAGATAATTTCAGGTTTATATGGTTTTCTCTTGGCTGTAATTCCTGTGTTATCAATAATACACTGCTTCGTAATCGGCATAGGGCTGGAAAGCCCTAAAACAAGCATTTGGGGATTAGGAGTCATTGGATACTCTCTTTCCCAGAACAGGGGGCCCAGTCCTGGGGCCCCTGACCAGTACTGATCCATGGCTCATTAGGAATTGGGCCACACAGCTGGAGGTGAGTAGCAGGCAAGTGAGCATTACCACTTTAGCTCCTCCTCCTCTCAGATCAGTGGTGGCATTAGATTGTCATAAGAGTGGGAACCTTATTGTGAACTGTGCATGTGTGGGATCTAGATTGCCCACTCCTTATGATGATCTGAGGTGGAACAGTTTCACCCCAAAACCATTCCCTACCACCCCATAGTCCGTGGAAAAATTGTCTCCCATGAAAACTGTACCTGGTGCCAAAACATTGGGGACCACTGCCCCAGAAGGCTGGACTGCAAGGACTATGTCAACAAGCTCCTTTACCCTCTGACTATTGGCTCTGAGCACCAGCAAGAGATGACAAGGCAGGAGGACAATGGGCTCAGAGTTTTACTAGACTGATGCAGTAGACTAAACATGGTGACTAATTCTCTGCTGTTTCTCCCTTTGAGAGGCAGGATCTAATCCCTCCCTCCTTTTTAACCTTGACTGGTCTAAGTGACTTTTGCTTGAACAATTGAATGTGGTAAAAGTAACGTTTTGGAACTTTTGAGGCTAGTTCATCACAAGAAGTCTTGGAGCTCCCATTTGGCCTGGTTTCCTGGACCACCCACTCTTGGAGCTCTGAGCTGTTACATAAGAAGTCTGACAATCCTGCTGGAGGGAACCACAGCAAGCTGGCCTTAGGCAGAAACTGCATGGAAAGACAGCAGTGCTGGCCATAGTAAAATATTCAGCCTTCTCTGGAAGACATGTGAATGAGAATGCCATGTTGCAAGACATCCTAACCTTAGCAGATGTGCCATGGAGAAGAACCAAAGAACTCAGCCAACAGCAGAACTGAAGCCCAAGATATATGGTCCCATTGAGCTTTTTCAGCTCTCTCCAGCTGTTCAGACCAGCCCACAAAGGCTCCCAGCATTGTGAAGCAGACAATCCATCCCCACTGTGTCCTGCCAGAATTCCTGGCCCACACAATTGTGAGCATAATACATGATTACTGTTTTATACTAGTAAGTTTGGGCATCGTTTTTGTGCAGCAATAAATAACCAAACACTTGGCAACTTCCCAGCTGGGCCATCCATGGTTGGCTGAGTTCCTCCGCCAAACTGCCTTTAAGATCGTTCTCTCCATGTATCTTTTCCTGCCATCTGGCCTGTGGAAGGTAATGGCTCCCTGCCATTGCTGGCTGTGCTACTCTTTGGTATTGGCTTTCTTAAATTGTGGCCACCTTTTACAAATAGTCCCCTAATTAAACTCCCCTGAATTACCCAGTTTGAGAGTGCCATAGGTTCCCTGCTGTGATCCTGGCTGATATTCCAGATCTCATGTACAATTCTCAAGACATACCTGTGTTAGAGAGCAGAGAATAAAGCTCTAGTCTATGTAAAAAAGTTTGAATTATACTTCAGAAAGCCACAGGAAAAGTCAACCTAGCAAAACTCTATGTTTACATATGTATATCAAGTGCTTATATCAGGCAACTGTGTTATCCTGAATAAAAAGCCTTAGACTACTTGAGAGTAGACTAGGTTCTTAAAGTCATCCATAGGTTTTTCTGGATTCAGTGAGTCGAACCTATTCTTCTGCTTTGCTTGTGAAGATAATGGCCATTTTCTAGCACACTGCATGTAGCCTGCGTTGTTTTATTTAACAGTTGTGTCACACTTTGTATATTCCAGGCACTCTTCTAAGAACTTTACAAGTAATAACTCATTTAATCCTCCGCTAATCCTATCACATATGTGTGATTATTACCATTTTACAGGTGAGGAAGCTAGGGCATATATAGATGACATAATTAGCCAACGTCTCTCTGCTAGCAAGTAGTAGAGCTAGTACTCAAAGCCATGCAGTTCAGCTGCAGACTCTGAGCACTGGATCACTGTTTTATACCCTGAAGACTTGCTCAGAAAGACTTAGAAAACAAAAGAAATGAGTCACCCTGGTCTGAGATGAGATTCGGCTCATTGAATGCTGGGTGTCTCCTATTCTCAACAGACCTCAGAAATGATGGAGAGAGAAAGAGGTTGAGAGGTCCTCAGATGATGGACACCAGAGAGGACAAGTATAGTAGTTTCTGTTGCTGTGTAACAAATTATCCCAAAATTTAGTTGCTTAAAACAAGTTTTTCTATCTCAGGGTTTCTGTAGATCAGGAATTTAGATAGGGTACCATAACACAGAGTCTCTAACTCACTGCATGTGGGGTCTCAGGTAGAAGACTTGAAAACTCAGAGTTGGAATTATTTGCAGGCTCATTCACTCTCCTGTGGGCCTGGCTGGGTCTGCAGCCTAGAATATCCTTCACAGTCCTTTACTCTCTATCAGGGTATAGAGGTACTTGGAGAAATGCTACCCACAAAATGAAACGCAGTCTTATATGCAGGAGTTACTATTTTAGAGAACCTATCTTGGGTTCAGTCAAGATTTCTGAAGAAAATAGAAGGTAAACTAAAACGAGATGAAAAGATTATTTATAAAAGTATGAGGAAGGGGTTAAATAAACAAAAAATAAGAGATTATTTGGAACCCCAAGAATAGTAACAGCAGAGAGCCATTATCTCTCCTAGAACTGAAGAAGCAAGGGAAAAGAGAAGTTACCAGAACTCCAAGGGTAGCTGTTTGTAGAGTGTCTGACAAGAGCTGTGACCTTTAGGAAGGAATGCAGATAACCAGGGATGACCAGGGGAGTAGGAGGAGGGTGGGTTAACACCTCTATCTTGCTGTCCTCTTGCCCTCTCATCTTCTGCTTTTCTAACCCAACTAGATGTCATAAGGCCAGAACAATTCATACAGGTCAGCCTTCCGGAATCACAGGGTAGTGTGGATACGGGTCTAGGCAGGGGAAGATGTCCAACACACCAACATATTCCTGGGAATGCAGCTGGGAGTGAACAAGGAATATATTTTTGGAATGTGCTCAATTGTTCCTTGCAGAACCTCAGGTGAATGCTTCTGGAGTTTGTAATGCCATCCTTCACAGACTGACTCTGCCATAAGTTGAGTCATATGACATTATCAAAACACTGGACAAATATTGGCAATTTCATCGAGCTCAACCTAGTATTCTGGGTACTTTCCAATAAAGTTACTAATGAATAAACTGCTTGTGTTAAATGACCAAAAATATTAGTCCTTATTGTTTTATTTTTGGGTATGTTTGAAGTTAGGATTGCATAAAATACTTAAGTGGAATGGATATTCTAATTGGATAAGATTAAATATTTTTGTTGTTCAGGGATAAGCCAAGATAAAAATATGAAGTTCCACGTGTTAATTAGCTTCATTTAGCCATTCTACAAGCTATATATTATCTCAAAACGTCATGTTGTACATAATAAATATGTGCAATTTTTATCAATTTAAAAAAAGAATAAGTAAATAAATAAATAAAAAGTCAGCAAAACCTTTGAGATAGCCATATTGCTTGGACAACTCATTGGTAGTATGCCTTTGTTGCCCAACTAAAATAGTTTAACCTACCTAGCAGTTTGTCCTTCACAGGTAGACAGCTTTGAACTCAATCAGAGACCTGTAAGGGACTGTCTGATTCCTGGGTCAGAAAGAGCCAGCGATAAGGAGGAGAGGCCCAGGATAGATCATGGAAAGGGCACATTTTGAATTTTATATTTTAATCATGCCTTTAATCATAGTTTCCTCTAATTATATATTATTTAGTAACCTACTGGATTAAAAAAAAACCCTGCAGTTTTGATACATTGTCTCCCTCTACCATGTGACTAAGAAAGTGCAAATCAGGATGCTGGTTAATGTGAAATTTAAAGAATATGCTCATTGAGACATATCTTTGAATTCTACTTCTTTCTGCTATTCATGGGGTGAAAACAGAAAGTCTCCCTGAAGTAGTCTTTGCTGTGAAAAGAATTATTTGAGTGATATGGTTGACAGAATAGTAGGTCCCTAAAGATGTCTACATCCCAATCCCAGGACCTGTTACCTTACATGGTAAAAGACACTTTGCAGATGTGATTAAGGTAAGCATTTTGTGATGAGGACATTATCCTGTATTAGTCAGATTAACCTAATCTATCACAGGCATTCTTATTAAACGGAGATAGGAGGGTTAAACTTAGGAGAAGGCAGTGTTATTTAGAAATAGAGATTGGATGTAGTTGTGGTTGGATGTAGATTGGAAGACCATGTAACAATTGAATATGGCCATGATTCAAGGATTCCTAGCCACCTCTGAAAGTTGGAAGAGGCAAAGAATTTAGACCTTTAAAGGAATCAGGCCAACAGACACATTAATTTTTAGCACCGTAAGGCTTATTGAGGACCTCTGATCTCCAGAACTGCAAAAGAGTAAGTTTGTGTTGCTTTAAGTCAATAAATTGGTGCTAATTTGTTGCAGCAGCCATATGAAACCACTAAGAGTGTTTTCCCTAGTTATGTGAATATAGGATGAGGAGGCATTTCATAGTGTTGTTCTTTAGAAATCCTGATGTGTGGTTTGCATGAGGAGCCCAGGAGCTCAGTGAGATGAGGACCAAGACATATTCCCAGAAATTTGCAGTTAGAGGGACCTGTCAGGGAAGACTAGGGTGTTTCTGACCAACACCAAAGCAACAGAAAAGGGCAATAGCATATCTAGGTACAAAGTTGTGTGTGTGTGTTTTTTTTTAAGAAAGAGGATGGTCTTGGATAATCCAGGCTAAACATAAGATTCCAGGTGTTGTTATGGGGAAGGACTGGTGTGACATAACTTGTTATTTAGCAAGAAGCCCCTCAGTCTCCAGCTGCCCAGAGATAGTACCAAGTTTGTGGGGAATAATGACTGAGCAAGACATTGTGACCAAAGAGAACTCCAGGAATCCAAGTGAGAGTCATCCTTGAAGCCAGAGCAGAGGCTTGGACCAGCACAGCAATGGTTAGCAAGGATCTGAGGAACTAACAAGGTCAAGTTTCAACAATGACACGTGGCAATGAAAAACTGATGACGGTAGGCTCAGTTCCCTTTCCCCCTGGGCAAAGATTGACCAACTTGATATTGAATAATCCCTGAAGGTTCTCTGTAAATGGGAAAAGAAGGACAAAGAGGGGGTAGAGTTTAAGAGGGTATGCTGGGCTATTAAAAAGATGTGTTTTGATTGAATTATTAATTAGGATAAAATAAGAGATATGTACAATTGTTTCTTTTTCTGAGTTTTTGGAGCAGGTCATACTAGCTACACATGACATTTGTTTAGTGTTAGAAAATTTAAAAAGAGATTCTAGCCAATTCTTTATGTACTTTTGGAATTTGAAACTAGGCAATACCAGTCTCCTCCATATTCTTTACTCTTGCCTTTAATAAACACACACACACACACACACACACACACACACACACACGCACACACACAGAGTAATTATGGTAATTTTGTAATACAGTACTATGAAACTAAAGGGCTTGCATTTATATGCCTCCTCCCTTTCCAATGTTAGCTTCTTTAATTGGGAGACTCCATCAATAAACACTTCACAAAAGTTGCTTATCCTTTATTGAGGGAATACTTTATGTTAGAAATGACCATAAGATTTTACACACCTCATCTCATTTAAACTTTCCCACAATTCAGTGAGGAATAGATTTTCTTTCCATTTTATAAATAAGGAAGTAGGTTTACAAAAATTAAGAATTTCTTCTAGATGGTTATAAGGATGATCTCTAACCATATTATTGGTTTTATAAATATTGATTAAGGTCACACAAATCAAGTGACAAGTGAAGTATGAATACTACTCGTAGGATGCTTAAACTAGCTAGTTTAGGAACAAAATCAAGATATAATATAAATAGAGGTTGTAATATAACAACAATTTGAATATCTCTTATTCTGCTACAATAAATCACTCCTATTTGCAAGTAGCTCAGCATGTTCATCTTAAAGACCACTTCCTCCGCCAATTTAACCTGAACTATACATGTGTCAAGCATGTATAATAGATGGATTAAAAACACCCAGTACTTGCATTAAATATAGGAAGTGCTTGTTAAGTTTGGTTGAATAAAGCTTAACAAATACATAATCTGAAATTCACAGTAACAAATAGGGGAAACAGAGAGAATGTTCAATACCATTTCCAAAGTTACAGACTGATTTTAAAAGTAGCTGCTCAGTGGTCAATTTGCAACTTCTAATCTCAATGTTTGTAGCAAATCTAACTTACACATATTAAAATATATTTCCCTTGTACTCAATATGTACCAGAATTATAAGCAATTAAGAGCCAACTCATGCAAAATAAGAGAATACAATTTGCCAGAGCTCCTGTAATTCTGTAATGTGCTGCAGCAGGCCTACTTCACTCATGTACCTTATGGAGATTCCTCTTTTGTTATTTGTAGCTAAATATATAAAAGGGAAGATGAAGAAATTTCTTAATTTTTTCACTAATAAATTCAAGAGATCAAAAAAAAAAAAAAAGTAGCTGCTAAAGAATGACTGACCTGGTATATATCCCCTTTCAGAAAAAAGCTTTAAAGCACTCCATAAACTTGAAAGACGGTATTGCAAAAAGTCTCCCAACTCTGAATAATTCTAAAGCTACATTATAAAAATCGTTTATATATGGAAGAGTATTGCTTTTGATTTTTGGAGGGCTACATTTTATATGTGACCACCAATCACCGTTTGACATAGACGTTTCTGCTCTCTACCGGCATGTGTTATTTTCCTTCATCTAACAATATGCAGAGCTAATGCAGGTATCTTCTACTGTCTCACACTTCACATGGACCTAAGGAGGACGACTTTGCTGCTGGCTCCAGGGATGGCTCTGCTGTATTTCAGGCTAAGTTCATCCCTAGAGCCAGTGATTGGTGCAGAAGATGATCTGTGACCCATAATATTAGGGTGGATTTTCAAGGAGTCTCTGAGAAGCACTCAAGAGGATCATTTGGAGAATGAGAGAGATTCTCCAAATGATCCTCTTCTTTGAACATTGTCAGGATTCTTCTATAGCTGCTTTGCTACTATCCTGAAGATGAAGCTTCTATTAAGAACAGAGAAATGAGCTGGAACCACAGAATAAAATTACCTGCCCTCCTTTTCTTCTTCCTGAAGTAAAGTATTTCTAGTCTCTGTTCTAGAAGGAAGCCAAGAAATATCTGATTGTTTAGGCTAGTTTAAGTTGGGCTTTCTGTTATTTGCAGGTGTAGCTATTCCAACTGATACAACATCTGCATTTTATTCTAACCAACAATTCTGCTGTAAATATAAATCTGGTGTTGAGTCAATAAAACACATTTAAAAAAAGATAGGCCTGGGTCATGGTATCAAAATGATAGGACTGTCTTGCAAATTCAGAAGTCTATACATAGGGGCCTGCCAAGTAAAATACAGACCCTCTGAAGACCAGATTAGTTTAAACATTTCCCAATTCAAATAAACCCATGCATCTGAAGTCATCAAGTTCTAGTTCCCTAACATCCTATATTGTATGTTTGTCAAATTCAATGTTTCCTGTGAAAGCAGGAAACTCAAGTAATAATTTGTTCGGCAAAGAAAAGTGTTGATGGGTACATAATTTATGTATGAATCCCTGTATAACATTTGCCTATTTAACACCCTATGGAATTATTGCAATTTTTAAAAAAAGGCTTACAAGATTTTAAAAATCCAACAAATTAAGCAAAGGCCACAAACTACTTTTAATGCACTCATAAAGAAGATCACTAGAATTGCAGGCATTAAAATTTATCTCAAGTTGTAATGATACTTTTTAGCTGAAAAAGAACATTTGACCCTTGAGTAGATGATGACAATATATATGATTTTAAAAAGAATACTCTGAATTTAAATGATCACAGAGCTATCACTATGAGGTTTCAAATTGAGACTATCTTAAGCAATTAACCTAAAATATCATGGGCATTTTGCTTAAAGACCTAGCAGGGAAGAACAATTAGCGATTTGTGAATTACCATTTTACTTATATTTAACTTCCAAAAGTAAGCTCATAATTTGCATGCACTATTGAGTATAAAATAGAACTCTAATTTACATAAAAACTTTAGAAGGTTTTATTTGTTAAATGATTACTTATGGCCTATAATAAAAAAAAATACCACATTTTTTTTAAAAGCAATTTTGGGGCCAGGTGCAGTGGCTCAAACCTATAATCCCAGCTACTCAGGAGGCTGACGCAAGAGGATTGCTTGGCATTCAAGACCAGTTTGAACAACATAGTGAGACCCCCATCTCTTAAAGAATATATTAAAAGCTTGGTAAGCTAAGGCTGGAGAGTCACTTGAGCTCATGAGTTTGAGCCTGAAGTGAGTTATGATTGGCCACAGCACTCCAGCTTGGGCAACAGAGTAAGACACCCATCACAAAAACAAAACAAAAAGCAATTACTTTTTATGTCTCCTTAAGTTTGCTTGTTTCCCCATCCCAACTAGTATTCATGGCCTATTTATTTGGAATAAAGTGGTAAAAACTAATCCCACTCTTATGAAAGCTAGAATATTGGTTTTTGAAATTCCAGAGAGATTTCTTCTTAATATTTTGCATTTACTAAAGTAAACAGTAAATTTATCTTTTAAAGAATTCAATGAAGAGCAAGACATCTGATCTGTTGGTCAGAATTTGTTCTCTGTGTTGTCCCTGATGAATCTTATAGCAACAATTTGCCAACTCATTCTTAAACTAACAGTTTGTTATGTTAAACATTTGTTACTTCATGTGAAATAGCTACAACCTTGAAACCAAATTAACAAATATGTATTGACTATCACTATATACACAGTGCTATATTTAAATATAATTATTTTCCCTGTTGGACTTAAAAGCTTAAAAGCCCAGATTATTTAAGCCACATAATCACCTTATAAAAGGTAGAAACAATATCCAAACCTTTTTAAAGAAAATCTAATTATTAATTGTAAAGAATTTTGCAAAACAAGTTAGTAAAAACCTGAATAAGTATGATAATCGTATCCAGTATTAAGTTTAAACTTAGAAGATAAAGCAACTCCTAAATGCCTTTTGAAATTCATATCACCTTGCTTGTTCAAGCCTTCCCTAGTATCTAGTAAAAGTGTGACTCTATTCAGATAGATTTATCCCTTATATTATTATTTTTACAAAAGCTAAAGGATTTAAAGAGTTTACAAAACTGTTTTTGTTGCTTTATGACCCAAATGGGAAATGTTCTAGAGGGCAGGTAAGTCATTTATGGAAAAATAATACAAGTATTTATAGGATCCAGAAAGGTCCATCATGTTTCTTTAAGGTTTATTCATCTATTATTTGTGTATTCATTAATGAAGAATTTTGAATACCTCCTAACTAAAATAAATTGTCATAATTTAAAAGTGATTTGTGCAAATATACTGTTACTGGGAAGATAGCAATTAGACTATTTATTTGCCATTCATTTTGCAAGGAAATGTATCCCTCTGAGCTTGTTTGATTTGGATGCGTATTCCTAAAACAAATATTGCTATGATGGCTTCCTGTTTAACATCAGGCTAGTCAACTGACCATAGAAATCCCACAGTTGTATCAGAAGTTCCTTCACATGGATTCCAATGTAAATGCTTTCATTATTTGATATGTTAAAACCAACTGCCACCACCTATATTCAAACTTTTATAGCGTTTTGTTCTTACACTTACAAAGAGACTAGTTACAAAGATAATGATATTCTTTCTAAAAAATGATAC
Organism: Saimiri boliviensis; assembly: GCF_048565385.1. Taxonomy (NCBI): domain Eukaryota; kingdom Metazoa; phylum Chordata; class Mammalia; order Primates; family Cebidae; genus Saimiri; species Saimiri boliviensis. The sequence goes on along the minus strand of NC_133451.1, from coordinate 168,400,778 downwards.
TACAATCCATTTAGGTCAACATTTACCATATGCCACATTAATTTTGAGACGGATATTAAATTAGCTATTCTGGTTTCCTGATTCTTGGGAAGTTATTTATTACTCTTTTTTTTCTTATCTGCAAAATTACATTTCCCCAAATCTATTACCCTTCCTACATCCCAAGCAACATGCTTTGCCTTTCCCGCCGTTCTATGGGTTAAGTGTGGCTCCTGCCTCTGTACTTGTGCACTAGGTCTGGTTCCTCCTTAACTTGTGTGAGCCTCTGCTGATCCCTGATCCCTGGCCTCTTCTGCATCATCATACTTTTTTTCATCCCCAGAGCATCAACACATGCTGTGATGTCTTCCAATGTTTTATATATATATGTGTGTGTGTGTGTATACATATTATACATAATATATTATATATATTTATTTATATGTATGAAGAACCCTCCCTCCACTCCACATCTCACCTCAGCTTAACCCATTTTTCTGCTCTTCTTTTATGGTAGAATTTCCTGTTTTCTCTTTTCTCCTCCCCCTCATTCTCTGCCTGGGTCTTTTTACTTGGACCTCCTTCTTTTTTTTTTTAAGTGATATTTTTACAAAATATTTTAAATTAAATATCTTTCTATATCTGTCACTTTGTATAATTTTAATAAAATTTTACATAATCTTATCTGGATATGTAAATCCCATTTAAGCAAAATTGGGGTCCAGCTATCTACCATCTATGTAACTTTAGAAATATTCTGCTTTTTAAGGTAGTTGCCAAATTTACGTACTCCTTCACAGAACTCTCTCTCTTGAACTCACTGCAGTTAGGCTTTCTTCTCTTTGCACTCCACAGAAAAGCACTCTTTAGGGTTACAATTGACCTCTGTCTTGCCACATAAAATTCTCAGTCCTCATCTAACTTGACCTGTCAGTAGTATTTGGCACAGCTGACCATCCCTTCACCATTTTCTTCATTTGGTTTTCAAATCATTACACTGATCCACTTTGAGCCCTATTTCACTGGCTGCCTTGTCTGTCTTTGTTGCTTGAGCTGCCTCCTCCTCCTGACCAGGACTCAGTCTTCAGCGCCCTTCTCTCTATTCATGCTTATTTTTTTTTTTTTTTTGGCAATCTCATCTCTGAGCTGAAAACTCCCAAAATTACATGTCCAGACAATGTTAAGAAACGTTGATTTTTTTTTTTTTGAGACGGAGTTTCACTCTTGTTGCCCAGGCTGGAGTGCAATGGCACGATCTCGGCTCACCGCAACCTCCGCCTCCTGGGTTCAGGCAATTCTCCTGCCTCAGCCTCCTGAGTAGCTGGGATTATAGGCACGCGCCACCATGCCCAGCTATTTTTTTGTATTTTTAGTAGAGATGGGGTTTCACCATGTTGACCAGGATGGTCCCGATCTCTTGACCTCGTGATCCACCCGCCTCGGCCTCCCAAAGTGCTGGGATTACAGGCTTGAGCCACCGCGCCCGGCCAAGAAACGCTGATTTTTATTTCTCATTGTAATAGACAATAAGAAAAGATAGGGTAGTATCTCTTTCGATTCCACATTCATCCCATCACCCTGTCTGCTATCCTTGGAACCAAATATGATGTTTATGTGCTCATTTATTTGACAAATACTTGTTGAGAAACATGTGCCATCTCTGTGCTGTCTTACCTATAATCTGGGCTTCTGATGCTTTCTGTCCTTTTTTCTGTTTTTCCTGAGCAAGCTCATTCATTCCTATTACTTGAGGTATACTCTAAAGCCTCTCAAATTAATATCTCCAGCCCAGACTTTCTTCACCAAACTGCAAACTCAAAACTCTGCCTTCTAGATTTCTTATACCTGGAACAAACACCAAAAATTCCATATTGCCCTTTTAATGTAATTTTATTAGAAAGTCAAACAACACAAACAAACCTTGTTCTTCCTGTTTAAGTCAGAGATGAGTCATTCTCAATTCCTCTTCTTTCCCCAGCTCACAATTCCTGTCTAAGTATCTCTGTAGCTGGTCACCTTATCTTTATTCCACTTCAACATTTACTTACCTTAACCATTTATTCTCTAAGGATCTCCTGGCCTCCAGTCTTGGATTCGTCCAATTCTTGGCCTTACATTTCTGCCAGTATAATCTATCTAAATTGAAATCTGAATATTTCACTTCCTTGAAAAATATCTTTGATGACTTTCTGCCTCCCTGGGGGAGGTTGTGGTTGCTTTCATTGTAAGAATAATACCTCTTAAGCCTCATCAGCTCGTTTGCAAAAGCTCTTATGTTCTGGCCCAACAGAACGACTTGCAGCTCTGTGAAGCTGACATGTTCTTCCAGACCACTGTCTTGCATGTGTTACCATAATTTGAAATGCTTGGCCTTCACCTTGTATGTCTGGTGAATGTGCATTCTTTCATCAAGACTCAGATGAAGTTGTACTATCTTTGATGCTCCTTAAGCCCTGATGCCACTCAGAAGTATATCCTCTCCCCTCTGTTATCATATCTTGTATGCATCTCTTTATTTATTTCCATATATCTCATTCGTATCATTGTTTGTCTGTATGTCTGCCTATTCGACAGGACAGGAAAATTTATGCAGGAAGAGACCATGTATTATTAAGCTTAGAATTTTAGTCTTTTTACATTTCATCTTTCTAAAGAACAGGGAACAGCTGATGTGCACTGTCCTTTTGATGGATATTTTATTAACTGAAGAAATTTAGATTATGAGACAAATTCTCTTCTAAAACATGTTATTTTTCTTATATTAGTTACTTCCCACATATACAAGTTTTTCTGTTAAAATTGAAATATAATTCACATATCATAAAATTCACCTTTTTAAAGTGTATAATTCAGGCTAAGCATGGTGGTCCTCGCTTGTAATCCCAGCTCTTTGGGAGGCTGAGGCAGGTGAATCACTTGAAGTGAAGAGTTCGAAACCAGCCTGACCAATGTGGTGAAACCTTGTCTCTACAAAAAATACAAAAATTAGCCAGGCGTGGTGGCACATGCCTGTAGTCCCAGTTACACTGGAGGCTGAGAAATGAGAATCGCTTTAACGTGGTGGAGGTTGCAGTGAGCCGAGATCATACCATTGCACTCCACCCTGGGTACTCTGTGTCAAAAATAACTAAATAAATAAACAAACAAGTAATTAAATAGTATATAGTTCAATGGTTTTTAGTGTATTCTAAAACAAAGTCATGCAACCATTACCACTATCTAATTTCAGAACATTTTCATTACTTTCAAAAGAAATCATAACCCCATTAGCTGTTACTCACCACCCTCTTCCGTCTAGCCCAACTAATTGACTTTCTGTCTTTATAGGTTTGCTTATTCTGGACATTTAATATAAATGAAATTATATAATATGTGGCCTTTTTTGTCTTTTTTTATTATAATGCTTTCAAGATTCATTTATGTAGTAGCATGTATCATTCATTTTTAGGACTGAATAGTATCTTATCACAAGAGTGTACCACGTTTGGTTTATTCATTCTTCAATTGATTTTCCACTTTTTGACTATTATGAATGGTTCTATGAACATTCCTGTACTGTTTTTTGTGTGGATATACATTTTAAGTTTTCTTCTCTATTTAGGAGTAGAATTGCTGGATCATATGACAAATCTATGCTTAACTTTTTGAGGAACCATCGAATTGTTTTTCCATCACACTATTTTACATTCTCACAAGCAATATATGAGAGTTCCAATTTCCCTACATCCTTGCCAGCACTTGTTATGGTTCATTTTCTAGATTATAGCTATCTTAGTTGGTATGAACTGCTGTCTTATTGCGGTTATATAGGATTTGATAGCATCCTCTCGTAAAAGGGTTATAAAGAGTTTCATTTTCTCTAAAATCAGCAAATAAATATTTCATTTTATATTATGCTAAAATAAGTGGGAGTTAAGCATTTCAGAAAACAGAACAACCCTTTTTCTTGTCTAAGCATCTTTAATGTTTCATAGAGCTTGCCATATTTTCAATTATTTTTTATTCTTTCTAAGATTGTCTCCTATACTTCAATTTTGTTTTTTTGTCGTATAAGGCACTCAAATGCAAACTTCTGAATTAAGACTTGACCTATGTTAATTTTGAGGGGAAAATGCTTTCTAGCTTTTATCTTCCCATCCATCCTACTTGTAAGTGTTATATGACAGTTTATAGTTAATGATAGGCATAACATATTTAATTTATAGTCCCTTGTGACTCTTTAGATAATTTTTTTTTGTATTCATAACCAGTCTTTCCTGGTAATTAGCTTGTTTTCCTCAATGCTTAACCCACCCAACTTAGTATTATTTGAGAACTTAATAACCATACTATAAACTCCTTTCTGCTGCCCAAAATAGTGTTCAGCATTTGTAGTACATTTTTAAAACTATGTAAATTTATTTAAACATGTGGTAGAGTGAAGTGACATTTGTTATCGTGGCTGTTTGTATGTTTCTGAACACATTCCCTTGGTAGAACCTTATAAACCACAAATGAGGTGACTGTGATTGTAGCCAGCACTCTGGTTTCTAGTTAAAGAGAAGATTATTTCAGTTTACATAAAAAATAACAAGAATGATTTGTCCAGATGGATTCCCCAAGCTGATAAGATATGGCTAGATGCTTCAGGCCATTTTCTGCTGTGTTAGGGCTTTTGAGAGACTGCTGTTGACATATCCACATATATTCTGATGAAGTGGTTGCTATGTGTTTTTCCATGCTTATGTAAATATTCATCTAAAGATCTCGTGTTCAAATACTTTAAGCATGTCTCAGTTTTGTTTGGAGGCTTTTAGCTTAGTCATTGACTGAATGTTTCATTCATTCATTTACTATTTATTCATGCTGGAGCCATGTTAGTATAACTTTAATTTTCATTATTGTTATTATTAAGACATCAAACTATTAGCTCCTCAAAGACTCTTTGATCTTTCCTTCAAGCTATCATGTGCTTACATAGTTGTGTATAGCCTAATCTACCCATTCTACACAACCTTATCTTCAACATCCTAGTTTAAATATTATAACTTTACCCTTATGAGTGTGCATAGCTGAATATTTAGCTTAAATAGTGTATTATCACACTCATAAATGTGTACACTAAGCATTAATCACCATAATACATAAATATGTACAACTAAGCATTAATAACCATAAAATTTTTACTAACCACAATTATTTTAGTTTTGTCCTAGCATTCAAAAGTACAAAGGATTTATATTTCTGCCTATTAATATGCAGTGAAGAAAAGGAGAATAAAGAGAATTATGTAAGTGGAGGAATAACTCATACAACAGATAAAGTCGTGGGAGTTATTTGCTTAAATACATCTCATCAGTGATGTATGGTTACACACTGATCCTGACTAATGCATTTTTATTACAAAACACTTCATTTTGCAATTTCTTTGTTACAACTCTGACTTTTTTAAAGAAAGGGTTGACATTCTTAGTTATTCTCTAGATTGATATTAGCAAGTAACTAACCTTCTCAGTTCAAGTCTATCTTTCTCATTAGTAAAATTTCTTGTTTCTGTTGTCTACATTTCTAGCAAAATTACATTTAATTTGTGTGACAGGAGCTCTTATAATGGGCTGCAAAAATAGTTTTCTTCCCTGCTCACCCAAGGATATGATATTATGCTTATTCAACTAACAATTTGAGAAATATTATCATCTCTCAAATATATCATGAGGAGTAATGAACAAAGCTATATGTTTTAGGAACTAGAATTAAAACAAGTGGAGCCCAGTGCATATCCCATTTATCATGCAGTTTATATCATTAAGGAACTTATCACTGCTACAATTAGCATGTGCACCTGTAAAGTCTAGGTCTCACAGGTTCATCTGTAAATGGAAGATCAAATCCAGCATCATTTGTTTAAATTTGGATGTATAAATCAATCACATATTCACAGTCCTTAAAGTTGACCAGAGTGCAGCCTGGAGGATATGGTTTTATGATTCCAGATGTTGTCTAGTCTTTCAAGTTTGTTTTGTATTAAATGATCCACTGAATGTCATATGTTTAGAAGAATTTTTCTTTCTCTCTATGGGAGAAGAGGTATTCTGACCCTAATTAATATATTCAGTGAGTTCCATAGGTCCTATGTAATATTATATCTTTTCATAATAACTTTCCACAACTTTAGAAGTTAGGGATTTAAAGTTCTTCTCTCTCATCTTGTTGACTTCATTGCACAAATTCTTATTATTAGAATGATTTTAGAATTCTAATTTTGGAAGCAATACTTTCTAAGGCCCAGACCAAATTTTGCAAAACAAATGCCTGGCTGTGATCTTAGTCAAATTATGAAATCATGTAAAACCTCATTTTTTCCATATATAAAATAGGTAATAATAAAATAGCAAAGCTTCCCTACTTGAGCAGGACTGATATTGAAAAAAAAAAACCACTTAAAATGTATCTGCCTCAAATAGCATAAAAATTGTACAGCAAATTGTAAAAAGTTTGAAAACTCATCTTAAAAAATTTGAGCTAGACTATATGAAAATAAACTAATTCTAATTCATAGCTAACATTGTAAAAGGTATGTTATTTCTTAGTATAAATGCAAAAAAGTCAGATTTTAATTTTTGTTATTTTGGGGGGACAAAATTATATAATGATATGATAGACCATCTTCACTTGAGACTTAGCTTTAAAAGCAGGATCGTCATCTCTTAATATTTAAATGATTCTTTCTGAAGAACATATCCTGTAGACAGTTTTGATTTTCTTTTCTTCAGCATTACCTACTTTAATCTCTACCACATCCTCATTTGTCAATGTCCCTGCCAGTGATGTGAACAAAATCCCAACATTTTTTTAAACATTTAATGAATCTGCTTCTTTATCAAGACCTGCCTTGCTGTTGGTTTTTATTATGTTACTGGATGTTTGATACAATGAAGAAGAAACTGAGGGACAAAAACTCTGGTTCTTGCACTGGGATAGATGCAAGCATTAAGTTGAGTGTGACATATGTTTGAGTAGAAAGCCGTTTTACAAGTGGGAAAGTCATTAGTTAATATCTCATGTCATAGTAACGTTTACTTTCCTCTTAACCATGGGGACTCAGTAAATGAATGCTAATATAAGGTCTCTGTAATTCACCTCATTATTGATTTGGTTTGGATCTGTGTCCCCACCCAAATCCCATGTCAAATTGTGATTCCCAGTGTTGGAGATGGGGCCTCATGGGAGGTAAGTGGATCATGGCTGTGGATCCTTCAGGAATGGTTTAGCACCATCCTCTCCATGCTGTTCTCATGAGATCTAGTTGTGTAAAAGTGTGTAGCACCTCCCAACCCCACTTTATTCTGCTCTGACCATGTAAGATGTGCCTGCTTTCCCTTTGCCTTCCACCATATTTGTAAGTTTCCTGAGGCCTCCCCAGAAGCAGATTCTGCCATGCTTTCTGTACAGCCTGCAGAACTGCGAGCCAATTAAATGTATCTCTTTATAAATTACCCAGGCTCTTGAATTTCATTATAGCAATATGAGAACAGGCTAATACAATTATATTACTGAGAAAAATAAATGTGGGAAAATACCTAAGACATTTAACACAGTGCCTGACATATATTCATTAAACCATATATTATTGATAGTTATTACTATCACTATTTTACAAACATTCTCTAAAGAAGGCAGTCAATTATAAATGATTAATCTTTGGGGCACCCACTTAGCAGAGTAGACATAACCACTTAGTACTTCACAAACTTTTAGATTCACAGTGACCTGAGTCACCCACTACATTTATTTAGCTCACCAGAGTTTACAGCCACAAACCAACTGACAAAAAGTACTTTTCAAAAACTCTGTAGCCCAACCTATTCATGCTGTTGTTCTCTTCAAAGGGAGGACATAGAAGGCAGAGATAGTTTAGGACTATAAGTCAGAGATTGAGAAGGAGAATGGCTTTGAGCTAAATCAGTGATTGAATGTGGGATCAAGACAGTGTGTCAGCAGCAATTTCTTTGATGGACTTTGCCTCCTTCCTTTCCTCTTCTGTCTTTCTCTTTCAGTTTGTCTGAAGTCCTCGGAACTAAGATAGAAATCAAAAGTATAAGTAAGATCCAATCATAATTTTTACTATAATGACCTTCATTTGAAGTTGTGGAGAAAAGAGACAAAAAATGAAAATAATTGGAAAGACATATAACCCAGGCTTAGAGTATGCAATGCTCAGATTCTGGATGTGCGATCAAAATGACAGAGTGAGACCTTGTCTCAAAAAAAAAAAGAAAGAAAAGAAAAAAAATAATACCACAAATCAGTAAGAAGAAGACATAGAAAACATAATAAAAGATGTTGCAAAAGTCTTGAACAGGCACTTGATACACACACACACCCACACACACACAAACACACACACACACACACACACACACACACACACACACACACACTCTATCCATATTGCCAATAGGCATATAAAAATGTTTTTAACCTCATTTGTTACCAGGGAAATACAAATTGAATTCATAATAAGGTACTACCCCACACCCTCCAGAATGGCTAACGTGTAAAAGATTGACAACCCCAAACTCAGGCTATGGTGTGGAACACCGGGATTTCTCATACACTGAATTGGGACAGCAACTTTAGAAAACTCTTTGACAATAACTATTAAAACTGAACAAACGCACACTGACTCAGCCGTTTAATTCCTAGCTGTACATATAACAGATGCATGAGCAACAGAGTCATGTACATGAATATGCATACTCTTAAACATTCATCATAGTCAAAATCGGGACAATCCAAATGCATATAAACAGAATGGATAAATAAATTGTATTTTATTCATTGAAGGACATATCATTCAGCAATGAACATGAATTAAACAACTGATACATGTAACAATATGGGTAAATTTCATAAGCATAGTGTGCAGCAAAAGAAGTTAGACACAAAGCACACATCGTCTAATTCTGTTTCTATGAAGGTGAAAAACAGGCAAAGCTGATCTCTAGTTTTACAAGTCTGAATGGTCACTTTTGGAGAGGAATGGGTAGTGAATGACAGGGCCTGAGGCAGATTTCTAAGATACTGAAAATGTGCTATTTCTTTATCTGGGTGGTGTTTACCGAGGTGTGTTTACTTTGTGAAAATTCACTGACTTGTCTACTTATGTAGGTGCAGACATAACATATATACTTTCCTATACATGTTATTTTTTTCAATAATAATACAATATATGGAAGAGTAAAATTATTTTAAAATCTCTGTTTTAATGCCATCTGTCACTGGGTTTTCTCCCTCTATAGCAAAGAAGCAATAATTTTCTTGATGTAATGCCTTTGCCTTGCATAACTGAAAACTGTCTTTTAAACACATTTTTATGACACTCATAAAACACATTGCTATTATTCCGCTCCCCCCACCCCCACCACCCAGCATTTGCATTTTCCACATAAAATCCATTCGGAATTATTTTTGGAGTTCTAACCTGACCCTGCTTTTTGTCACTTTTCCATTTGCCTTTTATGTTTCAGCAGAGTTCTGGTAATAATCCCATTTGACCTTAAGACAAATGCATTATCAGACATTAAACAAAAACCAGTCACCCTGGGCTTGATGTGTGACCTCATTCCATCTAGCATTTCAGGAAACAAAGGTCCCTTAAGAATGATGGGACACTAGCTTGCTGAGGATGTGAGACTTAGGTCTGAACAGACGCACTTTGAAAAGCAGTCCAGATGATGGGAGTTTAAAAGAAGCTTATCCTGTCAGCAGGGAAAAACCACCCTGTCATTATAGTGTGCTGTGGATAGCTTCACACACTTTCTGTCACCGCCACCCAGGGTAGCCCATGGCAGCATGTTGGAAATGATTTGGAAAAGACTTGGGTTCTGGGGTGGTCAGATAAGTATTCAAACTCTAGGTCTTACTAACAGTGTATTCTGGAATGAAGGATTCAATCCCTTTGAACTCCAGTTAACTTCCCTATAAAAATGGGAATAAAAATAACTACATTGCAAAACCTTTGCAAGGATTTATATTAAATAGATATATAAATGTCTCTAACATAATACTTAGCACATCTAGATGTTCAAAAGATGAACTCTCCTCTCTGCTCTTTTCCATCCTTTTCCTTTTTAGGCAAAAATGGGTCATTGCAACCATTTGCCATCTAGATAGCTGACATAGCAATTTGGCTTTTAAGAGAATGGGTGGTGGGATATTTATTTCATGAATGTATGTTGCATCCATGTATCTTTTCATACTATTTTTGTCTTTTGAATTTTCCAGAAGAAACATATCTCAAACGATATGAGCATAAAAAGATGTTTGTAAAATTCCTTTAATAGGAATGAAGATACTTGATTTACCATTTCAAAGGAATACAGAGAAATAGAAGAGGATTTACTCTGTATTTTTAATTTCTATATGTAAAGTGTTACTAATTTGGACAAACCTCTGTTGAAGACCTGGGCACAATACCAGTGTTTTTACGGAAATGCACATTTGGCTACTTTTGATTATAACCAATTAAACCTGGCTTTTAAAAAATGTGTTACCTAGGAAAGTTGTAAATGAAATAGCTGTGGGGGACTTGAGCAGTGATCAATCTCCTCATTTTATATATGAAAAATTTAGGGAAGTGAAGCAACTTGCCTAATGTGGCCATTGAAAGTTATGAGTCGGGCCGGGCGCGGTGGCTCAAGCCTGTAATCCCAGCACTTTGGGAGGCCGAGGTGGGTGAATCACGAGGTCAAGAGATCGAGACCATCCTGGTCAACATGGTGAAACCCCGTCTCTACTAAAAATACAAAAAGTTAGCTGGGCATGGTGGCGCGTGCCTGTAATCCCAGCTACTCAGGAGGCTGAGGCAGGAGAATCGCCTGAACCCAGGAGGCGGAGGTTGCGGTGAGCCGAGATCGTGCCATTGCACTCCAGCCTGGGTAACAAGAGCGAAACTCCGTCTCAAAAAAAAAAAAAAAAAAAAAAAGAAAGTTATGAGTCAGTGAATCACCCCTTATCTTCTCTAAGTTCTGTACAGTAGGAAATAGACACAAATGCTGAAGAAATGACCAGTCAGTGTGTTAATGGCGGATAAACCCAGATTAGAAAAAGCAGCTGGGCCGGAGGTTAAAGTGGCAGTGTGCTGTACGCAAGCCTCCAAATTAAGCCCTTGGAGCTGCCATAGGCAGATCTAGCTGTGGAAAGCTGACTCCACATATAATTGCCCTGCCAGTCCTGTGGAGGAGACCAGGCCTGCCTGGCCAAATCAGACACCACAGAGTGCAATTCATGGAGAAAGATGGGCCCTCGCGACTTCTGTACAATGTCTCCAGACCTCCCTGATCAAAGAATACCTTGTAGATGGGCAGGTGCTTTCAAAATGCCAGAAAATATTCATTTTAAGTACTATTTGCCTGGAGTATTAATATGTCCAGCATGCCTCTTTCAACCGTTTGTATCTTATCACGGAAATTGCTAACCTAGTATCTGCCTAAATTATCACAATTGATTTTTTTTTGGTTATCGCTTTTCTTATTGTTTGATAGATTTCTCCCTTAACATCAAACAACTTAGTATAATACTTCAAAAATGAAGGTTCTTGGAAAATTCTACAGAATGTTGTCGCTGTTGCTTAGTCAAATTTATATGCGGTTAGTTCTCCCCAGTCTCCAGGAGCTAATTTATAGTTCCAAATTATAAAACTGCAGAGCCCAAACAGAAAGGAAGAAAAATGCTACGTAAGGGTCACGGTAGTCACGATAAAATTAGGAGAAAGAATGAGTTTCTGGACACAAATAGCAACTTACTCCCTAAAGTTAAGAACCTAGCAATGAAATATAAGGAACCCCTTTCTTAAGTCATTTCCTAAAGCGAAATTAGTTTGATATTATGGCAGGAAGAAACAGGAGCAGCCTTTCAGGACTTATGCTTTCAATTTAGTCCTTATATGCCCATCGTGCCACAAAGGATTTGATGTACCTAAGCCATTATTGAGAAAAGGATAACTCTTTTTTTTTTCCAGGAATTTAGCACCTAACACATTTGTATGCAGCAGTGTGGATAAGAATGAAATATGAAATAAGGAGCTCAGTGAGTAAGTTACATAATTCACATTTGTTAAACTCTTTGGGTATTTGGAAAACCCCAGGAACTAAAATAATTGGGAAGGTTGACACTGGAAGGCACAGTGTCATTTGTCTCCATGGGGAATCAACAGACCTTAGGGGAAACGCATATTGGTTTATTACTTGCTAACACTTTATTCAGCTTCTTTCTTTTTACTCAGTCTTTTCCTTGCTCTTTTCCTCCCTTGCTGTCTCCTCCAGATAAAGTCTGGTTTTTGAGTACAGAGTACATTAATTCAGTACCTTCAATCTCTGCAATCATCTATTACAAATTATAGTCATTAAAGATATTTTACATAATTTTGACTGCAAAAAGCAGTTTCAAAAGGACATTCTTGGCTGGGTGTGGTGGCTCATACTTGTAATCCCAGCATGTTAGGGGGCTGAGGTGGGTGGATCACCTGAGGTCAGGAGTCTGAGATCAGCCTGGACAACATGGTGAAACTCTGGCTCTACTAAAAATACAAAAATTAGCCAGGTGTGGTGGCATGTGCCTGTAATCTCAACTACTGGGAAGGCTGAGGCATGAGAATCCCTTGAACCCAAGAGGCAGAGGTTGCAGTGAGCAGAATTCATGCCACTGCACTCCAGCCTCATGACAAGAGTGAAACTCCATTCCAAAGAAAAAACAACAACAAAACACCAAAAAAGCACATTCTTTTTTCATGTGGTAAAAACAGAGAATGCAGCAGTACTTTAGCTGAATGGGTAGCTGTCTTACAATGTGTTTCTTTCCATTTCTACTAATGGAATGGAACAATGTAAAAGAGGTATGGCTTGATATGTCTGCATTCACCCCTGAATAATTTCTATGTTCTCTTGAATACAGGTGATAACTTCCTACCCTTGCAAATGGTGTCTTTTTTTACTCAGCAGAGTAGCAATGCAGGGTCTGTATATGGCTTGGTTTCTTTGGGCCATGATTTATTATTCTGTTAGCCATTTCATTATTATGACACTGCCTTTATGTTAATCATTTTTATATTCCAAAGATTTTGAAGTCTGCTCAGAATAGGTACTATTCCTTTAAAGTCATTGCTGCTCTTTAGTTTATCAACAGAAATCAATGATTCATTTATTTCAGTTGTTCCTAACCCAGGGTGCAAGAATAGAATCACCTGGGAGGCTTTTAAAAAATATAGACAATGATGTCTGAGTTGGGCCTGGGCTCAGAAGTGTTTTTAACCAGCCCCTTACCCTTCCTGAAGATGACACCACTGAGTCTTCAGAGTTGAGAATCAGAGAGCTGTGTACACAGCTATCTTCTGCTATTTGGAGAAGTAAGGCTGAAGAAAAGCACAAGAGACCACATAGCCAGCTTGTTTGGCTTCAAACCTGGCTGCCACTTTGTTCCAGTGTGACTCTGGGCAAGGTAGTTAACCACTCCGATCCTTCATTCCTTGTTTGTAAAATGAGAATGGTGAGGTAATAGAATGGAACAGAGAATTGCTAAAAGGATTACATGAACCGATGCACATACAGCAGCTAGAGTAGTATCTGGCACATAGCATGTAGTTTATGGGCTATTGGTAAACATTTAATTCTCACTTCCAGTATTTTTAAATTTTAAAATGTCTTTCATATGTTAAAAAGAGCCTTATTATTTGTGATTTATGCATTTTAAGTAGTTAACAAGTTGGTGCTCCTAAGCAGTGAACTAGGGTTTTCCATTGTTCCCTTGTTACTTCATCCCCACAATCAACCAGCATGTGCTCAAGACAACCCAATTAATGACTATATTATTTCAATAAAATTTTATTATTTATGCCCACACTTTATTCCAAAATGACTTTGGGTAGGTATCTTACAAATATATGTGTAATATAAAAAGTTAAGAGAGCTAGATAAAATAAGAACATAGGAGAAACAAGGGTAGAAAGAGATTAGCTTTTAAAGTCTGGCTCAGGAAGGTACCCTGTAAGGTCCAGTACTCCTTTTAGCCCACGCCCACATTGCTCAAGTCTAAATTCATATCAAAGTGATATTTCACATGATATATGCAGTAGTTTCCTCAATAACACAAGAAATAGAGAAAAGACTTTTATTATTGCTGTCTTTGAAAGTGGGAAAATTTAGGCTCCAGAAAATGAAGCACATTTTTCTTGTCGATTTTATAGTCCATGACATTGAAATACCAATATTCAAATGTTATTTGTTTTAAATGGACATGACATAATTTATATCGTAATATTAGATAAAATATGAATTCTTTAAAAATACCTGTTAGACATTACTACCTTACAAAAGACAACTGTTTATATTTATTGTCTAAAGAAATGAGCCAAAAATGTGTGCCAGATACTGCATTTATTTCCATTTCTATGACTCACTTTTATCAAAGTGTGCCACTGCCTGTGGTTAGCCCTCAAGTCTATAAAAGGAGACTAGTGAGAAGTTAAGAACTTTGGCCTAACGTTCACCCACATCTCCTCTGGACATCCTTCCTCTGTCTGGTCAAACAACTGTCACGGGTATAACCCTACAGCTGGATATCCAGGACACCCATCCTGAATGGCTACCTGGCAGATAAATACGTTGGCCTGTATTCCCTGAGTAACTAGCACTAATCCATAAGACAAGAGAAAGACAAAGTAACTGTCAAGTCTAAATTTGTCACAAAGCCATTTAGTACTCCAATACTGTTAACTTCAGGCTTGATTGTGGAAAGATTTCATTTTCAGTGTCAGAGGAGGCAGGTTTGTCATGTTGCACACTAGTTACTGATGATGTTAAACTCTTCTGAACTGTCTTGTTCCAAGAGTAAAATTTTCCAAGGACCTTCATAGTTATAGTGCTCTTCAAGACTTCCCAGTGTTGTGTATATGTGTATGTGTGATGAATATATACAGATATATGTGTATATATATATATATGTATATATATGTAAACATTTTTTCCCATTTAGCAAATACTTAACCCCATTGAATATTATATGATGACAGACAAAGTGAGAGTATAAGGTGATATCTCCTGGCTAATCTAATTTTGGTTTTGGTCTAAAGATTGATAGTATCTATATTTCTGACTGATAGTTTTTCAATTCTTATATTTTTACCAAAAGATGAAGGATGTTAGATTATAGAAACTCCATCTGTGTTTTTTATTCAGCACATAGATAATGATAGCTTTTCATTTCTTTCCTTAACATAAGGGTAACTGGTGGTTGTACTTAAAAATAAAATTATCCTTCTTTATGTACCATTTACTGCCTTATAGGATTAGCCGTTATCACCAGAAGTGTTGTTTATTCATTCATGGGTTAGTACATGGCCCTAGGCTAGGTATTGTGGAGAATATAGAGACCACAAAACACTTACGTGGTCGTGGAAAAGCATGGATTTCATGTGCAGTCTGAGTTTGAATCTCTACTATTAATTTGCTGAGAAAATTCTCAATTCTCTTTCTTTACATGTGTATCCTTTTGCCTGTTTTTTTTTTTTTTTTTTTTTTTTTTGAGACGGAGTTCGGCTCTTGTTACCCAGCCTGGAGTGCAATGGTGTGATCTCGGCTCACCGCAACCTCTGCCTCCTGGGTTCAGGCAATTCTCCTGCCTCAGCCTCCTGAGTAGCTGGGATTACAGGCATGCGCCACCATGCCCAGCTTTTTTTTTTTTTTTTTTTTTTTTTTTGTATTTTTAGTAGAGACGGGGTTTCGCCAGGATGGTCTCGATCTCTTGACCTCGTGATCCACCCGCCTCGGCCTCCCAAAGTGCTGGGATTACAGGCTTGAGCCACCGTGCCCGGCCTTGCCTGTTTATACTGTCTTGATTAATGTAGTTTTGTAGCGAGTTTTGAAATCAGGAAGTGTGAGTTTTCTAGTTTTTTTGTTTTTCAAGTTTGGCTTTACTATTTTGGATCTTTTGAATTTAAAGATTAGCTTAACAATTTCTGCCAAAGGATGTCAGCGGGTATTTTGATAGTGATTGTATTCAATCTTTAGACCAATTTGGGGAGTATTGCCGTCTTAATAACATTCAGTCTTTCAGTCCAGAAACATGTCTTTCCATTTACTTAGACGTTTATTGATTTAATGAAATTTTATAGTTTTCAGTGTATGCATATTGCACTTCTTTTGTTCGATTTATTCCTAAGTATTTTAGTCTTTATGATGGTGTTATCAATGGAGTTGTTTTCTAACATTTATTTCTAGTTTGTTTATTGCTAGTCTATAGGGTTACAACTGATTTTTGTATACTGGCATTATGTTCAGCTGTGCTGAACTCATTAGCTATTGTGTGTGTGTGTGTGTGTGTGTGTGTGTGTGAATTTCTTAGCATTTTCTATATAAAAATTATGCAACCTGCAAACAAAAATTATTTTACTTCTTCCTTTCTGATCTGGATACTTCTGTTTCTTTTTCTTGCCTAGTTTCCCTAGCAAGTTATAGAACTGATGAGAGTTGGAATTCTCTTTTGTTACTGATTATTGGGAGGAAGCTTTCACTCTTTCACCATTATAATGCAAGCTGTAGGGGTTTTTTGGTAGATATCCTTTACCAGATTAAGGAAGTTCTTTAATATGTTCATTTGTTCAGTTTTTTTTTCTGTCATAAAAAGGTTTTGAATTTTGTAAAGTGTTTTGTTTGAAATTATAGAGACAATCATGTGGTTTTTATCCTTTATTCAATTAATATGGTATATTACAATGTTTACTTTTTATATATTGAACCAACCTTACATTCCTGAGCTAAACTCCATTTTAAATATCGTTATTTTCACACCACTGGCCTAGAGCAATGATTTTTAAGTGTAAGCTTCAGAGCATTAATTCCATGCAATTCCAATAGTTGCTTCATTAAAAAAATGAGATTTGTTAGGTAAGTTTGGGAAGTGCTGGATTCCTATTACAAAGGTTGTTTTACAGCAGAATATCTCAGAGAATATAATATACAAATATGTTTATGACTCTCCAAGCAGTAGGTTTGATCTGCTGTGTATCATAAACATATTTGGCAAGGATATTCTGTGAGATTATTTTCCATCAAATATACCTTGAAATACTTTGGTCCCAAGAACTTTGATTAATATTCTCTATCAGGTGATAGTGAACCAGAAAAGTTTAAACATGATAGGATGATCCATTTTTAAACTATATATTTCTGTTTAGAAAAATTCATTTAACATTCGATAAATATTTATAGGGTATCTTTTACATGCTGAGTACTCTTCTAGGCACTAGAAGGACAGCACTGGAAAAAAACTACAAAATGAATCTCTGCTTGTGTGGAGCTTACATTCTGGAAGAGTGGCAAACAGTAAACACAAAAAAGTATGCACACTATAAAGTATGTTAGTAAGTATTATATGATTACATCAAAAAGAAAAATAAGTTTAAGACGTTTTGGAAATTCTGAGTCAAAGGATGGTTAGCACATTGGAATATTTAATAGGACACTCAATATAAGCCTTGTTGAAAACGTGACATTAGTAATAAAGGTGAAAGAATATGATTTGTCCCAAAACAGCAGAGACGTCAATATGGGTGAAGTAGACGCTGTGAAGGAAGAACAATAGGAGTTGTCTCTTACCTGAATTAGTGCAACAATCTCCTAATTAATTTTACTGCTTCTACTTTTGTCCCTTGGTTGAGAGTAGGGGTGTGTGTGTGTGTGTTTGTGTGTGTGTATGTGTGTGTTTGTGTGTGTGTATGTGTTTAGAGGTGAGGATTACATACAGAAAAGTATTTAGGAGGCCATTTCATGATCCAGGTAAGAAATGTAAGAAATGATGGGGGCTCAAACCAGCCATGAGGATGAGGAGAAGTGTTCATATTCTGGGTATTTTGGGTTTTTAATTTTAATTTTATTTTCATTATTTTTAAAATAGAGACAGGGTCTTGCTATGCTGCCTAAGCTGGTGTTTATTCTGGGCATTTTGAATGTATAGTAAATGGGATCTCCTGGAAGCTTGGATAAGAGGTCTGAGAGAAGGAGAGGAGTCAAAGATTCTGAAGTTTTAGTCTTGTGCAACTCTTAAGATAGAGTTGCACCAACAGGCAAGGGAAGAGATGAGGGTGAAATAAATCTGTGGAGGCAAGTCAAGATTTCAGTTTTGGAATACATTGAATTTGAGATTTCTGTGAGACTTCTTATATAGGCTAAACAAACATAGGAATTAAGATACAATGGTCTCCCATTGGCTTGATAAAGTGTGTCTTTTACTCAATACCAGCAGACATCAACTTACTAATACTGTACACTGGGAATATCTAAATAAATGAGAAATAAGTCAGAATTAAATAGATGCTGTTTGTAATATTTATTCTTTAATTCGTATCCTCTCTCTCCATTTCCAAGAAACTGAGTGCTTTTTAGAACTTGCCTTATTAATGAACTAAGTAGATCTTACTTAAATATTTTTGTATCTTATCCTACCAAAAACAAAAAAACCTACAAAACACCCCCCTGCCCCCAAAACCCACCCCAAACTTGTCCATCGTCTTCTTATGGAGAGAGTAATCATTCTTCAGCCCTCTGCTTTTAAAATGCACATCCAGGGCTGACACATAACTGTGTATGAATTAACGGGATGGATTTACTCTAGAAATTAAAAAGGCAACAGAGGCAGCTGGGAGATCACTAGTGATTTAGAAGAAACTATATTCTGACTATATTCTGTAGGCTTATTAAGAATCCTACGGCATTGTTGACTGTCATTCTGGGAATATTTTAGACTACACTTCCAGCTCCAGCTTCCCTTACAGTGAGGTGTAGCCGTATGACTGAGTTCCAGCCAATGGAATATGAATGGAAGTGGTATTTGTCTTTCCCATAGAACAAAGATGTCCTATGGTCTAGGACATCTTTCCACTTGAGCTATTTGTTATTTGCTTTTTTAATTTGATGAAGATAAGGATTGCATATTGGAAACAACATGTTGAAGTCAATGGAGCCAATACTGGAAGAAGCTTGGATCTCTGAATTTCTGCTCAAAGGAGACCATCTGTCAGTTGAGAACTCCTATTTTGGACTTTATATGAGTGAGAAATAAATTTCCACTGTATTTGTAAGTTTATTTCTGATAGCAGCTAATGTTTTCAAAATTAATACAAAGAGAGAAATGAGGATTCAAAAGCACACTTGGGCTTACTGGCCACATTTCCCTATTTAGTTCTATAGTTTGGAGTCAGTTGTTTCCTTCGAGTCTCCTGTAACACTAAAGTAGTGTCATTACAAGTGTGTGCTTTTAAATGCAGGGTTTACGTGGCTCTCATGAAATACTGCATATATTGTCATATTGACTTAAGCCTGACTTCAGAGATATATATCTTTGAGGCCTGAGCAAATTGACATAACTGAGATGTTCAGTTTTTCCAATTTAATTTGTATTGTCAGCTAAATCTGTTTACAGAATACATGGTGGCATTTAGAAATCGAATTCGATGTTCTACTTAAAAATCTCTGATTATCCTTTTTGTATCAGAGCTTTACTTAAATATTGCATCCTTTCTAGAATTGTATTTATTTACAAAAGGATTTCCTTAGAAGTTTTAAAAATGTTTAATATATTCATTCTTTGTTTTTATAGGCTGAGTAAAGCCTGTATTTTCAATTTCATATACATGTCTGCCAGAAAAACAAAATTGTTTTAATCATGGGATATGTCTTCTACAATGACTACATGGCAAATATGTAGTCCTCTTCAAAATAAAGTACAAACGGTTGTGAATTTTTCAATCTTAGAGAAAAAGACTAAGTAAATTAACATTCTATTAGAAAGTAAAGATACCACTGAGTAAAAATTTCCTAGTATTTTAAACCCTAATTGAGTTTTGTATGTAGTCAAATACCACTTGGTACGGCATACAGTGAACATTAGCAAGCTCCTCCACCACTATTACCTTGAAGAAGATGACACAGGGTCTCAAATTTATTACGTTTATCTTGCAATATTTTTAATAATAACAGTAATAATAAAGTTTTATTGAGTACTTACCATGTATCGGAATTTATGTAAAGCACTTGTTATGAATCTTTTTATTCAGTTCTCAATATGACCCTATAAGGAGGCTATCATTATTTTCCATTTCCTTAGTGAAGAAATTGAAGCACAGATAAACTGAGGATTGCTCAGGATTGTATTTAGTATGTGAGAAAGCTGGGCAATGAAAGTCTGGCTGTCTGGCTCTATAGCCCATCATCAATATCCCTGGAAAAGTTAACATATCAAGTTTCATTAAGTATGAATCAAGTCATCATTTTTATTAACGATTGTATATATTAGGTGTTAAAACAATACTAGTACAGGAAATTAAAAGAAGAAACTATTAGAACGTATCCTTATATTGGTACATATATTAATATTTATGTTTATTCTTTTTTTGTTTATTCTTATGGCTATGTAAGTATACATAAAGTTGTACTATAACTTACATGGTTATACTCATATAAGTATAATTATACTAGTACTTACTGTAAATAATGCAGTATTTATATTAGTATATATACTTATATTAATATATAAGTGCTATATGCGGTAAACAAAACTAAATCAGGGTTTAAATACAAGAAATTTTTTTAACTGTTACCTAAATCTGTAAAGAAAATTTGCAACAATTATATATGTGTTGTATACATATAGTTATACCATAAAACTATACTATATGCTAATACAGTATACTAAAATAACTCATAGTCATATAAATAATAATCAGTGCAAAGTACAATTAGATACAATATTGAAAATATCATTATTTTTTGCCAATTTGGGAAAAGTTTGGTACTATTTATATAAAAAGTATGAAATATGAAATACATTAGAAAAAGTGCTAATGATATTTTTAAAAATTAAAGTGAGCCTCTTGATGGCTAGTCTTTTTAAAAAAAATCTGCAGCACCAGTCCAGTGTCTGGCATATACAGTTTAAATAAATAAATAAAGGATACCTTCAAGTTTCCTTTAGACCTGCTTCACATTACATGATTCATTTTCTAACAAATTTATTATCAATTATCTACATTAATTTATGAATAATTCTAGTAGTTCCATGCTAGTTCTTATAACTAGCTCCTGCCCCTATGAAAATTGAATTTTTGACCTATAATGGTTTTTACATTATTAATGCAATTAACATACATTTTTTCAAAGTCCGAATGTCAGTGGTAAACTAGTTCAATCTATGTCAAATGACTATGGTTTCCAAAAGAGTAGATTTGGAGTTAATGAAATTATATTGTACAGCTAAATGTGATAACGAGAAAGGCATATTCTAGAGCTGCATTGTCCTGTCTGATAGCTGTTAGCTATGTGTTACTATTTAAATTTAAATTTATTAAAATGAAATAAGATAAAAATTTCTGTTACTCAATTGCACCACTGGCAACCACACTGAATAACATAGACACAGAATATATTAATCATCACAGAAAAGCTCCATTAGGCAGTGCTGTTCTGATGAAAGGGAGAATTGAACACATGAATCAGTTAGATTTGTGGATAATTTACAAACCTCACTTTTGCTGGCAAACTTTTGTTTTCTGGACCCTCTTCAAAGCCATCCACTAATAAATACCATGACTAGACTGAGTTTTAAGCCTTGCTTGTCCCCTTGCTGTAGCTCTGGAAAAGGTGCTAATGATGGACAAAGCAAGCCTAAAGGAGGCAAAAAAGAAAGCAAAAGCAAGGAGCAGGATAATGCATAAATTGCACAGTCAGCTTTTATGTGATCAAGAAAGTTATCTGTGACAAATCATAGATGAGTAATTTTATTTTATAGCTTTTGGTGAGTGAAAATGCCCTCAAAGGAGGTAGAATAGTACTGGGAAGTACTATGTGATTCATCAGTTGAGTAATTAGCCTGAAATTAAATGCTGCGCATAGAAAAGAAAATTACAAAGAACAAATATAAATGGACACAGGTATATTCCAAATTTTTAAATAACAAGATAATTTAACTACTGCAGAAGATTGCATTTTTCCTTGATGTTTCCACACTTACAGGATTGTAATTTCTGGTGCTTTCTTCCTTTCGGTGATCAGCCCTTTCAGTTGTCTCTTGATTTCTAGGTTTCCAACACAACCACTAACTCTCCCCTAGATGCTAACATTCTACTGTGAACTTTTCAACCTGGGATTCCTGTCTCAAACATAGTCTAAAAAATGACTGATTATATCCAAGTGGGTTTCCAAGGCAATGGCACAGTTTCAGCTATGTTCCAGAAAAGTTAGCATTTCCATTATAAATGCATTCATTCTTACCCTCTTGCTGACCCAATTATGTTAGGTCACTGTAATTAGAGCTCTTCCAGTCACCATCTTCTCTTTTTCAAGCTTCACTTTAATCTGTCTTTTTTTCAAAAATGATGTAATAAATATCAGACTTCAAAATTTTGCAAGGACAAGCAAAAAGAAAAAGGTGTTTGCACATTGGTGCAGACATAATTCACTGCAGTGTTTAATCTTTTGTCTTATTAAAACAACTTTAGCTTTGGGAAAAATACTACAGGAAATAATGTCTCATATTTGCTTCTAAGTGTAGTTGAGACATTTGTAATAAAATATTTAACCATTTAAGCAAAGCTTTCACTTTTTTGGCACCAAGTGACCCTGAGCTTTACAACTTACTAAGAATCGTCCATACACTGCATTGTGTAAAATGCATCCATTTTATCTTGAGTAAAATTAATAGAAGATATTTGCAGGAGTGTTTTAGGAGGTCTTGAATCATTTTAATGTGATAGTTTGAACTGATCAAAACATAAATAAATAAAATTATAATTTCTAATGGTATCTTCCTAGGCTACTGTGTCCAGTTACATACTGGTTATTACCTAGTCTAAGGCATGTTCAAATCATAGTGAATATAATCTACAGAAGAACTTTGAGCCATCCAGGAATTACTTAATTTTTGGCACGTTTCTTTAATAGAGAGCCACGTATTTTCTAGAAGTGAAGAACTTATTGTAGGGTTAAGCTTGGGAGCATGATAATTTTTTCAGAAAGTCAAGAAGTACAGGCTTAACTCAGAGTAGAACAAGACTTCAGTATTTATCTGGCATGGAGGAATAGATAAGGCAATGAAATGAGTAGATAAAGTGTAGTAGAAATACGTGCTTGGGACTAAGTTATGCCTACTGCTAAAGCTCAGAAATTTCCTGGACATTGTATACAGATGATCTGAGTCTATTTGAATGAAGAACTCAGCAACCTCCTTGGAGAGTCATCATCTTAAGTGAAAGAGGATTAAGGTATAACATTTATTCCTGCAACAAAATCTTCATTACTAGGGTTGAATTTCAATTTTGATTATAGCTATCCTTATCTGTCTTCCATAATCTTAACTCTGAATTCTTGGGGTTGAGAGACTGTCTTCTCTGCACCTTTCGGTTTGCTTAATTTTCTCTTCCTTCCTTCCTTCCTTCCTTCCTTCCTTCCTCTCTTTCTTTCTTTGTCTGTCAAGTACTTCAAAGCTAGATTAAAGTGCTTTCCTGTTCCTTTGAAGGGCCGCAAGTCAGTGTTGTATATGTTCAAAAGTGCAGACAGACTGATACTTATGTGTAGATAATCTTCCAATTCCTTCATTCCCATTTTAGGTGACACCTTTAAGTAAAATCAAACAACATTAGAGGCCTTTAATGTAAGCCAAGCATTAGGGATACGACAGCAAGACAGGTAGCCTTTTCCTTGAGAGCAATTATAGTCTCGTGGAGGACCTCAAAAATAAATACTACATTAATTACATAGTTACAAGACTGTTTCTTAAAGCATATGAGGGGGAACCTAATCTGATGGCATTCAGGTAAGGAAAGCCTCTTAGAGTGGGGTTTAAACTGATAGCTAAGGGATAGGTCAGATTACGTAAATAAAACATGGAGAAAGCATTACAAGAACAACAATAACAAAAAGTATGTGCAAGGACCCAGGGGGCCAGAATGAATTTGCAATGTTTGAAAAACATAAAGAAGCAAGAGTGGCTGTTGCAAATAGATTAAAGAGATCCAAGAGAGATGAGGCTGGGTAATAGCCAGGGACCAGATGGTAAAATCTCTCTCAGCCATGGTGAAGGTTTAAATTTTACCCTAAGACTAATGGGAAGTCATAAATAGATTTTGAATAGAAAATGACATGAGTAGAATTGTCTTATTAAAAGCTCAGTTTGGCTTTTGTAGGTAAATGGATTACAAGGTAGCCGGAATGAATATGGGAACCAGGTTAGGAGGCAATAACCAAACCAAGATACGTTTGTGACTTTGGACAAAGGTGGTTGTACTCCGAGTGTTGTCTCCGGGCCCTTAGAGGTCCTTGGAGATCCTTTCTTGAGTTCTGCAAAGTAAAAATCATTTTCATAATTACGCTAAGATATCATTGGCCCTTTAAATTGTTTTGACATTTTCACTGCTGGTATAAAAGTCATAGTTCTGGAAATTTAGCTCTAATCAAGTTTGAGGCACTAAACTGTGCTTATAGTCATCAAATTTTTCATCTCCACATATTCTCAGTGAAAAACTGCAAGCATTCTTTAAGAATATCCTTGATGAAGCAGAAGCATTTATTAATATTCTTAAATCTTATCCATGACTATATATCTTTTTAATGTTCTGTGTTAATTGAAACAAGAAATAAGCTCGCTAATAATCCATATTCAGTCATTCATGGATTAATGGGAGAGCTTGTGGCGTTGTTTCTTATGTCATCTTTGCTTTTCTTTATTCTCTTTTTGGCTTCCTGCCACTGAATCTTTGCATTGTTCTTTAGAACCCACACAACTGCCTGGCCAGAGAAACAAAGAGCTCTGAAACATAAGTATTTCTTTCACTGTTTTTCAGCAGTTCTCCAGAAAGTATTGTCGTAGGAAGAGCAGGTCAAAGCAATTAACTTAAAAGGAATTTGTGTGTATTTATTAGTTTCAAATATCCATTTACCATAAATTTGTTATGTTATGTTATGTTATGCTATGTTATGTTACCATAAAGGTGGATCTGTTTATGCACTAAAAAATTATCAACTTTATGCACTAAAAAGGGACTAGAAAGGCTACTTCGATAAAGTTGAATTTGTTTAAAACCTCTAAGAATCTAATATATTGTCCACTTCTACAAAGGAACAAAACTTTTTAAAATTAGATAATAACTGCTCTTCCTCCTAAAAGGCTTCACATCTCACAATCTTACAACACATTTCCACAGCAGGTACTTTCTCATGGTGAGTGCGCTGGAGCATGCTCCTTGGAAGATAAACAGTGGAAGATAAACAAAACGTTGGGCTTCAGTTACAGCAGAGCCTTCCAAAAGAAATAAAGTGACTAGTTAATCCTTAGAGTACTGGAATTTGCTGGACTGCTAGCCAAGCGAGTGTGTACATATGTTCAAATCTTCAATCTCTGGCCTAAGGAAAGAGTACGAGGAAGATAAATGAAGAGTCACTGACTGACCTTGTTCAGAGGGTGTTAAGTATTGCAGGGACCATTCCTATTCAAGAATATGTGTGTTTGTGCATGCACACATGTGTTTGGTGGGAGATGGAAGTGAGGTAGGAGGAAAACAGATAAGGTTAGCATCACTGTTCTATTTTTTTTGACAGTTGAAGCTAAGCAGACAGTCTCTAAAAGTCTTTTCTTGATAATTTCTAAGGCTACCTTAGATAAAAATCAGTTTGGGTACCTCTACCTTGGGTGAGATTTCAGGCATTCTGATTCTGAAGATTTTTTTTTTTGCTAATGATGATGCCATCTGTTTAGTTTGAAGATTCAACTAAGCTTTACTACAACTCACTTGGTCTGTTTGTCTCTCCACTAAGTGCAAGTATCTGTGTGTTTATTTATTTTATTTTTTATTTTAGCAATCAGGATATTGGAAAACACCTAGTTGCACAAACAAATACATACAACTGACATTAAATTTCCAAAGCAACATCTGAGAAAAGTGCAAAAATGTACTGTTCTGGGAACAGAAGAATCTAGGTCCCTGAACCCATTCTTGATGATCAGACTTTAATTGAATCAACATCACCATATCCTCCAATCACTCATGTCTACAGCCACATCGTTGGCTGCCCTGAGACTAGGAAAAAACCCTCTGCCCTGATTTGCATAGAAAAATAGGAGCTGAAAGAAGGAAACCAGGAAGTGTAGGTGCAATTTTCGAGAGACTCGTCAATGCTCTTTAGTTCCCAGAATAACTATTTCCTACTCTTGGCAGGTCAGCCTTTGGGGCAGTGTGTGATTTCTCTTTCTGGGCCAATAAATAGTGAAGGTCAATTCTATCATGTGGGATAGGGGTAAGGAAAAAAGCAGAGAAAAAACAGCTTTCTGTATTAGTATTAGTTGGGGAAATTTTACCTTTACGTTTTAATATACATACTTGTCTCTGAATAACAATGCTATTTCAAGTATTTAATTAGACACACGTTGGTGTCAAGTTGCAGTAAAGTATCACTTTTGATTTTTCAGGCCCATAGAAATGTTCTGCGTGTTTCTATTCTTTTTTCATGCTCTTCAATTTATTTTCTTACTACTAGTCCTGAAGTTTGATTTGTGAATCAAGCTAATTCACACCGAGTCAATAAAGATATGAATTTTGAAAACTTACCTCTGAATAGCTATTTTATCATGTTATTTTCCTGTACAAACTGACATTTCTAAAGGGGAGTTATGTTCCTTTAACCCCATAAAACAGTTTGATGTATCAGAAAAATGTATGTTTTACAAATCAAAAGTAACACAAGGCAGAAACATCCTTTGTGAAAAGTAAAAGGAGGGACAATTAAGCACAGCTCTTAGTTTAAAAAGACCCTATATGTATAATTAAAGTCAGAATTCAGAATCATGTAAATGGTTCTGCTGGAATTATATCATCATGTGAAGGTAAAAAGGAAAACAACAACAAAAAGTTACCTTACATTGTAGCAATTATTTATTTCCTAAAAGTGCCATGATAAGACTTTTAAAGGACATATTCTAAATCGCAACAAATCAGAAATAGTTCATTGCTCGATCAACAAATAATTTTTAGTATTTATCATTTGCAGTCAAACTTCTAGGTTTGCTGTTTTATAAAATACTTCCTTCATCTTGTCTATCAGAGTGAAGAATTTAAGCTTCTGCATCTTCAAAATGACATGTAAATAATTTTCTTTTAATTTAGTATTTAATAATCATTCCAAGTACTTCTATATTAATTATTGTTACTATTTTTTTGAGACAGAGTCTTGTTGTCTCACAGGCTGGAGTTCAGTGGTGTGATCTCACTGCAGCCTCCGACTTCTGGATTGAAGCGATTCTCCTGCCTCAGCCTCCCGACTAGCTGGTATTACAGGCATGCACCACCACATCCAGCTAATTTTTAGTACTTTTAGTAGAGATGGGATTTCACAATGTTAGCCAGGCTAGTCTCAAACTCCTGACCTCAGGCAATCTGCCTGCCTTGGCCTCCTAAAGTGCTGAGATTACAGTAGTGAGCCACCACGTCTGGCCACTTATAAATATTTACTACAGAATGTGATTCCTAAAAAACTTAGTTTGAATATTTCAGATAAATAAGGAGCGGTCAGCAATTGCATGACAACTCTAAAGCATTCTGCATAAGAAATAAAATCTCTCAGCCTGGGCAATATAGCAAGATGCCATCTCTAAAAAAAATTAAGCCGGTATGGTGGCATGATACCTGTAGTATCAGCTACTCAGGAGGCTGAAGTGGGAGGATTCCTTGAACCTAGGAATTTGAGGTAACAGTGAGCTATGATCATGCCCCTGCACTTCAGCCTGGGTGACAGAGTGAGACCATGTATCAGAAAGAAAAAGCAAAAAAGGAAAAAATAAAAAGAAAAGAAAATCTCTTAGAATTGCATTTTAATAACTTATCATAACAGGGTATAATATTTAAAATTAGCAAGTCTTTATCTATATTATCTCTCTTCTCCTACATGCATCTTTAAATAATGTTTGCCCTCATAACCTGGTACCAGCTGACTGATGAAGGTGTACAGTACACACTCTTAATTCCCTGCCCAGTAATTCCAGGACTTTCTGCATGTTCCCATTCCATTCCACTTGTACCTATTATTTGCCCCTTGGATTAAAGTCTCACTGCCAGCCCCGAGCCAAGCTATGGTTCTGTTCTTCATACTTGGTTTCTCCAGTTATGACTCTTCATGCTTTTTATGACCAATGATTTGGACACTCCATTTCCTTTCTGGGTTTTGGCTCTTTCTTGCAGAATTCCTAGCCTGTTTTTAACATGTCGGGCTCTAGTCCCGAAGCTTTGTGGTATCTGGCCAATTCCCTGGGTGACCCCATTCAGGTTATATTGCAGATTGTATTTTATATATTTAAAATGATGAATGAAATAAGATTCATAGTAGCCATGGTATGTGCATTTTTGTCTTTAAATGAGAAACCACTTTTTTGATATATTTGTTTAAAACTTATGTTTATTCTTCTGGGAAAGTTTATCAGTGAAATGCTAATAAGAGATATAAATATAGTTTTATTTTGTTTTGTTTTTTACATTTTGATCAATTCAAAAGAATTCACTGAAGTTCATAACTATATCTGGTTAAATGATAAATGGCAATGTATATAAAAGCATTTTAAACAGTATAATGTGTTTGTGGTTATGTTATTAGGCATAGCTAGTAGTTTCAAGAATAGGCAATGCCTTAGCATAACATTAAATCTATATTTGAGTCAGATTCCTGTAGAAAGTGGCTTTTCACTACATAAAATTTTATAAACTAATATCTCAATTAGGAAATAATTTGATGAATGCTTTTACAAAGAATAGTATCAAAATGAATGGTAAAATGAGTATTACAAATATTACTCTCAAATATGCCTACCTTACTTTTTAGTTTTATTTTATTTCATTTTGTTGAAATGGAGTCTCACTCTCGTTGCCCAGGCCAGAGTGCAATGGTGAGATACTGGCTCACTGCAAACTCCACCTCCTGGATTCAAGTGATTCTCCTGCTTCAGCCTCCCGAGTAGCTGGGATTACAGGGGCCTGTCATCACGCCAAGCTAATTTTTGTATTTTTAGTAGAGATGGGGTTTCACCATGTTGGCCAGGCTGATCTTGAACTCATGACCTCGGGTGATCCACCTGCCTTGGCCTCCCAAATTGCTGGGATTACAGGAATGAGCCACCACACCTGACATTTTTAGTTTTATTAATATTCTGAAAATACCTAATTTTGATAAAATGCTGAAGATTTGGATGAGAATCTCCCTCCCCACATCTCATATGAATACAGTTTCCTTTCAAATAATATTATCTCTTGGTAAGAATACAAGATTAGATAGCTATTCAAAGTAGCCACATGACAATTATCTTGAAGCATAGCATATACTTCACTTAGAAAGAGAAACTTGAATTTTCCTACATTTTAAAAGATACGAAATTTTTGTGTGTGATTTCTGATATTCCCAGGGACAAAATTTTAGTGCTCTTCGAGGGATGGGTCAGCTGAGCTCACTAAACATTTTGAAAATTATATTTTATTTGAAAATTATATTTCAAAAGTTATATAACTATATGACCTACTTATGATATAAAAATCATGTCACTATCTACAGAATTTATAATCTATATGTGAATATATTCAATACATGTAATTTTAATTCTAAATATGATACTCAAATGAAAATCCTCTCACTGGAAAAAAATTCTTTTCATAACTATGTATTTTTTTCTAAACATAAATGACAAACATGAAAAATCAAAGTCACATCAGAAAAATCAACCAAAAATAATTTACTGGAGGAAAGTTCATGTATACTCAGAACTCAAGGAACTCTATCTTTGGCTGAAGACTTTATAAATAAATCTTGTCCACAACATAGTGGACTGGGGTTAGAGGCTATTTAGTATAAATAAACAAAACAAAGCTTGCCTTTGACATAATATATTATAGAAGACTTTCTCCCAAGATTTTTAAATATTGGAATTCATAACAGAAAGCCAAATATGTCCTTGGAGGTTGTTAAAAATGCTCTTCAATTATATAACATTAAAAACATGTATATTGGGACCATGAGCTATGGGGTATTTTAAATATCTGTATGATACTTGTTCTGGAGCTATGCCTGCAATGTCCAATTTTGGGACATAATTGAACTTTATAAAGGGAAAAAAGTAACTGACTACTATGTGTAAGGTTTTTCATTTATATCTCTGTTTCTCATAACAAGCAACAAGGTAGGCCTTCTACCTCCAAATTAGGGATGAAGGCAGATTTAAGCTGTAGGAAGCAGCCCTGAGGGTACCTCTCAAACTTCATTGTTGATTTCTTTGTTTATCTTCAAGAATCAAGGAAACTTATGCTTCATTCATTGAGAGAGATATGTTTATGTACTACAGATAGAAGAAGAAATGGTGCGATTCACACATCTGCAGAAACTCTGGGGTAGTCGAGCATGTGATGGATGATTGAACCAAGGGCTTCCTTTTAAGGGTTGAAGTTTAGAATCTAGAGATCAATGAAAGAGCAAAGCATAGACATATGCATTTGGAAGAAGGTGCTGTATATATACATATATATGTATATTTCATATCTTCATTGGGAATCTCAAAGTGGGTGCTGAGGGACATGCTTTTCTTTCTGTTTTGTGTGTTATTTATTCTTCTCCTTTTTCCAATAATTGCTGCACATGCAGGAACTAGCACATTTACTGGCTTTGTATGTATACAGATAAAGGAGATATGAAATAATTTTAGGAGCCACAGAAAATACTGCAAACTTTTCACTCCTCAGTGTCTTGACCCTCAGATTTTTGTGGAGGAAAAGACTAGAGACACCTTCAATTCAATTCAGTTCAATTCAATTTAAAAAGTATTACCTTTCTCAGAAGACCATCTGTTATGCCTCTTTCTGATTGTTCTTCTCTCTCTTCTTCAGGGTCACCTTGAAAAACCTGACCCATGAGTTTCACCTTTAGAAAACCCTTCCGCATTAAAAAGTAAAAGTGAGGCAAAGATTAGATGAGGGGCACTTATGTGAAATCTCTTATGTGAATTTGTTTTAAGGTGACTTATTTGAAGCTCTGACTCTCTTCTTTTGACCCCCGCCTGAGCAATCTATCAGCAACCCAGGAGCCAGCAGAAGAAAAGACATAACCTTTGACATAACCTTATATGAGTCATATTTGTGTCCCTCTCGTTCTAAATTTTATTACCAATGGAAAATAAACAAACAAAAATGACATCAAGTTTAAAGTTTAGGTACATCCCAGCTTCTTTGCATAACACAGCATCATAAGGGTTTAGAGCTAAAATGAAATTTGTTTCTCCATTTAGTCCCATGTCCTCAGTTGCCTTAGAAAGAAAACTGATAAGCATAGTACCTTCTAACATATGCCAAGTGAAGTACAGTATTAGGCTTTTTATATACATAATCTCTATACATATATTTTGTAATCTTTTAAATTCTTACAGTAACCATCAATTTAGGAATTATCCCCAACTTACAGTTGAAGACTCTGATGTTCAGAGGATTTAGGAAGATTTTAAGATTTTTAAGGGCAGAGGAGGCAGATATTTTTTTAAAATTACTCTGATTATAGTAGACAAAACATTTTCGGGTATAAAAGTGGATATGAGAAAATCAGCTGTGGCTTATTGCATTAGTCTCAGCAAGTCATGATGTCAGCCTGGATTAGAGACAGTTGAAATGAAGAGAAGGAAATAAAATCAGTAGAAATTTAGAGCATAGAACTGATGGGACTTGGTTATAGATTTGTTGTTGGAGGAGAGGAGAAGGACAAGAAAGAGCCAAATTTGACAAGCAGTGTTTGGCTTGAAGAACTGGCTGGATGGTGGAATCATTTGCAAAGATGAAAAGCTCTAGGAAGAAGATTTAGGAAGTGGAAATGAGGCAGGAAGCAAAGAATAGGGAAGGAGATTGTGAACTGCTGCCATGATACAGGGAGTTTCAGATTGATTTTTGTTTGTTTGTTTTGTTTTGTTTTTTACTGTAGATCTGAGAAAACATATTCTATCAAATGTACTCTTAACCCTTTTTTTTCTCCCCTCATCCATGTGGCAATCCCAAGGGTTCTTGGGCCTTGAGTTTGAAAACACAGATATTAACTGCATTTTCTGGATAGCTATAGAGGTTGACGTTTGTCAACTCACTTGATCTAAGACCATGTTGTAAGGAACAAAGCTTTGCTGCAGCCTGGCAGCCATAGGCCAAAGTGAACATCCTGCATGACCCAGCAGGATTGGAGTGCAGGCATACATTCCCATGCTTTATAAAATCACAGCTATGTAGACATAACATAGAGAAGCTCATTACCTGGCTCTCAGCCACTATGGTTTGTGAGGTATATAAATGTTAACACTGACACTGTGAAGGAGCTGTGGAATAAAGTCATGTCTCATCTATCTACTGTCTCTTGAGTGTTCTACTAGCTCACTGCCCCCATCCACCCATTCCCCTCCAACCTCAGCTGGGGCTTGAACCTGAAGCATGTGATCCCCTTGGACTTAGCTATATTTTGGTAATTTGAAAAAAATGGTATTATTTTAGAAGAATAATGTGTAATAAGGATATCACCTCATTTAAACTGGGATTTTAAATTTTGGTGGATTTGATAAAAAGGTACGCTAAAATCTCAAAGAGGTGACTTGAGTGAAATAATTTAGATAGTAGGAAAGTGTCTTCAAATAAAAGAGTGTGTGAGGGTAGAGATGGAAAGGAATATGAGTGGACAAGAGGCTGTCTTTTTTATTGATGGGTCTCATGGTGTTGGTCTTAACCCTGATGGAGGAAGGGACTGCAGGAGGACACTGAGGATTTTATTTTCCCAGGCACAGAGGCACCTATCACGTGGCTTAGGGGCCAAAGGGATGAAGCAGGATACAGGTTAGGGAAGAGCACCGTTTTCATTATATCTGGGCATAACATGGCCTGGTTCTGAAATGACAAGTGCTGTTTCAGCTTGAGGGTTTGCATTTTGGGCGTGCACCAGGATAGGAGTTGGTACTATGAAGAGGGAGCTAATGTTAAGAGCCACTCTCAAGTATCTGTACTCGCCCACAACAAGGGATGCCAGGCAGAAAGATCTGGGAGGAGGGCTTGCCAACTCTGTTCTATGTATTTGGGGACTACAGCAATATAGAAATGAGACTCTGTAATTGTACACAGGACCATGAGACTGAGCTATGTTGTATTGTGGTTCTGTTTGTAAGAACAGGGTGGTAAGGCCTGGGGTAGATGGGGATTACACTAGAAAAGGAGTGTGCTTTAGAACAACTGGTGGAGCTTTTAAAATGATTCATGCCCACGCCCCACCTCCAGAGATTCTGATTTAGAAACCCTAGGGTGGCATTGTGGTGGCTGTGTGGTGCCCGAGCTCCATGAATGGGTCCAATGCTTGGGCTTGGTTAAAAACCACTGCATTTAATTTATCAGAGTTGAGTCAGAGTTGCAAATGGCCAGCAAAGGAGAAGAAATTTAGATTTTTGGAGGTATTTCCCTTTTTGATTTTGTTTTACATTCTTGTTTCCCTCTTCCCACCTCTCCACATTCCCGTTAAAATAGCTTCCTTTCCCTAATATTGGTTTTCTTAATTCCTCTATGAAGCCTTCTCTGAAGGAGTACTGGAAGATTCAGCCAGCCTTAGACTCTTCATACTTGGACTCAGTTGAAAAGAAAAATTAAGAATGCAAACATCCTTTTTCCTTCCACAGGAAAAAAAAAAATGGCTCACAATTTTATTTTGTTTGATCAGCTCCATGTTAAATAATTGTGTGAAACGTTTTTCTTGAAACATCTTCTCTCTTCCACTACTATTTTCACAGCTCACTCTACTGTTATTTTTTGCTTAAAAGTTATCAATGGAATTTAGACATCAAAGCACCTTCAGCTTTGTTTCTGCGGTCTGGTTCTACAGGCTGCAAAAATAATCCTTCAGAGTTGTAAGCCACAAAAATGACCCCTCACCAAATACACTTTAGTCCATTTCTATGTAAACTAAGGAAGTATATCATTCTTTTGCAGAATCTATATCTATAGTATTAAAATAAAATAGGTTAGTGACTTAATTCTTGTTCAATGATTCCTTTATTTTCCAGTGTTATTTGCAATATTCATTTCAGTGAATATTCATTCCAAATCATGCTTGCTTTGTTGAAATAAAGCTGACACAATAACTACGACAATTTTTTAGTGCAAAATTTCAAACGTCCATTCTATTAACTGAGACAATAGAGGTCAAAGTCACACCAGGAATTAAACATATCTTTCTCCATTTGCTCCCAGGAATGAAAGAGAGAGAATAGATCAGGCATCGGCTTGAAAGAGCCATAATCCAGCAGTCTTTCTATATTACCTCTCAGAGTAAGGAGGCTGCGTGTCTAAAGACAGAAATGAAGTTTAAGTACTGGAAAAAAGGAAAGTCTTTAGCCTTGGGAATGTAATAACCTGGGGTCAGCTGAGAACCTGAGAAAGACAGGCCCAATCAGCCGCTGGGAGAAGCAACATGACTGCTCTGCTGGAGGGAGAAACGAATTCTAATGAGATGTGAGCCAACCATCCAGGGAGCTTAGGTCGTCGTGAGAATAGGAAGTGCTCTGCTCGTCTCCTGGGAAACTAGAATGTAGCACTTTCTTGTTGTTGTTAATACTCCCTCTTTTCTTTTGTATTAGATTTGTAATAAAAATTTAATTTAAAAGTTGATATGCAAACCAGAAGTGTGTAACAATATGAAAATTTAACATTGATAGATTTATCTATTAAAAGATTAAAGAGAATATATTTGAGTTTTAGAATTTAATGTTTACTGCACACAAGACGAAACAGAAACTAAACTTTGTTACATTTAAAAAATTATTTAACTCATTAAGTTTGGATTTACTATTTGTAAAGTGAAAAGAAATTCTTTTTCTCCAAAATTTTAGCCCTTTACTGAGTGACTATAGGTAAGTGATTTCACTATTCCAGTTTCAGTTTTTTATTCAGAAATTAAGAAATATGTCAGTATGTGTCTGTTACTATTTAGATAATTTCTTGGCCTTTTGGCTAAGATCAAGTGTATTATTCTTATAGAATGGGTTCTCAGATAAAGAAAAAAACTGAGTTTTCTCAGATTTTTCAGACTTTTATTATAAAAACAAAACTATATATGCTTAACTTAATATTATCTTTTCGATGGACTCATTTGAAGAGTTACAAGATGCAATTTGAGGAGTTTTATGGGCTAATGTTAAGGGTGGGCATACATTTTCTATTCTGAACTCTCTGGTATCTTTGTGGTACCCAGATTATGTAATGAGGTAAATAGATTATCACCTTAAGAAACAGCAAAAGGAAAGAATAAAAAGAAGTGCCTTCTATTTCTCAATGTTTATAAACTAAAAATGAAAAATTTATTCAGACTTTTCAATAGAGGGGCAGTATGGTTTGACACATCAAATAGTATATAGCAGTAATGCCGAAGAGAAGCTTGAGGGCCTCTTTTAGTGCCCTGCCTCTTCCTACAGCCGCTCCACATGATTTCATAATAATACTTTTTCCATCTAGACAATTGACATTTTCTCAATTACATAAAAGTTTTCTTTCGAAACATTTCTATTTTCATTGATCTGTGAGTTGTGGTCTAATTAAAAACAAGTAAGACACGTTCCAGAACTTTTCCACCCACTACTTTCTGCTGCCCCCAAATTTTTCCATGTGAAAATGAGATTCCAGCACATACTTCAATGATTACAGAAACATAAATTGAGAGTGTATTGTCTTCAAAGAAAGCAAAAAGAATAGTGTCAGTGTATTATAAAGACTCATACTTTCATGCAAACAGACTCCTTACTGAAGGAAAAGGGATAAGATCATTTCTGGAGAACAGAAAGACTCAAATTAAACAGCTTTATCATCCATGTTCCACAGGTGTTGAGATGAAGTCATATCATTATAATTAAGCTTTTATTCTATCATTTTTATATGTGTGTTTCATAGAAAAGCTATCCTAGGAAATAAGGAAACGAGGGGGATTGTCTGTGGATTGCTATTTTATTTTTTAAATTTTCAAATTGGCTTGGCTTTTGAGAGTTTCAATCCACTACCGATTTCTACACATCTAAACCTCATACATGCAGCCTGGCCAATATAGTAAAACATTGTCTCTAAAAAATAAAAAAAAAATTAATTAGACAGAGGTAGTCGTGCACACCTGTAGTCCTAGCTACTTGGGAAGCTAAGGCAGGAGGATCACTTGAGTCCAGTGAGCTAGAACTGCACCACTGCACTCCAGCCACCATCACACCACTATCACCCCGCCTGGTGATAGAGTGAAACTCTTGTCTCTAAGAAATAAAATAAATAAATAAATGAATATACAGCAAACCTCACACCTACAGGGATTGAAGGAAGAGCAGAGTACATTTTCTGATTTCAGAGACTGCTAGATAGGAGTAATTAAGCATATATTTGCCTAAGGAAATACTTATTCTGCTTAAATTTTTCTTTTACAGTTATTGGACAAGAAATCTTAGTGTCCTCAGTTTCTGGGAGCTCAGAGAAAGGTAAGAGCTGTAGCTGAATTTCAGTCTTTCTATTGTGTCTTTATTGTGAGAAATAAAGACATCTTATTTCTTAGAAATAAGAAATCTGGTGAGGAGACTGACTGGAAGAGTACACAATCAGATGTAGGGCGTGAACAAAATAGAAGTTGTGGGGAAAATGCTGAAGGTGGCCTGAGTAGTTAAGGCTGCAGCTTGTGGTTCTGCTAGATAAAACGTTATTGCTGGGGATGTCTTTTAATCCCTTTCTTTGCTGAGTGACCTAGGAGCTATGCTGCCTAGGTCTGAGCGGGAAACTTGTAAATAAATCCCACCTGAATTGGGAATCGATAGCACCCATTAGTCTGCACAAATAGCAAGTCTTTTTACAACATCTATTGTCTCAGTGGTCCTTAAATCTTGGAACAGTGTGTATCTTTTAGAAAATGTGAATAAACTAAGATCTTTTCTCATAGAAGGGGACAAAAAAACACACCAACAATTTCAAGGACTTCTTCCTAAAGTCCTTAGGCAAATCATCTACTTTGTGTCTCAGTTTCTCAATCTCTAAAATGAGAGTGATAATACCTGCTCCATTTAGTAGTAGGGTGGATTAAATGAGAGAATTATATAAAGTATCTAGTACAGATCCCAGGGCAAATGTGCAATAAATGACAGCCCTTATTATATTCATTTTTCCTTTTTACTACGAGACTGTGCTGTTTCCTTAACTGTGACTGATCCTATCACAGAGACAAGGTTGGGGAGTCAAATAAGGGACTGGTCACCAAGGAAGGCAGATAAAATAAAGGGGATAGATGAGCTCCATGCCCAGCCATAAAATATGATAGAATAAGGAAGCCTGAAAAGTTTACAGGAAGTTATGTGGAGAAATGACTAGGAGAAAATGTAAAATAACTATGAAGATGCTGTTCCAACTATAGATATTTTGTGGATTTAATATAGTAATAATGCTAATGGTATTAATTTCAAAATCAATGGCAAATGCACACTGATAGAGAGCTTATTATATACCATACATTGTGCTTAGCTTGGCTTACATAGGTCACATTCTTTAATTATAATATAAAATAATATAGCCCAAAATACCTCATCTGAAATTCTAAAATAAAAAGTCTCTGAAAACTAGCATTTTGCAATGATTGATTCAGTAGCAAAACCTGAACTGAACTGTCATAGGCTGTTTTTCGTCTTTATCTTTCTCACTCAACCTGAATCTTCATGTATTTTGAGGCAGAAGTCTTAATGTTTTGTCATGGTGTTTTCTGTGACCTCATTGGGTATACTCCATAATGCTATATGGACTCTATCCCACGTGTAAAATGTAAAGGAGTCCAAATTCCAAAATTCACCTTGCTACCAGAATTTCAGATAAGGTAGGGTAGGCCTTTGGAAATAGTAACAATTGTTGATCACTTGCTGTGTACCAGATTTCGGTTCAAGTCTTATGCTTATTTATTTTATTCTAATAATAATCTTCAGAGGAAAACACACTTATCATCATTCCTGCTTTACAATTGAGGCAACCGAGGTACAGAGAGGTCAGGGAACCCATGGTTACCAGACAGTAACTCAGAAACACAGAATTTGAACCCAGGCCATCTGGGTCTGGGAAGCTTTTGCTGAAATACTATACATACTGTCTCATTTATGCTATTGTAATTGTTTTACTTCATAGCTGAAAATGCTGAGAATTAAAGATCCACTCACACAGCCAAGATAAAGTGTCCATGTGATCTTGAGCAAGTTACTTAATCTTTCTGGGCCTCAGCTTTCCATTCTGTAAAATGGGGGTAATGATAAGCCATACTGCATTGTTGTGGGGATTAAATAAGTTTAAAGCAATGAGAGCAGTGCCTGACATACCTTGTGTAATCTATACATCTTAGATCTTACTATCTTTTACAACTCAGCCATGTGGATGCTAGGAGAAAAGAGAAGAATATGATGGAAGTCAATCCTCATGCAAAAATTTACTATAGAAAAGGTAAAAAATAGTATTTTTCATGTATTAAATCAGTGTTTTCTTTATTTTTTGTTCCTTAGTCCTCAAGTGTGTAGTGGCTGCCTGATTTGTTGAATCAATCATCTGGTGAATGGCATGTATTGATTCAGGGTGAGGGTAGATACAGAACAAACAGGTCTTTTATTCTTCTCTGAGTCCCCAGGCTGACATTTTTTAATTGATTGCAAGACTGTAGTCATAAAGCCACTCTTTGTTAAAGAACAAAAGTGTTTTATAAATCCCCCATATTTCCCTTTACATTCAAAAGTCTGGGCTTGGTTCTTTCAAGTCTTAGAGTATTGTATTTACATGACACTAAGCGTAAAGAGAACAGAGACAATTTTGCAGGGGAAGTTTCTTTATGACAAGAAAGGAGAATTCCCTTTCACTAAGAGAAGTAGAATTTAGAAACTAGAGAAAGAGAATGGGAGAGTTACAGGTACGAGTGACCTGACTCACCTATTTGGGTGTTAGTGCCCTTGGGAGAGAGAAGGGGGAATATGGTAAACCCTTTAGCAAAGCCCTGCATTGAGACTGATGTTGGTACTATGTAGCTTCTAGGCAGAAGAACAATGTCCAAGGAAATGTTTGAAGGCCACCAGGAAGAATTCTGCATTCTGTGTCATGGTGAGAAAAATCAGCTGATGACTGTTGGCTCACCCACAATGGTCACAGATTTAGATAATCAGTAGAACAGATAAAAGCCACTATGGGGACTTTAGAACTAGGGACCATGGCAAGAGATCCAGAGGCACCCACAGATGACACCTTAAAAACATGAGACAAGGCCAGAATAGTCAGACCTCAGAAGGCACTGGTGTAGGATATCCATGATGAGAGAGGGAAGGGAACATCTCAGCATAAGACAGCACATGGACCAAAGGCCTCTCTCTTTGCTATCATGCTGACTGGGACCCCAATGTCAGTTAAAGAGGAAAGAGAGTTAGGAGAGACTCCGTAGTGGGGGAGAAACAGTTGTGACTAATTTATATTGACTGATTTCCTCCCCCGTATATTTTAAAATCAAAACAAGCTCAGTTATTATAATTTTGCTTGGTCAATTTTATTCATTTTTCTGGCTAGAAGAAGGAATTGGACTCCAGAGAATATGAGATCAAATAATAAATTCTTTTCATTATGTTTACAGCTGAAGGTACATTTCAATTTTACTTTCATATTTCAAGGGTATGACAGGATTTTCTTTTTATTATTATTATACTTTTAGTTCTGGGACACATGTGCAGAACATGCAGTTTTGTTACATAGGTATATACATGCCATGGTAGTATGCTGTGCCCATCAACCCATCATCTGCATTAGATATTTCTCCTAATGCTATCCCTTCCCTAGCCCTGCATGCCCCAACAGGCCCTGGTATGTGATGTCCCCCTCCCTGGGTCCATGTGTTCTCATTGTTCAACTCCCACTTATAAGTGAGAACATACAGTTTTTGGTTTTCTGTTTCTGTGTTAGTTTGCTGAGAATGATAGTTTCCAGCTTCATCCATGTCCCTATAAAGGACATGAGCTCATCAGTTTTTATGGCTGCCTAGTATTCCATGGCATATATGTGTCACATTTCTTTATCCAGTCTATCATTGATGGGCATTTGGATTGGTTCCAAGTCTTTGCTATTGTGAATAGTGCTGTAATAAACATACAGGTACATGTGTCTTTATAGGATAATAATGTATAATTCTTTGGGTATACACCCAGTAATGAGATTTCTGGGTCAAATGATATTTTTGGATCTACATCCTTGAGGAATTGCCACACTATCTTCCCCAATAGTTGAACTAATTTACACTCCCACCAATAGTGTAAAAGCATTCCTCTTTCTCCCCATCCTCTCCAGTATCTGGTGTCTCCAGATTTTTTAATGATCGCCATTCTAACTGGTGTGAGATGGTATCTCAATGTGGTTTTGATGTGCATTTCTCTAATGACCAATGATTATGAGCATTTTTTTTCAAATGTTTGTTGGCCGCATAAATGTTTTCTTTCGAGAAGTATCTGTTCAAATCCTTTGCTCACTTTTTGATGGGGTTGTTTTTTTCTTTTTCTTTTTTTAATTTTTATTTTGAGATGGAGTTTCCTTCCTTTCCAGGCTGGAGGGCAGTGGCACAATCTCAGCTCACTGCAACCTCTGCCTACCAGGTTCAAGCAATTCTGCTGCCTCAGCCTCCCAAGTACCTGGGACTATAGGTGCCTGCCACCACTCCCACCTAGTTTTTGTATATTTAGTAGAGACAGGTTTTCACCATGTTGAACAGGCTGGTCTCAAACTCCTGAACTCAGATAATTCATCTGCCTCAGGTGTTGGAATTACAGGAATGAGTCACCACACCTGGCCTGTTTTTTTCTTGTAAAGTTGTTTATGTCTTTGTAGATTCTGGATATTAGCCCTTTGTCAAATGGATAGATTTCAAAATTTTTCTCCCATTCTGTGGATTGCCTGTTCACTCTGATGAGTTTCTTTTGATATGCAGGAGCTCTTCAGTTTAATTAGACCCCATTTGTCAATTTTGGCTTCTGTTGCCATTACTTTTGGTGTTTTAGACATGAAGTCTTTACCCATGTCTATGAGTACGACAGGATTTTCTAAACTGACTCCATTCTAAATTATGTCAGAGTTTGGCCACAAGAGATAATGGGGATACATAATCACCCTTCAACCATAAACAACTAGAAAACAAGATAAAGTTAAGGAAATAACTGTTTTATGATACTTGATAGTAGATAGCATGAGATGGTGACCCTTGAGGAAAGAAAAATAAATGAGTTGAGTCGTACCTTTGCCCAGACTTTCTACCTGGAGTTAATTTCCATTGCAGCATGCACAGGAAGAGGAATCCAAACAAAGCTTGGCGATGTCAGTGAGTTGAGAAGAGAGAAATTGGCATCTGGGGAAGCTAAGGCAGTTAGGATTTGTGGAACAGACTACTGAGAAGGAAGATGTCATGCAGAAAAAGTGTTCTAGGAAGCTTCATAAGAGTTCTGTTGAGTCTTTGGCTGAATATCAACCTACAAAGACATCACTGGATGTGAGCAATCTCAGAGAGAGAAAAACAACTATGAAGGAGCTATAAGCTGAACAATTCCTGCAGCTTACCAAGGTCTGGGAATCATCTGAA
The DNA here is from genome assembly GCF_048565385.1 of Saimiri boliviensis. NCBI lineage: Eukaryota > Metazoa > Chordata > Mammalia > Primates > Cebidae > Saimiri > Saimiri boliviensis. The sequence goes on along the minus strand of NC_133451.1, from coordinate 168,359,109 downwards.
TTCCCACAAGCCAAAATGAAGAGACGTTCATGAATATGTGATGCATGTAGCAGAAATCCAGAAGAACCTCACCTTAAAAGTGAGGCTAAAAAAGCACTACAGTAAAGGTAATCTAGATCCACACTAAAGATATTACAAAATGCAGCACCCTAAAATGTAAAACCACAACTTACCATATCTAATAAAAAATTTCTGCTTATGTGAAGAAGCAGGAAATTGAGAACCATATGCTGAAGAAAAGTCAGTCAATAGAACAAGCCCAAAATTAAAAAGATGGCACAAATCATATATGATTTGAAAGTTCTTGTCTGTTAACATTTTGTTTTATTGTTTTACTGTGTTTTATTTTACATCTATATGTAAAAATATGTATCTATATATGATGCTATATATACAGTTCTATATATCATCATATATATATACACCAAATATATATATATATTAGATGTATATTCACATATATATTTATCTGGTATATATATCTGAATATATATACAGCATCACACGTAGATACATTATTTGTATATATATATATATATATATATATATATATATATATATATTCATATATATTAAAACATGAATAAAATGAGGACAGAAATGAAAAACATAAAAAAAATCCAAATGGAAATATTAATGAAAAAAAACCCCACAATTTTTGAGATGAAAAATTTGCTGCATGGGATAAACAGCAGATTTTGACATAGCGATAAAAGTATCCAAAATGCAGCGCAAAGGAAAAAAGACTGAAAAAGATTCATCTCTCTTGACCTGTGAGAAAATATCGTGTCTTAATGTATGTATGATTGGAATTCCAGAAGAAGCAAAAAAACAGGATAAATATTTTTAAATGAATGGCCAAAATTTTCCCAAATTTTAATTTAAAAACTACAAAATCACAGATAGAAAAGGCAAAATAAAATCCAAGTAAAATAAGCATAAATAAAACCTTGCCAAGTTTCATTAGAATCAAACAACTGAAAAACTGTTAAAAAAGGAAATCTTAAAAATAACAAGAGAACAAAGACACATCACATCCAGAGAAGTGAAGGCAAGAATCACATCAGATTGCTTGTCAGAAATTATGCAAATTCAAAGATAATATGTTTAGCTCTCTAAAATACTGACCAAAGAAGATGTCAACTTATGTTTCCATGTCCAGTAAAAATACCTTTCAAAAATGAATGTAAATTAAAATTGACAAGCTTACTGAATAATTTACGTGGATATTCAAAGAATCTAGAATCTCCAAACAGTTTTTTAAAGTAATAAACCTGGAGTATTTACACCATCTGATTTCAAGCTACAGTAATCAAGCTACAGTAATCAAGGAAGTAAAATGGTGACAAAAAATAGACATTTAGATTAATGGAACAACAATGACAGTCCTACATAGGACAAAAATTATATATATTCCATTGATTTTCAAGAATGGTGTCAAATATTTGATGGGAGAAAAGGTAGTCTTTTTAGTAAATCAGGCCGAAATAACTGGGTATATGTATGGGAAAAACGAATCTCAGCCCTTTCATTAAACCATACACACAAAAAAACAATTTAAAAAGGGACTTTGGCTAAGTGAAGAACAGTGGCCGGTGGGGAGGCTGGGAGGGATAATATAAGGAGAAATGCCAGTTACAGGTGACAGGGGGATGAAGGAAGCAAACCACCTTGCCAAGTAAGTACCTATGCAAAATCCTGCATGATCAGCACATGTACCCCAGAACCTAAAGTATGATTTTTTTAAAAAAAGGTCATAGACCTAAACATAGAAACTAAAATGATAAAACTTTTTAGAAGAAAACTTAGGAGAAAATATTTATGCCCTTGGGCTAGGCAAAGATATTTAGATAAGACATAATAATAAACCACAAGTGAAAAAAAGAATGAATTGAACTCCAAGGTTAAAACTTTTACTTTCAGAAAGATACTGTTAAGAAAATGGAGGGGAAAAAAGCCACAGAATGGGAGAAAATAATTGTAAAGCATGTACCTGACAAAGAATAAATATGTATGTGTATATTTACATATGTATATATAAATATTTGTAGTATAAAGAACTCTTATAACTCATCAAGAAAAACAACAACCCAATTAAGAAAGAAGCAAAAGATTTGGATGTTTCATAAAACAAGATATATAAATGGCTAAGAAGCTCATAAAAGAATACTCAACATTATTTGGCATTAGGAAAATACAAGTAGAAAAAAAAAGACACTACGTACTGCTATACACACATTAAAATGTCCCAAGTTGAAAGGCTAATAATTCCAAGTGTTGACAAAGATGTAGAGAAACTGGGACCCTCATATATTGCCAGTAGGAATGTAAAATGTCACATCTACTTTGTATAACAGTTTGGCAGCTTCTTAAAAAATCTACACTTATCATAGGATTCATAGCATCTGAAAAAAATAATAGTACTACATTGTGTTTTTAAACATATGTAGATGAAAATTGTAAGAAAATTATAACATGAGGATCCAAGATGCCCGAATAGGAACAGCTCCAGAGTGCAGTTCCCAGCAAGAACAACGCAGAGGGTGAGTGCTCACCACATGTCCAAACAAGTTTTCACTGCCCACAGACCAGGAGATTCCTGGGATGAAAAGTGCCATGAGTTTTCAGCATGGCTGGTACCATGGATTGGTGCACAGAAACTCAAACAAATCTGGGAGGCCATTTCAACTGGTGCCTAGAATGCCTGGGAGACAGAGCCAACCATTCAACTGAAAGGGAAGGGGATGAGACAGGGAGCCAGGCGATCGGGCTCAGCAGGTACCACCTCCACAGAACAAGCAATCTAAAACACTCTGGATTAAGAGTTGCGCAGCAAGGGCAGCTGGACCCAGGAAGGTCCAGCTTAGTGGGGGAAGGGCGTCTGCCACTACTGAGGCAGTGCACCAATACAGAGGCAGTTCACATAGCAGCTGGGCAGAGCCTGCAGAAGCTCAGCAATGCCTCTGCTGGCAGACTATGACTAGACTACCCTCTGTGGGGCAGGGCATTGCTGAAAAAAGGCAGCAGCATGTCAGGAACTTATAAATAAAGCCAACCTTCCTAAGTCAGAGCACTTGGGAAAAGAGGTGGTTATGAGTTCTTCTGCAGCAGACTTAAATGTATCCGCCCAGCAGCTCTTCACAGAACAACAGAGCTCCCAGAACAACACTTGAGTTCCTATGAGGGACAGACTGTCTCCTAAAGCAGCTCCCTGACCCCTGTATACCCAAAGAGATACCTCATAAAGGAGAACTCAGGCCAATATCTGGCAGGTACCCTTCTGGGACAAAGATAACAGAAGAAACCAGCAGCAGCCCTTACTGTTCTGCCACCCCCGTGGGTGATCCCCAGGCAAACAGGGTCTGCAAAGGACCCCCAGCAGTCCTGTAGCAGAGATGCCTGACTGTTAGAAGGAAAACTAAGAAACAGAAGGAAATAGCTTCAACATCAGCAAAAAGGATATCCACTCAGAGATCCCATCCAAAAGTCACCAACTACAAAGACCACAGGTAGATAAAGCCACTAAGATGAGAAGAAACCAGCACAAAAATGATGAAAACACCACAAACCAGAATGCCTCTCTTCCTCCAAGGGATCATAACTCCTCACCAGCTAGGGAACAAAGATTGATGGAGAATGAATCTGATAAACTGACAGAAAGAGGTTTCAAAGGTGGGTAAAAACAAACTTCTCAGAGCTAAAAGAACATGTGCTAATCCAATGCAAAGTAACTAAGAACCTAGAAAAAAGTTTAGATGAGATGATAACTAGAATAAACTGTTTGGAGAAGAATATAAAAAACTTGGTGGAGCTGAAAAACACAGCATGAGAACTTTGCAAAGCATAAACAAATTTCAATAGCTAAATTAACCAAGCAGAAGAAGGGATATCAAAGATTAAAGATCAACTCAATGAAATAAAATGAGAAGGCAAGAATAGAGAAAAAAGAGTGAAAATAAATGAACAAAGCCTTCAAGAAATATGAGATTATGTGAAAAGACCTAATCTACATTTGATAGGTGTACCTGAATGTGATAGAGAGAATGAGTCCAACCTGGAAAACACTCTTCGAGGACATTATGCAGGAGAACTTCCCCAACCTAGCAAGACAGGCCACCATTCAAGTCCAGGAAATACAGAGAACACCACAAAGATATTCCTCAAGAAGAGCAACCCCAAGGCACATAATCGTCAGATTCACCAGGATTGGAATGAAGGAGAAAATGCTAAGGGAAGCCAGAGAGAAAGGTCGGGTTACCCACAAAAGAAAGCCCATCAGACTCACAGTGATCTCTCAGCAGAAACTCTAAAAGCCAGAAGAGTGTGGGGGCCAATATTCAACATCCTTAAGGAAAAGAACTTTCAACTCAGAATTTCATATCCAGCCAAACTAAGTTTCGTAAGTGAAGGAAAAATAAAATCCTTTATGAACAAGCAAGTACTCAGGGATTTCATCACCACCAGGCCTGCTTTACAAGAGCTCCTGAAAGAGGCACTAAACATAGAAAGGAACAACCAGTACCAGCCACTTCAGAAACGTACCAAATGGTAAAGAGCATCAACACAATGAAGAAACTGCATTGACTAACAGGCAAAACAGCCAGCTAGCATCAAAATGGCAGGATCAAATTCACACATAACAATATTAACCTTAAATGTAAATGGGTTAAATGCCCCAATCAAAAGACACAGAATGGAAAACTGGATAAAGCCCAAACCCATTGGTGTGCTGTATCCAGGAAACCCATTTCACATGCAAGGATACACAAAGGCTCAAAATAAAGGGATGGAGGAAGATCTACCAAGTAAACAGAGAGCAAAAAAAGGCAGAAGTTGCAATTCTCATCTCTGATAAAATAGACTTTAAACCACCAAAGATCAAAAGAAACAGAGAATGATACTACATAATGGTAAAAGTATCAATGCAACAAGATGAGCTAATGATCCTAAATATATATGCACCCAATACAGGAGCACCCATATACATAAAGCAAGTTCTTAATGACTTACAAAGAGACTTAGACTCCCACATAATAATAGTGGGAGACTTTAACATTCCACTGTCAATATTAGACAGATCAACCAGACAGAAAATTAACAAGGATATTCAGTACTTGAACTCAGACCTAATAGACATTTCCAGAACTCTCCACCCCAAATCCACAGAATATACATTCTTCTCAGCACCACATCACACCAACTCTAAAATTGACCACATAATTGGAAGTAAATCACTCCTCAGCAAACGCAAAAGAAGGAAATAATAACAGACAGTCTCTCAGACCACAGCGCAATCAGGTTAGAACCCAGAATTGAGAAATTAACTCAGAACCACACAGCTTCCTGGAAATTGAACAACTGGCTCTTGAATGTTGACTGGATAAACAATGAAATGAAAGCAGAAATAAAGATGTCCTTCGAAACCAATGAGAACAAAGACGCAACATACCAGAGTCTCTGGGACACATTTAAAGCAGTGTCTGGAGGAAAATATATAGCAATAAATGCCCACATGAGAAACAAGGAAAGATCTAAAATCAACACCCTATAGTCAAAATTGAAAGAGCTAGAGGAGCAAGATAAAAAAAAACGCAAAACCTAGCAGAAGACAAAAAATAACTAAGATCAGAGCAGAACTGAAGGAGATAAAGACACAAAAAACCCTTCAAAAATATCAATAAATCCAGGAGCTGGCTTTTCAAAAAGATCAACAAAATAGACAGACCACTAGCCACATTAATACAAAAGAAAAGAGAGAATAATCAAATAAATGCAATAAAAAATGATAAAGGGGATATCACCACAGATTCCAAACCTTGGAATCTGTCAAAAACCTTGAATAGACCAATAACAAGGTGTGAAGTTGAGCCAGCAATTAAGAGCCTACCACCCAAAAAAAGCCCAGGTCTAGATGGGTTCACAGCCAAATTCTACCAGATATACAAAGAGGAGCTGGTACCATTCCTTCTGAAACTATTCCAAATAATCCAAAAAGAAGGAATCCTTCCCAAATCATTTTATGAAAAATAGGAACACTTTTACACTGTTGGTGGGAGTGTAAATTAGTTCAACCATTGTGGAAGACAGTGTGGCGATTCCTTAAGTATCTAGAAATAGAAATTCCATTTGACTCAGCAATCCCATTACTGGGTATATATCCAAAGGATTATAAATCGTTCCACTATAAGGACACATGCACATGAATGTTCATTGCAGCACTGCTCACAATAGCAAAGACCTGGAACCAACCCAAATGCCCATTGATGATAGACTGGACAGGGAAAATGTGGCACATATACACCGTGGAAGATTATGCAGCTGTCAAAAATGATGAGTTCTTGTCCTTTGTAGGGACATGGATGAACCTGGAAACCACCATTCTCAGCAAACTGATTCAAGAACAGAAAACAAACACTGCATGATCTCACTCATAGGTGGGTGTTGAACAATGAGAACACATGGACACAGGGAGGGGAGCACCACACACTGGGGTCTGTCAGGGGGAAACAGGGGAGGGACAGCAGTGGTGGGGAATTGGGGAGAGACAGCATGGGGAGAAATGCCAGATATAGGTGATGGGGAGGAAGGCAGCAAATCACACTGCCATGTGTGTTCCCATGCAACAATCTTGCATGTTCTTCACATGTACCCCAAAACCTAAAATGCAATTTAAAAAATAGGAGCTATTACAACTGACACCACAGACATACAAAGATTATTCAAGGTCACTATAAATACCTTTATGCACATAAACCAGAAAACCTAGAGGAGATGGATACATTCCTGGAAAGATACAACCCTCCTAGCTTAAATAAAGAATTAGAAACCCTGAATGGACCACTAACAAGATTGAAATGGCAATAAAATAATTATCACCAAAAAAAGTCCAGGACCAGATGGATTCACAGGTTAATGCATGACAGGGGTTAGTGACAACAATGGGAAAGCTGAAGGAAGTACAAGACGATTATAAAAGGGCAACATGAGGGATCCTTGAGGTGATGAAAATGTTTAGTATGTTCACTGAGGTGATGAATACATGAACCTATATATGTGACAAAATTATAAGTAGTCCTCTCTTATCTGCAGAGAATGTGTTCCAAGATGCCCAGTGGGTGTGCTCTAAACTGTGGACAGCACCAAACTCTATATATCCTCTGCATTTGCCTTGATATGGTTTGGCTATGTCCCCACCGAAATCTCATCTTGAATTGTAGCTTCCATAATCCCCACAAGTCATGGGAGAGACTCAGCTGCAGATAACTGAATCATGGGGCAGGGCTTTCCACTTGCTGTTCTCTTGATAGTGAATAAGCCTCCCAAGATCTGATGGTTTTATAAAAAGTATTTCTCATGCATACGCTCTCTTGCCTGATGCCATGTTAGACATGCCCTTGCTCCTCCTTTACTTTCTGCTGTGATCGTGAGGCCTTCCCAGCCATGTGGAACTGTGAGTCCATTAAACCACTTTTTCTTTTCTTTTTCTTTTCTTTTCTTTTTTTTTTTTTTCATTTTTTGAAATGGAATTTTGCTCTTGTCACCCAGATTGGAGTACAATGTTTTGATCTCAGCTCACTGTAACCTCCACCTCCTGAGTTCAAGCAATTCTCCTACCTCAGCCTCCTGAGTAGCTGGGATTACAGTCATGCGCCACCACCCCAGCTAATTCTATATTTTTAGTAAAGACAGGGTTTCTACATGTTGGTCAGGCTGGTCTGGGACTCTCAACCTCATGTGATCCACCTGCCTTAGCCTCCCAAAGTGCTGGGATTATACGCATGAACTACCACACCCGGCCTTAGGTGTTTCTTTATAGCAGTAGAAAAATGGAGTAATACATGCCTATACACACACACCTATAATAAAGAATATGGAAATTAGGAACAGTAAGAGATTAACTATAATAACTAATATTACAATAGAACAATTATAACAATATACCAGCATCACTGCTCTTGCACTTTGGGGCCATTATTAAGCAAATTAAGGGTTACTTGAACACTAGCCCTGTGATCCTGTGACAGTTGATCTGATAAACAAGAAGGCTAAGTGACCATAGGTGGGTAGCATAGACAGCGTGGATACGCGGGATGATTCACGTCTTGTGCAGGTCAAAGCAGGGCAGTGCGAGATTTCATCATGCTACTCGGAACAGGGTGCAATTTAAAACTTATGTCTTGTTATTTTCTGGAATTTTCCATTAACATTTTTGGACGACAATTGGCCATGGGTAACTGAAACCGAAGAAAGTGAAAGAAGGACTACTATGTAGACCTAAATCCACAAACACATGCTCAAAGTTGTAAAAATAAAACTGGGAAATCTGAATGGAATGGGTATATTGCATCAATGTCAATATCCTGGTTGTAATATTGTATAAAAGATTTGCAAAATATTCTCATCAGGGGAAATGGGTAAAGGGTACACGAATCCTCTATTATTCCTTAGAATTGCATGTGAATCTATCATTATCTCAATAATTATTTCAATTAAAAGAGTGTCAGTGGGTTGTCCTTGCTAGGTGGATAAAGAATGAAATCCTTGCTACACCCTAGAGGGATGACCTGCCACCTAATTACCTGTTTACTTTCCAATCCTATCTTACACCAACTCTCTTTGCACTCCATCCACAATGGACTTTAAACTTTTCCTTGAATGCATTACATTTCCCACATCTTAAGACCTTTGTACATATTGCACCTAAGGTGAACCCAGGTCTTACAGACCTAAAACTTACTCAGTTTTGGAGGCAGTTTTAAGTAACAACAACACAAAAGTTATGAATAGAAAATTAATTACAGAAACTTGGCAGGGGCCTAAGAAATTGAAGGGCACTGAAAAATCACTTCTGATAGCTTTACAGAAAACCCATCTCTAATTGTATGCTCTACTTGAAATTTCTCACCCCTTCAACTTTCTTACCCTCCATCCCAGGTATGCATCCCCATAGTCCTGTGTCCCTAACCTCTCGGCATTCATTCAATTTTTATACATTTATTTTTGTGATATTTCACGAATGTCTCTCTTCCCCACTGCAGTCTATGGTTCATGCAGGTAGGGGTTAGGTTTGTTTTGTAAACTACTTTATACCAAGAGCCTAGCACAAAGCCTGGCACTATTTATTGGGGTGGGAGGTGGTTGAAGAAACAGGTCAACTCTCAGCAACGAGGAGGGTCACAGAAGCAGAAGAGGCAGAAGCCATGCCTGGCAAAGCCAAGGAGAGAAGGTCCTACAGTCCTGGTTCGGCTCTTTTTTTTTGAGAGGGAGTCTCACTGTGTCACCAGGCTGGAGTGCAGTGGCCCGATCTCGGCTTACTGCAACCTCCACCTCTGGGGTTCAAGTGATTCTCTTGCCTCAGGCTCCCAAGTAGCTGGGACTACAGGCTCATTTCACCACGCCCAGCTAATTTTTGTATTTTTAGGAAAAAAACGGGGTTTTGTCATGTTGACCAGGATAGTCTCTATTTCTTGACCTTGTGCCTGCCTAGGGCTCCCAAAGTGCTGGGATTACAGGTGTGAGCCACCGTGCCCAGCTTGTTCAGCTCTTCAATACCTCCTTACCATGCTGAGGTAGAGAAGGAAGAGTAAATGTCATCAAGGCAAATCATCATGTTTGGCGGTAATTGTAAGCTAGGTAAGATAAGGAGATATTCTAACAATGAATTTGACCAAATTAGAACCTTATATAAACCAAACTGGAGTTTGCATTAATAGGTCCATATGTAAATAAGCTATTTTAAAATAAACCACAACTCTTGCTTTGTTTTCCATTATTAGCTTCTAGAAATCATATGAACAAACATCTAGGGCTATGTTCTTCCCATTGCTGTAGTGATGACTTCATGTTTCTGCTTTTCCCATCTCCACTGGGCTAAAAGTATCATAACTAGATAGAATAGAAATAATTTTAGAAATAATTAGCAAATGAAAGAGTATGTCTGGATCTGTTTCACAATTTATATACTTATATTTTTTTCTACCACAGGTTATATTCAGAATTATGAAAAATACGGATTTTGTTTTCTCTATTCCAAAACCCTACATGAATGGTTTACAGTGTTGGGGAATTGCCCTCTATGACATCAGAAAATGTGTTTTTTGTTGTTGTTGTTATCTAATGTTTGTTAACAAAAGGCCAGTTATAAGGCATTTATAGTCCCATTTCAGCTCTTTTTTTTTTTTTTTTTTTTTTTTTTTGAGATGGAGTCTCACTGTGTCACCAGGCTGGAGTGCAGAGGCGTGATCTCAGCTCACCGCAACCTCCACCTCCTAGGTTTAAGAGATTCTCCTGCTTCGGCTTGCCAAGTAGCTGGGACTACAGGTGAAATAATGTTTGTCAGTGAAGCCACTTCTTCAGTGATTCCTAGCAACAGAAGAGTGTGAGGCAGGTGAACAAGGAGCTCTCACAAAGATCCGTAAGTGCTTTGTGAACACATTAGTCCAAGCTGCTCATCCATAGCTCTAATGCAGCCATTGATGATAGGGCTGAGGATATTGCAATTTTTCTTCTATCTAAGAAAGAGTTTTTAAAAAGATCTGTAGAATCTTGGCTAATAGTAGATAAAACATCTTCGAATGAAATCTTGGGAAGTCATATACTCTGCATTTTGTTTTTGAGTAAAAATCAGACTGCAAGAGTCATTCTCATCTGAAGGGCATCTTGTTTCCCAGATAATTTGTATTTGTTATAGTGTGGGTTCAGGCAAGTATTCATGGAATCACAAGCTTCAAAGATGGGAAAGACCTTCCAGTAGTGAACTAGGTAAGATGAGGGTTCTGGTCTCCAACAGGATCCCACTTTCCCTTCCAAAGCCAGAGGAGAAAAAGTAACTGATTAAAGCACACCTGTAATGAGCACCTTTTGTCCCTATTCCCCCTCACTTTTAGAAACACCAAAATGCTCCTTCAGATTCCAAGGTCATGACACTTTGTATAAATAAAAATATACATAAGCCAACATCTTACCTGACTGAAAAATATAAGTATTGTTAAATGCCTTTTTGAGAGAAGTGAAAAAGGTCAGTAACTTGGTAGTATCTTTTTAAGCTACTTTCCAAGTATTTAGTCTTTCCCATCCAAGCAGAATTCATAGTAATGTATTGAATCAAGGTAAGTAATTGATTTTTAGAGCTATATGATAACTTGATAGTTTAAAGAGTTTGACCCATTATGGTTATTGCATGTATAAGTGATGTGTTTTATGAACCTTAACTGGTTATGTGATAAAACCTCATAAACATCTATAGGAGTATTCAAATTACCTTAGATTAGATAGTGAATTTTTAATTAGAATTTCCCCACATTTGCTTTTAGACTTCCTGGTTGATTTCTTGGAATCCTGGCAGCTTCTGAGCAAGTTTTCTCAAGGATCTGAGGCATATTGCTATGCTATTTAAGAACTCAATTAACTCCTCTCGTCATGGGCCCAGAGGCCTAAAAGAATGAAATGGATTTGTCCTTATTCTGGACGTTTCCATTATAACTAGTGTATGCATACACATGCACACAAACACACACAGGCCCATGTGTAATATATTCCATTCCTCAGAAACTCTTTTGTCTTATTCATAAGCCAAGCCTAAGTATTACCAAAGATCAGATGATTCTTTGAAAAGCTGTTAGGGAACAACTTTGAATTTAAATTTAAAGACAAATAATTATTCATTAATCCTCCAGAAAATTCTCAAGCTACAATTCATCCTTAAGTTAAAAAAAGGTGAAATTTTATATCACCAGTTCTTATCTTTACATTTGCTTTTTTATACTATTTAGAAAAAAATGAGTAGAATTAACCTGGCACCATTTTGATTATCATAATACGATTAATAAGATCAATAATCTTCCTGTTTGTTTATACTACATTCCTGAGATCATTTGCAATGTATCCATGTTGTGATTTTTCAGTTTTTCATGGAATGTGCTATTTTATTTCTAGATATTTCATCACATTTAAGTGCCTTATTCCTTCCTATTCAAATAATGACTTCCTTTTTTATTAATATTCCACAGAAAAAGTAAGCAGGTCCTTATATGTTGAAATGTTAAAATTGTCCTCAAAATACTAATTAAATCTGTTATATTTTTACTGGCAAAATAGGTTTTAAAAAGATTTCCAACAAAACTACTTGTTGTGAAGTCCACTAAGAGATATTCCCATCCTAAATTCTCTATATTTAACTACAGGAATTAAAAAATAGCAAAACATAACAGGAAAGCAAGATAAAAACTACCTCTGAAACACATCATGTCCTAATATATGTTAACAAATATCAGTCCATGTCTAACTTAGACTTTTAAATTACAAAAAAGGAAATTTGTTTAAGAGTCTTGCTATGTTGTAATTAGAAGTCAGAATAGTTTTAGAGTAGATTGTACAGTGTTTAGAATAGGTTTAGTTTCCTGCTTGAGGAAATATTGTAGTTGAAAAAAAGAAATAGCAATTCTCTGCCTTCCCACTTCCTCAGTTGGGTCACAGAAACAGCGCCCTGTCCCCCTCAAGCTTTCTGTAGCTAGGCTGCCACTGAGGGTGGACAGCGAGGGGCGGATAGAAGAGAATGTACAAACTTTTCTTCTTCTTGTAGTCTTCTGTCACCCGTTAGCCTCGGAATCACTAAGCTTTTTTTTTTCCCTCCTGCAGCACCTTGAAATCCAGCTGTAAGAAAAAGTACTGCGAATAGTCACAGATTGATGCCTGCAGGTCATATTGAAGTATTCTTACTTTTTAAAATTCATTTTGCTTTATTCATTTATTTATTTATTTTGTTGTTGCTGATGTGGTTTGGCTATGTCCCCACCCAAATCTTACCTTGAACTGTAGCTCCCATAGTTCCCACGTGTCATGGGAGGGATGTGGTGGGAGGTAACTGAATTATGGGGGCAGGTCTTTTTCATGCTGTTCTCATGGTAGTGAAGAAATCTCACAACATCGGATGGTTTTATATAGGGGAGTCACCCTGCACATGCTCTCTCGTTTGCCACCACACAAGACGTGTCTTTGCTCATCCTTTGCCTTCCACCATGATTGTGAGGTCTCCCTAGTGACATGGAACTGTGAGTCCATTAAACTTCTTTCCTTTATACATTACCCGGTCTCAGGTATGCTTTTATTAGCAGCATGATAACAGACTAATTGAGTAAATTGGTACCAGTAGAGTGGGGTGCTGCTGTGAAGATACCCAAAAATGTGGAAGCAATTTCAGAACTGGGCAAAAGGTAGAGGAGCAGTTTGGAGGACCTAGAAGAAGACAGAAAGATGTAAGAAAGTTTGGAGTGTCCTAGAGACTTGTTGAATGGCTCTGACCAAAATGCTGATAGTCATATGGATGATAATGTCCAGGCTGAGGTGGTGTCAGATGGAGATTAAGAACTAGTTGGAAACTGGGGTAAACATCACTCTTGCTCTGCAAAGAGACTGGCAGCCTTTGGTCCTGACCTAAAGATCTGTGGAACATTGAACTTAAGAGAGATGATTTAGCCGGGCGCGGTGGCTCAAGCCTGTAATCCCAGCACTTTGGGAGGCCGAGGCGGGTGGATCACGAGGTCGAGAGATCGAGACCATCCTGGTCAACATAGTGAAACCCCGTCTCTACTAAAAATACAAAAAACTAGCTGGGCGTGGTGGCGCGTGCCTGTAATCCCAGCTACTTAGGAGGCTGAGGCAGGAGAATTGCCTGAACCCAGGAGGCGGAGGTTGCGGTGAGCCGAGATTGCGCCATTGCACTCCAGCCTGGGTAACAAGAGCAAAACTCGGTCTCAAAAAAAAAAAAAAAAAAAAAAAAAAAAAAAAAAAAAAAGAGAGATGATTTAGGATGTCTGGCAGAAGAAATTTCTAAGCAACAAAGCATTTATGAAGAAGCAGTGCATAACAGTTTAGAAAATTTGTAGCTAGGCAATGCAACAGAAAAGAAAAACCCATTTTCTGTGGAGAAACTCAAGCCAGTTGCAGATATTTGCATAAGTATTGAGAAGCTGAATGTTAATCACTAAAATAATGGGGGAAATGTTTCCAGGGCATGTCAGAGACATTCACAACAGATCCTCTCATCATAGGCCCAGAGGCCTAAAAGGATAAAATGGATTTGTGGACTGGGCTCAGGCACCCCCTCTGCCTCCCCACCCCACCATGCTGTGTGCAGCCTATGAACTTAATGCCCTGCGTCCCAGTCACTCTAGCTGTGGCTAAAAGGGGCCAAGATGCAGCTTGGATTGTGGTTTCAGAGGGTGCAAGCCCCGAGTCTTGGCAGCTTCCACATGGCGTTAAGCCTGCAGATGCACAGAAGTTAAGAATTGAGGTTTGGGAACCCCCACCTAGATTTCAGAGGATGTATGAAAATGCCTGGATGTCCTGGAATAAGTTTGCTGCAGGGGAAGGTTCTTCATGGAGAATCTTTGCCAGGACAGTGTGGAAGAAAAATATAGGGTTTGAGGCCCCACACAGATTCCCCACTGGGGCACTGCCTTGTGGAGCTGTGATAAGAGGGCCACCATCCTCCAGACCTAAGATTGATAGATCTATTGACAGTTTGCTTTGTGTGCTCAGAAAAGCAACAGACACTCAATGCCAGCCTGTGAAAGCAGCAGGGAGAGGCTGGGCAAGTGGTTCACACCTATAATCCCAGCACTTTGGGAAGCTGAGGTGGGATGATAACGAGGTCAGGAGTTGAAGACCAGTCTGGCCAACATCGTGAAATCCTGTCTCTACTAAAAATTCAAAAATTAGCTGAACATGGTGGCATGTGCCTGTAAACCCAGCTACTCAGGAAGCTGAGGTGGGAGAAATACTTGAACCTGGGAGGTGGAGGTTGCAGTAAGCTGAGATCACACCATTGCACTCCAGCCTGGGCAACAGAGTGAGACTCTGTCTCAAAAAAGAAAGAAAGGAAGAAAGGAAGGAAGGAAGGTAGGAGGGAAGGAAGAAAGGAAGGAAGGAAAGAAGGAAGAAAGAAAGAAAGTAAGGAAGGAAAAGAAAGAAAGAAAGAAGAAAGAAAGAAAAGAAAGAAAGAAAGAAAAGAAAGAAAGAAAGAAAGAAAGCAGCAGGGAGGGGTCTGTACCCTGAAAAGTCACAAGGGTGGAGTTGTCCAAGACCACCTCTTGCATCAGCATTACCTGGATGTGAGACATGGAGTTAAAGGAGATCATTTTGGAGCTTTAAGATTTGACTGCCATTCCAGATTTTGGATGTGCATGGGACCTGTAGACCCTTCATTCTGGTCAGTTCTCCTATTTAGAATGGGTATATTTACCCAATGCCTGCACCCATGTTGTTTCTAGGAAGTAACTAACTTGCTTTTGATTTTATAGGCTCATAGGTGGAAGGGACTTGCCTTGTCTCACATGAAACTTTGAACTATGGACTTTTGAGTTAATGCTGTAATGAATTAAGACTTTCAGGGTCTGTTGGGAAGGCATGATAGGTTTTGAAATGTGTGAGGACATGAGATTTGAGAGGGCTTAGGGGTAGAATGATATGGTTTGGCTGTGTCCCCACCCAAATCTTATCTTGAATCATAGCTCCCATAATTCCTATGCACTATGGGAGGAACCTGGTGGGATGTAATTGAATCATTGGGGCAGGTCTTTCACATGCTGTTCTTGTAATAGTGAATAAGTCTCATGAGATTTGATGGTTTTATAAAGGGGAGTTTCCTTCACATGCTCTCTTGTCTGCTACCATGAAAGATGTGCCTTTGCTCATTCTTTGCCTTCCACCATGATTGTGAGGTCTCCCCAGACATGTGGAACTGTGAGTCAGTTAAACTTCTTTCCTTTATATTACTCTGTCTTGGGTATGTCTTTATTAGCAGCATGAGAATAGACTAATACAATTGCTCATTTTGAAGTATACTTGGTATTGAAGTGTATGTTATACTTTAACACAGAATAATACACAAACCAAAGTATACAGCTCATGGAGTTTTCACAAACTGGGCACATTTATTTAATCAGTACCCAGAATGTACCAACATAGTCAGATTGGGAGATTGCTACATAAAACATTCACAGTCCTGATTTCTCCTGAAAAGTTGGAAAATCTCACCTTCCTGAGCCCATATTTTCACTAGCCAGCAGGAAAGCAGCTGGTTCTTTAGGTGGAGCATATGCTCTCCATTTTTCCGCAGTTCCTACTACGCCTTAACACCCCCAACTGTGAGAACAACTGTTGGTTGCTATTAACAAGTGAAAATTGAAGAGACAATAAGACAACATTATATGTAAGAGAAAAACAGGAGTCAATGAAATGTTATTAAAATGACAAGCATTTGACTGAACTAGACAAAAGGACCTAGAAAGAGTTCAGATTCTAACTGGCTAGCAATTATATTACTTGAAACAATTATATATTGAAGAGAAAGTTGGCCGGAGCCTGGGTGGAGGTTGCAAATTCCATCTGCTTGAATCACATGATAGATATTGCTTTGCTAGAAGGTTTTAGGGTTAGGCTTTGACAATGTTTATGCTCTTCTTTAATTGTGGTATGTGCCTTGAATGTAATTATGTTTCTGTTGCTTCTTACTGCTACTTACTTCCAATATTTGGGTTGTAAGGTCACATTAGAATTTCCTAATGGTATCTACTCCCTGAAATTTAATTAGGTATCATCAAATTAACTGGCTGATGAATGGGGTACCTTTTATTGGTGACAATTTGCCAAATACTAATTCTGGTTGTAGAATTGAGTATTGTTTTACTACTCAATAACAACTCCTCACACCTCCCCACTTCCCCTCTTCTAATAGAACACTGATTTTTGTTCAGATAATTTAACTTCCTTCACATGGCCATGTGCTTTCCTAATTCAATCATGGTAATCTCAATTCTATTTGCCAGTTCAAATTTTAGCAGTAGGTGTAATGTATTTCAATGAACAATGAAAGAGAATCTACTGCAGGATTCAGGGAAAAATTTTGCCATGATTTAAAAAGATGGAAAAGATTTAAAGAGTACAATTCAAAAATGGCTGATAGGAGGCAGGACTAACTTGCACCTCCCACTCAGATGGATGGAAAGAACAGGCTGTGGAGGCTCACTTTGTAAACTTTTACTCCAAGAACTACCACAGGAACATACCAGGAAAACTGAAAGAATTCACAGACCCTTTGAAAGAAGTGACTTTTCTCTGCAAACGCTGTGAGACAGCTAAAAATTGTGAGTGCCCAAAGCGTGCGAGGCGGGAACAGCACGAAGAACCTTTTAGGGACTCCTGGTCCCCAGGGAAACCATTTCTGACTTTGTCTCACAGGAGTCCTTGGGGAGGACAGCTAGTGGAATTTGGGAAGGACCACGGGGAGAAAGAAACTTCTAGCTCAGCTTTGTAATAATTTTGATTGGGTGTGAATTTTATGGGGCAGAATCCAGTGGTGGGTAAGTAGGTGAATGGTAAATGCAGATAGGAGCACAGAACTTACAGCCGGTGGGTAGGGTGGAGCCTGAAAGCCCTGCTTGCTTCCTCCACAGGGAGGCTTGTAGCCTGGTGCAAGATCTCAGCCCTGCTTGCTGGCTACCTTGATATAAACTCGGTGCTGTTGGTGGGGCACAGTGAGAGTGAGAATTGCTGGCTATGTGGGAATTCCACGAGGCCTGTGACTTCTGGCTTTCCCCTACTTCCCTGGTGACCTGTATGACACAGCAGAAGCAGCCATAATCCCCCTAGGAACATAACTCCATAAGCCAGAGGACCATACCCCTATCCCCCACAGTGGCTGCAGCAAGCCCTGCCCAAGGAGAGTTTGATCTCAGACGGGCTTAACCCTGCCCCAACCTGATGGCCTTTCTTTACCCACTCTGATAGCTGAAGACAGAGGACATAATCTTTAGAGAACTCTATGGCCCTGCCCATTGCCTGAGAAATCCAAATATTTAAACAGTTGATCCTAGGGCAAGCTTGTATCCCTTCTATACTACTGTAGCTGATGCTCTCTCGAAACCACTACCTCTTGGCTGGAGGCCAATGAACTCAAGCCATTTTAGAACTCACAAAAAAAAAAAGAAAAAGAAAAGAACCTGCTTCAAAAAGGAGAAAACAATAGCTAACTCTACTGCCTTTAACATCCTGGCTAACCGGAGGTCCTGAATCTGGCCATGTGACAACTTCACTGCTAGCACAACGAGCATTTATGAAAACCAACATACTAAACAAAGCTACAAACAAGGATTTTCACAGAGGCCATTTCACTCCCCTGCTATCTCCCACTGGAGCAGGTGCTAGTATCCATAGCTGAAAGACCTGAAGACGGATCATATCACAGGTCTCTTGGCAAACACTACCCAGTATCAGTCTGGAGCCCAGTATCTCTGCTGGGTGGCTAGACCCAGAAAAGCAATAATAATCACTGCAGTCAAGCTCTCAGGAAGCTCCATCCCTAGCAGAAGGGGAAGAACACCACATCAAAGGATTACCCTGTGGGACAAAATAATCTGAACAGCAGTCCTTGGGTCCCAGAGCTTTCCTCTGACCTAGTCTACAAAATGAGAAGAAACCAAAAAACAATTCTGGTAGTATGACAAAGCAAGATTTTTCAACATCCCCCGAAGATCATACCAGCTCACCAGCAATGGATCCAAACCAAGAGGAAATCTCTGAATTGACAAAAAAAGAATTTGGAAGGTTGATTATTAAGCTACTCAAGGAGGCACCAGAGAAAGGTAAAAACCAACTTAAAGATATTTTAGGAATTGTGAAGAGGAGAAAATAGAAAAAAAATGAAAAGAATACAGGATATGGATGAAAAAAATCTCCAGAGAAATAGATAGCATAAATTTAAAAAAAAAAGTCACAAATTCTGAAAATGAAAGATATGTTAAGGTAAATTAAAAATACACTGGAAAGTTACAATAGAATTGAAAAAGTAGAAGAAAGAACTTAAAAGTTCAAAGACAAGGTTTCAAATTAACCCAATTTGACAAAGACAAAAGAGTTTTAACAAAGGAACAAAGACTCCAGAAAGTTTGGGATTACATTAAATGACAAACCTAAAAATAATTGGTGTTCCTGAGGAATAAGAGCAATCTAAAAGTTTGAAAACTTATTTAAGGGAAAAATCAAAAAAGATTTCCTGGCCATGCTGGAAATTTAGACAACCAAATACAAGAAGCTCAAAGAACACCTGGGAAATCCATCACAAAAAGGTCATCAACTAGGCACATAGTCATCAGGTTATCTAAAGTCAGGACAAAGAGAAGAATTTTAAGAGCTATGAGGCAAGAGCATTAGGTAACCTGTAAAGGAAAACCTATCAAATTAACAGCAGATTTATTAGCAGAAACCCTACAAACTAGACGGGATTGGGTTTATCTTTAGCCTCCTTAAACCAAACAATTATCAGCCAAGAGTTTTGTATCCAGTGAAACTAAGCTTCATAAATGAAGGAAAGATAAAGTCTTTTTGAAACAAATAAATGCTGATTGAATTTGCCACTGTCAAGCCAGCGCTACAAGAACTGCTAAAGGCAGCTCTAAATCTTGAAGCAAATCTTGAAAACACATCAAAACAGAACCTCTTTAAAGCATAAATTTCAAGGACCTATTAAAACAAAAACAAAAAAATTATACAAACAACAAATAGCATGATGAATGGAATAGTAACTCACAACTCAATACTAATGTTGAATGCAAATGCCTAAATGCTCCATGTAAAAGATACAGAATTGCAGAATGGATAAGAATCCACTAATCAACTATCTGCTGCTTTCAAGAGACTAACCTAACACGTAAGGAGTCAGAAAACCTTAAGGTAAAGGGGTGGAAAAAGACATTCCATGCAAATGAATACTAAAAGGAGCAGGAGTAGTTATTCTTATATCAGACAAAACAAACTTTAAAGCAGCAGTTAAAAAAGACAAAGAGGGACATTATAGAATAATAAAAGGCATTGTCCAACAGGAAAATATCACAATCTTAAATATATATGCACCTAACACTGGAGCTCCCAAATGTATTTTTAAAAACTGCTAGACTTAAGAAATGATATAGACAGAATAAATGCCATCATGATTCAGCTGGTTAGGCCAGAATTTTATGTTTCTTGTGGCTAAAATCTTTCTAACCGCCACACTTTGTGGAAATACTTCATTAGCAAATCATTTACAGTTAAAGATTTGTCAGGGCTGGGTGCCATGTCTCATACCTGTAATCCAAGCACTTTGGGAGGCTAAGGCAGAAAGATTGGTTGAGCCTGGGAGTTCAACATTAGCCTAGGCAACATGGTGAAATCCCATCTCTACAAAAATAAAAAAAAATAGTGTTGAGTATCTATAGTCTTGCGTACTTGGGAGGCTAAGGTGGGAGGATCAATAGAGCCCTTGAGGTCGAGGCTGCAGTGAGCTATGTTTATGTCACTACACTCCAGCCTCGGTGACAAAGTAAGACCCTGTTTCAAAATAAGTAAATAAATGAATTATACTGAATCTAAAATATGAGCATTTGTTTATATGCACATAAATAAAGTTCCCTTCATTCCAATAATCTCTTTTATATACATATATATGTATATTATACACTCTCTCTCAGAGACTGAGCTGAGGGAGATAGATAGATAGATATGCACATATCTTATATATGTTTTGTTTGGCCTGTGAGCTATGAAAGGTTATTGTATTTTAAAAAGGTTAAATAAATAAAAGTAATACTACTTTGTGACATGTAAAAATTAGATGAAATTCAAATGTCAGTGACCATAAATAGTTTTACTGGGATGCAATCATGACCATTTATTTACGTATTATATGTGGCTGCTTTCCAGTTTCCAAGGCAGAGTTGAATAGAGGCAACAGAGACATTTGCCACAAAGGGTAAAATATTTACTACCTGGCCATTTACAGCAAAAGTTTACTGATCCCAATGTTCCTCAATGTTTATTGTGCATGTGAATTACTTGGGGGATCTTGTGAAAAGGCAAACTCTGATTCAGGAGCTGTGGGTGGAGCCTGAGTGGAAATACTTCATTTCTACCGAGCTCCCAGCTGATGCAGATGCTGCTGGTTTGAGGACTGCACTTTAAGTAGCAAGGGCTTGAAGTAGGGTCAGCAAACATTTCTTTTAAAGGGCCAAGTAATAAGTACATACTTTAGGATCTGTGGGCCATGTGGTCCTTTTTATTACTCAAATTATCAGGGGAAAGAGCTGCCACTGCACTCCAGCCTGGATGGCAGAGCGACATCGTGTTGCAAAAAAAATAAGATTTGTCAGACAAAGTAGGCAGGCTTTTACTTCAGGCTTGTATCCTAAGAATAAATTATCCTAGAAAGAATAGAGAAAACTGGATGATAACAGAAAAATTAAGTAACTCATTTTTATTTTTACTCAAGTGAAAAAAAGAAAAAAATATATATATACATACAAAAAGAAAGAGAGGTGGCAAGATGTCAGTAACCTAGACCAGGAGTTAGAACCTACTCTATCAAATCCAGTTAGAATAAAACTTTAAAAAATGCATATTGTGTATATATATTATACACATATACACATACAAGATTTATATATATATATATACATATTATTTCATATATATATACATAATATATAGAAAATATATATATATATGTATATACACATGTATATGTTTCCCATAAGATTGTATATATAAGAAATATAAATACAGACAATATATAAGAAACATATACAGGAACATATATATATATATATGTTTCCTATAAGATTATATATTTTCCTATAAGATTATAATATAGGAACATGTATATATATTTTCTATAAGACTGTGTATATATAGTTTATATAAAATGAACTTCTGAAAAATCTTGGGTACTTTGTTTCTTAAATTGGTTAACCTGAATTATTAATGTTGTGTTAATTCAATAAAGTCCTTTCATCTACCCGTCATTAGTGACAGGTCTTCATTTTGTGTCTCTGAGCTTAGCTTTGATAAGGTTTGATCATAAAGGTTTCTACAAGATAAACTTATTTTCTGATACTTATCTGTTCATAAGCTCTGTATATCAAAAGGTTTGTATATCAGCTAAAGAGACTTGAACCCTGCCTGCATATTTAGAAGCACTTAGTATGGTTCATCTGAATTTGGGGGCAAAAGAATTCTTTATTGTGATTAGTTTCCCATGCCTTCAGAACCAGGCGTGTGTATACACAGATAGGTTTGCTGACCTACTTACATTTATATGAGATTGTTCCCCCTTTGCTCTCTGAAGATTCACTAAAAAGTCAACTCACAAGAGGCAGCTTCATTAGAAAAGAATCATAAAAACTTATTAACATGGACACAACGAGAATCACAGAGGGAATACACAATGTCCCACTGGGGTACAAATGCTTATATACTCTGCTTCTCAGGGGACAGGGATATGGGAACTCTGGATGATTTAGAGTGATAATAAATAGTTTTCAGGGGAAGTCAATGGGCTTGAAGAACATACACTGACCTGGGACAAAGTCTGCTGGGCTCACAGAGCAAACGAACATATGTAACAGAAGTCTGTCCAGGTTTTTGACAGACTTCAGTCTTTTTTTCTGTGGTATAAGTTCAGTTAATGAAAACTCAAGGAAGGAACCAGAGATAATTATTTTCTTCTTTGGCAGGTCCAAATTTTAAGCAGATAAGGAACTTCAGAGACCAACTTCATTCCGTGCTTTGGGAGACACAGAGGATCAAAAGCCAGGAGGGGTGAGGGGAAACAGTCAGAGAGACCTTGAGGTTTCTTCTTCAATTCATCATGTCAAAGTGCCATATTGTATATTATCTGTTTCTCAGCCCCCAAAAGATATACATAATATGCACATTATATATATGTATAATATATCTATCTTCCTAATAGTCTCTTTGTACTACGTTTTTATTCTGCCAATGAAAAATATGTAGTACAACATCACATCATTTGACAGAAACTTTATTACAAGTTAGAAATTATACAGGAGAAAGAAACAAATTCTAGGACAAATCAGATAAGTAATTAGTAACTTATTTAAAGTCACGTGTACTAGAAAATGCGAACTAGGCCAAGTGCAATCTTTCATGCCTGTAATGCCAACACTTTGGGTGGAATATTGCTTGAAACCCAGGAGTTCGAGGCCAGCCTGGAGAACATAGCAAGAACTTGTATATACAAACAACAAAAATTTAAAAATTAGCCAGGTGTGGTGGCATGCTTCTGTTGTCCTAGCTACTCAGAAGGCTATGTTGGGAGTATTGCTTAGTCCAGGAGTTTAAGGCTGCAGTGAGCTATGATCATGCCATGGCTCTCCAGCTTGGGTGACAGACCAAGACCATGTCTCTTAAAAAAAAGAGAGAAAAGAAAATATAAACTAGGTGTTTAGAGTCTTGGGGAGCGTGAAAAGGGAGGCAACGTATTGGCTAAACAGTGATGAGGCAATAAGTGATATGGCACTAGCCTAGACTAGAACTCTGCAAACTACGGCTTGTGCTGCCTGTTTTTGTGTGGCAGGTAAGCTAAGAAATGATTGAAATCATTACATTTTTAAATGATCGAAAAAAATAAAAGACTAATAACACTTTGTGACATATGAACATTATGTGAAATTCAAATTTGAGTGACCATAAATAGTTTTATTGGGATAGAACCATATCCATTTACTTATGTATTGTCTGTGGCAACTTTCCAGCTTCCAAGGCCGAGTTGAATAGTTGCAACAGAGACATATCTTCAAAAACATTAAAATATTTAGTATCTGGCCCTTTATAGGAAAGGCTGATGCCTGACCTTGACAGCCTAGACTAATGCTTCTCAGTGCTTACTGCACATGCAAATTATATGGGTATCTTGTGAAAAGGCAGATTCTGATTCAGGAGCTGTGGGTGGGCCCTGAGTGTCTACATTTCTACTAAGCTCCCAGCTGATGCAGATGCTGCTGGTCTGAGGACTGCACTTTAAGTAGCATGGGCTTAGAGAAGGGTCAGCAAACTTTTCCTTTAAGGGGCCAAGTAATAAGTACATATTTTAGGATCTGTGGGCTATGTGGTCCTTTTTTTTGAGACAGAATTTCGCTCTTGTTGTCCAGGCTGGAGAGCAATGGCACAGTCTTGGCTCACTGCAACCTTATGTGGTTTTTTTTACTACTCAAATCTTCAGGGGAAAAGCAGCCATAGGCAACATATAAAAGAACAGGAGTGGCTGTTCCAATAAAAGTTTATTTGCCGAAGCAGGTGTTGGGCTGGATTTGTCCCATGGGTTGTAGTTCACCAGCTGTGAAGCAAAA
This sequence comes from Saimiri boliviensis, assembly GCF_048565385.1. NCBI lineage: Eukaryota > Metazoa > Chordata > Mammalia > Primates > Cebidae > Saimiri > Saimiri boliviensis. The sequence goes on along the minus strand of NC_133451.1, from coordinate 168,334,930 downwards.
GAATAAGTAAGTGATTTCTTTTAAGAAATAAGCTTTGTCCTTCCTTCAACTTGCTTCTTGGTTCCATTAACCCCCAATAATAATGGAGATGAGTTTCAGAGAACAGTAACTTAAGCAAAACTGCCACAAAAATTCAGTGGTGGACTTGGAATAAAACATAGCCATGATTAGTGGATGACTGTCTGGAGAACATGTATACTGGGATTACAACTACTAGTTTCCTTCATTGTGAGGCCTGGGATTTGGAGACGAAAGCAGTAAAAGGCAAGACCATCTATTTAGGGCCAAAATTAAATGTAGGTGTCAGGAAACTGGATGTTTGGCTCACAGAGGGCAGAATTCTCTATTTAATAACGAAGTTTACACCTTCACTGCATGTTCTTGAAGTTAAGGCTCAGACAAATCTCATAAAGCAAATGCTTCATAGTCTTGGATTTCTCATGTTCTAAAAATGAAATTGCTCTACTTTATAATAATGTGTTATTTAGGCATCAAGGAGTGTGGCATTCTGACTTCCCAGTGTATTTGGAATTTTTAATTATACAATGAATGCCATTTTAATCACAAAGAATAAAATTACATCTCTCTTTCCAAATTATCTTAGAATTCTTTCCTTCTGTCTTAGCTACAGTTACTGAAATAGGGAGTAGACCTTAATTCTGGCCTAGAATATAAGGTCGTTTTATCTTTCTTTATGCTGTCATTTCTGTGCAAATTAATGTTTGTCGGTAAGGCATGAATCAGCATAACTACATGTAATAGATTAATAGAACACTGAGAACACACACGTTATAAATAAAAATACTCGGGAAAAATTTATCTACAGTCTTAGACACAATATCCTTAGATTACAAATAACATACACAGATGAATAATTGTGTCATTTTTATGAATCATCTGTTGAGAAACATCATTGCTTTGATGATAACAATAATTTCCATTTTATGGGGGGAGGGCAATTAGTGTAGATTCCAGAGCAAGGAATAATGTAATGAGCTTTCTAAGTCCTAAGAATCTATCAACTCAATTTTAGACTGGGCAGGAAGTTGAAATATGACATTAAATGAATATGAACTCACACAAAATCAATGACTCTTAGAGCCAGAATCTTTGATGATCTAATTTAGCAATTTCATGCAATGCTTCTATTTTCCATGTAAGTCCATATTGAATAAGTTAAATTTTTAAAGTCATTTTCTTCTTAACACAAATCTATTGGAGTTTTTTTTTCCTGAATGTAGGGATATGTATTAGTTTCCTAAAACAATAACTTTATGTTGTTTTAATGACAAAGTACTCAAACTGGCTGGCTTAAAACAACGTAAAGTTATTGTCTCACAATTCTGGAGGCTAGACTGAAATCAAGATGTTTGCAGGGCTATGCTCCCTCTGGAGGTGCTAGGGAAGAATCCTTCCTTACCTTTCCTAGCTTCTGGTGACAGCCAGCAGTCCTAGGTGTCCCTAGATTTATAGATGCATCACTCCAATCTCTGCCTCCATCTTCATACGGCATTTTCTCTGTGTCTCTGTTTTCACATAGCTCTCTTCTGAAAAGGACATCAGTTTTGTTGAATTAGCAATCTACCCTACTCCAGTATAACCTCATCTTAACTAATAACATCTTCAAAAATCCTATTGCCAAGTAAGGTCATATTTTAAGATACTGGGTATTAGAACTTCAACATATCTTTTTTGAGGGGGACACAATTCAACCCATAATAGAATACAAGGATGCAAATATACTATTGTTTCCCATATATCCCTTATAGTACAGAGGAGAAAGTGTATGTGTAGATTTTTGAAGTTACAGTTTATAATGATTTAATACATAAAAATGCTGTTAGAGCATTGTGGTGGTGGCGACAACTATTTTTTTCTAAGTGAGACAGTAAAGGGAAGTTTTTCAAGGCAGTTGCCATTTGAACAAGGCTTTGAGAGACAAATAGGAATTCATCCTAGATAAAAAAAATTGCCAGATGTGGGGACATATTAGGAAAGCAGTTTTGGGTAAAGACATGAAAATAAGAATGAATAAAGTGTTTATTTCCTGTGATTAACACTAGCAATCTATTGAGTATTAGCATGCATCATTTAATATTCACAACTCTTTTGATCTCCTTTTTGCAGATGGGAAAACTAAAATTTAGAGAAGCTAAATATTTTGTCTCTAGCTTATGCATCCGAATGTAGTCCTATTGGGTAACCAGACAATCTGATTACACAGCTTTTGTTATTAGCCACTGAGATAAAAATTACAATTTAGAATATTTGGAAGTACATATGGCATGGCTAGAGGTAAAGTTGAAGAAGTAGATAGGGCTCAATTGTAAAGAAATTGGTTTATCAAGAGTTTGAACTTTGAGGATTATTAGCAACTGAACAATGACCAAAGCTTTAAGGAAAAGTGTCATGTGACCACACTCATGCAGAGTAAAAGGTGGATTGTGGGAGTGGAAGACTGGAGGCCCAGGGGCTTAAAAGGAGGCCACTGTCTCCAGTTATGTTAGAAATAATGAAGATACAAACTTAGACTATGATGGTGAGATGGAGAAAAGTGACAGAATCAAAAGATACTTTTCAATTAGTATTAATCAGACATGTTCATGCCCAAGTCAGTATGTTTTCTTGTAATCACCTGACAAGTTCTTCTTGCTTACTGCACAATTAGAGTCAATTCACTGAGACAGTGCTACTGCAGTAGAGAATTTAATAAGTGCATGGCTAGCCAAGTGGAAGGATGTGGAGTTTATTACTCAAATCAGTCTCCCCCAGAATTTGGAGGCTGTTTTTTGTTTGTTTGTTTAGGATAGTTTGACAGGCAGGGCTAGAGAATGGGGAATGCTGATTGCTTGAGTTGTGGCTAAAATCATAGGAGGTCAAAGCTCTCTTACACTGAGTCAGGTCCTAGGTGGGATCAAAAGCCCAATTGAGTCAATTTCTTGGGGCGGGTTAATAGTCTGGGTGGTACTAGCTGGTCCATCAGAATGCAGGATCTGAAAAACACCTCAAAACACCGATCTTAGGTTTTACAATAGTGATATTATCTTATAAGGGCAATTGGGGTGGATACAAGTCTTGTGACCTCTGGCTACAGGACTCCCTGTGGTTAGTTTTACAAAGATGACAGTGCGGGGGTGGGGGGTTTAGTTTCAGGAAGGGTCCGTGATCATCTTTGTTTTCAAGTTAAACTATAAATTAAATTCCTTTCATAGTTAGCTTGGTCTATGTCCTGGAATGAACAAGGGCAGCTTTGAGATTAGAGGCAAAATGAAGTCAGTTAGGCAAGATTTCTTTCACTGCCATAATTTTTATAAAGGTTATTTCACTCTGCTACATTGCCATCCCTCTCCTTTGACTCAAGCACTGAAAGTAAAAATGTCTCAACCAAAGTGATTAAAATAACAATTTCAATCCACAACCCTAACCCTAGAAAGAGTCTGGTAAGACCATGCTGAGGATATTTAAATAATTACGTGTAGAAGGCATTAAAATATGTTTTAAAGTTCTAAAGATCATAAACTAACAAACTTTAAAACAAACTACACAAAATTAGTAAAGAATATTTTGTCAAAATGCTTTGATACAATTTCGTTTATCTTTACTAAGGTTCCAACTTCTTTGGGTTAAATTCACCCAAGGGTTACTGTCAGTATAGCCACAGGTCTATATCTCAGCTTCTTTGATAAAGCCTGGTTATTTTTTTAAACTCTTGACTATGTTTTAATAGTAGTTTTAAGTTTCTTACCAAGTAAATGCAACAACTATTTGCACCTATTTTGAAGCAAGGCATCAACCAAAGTTTCCTACTTGCTTTTGTGTGGGACAGAGGGAATCAGGTGTATGTTTCCTGGTGACTTTTGGCCCTCATCTAAATTAACTGGGAAGTTTAACTGAAAAGCTGCCCAAACAGTTATGAATATCCAGCAGGAATTTTTGGAATTTCATGAGAAAATATCAATTGCCAGAGAAAAATTTATTAACAAAAGCTGTACTTCCCTTAGGCGAATTTCTTTTATCTTGAAGAATTACTTGATGCAGGTATCCGGTGTCACCACAGACCATGCATTGTAACTTGCTTGTCTTTAGGGATGTTTGGCCTGTGTGTTCTTGGCAGCTTTCCTTATGCATTGGCCAGGGCCATGACATACAACTTCCATCAGTCAGGCAAAAGCAAACATAAACAATGTTTGTGAATCATTTTTCCACTTTTAGCCTGTAATTTAAAAGCACAACATCATAAACTTGGGAAAAATGAGAGACAAGCTGACATATTTAATGCATTCTATAGCACACTAAAAGAATCCAGTAGGTCATGAAAAGAATGCTAAAAATTCTGTTTAATAGGTTATACATTGCATGATGGACATGGAGGTTACCTGAAAATGGTATAAGGGCCAAGGGATAACTTTCCCTTCACCTTGTGAAGGTTTGTTGAAAAATAACTAACAAAAAGAAGATTAATAAGAAAAAGGTCATACACATTTATTAGTGTGCACTAGAGAGACTCACAGAGTAATGACTCCAACCCTCCAAGGAGGCATGGAAGCTCATATACCATCTTGAGGTTACTGAAAGAATGAGGGCTCAGAGCACGGCCCCCAAAAAGATTGTGGTGGTAAATCAGGTTTTAGGAGGGCAGGAAAAGAAGACATGGCTAGGAAAAGTGGTTTTGTTATGTAGAAGAACCTCACAGGTAGCTGCCTTCTGGGAGTGCAGATGTTAAATACTTCCTTCAGACCTGCAGAAGTATCAGACACTCAGTGAATCTTTCCTAGATCTGGACAAAAAGAACCTCAGAGAAAGTGTGGTTGGATCAGTGCAGATTTTCTCTCTAAATGCAAATCTCCCTGACAGAAGACATGTTTTCATCTATTCATGTATGTCCAGCCCTTCTTAACAACTATCTTTAAATATGTCAAATAAATATATTTTGGGGTGAAATATTTTGATTTCCTTCAATGGCAAATATTTTTTCCTAATGTTTTCCTAGGTACCTGAACACAAAATAAAACAAACCCTAAATCATGTGGGAATAATGTTATGTCTTCTCGTGACTAACTTTTAGCTTGGTATTTTGCATCATTACTAGATAAAAGAATGCTTGGAATGTTAATCTGGAATGTAGAGCACTAAATTAGAATTCAGTGTTGTAAGATTTGAAACAAACATAACAATTAAGAGGTTTTAAATTCTTGCATTTCATCACTTCTTAGAGACCGCTTCTTTACAGAGTGTTCTACAAAACAGCAGCCCAAAGGACAGGGAGATGGAGAAGAAAATGAAAAAAATAGGAAAAATTATCCTTCTTTTGGTTCAAAGGCATGTTTGAAAAAAATATTGGGGTAAATAGTGGCAAAAATGCTGATGGTGCGAACTTACTGGTGTTGACTAAGCAGTACAAACACAACAGTATCATGATTTTAACTTATTGCTAAAATATTAAAAACAATAGGAGAAAAAAACCCGACGTATTCTCAGTATCCATATTACAGTAGGTAGGTAGGCAGACACGAGCAGGGCAGGAGAGGCTCCCCACAGCCAGGAACATCAAGTGACCATCAGGTGATGGCCAGGCACTTGTTAAACTGTCTGTCTAAAATAATTGGTTGCAGCCAGCACTAGAAAAAGGCAGCCTCCCTATAGACAGAAAATAACTGAAGTGTGTGATCAGCAGCTTCCTGGTAAGATCTCAGGAGTTGGGTGAGTGGGTTCAAACCTGTACACTAAAAGTCAAATGGTGGCGTTTAATTGGCATATGACCTCCTTCTAGAAACACCCAACTGGTGAGGGAAAACAACTCAAATGAGCCTGTGCACAACTTTAGTGAACACACTGAGTGAGGGGCCCCTCCCACGTGCTGGTAGGCCAGTGCGTGTGTGGAATACCGATGTCTACAATCCTAAGTCAAAGGTAAACCAGGCATTTGAATCTCTTAAGTCGCCAACTTAGCTCTCTTCCGTGTGTACTTTATTTCCTTTTTTTCCTGCTCTAAACTTTTTAGGAAACTTTCATTCATGTTCTGAAACATGCGTTGGTCTCTCCCTCTGCTTTATGCCCTCCGGTAAAATCTTTTCTTCTGAGGAGGCAAGAATCGAGGTTGCTGCAGACCCATAGGTCTTCACCACTGCTAACACCCAGACTATCACTGTCCATGTGAAGAGAGTCTCTGCATCACATACTATTTCAATGGACATAGTGTAACTCAGGTCTCTGGGGGCGTCTAACACTAACATACCTGCGTCAGAAGGCAAGACCAACTGTGAGGGGCCTCTTCATCTGCCTCCATAACATTCCGGGATCTTAACAGGGAGTCAACCGGGAATCAAGTGGTGAAGTGGGATCTGTCATGGTTTTTTTAATAGTGAAGAGCCAAACATAACCAGAGAATGATTGTATAGATATACAGTCCATACAGATATGTAGTCTATCCAGAGTATCCTAGCAGTTTAAAAATGTATCTGGGGATAAGAGTGTGATCTGAGAGATCAAAATAAATATCCCTTTATCAATTAACATGGATCCAAAGGTTGAGGAAACAAAATTACCTGTGGGTTGAGGGTTCAGGAATTGGCTGGTATGGCTACTTCCTAAATTCCTACAGCTATAAGAAAAACCACACTCTTGCTAAACTCCCTAATAACGGGAGCTATCAAGCAAATTATCAGACCCCTTCTAACTGATTTACAACCCAAACCACTGCAACTCTGGTTGGACAGAGGATTAGACTTATAGACATTCCTTCCTTATATGCTGCTACAGACCGTAGACCAGTTTCAGCTAGTTTGTAGAGACTGTATATAAGCTTTGCATTCACCTTCTGACAAAAAGAGCCAAATTTCCCCTAATTTTAATGCTAAAACCCTATCCTAAAGTGAACATGGGGTAGTTGTTACATATGTTTACCCATTACACATGCTCTTGGCTTCCCTCTTAAATACATATAGCCTTTCTCCCAAACCTGCCGGATATATATAATACAGGCCCCGTGAGACATTAAATTCAGCCTGTCCTGGCCTCTTTGAAGAGAGAGTACATTCAGCTCACTTTGGAGACTGTCTCTTCCCAGTTTGCAAGCTGATACCATCAGTAAAACTTTTCTTTCTACTATTTAGCCATCCCTGTGGTCTTTGCGTAGAGAGAGAGAGAGAGAGAGAGAGAGAGAGAGAGAAGGATGGAGAGGGTCTTAAGTTCTTAGGCCCTGGGAAAGGGATGGAAAGGGTTAGTTCTGCCTGGTCTACTTAGAGATTCATTTGGTTAGGCTTTAATCTGGGCTAGGCTATTTCATGCCTGAATACTTAGAGGTTATACAAAATACAGGACTTCAAACTATTCAGAATCAATGGCATGTGCATAGGGAGCCTCTGCATTGCAGTCCAACTCTGAGTAAATGCAATTCACTGCAGGAGAATTCAGTGGCAGTACTTGACACTTGGTCACTGCACTCACAGAGGATAAAAAGTGGTGGACACAGCCTGATCACACCAACCAGCTTTAGGCTGTCTGCATACATTCTTTAGTGATTACATATGCTCAAATTCATGAACATCATTGGTTCGCTGGTTCGCAGAAAGCAACAATGTTTCTAGTATCTTGTATTTTCTAAGAAAAAGCCACTTGCCATTGGAAGGGCCAAAATAAAACTTCTCCTTTACTCTGAAGTTTCACTGAAAAATCAATTCACGAAAGCCAGAGTAATTGAAGAAAAGGCATACAAATCTATTAACATGTATGGGAGAGAATGATAGCGTGATTACCCAATATCCCAATGAGGTACAGACACTACTTTGTAGAGGAAACCGTAATGAAGAAGTGCAGATGATTTTAGTGGGGTAGTAAATGATTTTTAGGGGAATTCTTTTTTTTTATTTTATTTATTTATTTATTTATTTTTTGAGACGGAGTTTCACTCTTGTTACCCAGGCTGGAGTGCAATGGCGCGATCTCGGCTCACCGCAACCTCCGCCTCCTGGGTTCAGGCAATTCTCCTGTCTCAGCCTCCTGAGTAGCTGGGATTACAGGCACTCACCACCACGCCCAGCTAATTTTTTGTATTTTTCGTAGAGACGGGGTTTCACAATGTTGACCAGGATGGTCTCGATCTCTTGACCTCGTGATTCACCCACCTCGGCCTCCCAAAGTGCTGGGATTACAGGCTTGAGCCACCGTGCCCAGCCTCGATTTTTAGGGGAATTCAATGGGCTTGAAAAACATAAAATGAACTGGGACAAAGTCTACTGGGCCCACAGAGCGGGCAGCAGTTTGTGACAAAATCTTTCCAGGTTTGTTGACAGACTTCAGTCTCTTTTTCTGTGATAAGTTCTGTTAATAAAATCTCAAGGAAGGGACCAGAGGTAATTATATTTTATTTGGCAGCTCCAGACTTTAGGCAAATAAGAAACTTCAGAGAACGAATTTACCTGTGCTTTGGGAGACACAGAAGACTGAGAGATAGGAGGAATGGGGAGGAGGAGGTCAGAGACACCTTGAGCCTCTTCTTCAGTTCAGCATGTCAGAGTGCCATATTTTGCGGTATTGGTTTCTTCCCTTCTTTCTTTCTTCTCTCTCTCTCTCTCTCTGTCTCTCTCTCTCTGTCTCTCTCTCTTATTTTCTTCCCACCTCCTGCGTTCATACGATTCTCCTATTTCAGCCTCGTAAGTAGCTGGGATTACGAGCATGCACCACCACACCTGGGTAATTTTGTACTTTTAGTAGAGACAGGGTTTTGCTACATTAGCTAGGCTGATCTCGAACTCCTGACCTAGGGTGATCCAGCCACCTCAGCCTCCCAAAGTGTTATAATCACATTTTCTTTTTTCTTTCTTTCTTTCTCTTTCTTTCTTTCCTTCTTTCTCTTTCCTTTCTTTCTTCTTTCTTTCTCTCTCTCTTCTTTCTCTTTTTCTTTTCTTTCTTTCTTTCCTCTTTCTCTCTTTCCTTCTTTCTTTCTCTTTCTTTCTTTCTTTCTTTCTCTTTCTTTCTTACTTTCTTTCCTTTCTTTCTTTCTTGAGACAGAGTCTCACTCTGTCACCCAGGCTGGAGTGCAGTGGCATGATCTTGGCTCACTGTGACCTTCACCTCCTAGGTTCATACAATTCTTCTGTCTCAGCCTCCTGAGTAACTGAGATTACAGGCATGCACCACAACACCCGGGTAATTTTTGAATTTTTAGTAGAGACAGGGTTTTGCCGTGTTGGCTAGGCTGATCTCAAACTCCTGACCTAAGGTGATCCGCCCTCCTCAGCCTCCCATGGTACTGAGATTACAGGCATGAGCTACTGTGCCTGGTCTTGGGGCATTGGTTTCTAAACTCCAACACCATCTATAACTTTTTGGAGTTAAAGTCAGTAAAGTAGAGTTTTAACAAATTGAAGAAAAATAATAGTGTTATAATGTCTACAATCCTGCAATGATACTTGATTCATAATTTTACTAAAGAGCCAATGTAGACAAAAATTGTAAATAATGGTGATGATGTGAATCAGAGAAGAGGCAAGAGTTCACCCATCTGGCGGCCTGGCCCTGCCTGTCCTAGAAAACCTTGTTCTCATGTGTCACATGGAGTATAGATACCAGTGTTTAGTGGAGGCTGGAGTCTATTCTGATGCCAGAAATGTGGTTCTGAGCTTAGATTATTTGTTTAAAGCAGTTATCTGAAGTGAGACAACACTTACAAATAGATAATAGGACTGCTGTTTAAAGTTGGAAACACTACAGAGCAAGACAATGTATTGAAAAGGATAAACAGTAGAAATTTGGAATGATCTTTCTGAACCCATAACAAGTGACAGAAAAAAAAAATTACTGATTTTCTAGCTATTGGGAATGACACAACACTTTCTGGGATTCACATTTCATATCAGAGTTGTTTAACCAGCAAAATGCTGAAGTGATTCAATATGCAACCACGCAGCTAAAGCTGGAGAAAACTGTTTGGTCAGAAATGCCTCTGGAATGAGAATGCAGCTTTAGTTATTTTTGTTTGGTTGGCCAGTGATGAAATGTTCTATACTCAGCCTGCTAAAGTTATCCACAGAGGAAGGTTTACTTTAGTGGTTTTAAGGTATCTTCTTTCAGAATTTTGATGTGGCAGCACATCCCTTAACAGCTCATTTCCTGAGGGATACTTAACAAGAGCCAAACCTAGGAAAAACGACAAGTTTAAGATCTCTCACCTCACTGTGAACTCTATGTTTAAACATAGAAGACACTCTCAAAATTTGGCTTCAGCTGAACACTGCAACATAGGCCCTAAATATTTATTATGCAGAGACCCAGGGCCTATATTTCACCAGAAAAATAAGAGAAGATATCTTTACTAGCTTTGTGCCTTGCCCAAATATGAAACTGAAGCCAAAAGGAGTGAAAAGACCTTCTTTTCCCTATGACAATTTAGAGAAAATTTTAATAGGTTCATAGGTAGTGTCAACATCTTTTGGTTATCCACTGGAAATTTATAACTGCACTAACTTATATCACTTTATTAAATATCCATAAAAACCAGGCTGTTAGTCATTGGAAAATAAGGAGCTCAGTTTGAAAGATGATATACGTGCAATATTTTTAATTATATTTAAACTTATGAGTCTGGGGAAATGGTAGATACAGTTTCCAGTGTAAAACATAGGTTGGGATTAAAAAGTAGCATGATTGGTCAGGACACAGATTGGGGCTTAATGTTTTGTGGTGTCTGTTGGGTGCCCTGGACACTGGAGATCTTGGAAGTGTATCCTGAAATTACATACGGAATACAGTTACCACATTTGCTTAGAGAGTTAGCACTTCATGGCGTGTCATGGATATGCTGTTGATTATCATCTGATGCTTTTGTTTTACTTCAATGGTAAAATGCAAAATGGCTAATGGAAATTTTTTTCAAACATAAAATTACTTGTAAGATACACGTATTCTTAAGAAGTCATATTACTAAACCAAGTAAGCTAAATCCTCAAAACAGAAGATGAACTGCAAGAAGGGATTGGAGCCACGTGGAGAGACTCACCAATGTGTCTGAATAAAGTGAATATATATTTTTGAAATACATCATTTCAACTGTAAAATGAATGGAATTATTTTCTGCTTAGCTTAATCTGATACGATTTGATTGTTCTATGTTCTTTAAATTTCATAGCACCAATTCCTGAAATTGTTCATTATTGATTTTAACCATATACAATGTTTTAAAGGTTATTTTGATCACAGTTAAATTACAGATGTTAATTTTTCTTGGTGTTTTATAAAACAGTTAAAAATAGCTCTTACCAATGGTAAATGTTTATTATCCAGCTTTCAGGGTGGGGTTGGAGGTGTCCTGATTCAAAGCATTTGACAGTCAACCGGTATGCAATACTCCCATAATGGCCAATTTCAAACTACCAATGGAATGTCAACCAGCTAGAAAACCTCCAGAAAGTTTAGCAACTGGCTCTCAGAAAGCAGAATGCACAGCTCCAGCACACTGGCTAAGACAATTTTTCTGCAGAATGTAAAGGCAAGCCTTATAAGTTAGGAGTTTATCAAATTAGTAACCAAATGTGAATATGGAACCTCAAAAACTCTGCCATATAATCTTCCAAATACCTATAAAGAGAAAGGGGAAACATAATAGGAATAAGAGTAGAAAAGTTCTACTGTATTTGCTATATCCAGAATCTTATACCAAATATATTTAAAAGCCTATTAAATTCTGTGAACAGTTTCCTAAGGCTTTGGATAAATATTAAATGTGCCTCTAAAATACAAAAGGTTTTAGTATTACTTATAGCATGTTGCCATTAGAGTATAATGTCAATAAATGACCATGAATAAACTATCTACTGCCAGGTGCTAAACCTCTTCCTTGTACTACTTTTTAATTTGTATTCCTCTTGTTTCCTCTTTGGCATCATTTTTCCTCAAATTAATTCCTCTATGACAATGCCAATTTGTCTCACCAAAATGAATATTCTTGTGAAAGCTCTTTGTCAGCTAGACTGTTTATAATGTATAACTAAGGTGATCTTATTTTTCTTCTTCAATATAGCTCTGTAAATGAAAAGAACCTTATAGAGATGTTGCCAACCCTCTGCCAGAACTTTAAGAATATTTTGAAAAATAATCCTTGAGTAATCCCAACATACCTGAAAATGTTAATTTAGAGAAAAGACACTTAGTTGTTTGTTTGATCTACCAGAATCTAAAGTTATAAGTAAAACTTCTTGACTTTGTTCATTACTTTCAGCAGCTCAAGCTTGGGAATCAGCTCTATGCTCATTAAGCTTCTAAGATTTTTTTTCTATTGACAGCTGGTAAAGAGCACTTTCACCGTAAATGTACTCTAATACAGTTCTTGATTGTGATTGTTTTTTTGGTGGGGGCGATTAAGATAAGATACAGATCTACTAAAGAACACATAATTTGATAATCTTTACCAAGTCTTTTTTTTTTAAAGTACTTATATTTTTGAACTTGCTAAGTTCTCTCTCATCTTCTATTTTTGTTTTTTGTTTGCTTTAACACAGTAGGTGTGTAAAGGTGATACTTAAGAACAATGAAGAGGTAAGGTAGCTCTAAATAGAATTTTTAGGCAAGGAAAATTTTAGAAAAATACGACTTCTCTTTCTTGGGATTTAAAAAGAACTCAGACAGGATAAGTAAATTGAGTGCACCTTTTTTAAAAAAAAATTTTTTTTGAAAGCACTGGGAGCTCTCTCCCTTCCCACAAGGACTTAAAACTACTGGCAGAAGGACTGTCTTGAAACATATCATGAGTGATAATTTTTCTTCCTATCTACAAGGCAATCATTATCCTTGTTTCTCCTAATCCTTCTGCATTGGCTATCTACTGATGAGTCGGTGTTAAAATAGCAAGAGAAGGGAGAGCATTAGGACAAATACCTAATCCATATGGGGCTTAAAACCTAGATGACAGGTTGATAGGTGCAGCAAACCACCATGGCACATGCATACCTCTGTAACAAACCTGCATGTTCTTCACACGTATCCCAGAACTTAAAGTAAAATTTTTAAAAACCACATTTATTAAAAAAGAAAAACCAATACATATATTAGAGAAGTCAGCCAGAGTCACACAATGCACTATTGGGAAATTTCCGTTTACTTATGTTTTAGTTTCTATGTATATCGGGACTGATCCTTCAAGGAACTGTTTTTCAAATTACCTTGTTAAACAAAATAGTTTCCTATCTGTGGTTACTCAGGTTAAACAAAAAAAAAGAAAAACAAAGCTTTTATTTCTTGGCAGTTGTTGGAAGGAGATTGTGGTACCACATGAACTTGTTTAAAAATGAAAAGGTGCGTGAGCTGGTACAGTCAGCTTCTACCCCAAAACCTCTACCTCAAAATCTCTGAACCTGTTTTTGATAGGATATAGACTTCCTGAGGACTTTCTTGTTCAGAAGGCCCCTGTAGTGTAAAGTATGGTGCTTTGAATTTTGTTAAGTGGTCCATGAGCCTTCCTTGTATTGAGCATCTTGAATACTTAGAACCATACCCTCTCCATAAAAACAAATGAAAAAACAAACAACCTATCCATGGAGATTTCTAATCCGGTGGTTGGCAGATTATGCTGTGTATGTTATTTTGTTCCCTTTAAACTTTACTATCAGATTTTCTTCTGAAGCATCCTTCATTACTCTGTAATATCTTTTAAATCTCTGCATCTCTGTGGAGTGTCATCAATTAGCAAAATACTCTGTCAGACTCATGAAGACGAATTTGTTCCTCTGCCTGGTAAGGTACATGAAACCAAAACTAGTCTTCTAATCCCTAAACTTCTGCTTACTATGGATGAGACAAAAAAGATTAAACAAGGACATCCCAATTTCTAAGAGTTTGTTTGTTATTTCCCAATCTAACTTCTTGCAGACTTAAAGAAAAACACTGCAGTTCAGATTTTGAGAATATTCTATTAAAGGAAAAGAATTTCTATTTTTCAGGTTTATCAATAAATGAAGATAAAATAATAGCAAAGGTAGTTCCTAGAATAATAAAGTCTTAGAAAACTTGGGGCAGGGGGAAGGCAAATAAATAGTCTCTTTTGTTCTCCTCTACATTTGCTTAAATATTTTACAGTTCTGTACCCAGATTTGTCTTGGTTGCAATCAGCACTACCTAACTCCTTCAGGATTTTCTGAAGCCAAGTCTCTAAGCTGATCAGCAGATAAAATGTATTGAAAAACCATAGAGTAGCATGAAAACAGAAGAAAGCCAAATTTTCCCAAACAAAAAAAACATTTAATCAAGTGAAATTTTCTTGATTTCTGCTTTTCTGAGTAAAGGCATCATTATTTAAACAGCATGCTCTTTAGTATCATTACGTGTTCGATTGCATCGCTCCATGCACCTTTATCTTCAAATATGGTGTTTCCTTTAATTTAAAAGGGTTTCAGTGTTCCCATTCCCTTATTTTCTAACAGACTTGCTGCCGGGAGAGATTAACTGTTGCCCTAGAAACACTCAAAACATCAATTTCCCTGGAGCAATATCTCACTACTCTCAGCACTTAAGTCACAATATTTAGTTAGAGTTTGTTCAGTGAGTACTTTAAGGTTGATTAAATGACCGTTAAATGTTCCAGAGCAACCGAAGTAAAAAGCTCAGAAGTAGCAGATCATCCATGCAGGAATGCAGCTCTCTCCACTCAAAGACCAATTTTGTCAAGACCACCTAGAAGATGCACAACTACCATTTACTAATGGTAATTGCATAATTATAATTACTTACAGTACAGGTGATCCCATGTATAACTCATGTCTAGCCTGCATAAATTTCTCTAAAATTTCCTAAATGTGGCCTTCAGTCAAAACCTAGATAAACATTCAAGTGAGTACATGTGTGCATCCTCGATGTGCAGAATCTTTTATTTGCTTACCTTCTCACTTGTTGAGGTGACTTTTTGTTCTTTTTATTGTTTATCAGCTCTCCAGGGAGGATCTTGGCAATTTATAATATGTATCTTGAGGAATGCAGAGAACAGATAATGAATTTTTTTTAGACAGTCTCACTCTATCTATTTGAGATAATCTCACTCTATCACCCAGTCTTGAGTGCAGTGGAGAGATCATGCATGGCTCACTAAAGCCTCCAGTCCCTGGGCTAGGTGATCCTCCCACACCAGCCTTCTTAGTAGCGAGGACTACCAGTATGTGCCACCACACCTGTCTAAATTTTTATTTTTTTATAGAGATGGGATCTTGCTTTGTCGCCCAAGCTGATCTCAAACTCCTGACCTCAAGTAATCCTCCCACCTCAGCCTCTCAGAGTGCTAGGATTATAAGCGTGAGCTACCACACTTGGCAGAGGATGGATTTGAGAGGTATCTTCAAGCTGTTTGATCTCCCTGGAACAGGAACCGAATTGGGTTTTGTTTTATAGTTTGAATAATGGATTAGATAACCTTCTGACAGAAAGTAGAAGGTGATTAGAAAGATGCAATTTCAAAATATGCCTACAAATTAATACATTTGCTCATAAAGAGTTTCTGGAAGAGAAAAAAAAACAAAAATAAAACAAAACAAATAAAAATACTAGCAACAGCAACAAAACTCAGAAACTTGATTCATAAATCAGCAGTTGATCAGAGATGTTGGAGGATCCCAGTAAAATTCACAAGAGTTGTCAAGGGAAGTGCCATTCTATCACTTTTGAAAAGACTAATTAGCTTCTAGACCAGTGGTCCCCAGTCTTTTTGACACCAGGGACTGGTTTCATGGAAGACAATTTTTGGATGGTTTCAGAATGATTGAAGTGCATTACATTTCTTTTGCACTTTATTTCCATTATTATTACATTATAATATATAATGAAATACTTATAAAACTCATCATAATGTAGGATCAGTGTGAGCCCTGAGCTTGTTTTCTTGCAACTAGACAGTCCCATCTGGGGATGACATGATGGGAGAAAGTGATAGATCACGGGGCAATAGATTCTCATAAGGAGTGTGCAACCCAGACCCCTTACATGCACAGTTCACAACAGGGTGTATGCTCCTATGAGACTCTAATGCCATGCTGATCTGATGGCTGGCAGAGCTCAGGTGGTAATGCGAGCAATGAGGAGTGGCTGTAAATACAGATGAAGCTCTGCTTGCTTGATTGCTGCTCACCTCCTGCTGTGTGGCCACGTTCCTAACAGGCCACGAACGGGTAGCAATCTGTGACCTGAGGGTTGGGGACCCCTGTGCTAGACCATTGATAGGCACGCCTAATTCCTATTTCCAATCCACCTTGGTTGAGCATGCTACTCTTCTATGAAGATTTAGAGGATGATGATATTACTGTATTCCGATTTCAGAAGTAATAAAACTGAGGCATAAAAAGTTAATGTGTTTCCCTGAACTTTTACAGTTTCCTGAAGCAAGAATGTACAGCTAGGTTGCAGAAGTACTTTCACAGAAGCCTACTTTTAAAAAATGTATAATGCTTTGAAATTTATTAAGATTGTTGCAATTACTTACATATTTTAGATTTTAGTGTTACACAAACTTACAGATTTTAGTATTATACAAACATATGTAAGCTCATTGGAAAATTTGGCTGTTATAAAATTAAAATCTGATTTGAATGTTTAAAAATAATTTGTAGGAAGACTTTTCTTGCTACAACTGAGATTTGCATGTAAAATATATTTTATTTATAATATACTTGGCTTTATTTTTTTACCTAGTTGTTAAATATTTTGAAATATAATTCTACTGTAAAGTTTCATTTCTATGCCTAGGAAACTATGTGAATACTCTTCCATATGACTTAATTTTGTACTGACTGTGGCTGCTAATTGCAGTCTGCTTTCCTCCAGCCAGTGGCGACCAAGATGCCTTTCCAAAATGTTTCAAACTCACATTTTCACAGTGCCTGCTTTCATTTAATACAGCTATTATAAAGCTATTATATTTTAAAAATAAAAGACGCCAAAGTAAATAAACAGGAGATACCATGTTGTTTATTCCACTGGACAGGAAAGCTGGAAGGAACTCATAGGCTCCTCCAGTTGGGCTCCCCAGTCCTTTCATTTGTATTTTTTGTTATTGTTGTTGTTGTTTGAGACAGAGTCTTGCTCTGTCACCCAGGCTGCAGTGCAGTGGCCAGATCTCGACTCACTGCAACCTCCTGTCTGCCAGATTCAAGGGATTCTCCTGCCTCAGTTTCCTAAGTAGCTGGGATTACAGGCGCCTGCCACCACACCCAGCTTTTTTTTTTTTTTTTTTTTTTTGTCTTTTTAGTAGAGACAGGGTTACATCATGTTGGCCACGCTGGTCTTGAACTCCTGATGTCAAGAGATCCGCCTGCCTTAGACCTCCCAAAGTGATGAGATTATCAGCGTGAGCCACCGCGCCCAGCTCCCAATCCTCTCATTTTTAAAGATAAGGATGCTGAGTCCAGTGAGGTGGTGCCACTTGCCAAGCCCACACAACTAGTTAAGGCAGAGCCAGCATTGAAGCCCACATCTCTAGGCTCTCAGTCAAGTCCTTTACCACTGTATTAAAAGAGACCATATTTAGAAAAGATTAAAATGCTGAAAATTTCTCTCCACATCTGCATTTTAAAGAAAAGGAAATCTCTAATATGAATTATAGTCACTATTTCCAGTGTTTATCTGAAAAGTACTGGAGCTCTGAAAATTGTGAGGTTTGTCCTTCAGAAACTACTTGGAAAAGAATGAAAAGAAGCCAACTCCACCTCCTGCTGTGAACATACTGCTCGCTCTCTGATGTATTGGGTGTACAGCTGCTCCAAGTCTTTCTCTTGAACACCATTCTATTTACTTTAGTGCAAAGTTATTGTGGATTTTGAAATCAACTGAAGTATTTCTTAGTTTACAACAATGTTGTTTAAAGTTCACCATTAAAAATCATGATGGTAAAAACACTGACAATCCTTTCCCCTATTAGAAATAATTTTAAAAGTACCTTAAGACAATATTTCAGAGGAACATTTCAACTTACAGCATATCTGACATTCGTCATCTTAATGCCTGGAAAAGAATGCTTGCCAAGAAGGATTTTGTTCTTTTACTAGTAGGAAGTGGATTACTCTAAGTATGTATGCCTGCTTCTGCTCTCTTGAGGATCAGAATAATAGCAATAACATTACACTTCACATCCATTATTTTATTGAATTCTCACAGCTACCTCATGAGATGGTTATTATGTTCCCTACTTTACAAATGAAGTAATTGAGGTTGACGGGTTAAGATCATCAGGTTGATAAACGGCAGTGATTGAAATTTAAGCAGTCTTAGTGCAGGCCCTAGCTCTGTGTTAGCGTGTGAAATCTCCTAAGGAAGAGACAGTTTCCCAGGCTCAACAGTATTTGGTTATGGCCCTCGGTCAGGGAGGACTTTCTGTGTGGAGTAATGACCAGGTTAAGACCTCAGGAGACTACAGTGGTGGAGTACATGAGCACTAGGCACAGAGGGCTGGGGTGAGTGTCTGCTTTGCTACTTACTACATCTTTCTCTATGTTTTTATTTCTTTGTATAATGGGAAATACTTCTTATAGCCATAGGTTTGCTGTAAGAATGGGATAAGGTCATCTTTGTAAAGTGCTTTATACAATGGTGGGCACATAATATGCACTGAAACAAGCTTAGCTATACATATACATATACATATACTTGATACATATACAAGCTTAGCTATACATACACATATACATATACTTGATACATATACTTGATATGTATAGCTATACATATACTAAAGACAACATGATCCATTGCCAATTTCTCTATTAATGCCTTTTATTAGTTGAGAATTATTACCTATTTTCAAGTAATAATATATTTCTTGAGTCCTTACTCAAGAACTATATTTTTATTGTTATTTTAACCCTCAAGGGAGCTGCGGCAAGCATATATACTTCTTTCTCAAAAGGAAATAAGTTCCAAATGGGAGTCTGGAGGCTAGGGGTGAGAGAGATTTGCTTTCTGCTTCGAAAAGCCCAACCTCTCATTGAATCTTACTTGCAAGGAAATAAAGCAGCCAGTCAGCAGATGTTTGTTTGTATGATAATAGAAACTACAATAAGATGGAACATAAACTGGATATGGTCCTATCTCTCAAGAAGTTGTGGAAGAGGAATGCTAATAAGGGATACCATGGGCAGAAATGTGCACAGTCATTACAGAAACTCATAACCGAGGATGAGGCATGCGGTCCTGGGCAGAGAGCTGCTGACTAAGAAGAAGTATTTCAGATGGGGAGCCCTATTGTGAGTCAAGGAAGCTGTTCTCTGCACCTAGGATATTTCTGGCAAAATATCTTGGATAGGAGTTGCAACGAAAACAAACAAACAAACAAAACCCAGATCTTTTCTAACACAAATGAAGGCTGGTGGCTAGGGTACAGAGTAAGATGGCAGAACGAGATGAGAGTGGTTGGATGAAACAGAAGCATAGGCTAAGGAATCCTACAGGATATGGTTTAAACATGGCTTAGAGCCAGAGGTAACTAGCAAACTACTAGAGATCTAAAGAAGAGTTCGTGGTCGAGCTCTCTCTCTCTCTCTCTCTCTCTCTCTCTCTCTCTCTCTCTGTCTTTTGCTCTCTCTTGCACTCAATTCCAGGATTTTATGTTTGTAATACCTCTTTCTCCCACTTTTTCCTATTCCCCTTTCCCTCCCTGGGTGAATCCATGTGGAGTCTTCAGGTCTCAGCTTTACATCTTTCTTTAGGAATTCATCCCTGGCCATAGAGACTGAGTTAGGTATTTTTTTGTAGGTCCTAGTTTTGGCATCTGCTTACCTTATCAAATCTGTTTTTGTTTTCTATATCTGTGTTATAAATTACCATGAACATAACAGCTTTAAGAAACAAAATTTATCCTCTTACAGTTTCTCTGGATCAGGAGTTCAGAATGCTTTAGCTATGTCTTCTACTCAGGATCTTAGAAGGCCAAACTCAAGATGTTGGCTAGATGTGTCCTTGACTGGGGAAAGTTTGGCTTCCAAGCTCCCACAGCTTGCTGGCAGAATTCATTTCTTTGCAGCTGCAGGACTGATGTCCCTGTTTTCTTGACGCTATTGTCCGGGGTCCACTCTCAGTGCTGGTCCTTGCTGCATGGCCCTCTCTTTAATATGGCAATTTGCTTCTTCATGGCTACTGGGAGAATCTCTCTTCACAGCTTTCTATGACAAAGTAACATTATGTCATCACAGGAGTAACTATTCATTACCTTTGTCATCTAATGTAACCTAAGCAAGGGAGCAAATATCCGATTATATCTGTAAGTCTTGTCCACACAAAAGAGGAAGAGATTATACAGGATGGGTATACCAGGGATAGGGGATCTTGAGGGCCATCTCAGAATTCTGCCTACCACAATATCCTTTGTCACATTGCATTATAATTGCCAGCTGACTGAGATCTCAGAGTGACTATATCTTGGTGATTCTTTTGCTTTGCATACTGCTTAGCAGATATTCTCTTCTCAATGAAAATTTGCTGAGTCAGTTCGTAAGTGTTGACAGGTCAGATTAGATAGTAGAGAGTATGAAGGCCTGAAGAGGAAAGATTTCAGTAATTTATACATTTAGTAGAAATAGGTTAAAGGATGCTGTTGAGTGGCAATGAAGAACAGAGAAACTGTGAACTAACTCCGGAGTCTACAAAATCTGTCAATGAGGATAGCTATAGTGATGGGGAAACTGAATACTATAGCTGGAGGTAGTGGTTATGTGACACTCAGCAATTTTGGTCAATGATATTGCATATGCTGTTGAATAGGTAAGAATGAATGGTTCCCAGTAATTGTGCTGCAGTGTGGAAAGCCATCATAACCATTGCTTTAAAAAACCATACATTTAGGCCAGGCATAGTGGCCCATGCTTGTAAATACAGCACTTTGGGGACCAAGGCCACAGATCCCTTGAAGTCAGGAATTCAAGATCAGCCTGGGCAAAGTGGCAAAATCTTGTCTCACTGAAAATACAAAAATTAGCCAGGTGTGGTGGCACACAACTGTAATCCCAGCCATTCCAGAGACTAAGGCAGGAGAATTTCTTGAAACCTGGGAGACAGGTTGCTGTGAGCCAAGACCGTGCCACTGCACAATAGCCTGGACAACAGAGTGAGACTCTGTTTTAAAAAAACCAAAACCAAAAAACTAAAAACTATATATTTATTTGAGCTTTTTCTTTAGTCAAAACACATGACTAAATCTGTTGGAGGGTGTGTCAGGGCTCAACCAAAAAACTATAGAAAATTTACAGCAGGGCACTGGGTTATACAAGTGATGGTAAAGCTGAGAAGCCAAAGAAAAGGCAGTTAATCAAGATTAGCAACACCAGAAAGCCACTACCACCTTGGGGTACAGAGGGAGGAGGCTGTTATACAGGAGCTTAGAGACCCAAGTTACAGGCAGATCCTAGAACTAGAGTAGGCTGTTCTGAGCAAGAACTGGGATTATGGAGAAGAGTGGGCTATCTCCAGAGATGCTGGATGACTTAGTGAGAGAGGAGGAGTGCCCTGGCTTCTCCTTTCCTCCTACTCTTCGTCTTTGACTACTGCCTCCTAGTAACTGAAGCCAGCTGAGACCGTTGATAAGGGAGCAGAGAAAATGCAGACAGCAGACAGCAGACAGTGACCCTCTTCCCGGGCATCTCCTAGCCTCAGAGCAGAAGATGAGAAATGAATCGGCAAACAAGCTCAGGACCAGCACAAGGACATAAAGATGCATGGCCAGGCATCTGTCCTCAAGGGGCTTACATTGTAGAAGAGGAAAGCAGGCATGCACACAGTTAATTGTAACATGGGAGGAGACAACACTTTCTAGGATAGTAATTGATGACTTTTGCAACGGCAGTCTGAGTGGCATGATAATTAAAAACAAACATGAAACAAAATTGTAGGCATTCAAAGTGGATTTGTATAAAGAATTAGATATTAATTGAGTTTGTATTTCACATTACAATCAGCAAAAACAAAAAGTAAGTTTTAGAAAAAACTTTGGAATATATGTATGGCTTAAAGAAGATTTAAAGACAGACAACCCAGAAGCTATGAGATAGATACAACTCGTTATAAGTATTTTAAAATTATGACAAAATACATAAAACTATATATAAAGGTAGAATACACATAATAAATTGGGGAAAGAACATTTCTAAGAAATGACACAGAAAGAATCAACACCTAAAATGTATCTACAAAGTAAGAAAAAGACAACCAAGTAAAAAAGTTAGCAAAAAATATTGGCAATTCTTACAGAAGAGTAAGAAAACATGGTTCAATTTATCTAAAGCAAAGCATTTTTTTAAAAAAGTCCTCCTTTCATGGTTTATGAAAATGCAGAGAAATATGACTGATGGTATATCTGGCTAGGTTTTTCTATTATTTGCTGGAAGGGAGGAGCAGCAGGGCATGAAATGGAAGACAAGGTCATGGGAGAGATAAACAAAAGCCAAAGGAGTCAATAAGACAAGTTTGTACAACACATACAGTGTAAATATGGTCCCATTATGGGAAATCATGAACATATGTGACTATATGTGAATGTGCATATACTACTTACACTGCCACAGCACTATTGTCGCTCACTTAGATTCCTGCTAGAGTGTTCTCTCTGATTTCCCTCTTTCACCTTTTGCATCTTTGTCTTTTTATTATTATTATTATTATTATTTATTATTTTATACAGAGCCTTACTTTTTCACCCAGGCTGAAATGCAGTGGCTTGATCTTGGCTCACTGAAACCTCAGCCTCCCAAGTAGTTGGGATTTCAGGCATGTGCCACCACACCCAGTTAATTTTTGTAATTTTTGTACAGATGGGGTTTCACTATGTTGGCTAGGCTGGTCTCAAACTCCTGAGCTCAAGTGATCTGCTCATCTGGGTCTCCCAAAGTGCTGGGATTACAGGCATGAGTCACCGTGACTGTCCCACCTTTGCCTTCTTTATTTTTTTTATTGTACTTTGGGCTCTGGGGTACATGTGCACATCCTGCATCCTGCAGGATCGTTGCATACGTATATATATATGCCATGGTGGTTTGCTGTCTCCATTTCCCCTGCCCCCGACACCTACATCAGGCATTTCTCCCTGTGTTATCCCTCCCCATCCTCCCCACCTCCCCTCCACCCCCACACCTAACCCAGTGAGTGTTGTTTTATTCCCTGTGCCCAGGTGTTCTCATTGTTCAACATCCGCCTATGAGTGAAAATATGCAGCATTTGGTTTTCTGTTCTTGTGTTAGTTTGCTGAGAATGATGGTTTCTAGATTCATCCATGTCTCTACAAAGGACACAAACTCATCGTTTTTTTTTTGGCTGCATAGTATTCCATAGTCTATATGCATTTTCTTTGTCCCGTCTATCATTGATGGGTAATTGGATTGGTTCCAAGTCTTTGCTATCGTAAACAGCACCACAATAAACATATGTGTACATGTGTCTTTATAATAGAATGATTAATAATCCTTTGGATATATACCCAGTAATGGGATTGCTGGGTCAAATGGAATTTCTATTTCTAGATCCTCGAGAAATTGCCACACTGTCTTCCACAATGGTTGAACTAATTTACACTCCCACCAACTGTGTAAGAATGTTCCTTTTTCTCCACATCCTCTCCAGCATCTGTTGTCTCCAGATTTCTTAATGTTTGCCACTCTAACTGGTGTGAGATGGTATCTCAATGTGGTTTTGATTTGCATTTCTCTAATCATCAATGATGATGAGCATTTTTTCATATGTTTGTTGGCCACATATATGTCTTCTTTTGAAAAGTGTCTTTTCATCTTTGCCATCTTTTTTACGTTTTGTGATTTATTTTTTAAATTGCACTTTAAGTTCTGGGGTACATGTACAGATCATCAGGATTGTTGCATAGGTATATACACAGCAAAGTTATTTGCTGCCTCCATTCCCCCCCATCACCTATATCTGGCATTTCTCCCATTTCTCCCCATGTTATCCCTCCCCAACCTCCTCACCCCGCGCTGTCCCTCCCCTACCCTCCCTCAACAGACCCCAGTGTGTGATTTGCCTTCTTATAGCCCATCCTTCATGCAGCAGCCAGAAAGTTTCTTTGAAAAGTTAATCATATCACAACCCTCCGCTGATCAATAGTCTGCCACAGCTTTCCATCTTAGTAAGATCTGGCTTTTCACATCATACTTTTCTTCCCTTCCCTTAGCACACTCCAGCCCCTTGGGTCTCCCTGCCATTTCCCAAACATCCTGAACACAATCTCACCTCACAACTTTAGTACTTGCTGTCCCCTTTGTTCATATAGCTCCATCTTCCCACCCTCCTGTCCACGGCACTGCTCAAATGTTACCTCATCAGAGAAGATTTCCCTGATGATCCCATTTAAAATAATATGTTCTTTACTCTCTAACACTTATAAACTCTATTTTTCTTCATAGCACCTATTACCACCTTACATATGAGTAGACTCAAGGACTAGCACCTTCAGGACATTCACTGTGTGTCCATGGCACATAGTAAGCACTCAAAAATTATTTACTGAATGAAAGAAAGAACGAATAAACAAATGAATGGAGATGAGTGGGTCAGGATAGTCACCCCAATATTAACAGTGATAGGTCTCAGGGGCTTTTTGTTTCTTCCTTATAATTTTTCTATCACTCAAATATTAAGTAACAGAATTTTTGAACATCCTTTTTCTCATTGAGAAATCAGAGGATGTGGCTTGTGTTTATAGGAGTCCGTGATAAATTAATAGGAAGAAGGACTCTAAGGAAAAATATACTTACTGCTATCCCTCCTCATCTCAGAAATGCAGGATCATTTTTTCCAGAGACTTCAAGATGTTACTTAGCTATTTCTCTGTGTATTTTCTAGCTATAGGCAGAAAATTGTATTTGCAAGAACCAGCTTCTACACCAAATCTATGTGCCCTGAATCTGACAATCTTGTGCAATGGAGATAAATGTGTTTGTTGTTCAGGTTTAACAAAAACAAACAACACTAATACTTGCTGAGATAGGGGAAAAATGAACTGAGATTTCAATTCATTTTGAAGTGCATACAACAAATAAAATGGATTAATGGATGAATGGAGGGATTGGTTGTTGTGGAATAAAACAAGATAGTTAAGATATTAATGGTAGAATCTAGGTGCTAATGGTATCAGTCTTCACTGTGAAGTTCTTTCAATTTATAAGCATTTTAAAAAATTATATTTTTTAAGTTAATTAAGTACAACAGAAGTTAAATTGTATCAGAGGGAATTTCAAAAATTTTGTGGAAAAATGGAATTAAAAGATAAAGGTAAAAAGTTTAAACTTTATTTCTCAACAAAAGCTCCATCAAATTCAAGACACTTGTGTAAGTGATAACATCAGTCATGTAGTTCATCCCTAAAGAACTGAGGGTCCCGGGAATTTAACCATGTCCATGCAGTCTTTTTATATTATAAACTGAAGAAAAGTAAGTGCCTTGTAACGATCTTTTTTTTTAAGTTTAAAAAACAAAAAGTAATGAGAAGGAGTGAAATAAGGACTGTAAAGTGGAGGCCTAGTGATTTTGAGTTGAAACTCTCATACAATTGCCCTTGTTTAATGAGAGGAATGAGCAGGAGCAGTGTCATGGTGGAGGAAGACTCTCCGGGGAAACTTTTCCAGGCATTTTCTATTAAATCTTGGCGGGTCTTCCCAAAAGTCTCATAACCAGCAGATGTTATCGTTCTTTGGCCCTCCAGCAAGTTAACAAGTAAAATGCCTGGACCATTCCCAAAACTGTTGCCATGACCTTTGCTTTTTTGCTTTGCCTGGACCACTTCCACGTCTTGTAGCCATTGCTTTGATTGTGCTTTGTCTTCAGGATCATACTGGTAGAGCCATGTTTCATCTCCTGTTATAATTCTTTGAAGAAATGCTTCAGGGCCTTGATCCTACTTGTTTAAAATTTCCATTGCAAGCTGTGCTCTTGTCTGTAACTGATCTGAGAACAGTGTCTTCGGCACCCATCAAGTGAGAAGTATATTCAATTTTAGTTTTTCAGTCAGAATTGTGTAAGCTGAACCAATGATATGTCTATAGTGTTGGCTATTATTTAGGCTGTTAATCATCAATCCTCATCAATTAGGGCATAAACAATTAAATTTTTCCTCCCAAATTGGTGCCACCAAAACGGTCTGCCACTGCAGGCTTCACCGTCAGCACCATCTTGTCTGTTCTTGTAGTGAGTTATCCTTTTGTATACTGCTGATTTCTTTGAGGCACTGTCCCCATAAATTTTTTGCAAAACATCAGTCATTTCACTCTCTCCCATCCAAGCTTCACCATAAATTGGATGTTTGTTCTTGCCCCAATTTTAGTAGAATTCATGTTGTTCTGATAAGGGCTCTTTTAAAGCTGGTGTCTTATCCTTCTTAGTGCCTCCAACTAGATCCTAGATGTGTTATAACAAGTTATGGCAAGTTTACTTTTGGGCAAAAAAATTTTTAAATCCATTTGTAGTTTTTTCATAATATGAATTTTGCATAAACTTTTCAAAGACCCCTCATAATATTCAAAGCTACTTATTGCTTTTTGATGAGAGGGGAAAAATAGATAATCTGATAAAAGCACTAATAGTGTTTTAGACATAGTAAATCTTTTAGTCCATTTAATGTCTTATTTAGGATTTGTGGTTGTATAAACCACATTTATTTGATTAAAAAAATCATTTTTATAATTTGGTATTATGGTTTCATCAAATATCTTTTGTGCTTTAAGAGTTTATATAAGAAACTGAGAGTCTGGTTTTTCCCACTAATTAGGACTTTCAAAAGATTACTGAAAAACACCCTTCTAAACTTGACAGCCATAGAGAGCTGTTGTGCTGAACTACAATTAGCACTGTTAATAATAGCTTTTCCAGGAAAAGAATTTAATGACTGTGCAGAATCAAAAACTCTAAATAAAGTATCATTGTGTATATCACTTCAATGTTGTCTTTGTTTTTCATGTAATAAACAGGCAGAAAAATTGGTCTCACTGCTAAATACTATAACCTTTGAAAATACAACTCTAAAAATATATTCATTCATTTATTCCAATGTGCCACACTGTTCATTGCACAGAGGCCATAAAGAGCTAGGAACAGAATTTCCACTCGTTTTTTTTTTTTCTCTCTCTCTCCTGCTTCTCCTTCTCTATCTTCTTGCTCTTCCACTTCTTCTTTCACTTTCAATTCTTTCTCTTTCTTTTTCTTACTTTTTTTCCTCCTAATCTCCTCCTTCTTTTCTCTCCTACCTCTTTCTCTCTCCTTTTCTCCTCCCTCAGGCTGCCAGAGAGAGATGCCAGGCCATTTCTATATGCTCATTTCTGCCACTAGCAAGATCATATTGAGGTAGAATATAGAGGGATAGGGATGGTTTAAGGGCAGTAGCAGTAGCCAAGGGTTAACTATGTTCCAAGCACAGAGACAAGCACCTTGTAAGTTAAAGCTTATTGACTCCTTAAGCCAATCCTAAGAAATAGGTGCATTTTACAGAAAGAAAATTGTGATTCCAAGAGACCATCCAGGGTCACTCAGTCAGTAAAAGACAAAGTCAGAATTCTATACAAGAGAGTAGAATGTGGCAGAAAAAGCCCTGGGCCAAGAATCCCAGGTTTGAGATTTTGCACCACCAGTCATTAGCTGTGGGGCTCTGGGAAGTCATCCACACCTTTGTAAGCCTCACTACCAATTGATAAAATTAGAAATCTAGATTAGTTGTCTGTGAGATGTTCTTCTAGGTTTGACATCTTGTTATTCAGTGATGCCCAGTTCCTTTATCCATAAATCCTCATAATCCTTCTATTCATAGACTCTCTCTCCCTTTTTAGATTCATACATTGTTTTCTTTTGTTTTCAGAGACAGAGTCTTGCTGTACTACCCAGGCTGGAATGCAGTGTTGTGATCTTAGCTCACTGTAGCCTCGAACTCCTGGGCTTAAGCAATCCTCTTGCCTCAGCCTCCTGAGTAACTGTAACTACATGTGCACACCATTACTCCCAGCTAATTAAAAAAAACTGTTTTAGAGACAGAGTCTCTGCATTGTCATACATTTTTAATGCAGTTAATCCTGAACAATTCCACGTATGTGTTGAAATTAAATATGCTATCTATATAGTGTATACAGTTATTGAATAAATGACATAAGTAATTGGCAAGTGTTGCTTTAGCTGCAGAAAGAAAGCTATTGTATTTTTGAGGATCAGGGGGTATCTCACAGGACTTCCTGAGTTTCTAATGGGAAGGCCATTTATTAAGGATAGATAAGAATATGTCTTAGAATGTTAATGTCCTGTGGAATACAGTTTGGGAAACGCAGTCCCAGTGTTCTTAAACTTGATTTTAAATTATTTTTAGGCATATGCTGACATATAAGATTTACATAAATGCATAATAGAGTCATGTACATTTTTTCTATAATAAAGTTTATTGTTGTTGTTATTGTTTATTTTCCCCTTATCCCATTAATTTGGCATCTCCTTTCATACCCTCTCACTTGTGCTACCAGGGAAATTCATATTAACAACCAAGGACATACCAATTATCCATACTCATATAATAATTGAAAACATATGAATGTATTTACATGTACATATACATATATAGAGATGTTTCTTGTCAGGGATTTATAATGGATTTATAAATTTAAATAGATTTATAAATTTAAAATAAATTTATAATTTATATGCACCCCTTATCAGTTTGCTGTTCTCATTTGATAATATCTTATGCAATTCCCTCTAAGGAATTTGGCTCAGTTCTAACTAAATTCCTTCCAAGTGTTTTAATAATGTTCCACAGTGTATATTGCTATTTTATTTAATCATTGCTTTTGCTGGAAAATTATCTTATTTTCATTTTTTTGGTCATTGCAAACAATGCTATAATAAACACCCTACTATACACATCCTTCTGCTCTCATGTTCTTTCCTCTTATGGGTCATATTCTCAGGATGAAATTGAAGTTCGAAATTATATGTATTTTAAATTTGAATAAACATTAGTAAAAGTATTGTAATAATAAATATTTCCTTCAGCAATGTAGAAGAGTGGTTGCTTCTACTTATTCTTGCCAATAATGGGTATATTGTTTCATTTTTACCAGGCTGAGCATTACAAAGTGCTATCTCCTTCGTAATTCAATTTAAATCTTTCTAACTGCTGCTCAACAATTTTCTAAGATGTTTATTATCCATGTGCTTTGCTCTTCTATAATTGCCTATTCTTATTTTTATTCACTTTTGTTTTTAAATTTTTTTTAGCCATTTTGCTATCAGTTTGCAAGAACTCCTTATATATTATAAATAATGGACATTTGTAATTTGAGGGGTAGTTTTATTTAAAAAATATTAATTGTCTTTGTTTATGTTATCTTTTGTCATAAAAATTTGCAATTTTTTTGTAGTCTAGTATACCTTTTCTTTGTAAATTCTAATTTTCTCATTTTGTTAGGATTTTCTCTACCTGTTATGTGCAGTCTTCTAATTTTCTTCTAGGATTTTTTTTAATATATAAGTTTTTTTTTAAAAATCATTTGAAGTTTATTTTTAAATAAAGTGTAGGATAGGTATCCAACTTTATTTTCTTCTAAATGAGTGGTCATATTAAGTGGTATGACTTACTAAATAACCCAGCCTTTAACACTAAATTAAAATACTGACTTTGAAGTGGAATGTATTGAATTTTCTAATGCACTCAGACATATTTATAGATTCTCCATATTGTGCAATCATCTATTTGTCTGTTTCTTGATTGATATCATGTTGATTTGATTTCAAATTTTAGCTAAAGATTCTGATCCCTGGAAAGTCAAGTCCCCTCTCACTTTTCTTTTAGAAATATTTTTTGGCCCTTCTGAAGCATCTATTATTTCTTCCAAGAAAACATTAAGAATATTTTAAATTAAAAGAAAAAGAGTGGAAATTCTATTTGGAATTGTAATGCATTTCTAATACTTTGGTAATAATTAATATTTATATGATATCAAGTCTTTTCATTTAAGAATACAATATACCTTTTCATTTATTTAGATCTTGGTTTATGTATTACAATGATATTTTTACAGTATTTGTCCTTAAAATTTTTCCTCAAATCCTCATAGATATGACAATATTGTTATGTTTATAAGCTATTCACTATTTTTTACACTTTTATATCTAAATGCTTATTATGGGTAGAAAAACGTAATTGATTGTTTTATATTTATGAAGTATCCAGGCACCTTTTAAATTTTTTTTAATAATTCTAATAGTGTTTCTTTTGTATTTTGTCTTTTTGAGACTCTTTTGTTAAACAATTCAAACTTCAAAAAATGTTATTTTTTCCTGTTCAGATTAATAATTTTATTGTTAGCAATATTTTCATATTGCTACATACTCCATATCAATATTGTATAGCAATGTGATAAAAATTCCTCTCTTATTTGTAATTTTAATTGAAATTATTTTAGCATTTGGCAATTTAGAATAATATTTGATATGTTTTATTTATTAGGTAACATTTTAAAGTAGCTTTCTTCTATTTTTATTTTTATTTTTGCTTTACTTAGAAATGGCTGCTAAATTTTGAGTTTTTCATTTTCTATTGACATAACTAAAATATTTTTCTATTTAACTGTTATTTAATGGGTTATGTTGCTATATTTTCTGACATTAAACAGTTCATTTCTAGAATAGAATTATACTTGTGACTGGGCATGATGGATCATGCTTATAATCCCAGCACTTTGAGAGGCTAAGGCAGGATGATCATTTGAGCCCAGGAGTTAGAGACCAGCCTGGACAACACAGGGAGACCCCATCACTACAAGAATAAAATAAAAATAATTAGCTCCATGTGATGGCTCATGCATGTGGTCCCAGCTACTTGGGAGGCTAAGGTGGGAGGACTGCTTGATCCTGGGAGGTCGAGGCTGTGAGAAGCCATGACTAGGTTGCTGCACTCCAGCCTGGATGACATAAGATACTGTCTCAGAAATAAATGACTAAATTATACTTGATCTTAGAGGATAGACTTTATTTGCTAATTCTGTTAATATTTTGAATATATGTTTATAGGTGAGTTTTGCTACTGTTTAAATCATATTTTAATATTTAAGAGTGCTAATTTCATAATATTAGTTGGGCAGCATTTAATCTTTTGCTTATGTCTGGAATGGTTTAAATATTTGTTAATAAGATTAGATAGAATTCAGCTGTGAAACCATCTGGTACTGGTGATTTATTAAGTTAGGAATAAATAATTTTCTAATTTAAACAATTCTCTAATCTCTTCTTTGGTAATTAATGTATTGATGTTTACTTTTCCTTGAATTGATTTTTATTATTTATATATATTGCTGGAAAAATGTTCCTTTACTACAGATTTCCAGATCTGATGCAGTCAAATTGCATGTTATTTTCTTATAATTCTTTTATTCTTTTCTATTTTTATCATTGTCTTCTTTCTGATACCTTCTTCCAAGTCTCTGATATTCTGCTTTCTCTCATTTTTCTTCTTTTAGTGAAACTTACACAGGGTTTATTTAGTCTATTGATCTTTTCAAATAACTAGCTTTTAAATGTATCTATTCTTTTTAGATTTTTGTTTTCTGTTTCATTACTTTCAACTTTAATATTTACAAATTCTCTTTCCCTTGTTTCGGTATTTGTCATTTATTTTATGTTTTAATTTGAATGTTTAGTGTCTTTAATGTTTATCTTTTTAGAAAATAATGACTTAAGGCTATGAGTTTTCCTTTGTGTACAGCTTTCACCAGGTTTTATAGTGTGTTCCTTTTATTCCTTTATGTGATTGTTTTTCACTTTAATTTTGATATCCACTTTGATTTAATAATTAACAAAAAGTATGTTTACAAATTTGAAGTAGTTACAATATTTTGATCACCTTTTTATTATTAATATATTATATTATTGCATTACAATGAAGATGAAATAAGTTGTGAAATATCTTCTTTAATAAAAATTTATTTATGTATGTTGAATTTTAGTAAATATTCCATGGTCATGAATATCTATATATAAATATAGATATTCGATTCTCCATTTAAGGGTTATAAGCTATAAAGTTCTCTCTATATATATATTTTAAAAATATATAAATATATAAATACAACATATAAAATATATATGTATAATATTAATACATATTTTAGAGACAAAATCTAGCTCTGTTACTTAGGCTACAGTGCAGTGGCTCTGTTTATTTTTAAACTGAGTTTGTTGATTGTTCTTTTCAATTTCTCTGTGTCTTTTTTTTTTCTTTTTTTAATTTAAAGAGAGAGAGAAACAGGAGAAGAGAGGGAAAGAAATAGCCAACTCTCACACTAAGTGAGGAAATCCAGAAAGATGGAATCTAGGAGAGGAAAGTAGCTTCCACGAGAGTGTTGGGGAATAGAGAGAGGTGGAGTTTAGGAGGAGAAGACAGGCTTCCACGAGAGACTGTGGAAGGGGACTCCAGAGGGAAAATCCAGGAGAAAAATGCCTTCCATGAAGCGAGTGTTAGTGGAAGTGGACCCAAACATGGAGTCCTCTCTATGTCTTAAATTAATTTTTTCTATTAAGGCTCTGTGCTTCATTTGAAAGAGGCATATTCATCTGCCACCTCAATAGTAAGCACCCCTCTTCTGGTGCCCATACTCAGACACATTTCTCTGCTACTATTTACAAATAAGATACTATTTTTTTTTCCATCAAGTCATTCCACTTCTAATTGTCACCCCACTCACTCCACTAAAATAAGTTCTTTAGCATACTTTCACTTGCTATCTTCTCTGCTTTATCCCATTAGATAAGAAATTTGGAATGTTTTTATTCCTCAGTCTCCTCTCTACTCCAAACTCACTCTTCCACCAACTCCTATATTTTGCTGACACAGTGAAATATTTTTATTTTTCTTGTTTTTTAAAATATATTTTATTGCACTTTAGGTTCTGGGGTTCATGTGCAGAACATGCAGAGTTGCTGCATAGGTACATAAATGGCAATGTGGTTTGCTGTCTCCATCCCCGTTACCTATACCTGGCATTTCTCCCCATGTTTTCCCTCCCTAACTCCCTACCCCTCACTGTCCCTCCCCTAGTTCCCACCAACAGACCCCAGTGTGTGACGCTCTCTTCCCTGTGTCCATGTGTTCCCACTGTTCAACACCCACCTATGAGTAAAAACATGTGGTGTTCGATTTTCTGTTCTTATGTCAGTTTGCTGAGAATGATGGTTTCCAGATTCATCCATGTTTCTACAAAGGACACAAACTCATGGTTTTTTATGATGCATAGTATATATGTGCCACATTGACCTCCTCTAATCTATCATCGATGGGCATTTGGGTTGGTTCCTTGTCTTTGCTATCCTAAACAGTGCCACAATGAACATACATGTTCATGTGTCTTTATAATATAATGATTAATAATCCTTTGGCTATATACCCAGTAACGGGATTGCTGGGTCAAATGGAATTTCTATTACTAGGTCCTTGAGGAATCACTACACTGTCTTCCACAATGGTTGAACTAATTTATACTCCCACCAACAGTGTAAAAGTGTTCCTATTTTTTCACATCTTCTCCAGCATCTGTTTCTCCAGTTTTTTTTTTTTTTTTTTTTTTTTTTTTTTTTTTTTAGAGTAGGTGTGATGTGGTACTGAGAAGAATATATGTTTTGTGGATTTGGGGCAGAGAGAGCTGTAAATGTTTATTAAGTTTACTTGTTCCAAGTCTGAGTTCAAGTCCTGGATATCCTTGTTAATTTTCTGTCTCGTTGATCTGTCTAATATTGACAATATGATGTTAAAGTCTCCCACTATTATTGTGTGGGAGTCCAAGTCTCTTTATAAGTCATTAAGAACTTGTCTCATGTATCTAGGTGTTCCTGTATTGAGTGCATATATATTTAGGATCGTTAGCTCTCCTTGTTGCATTGATCCTTTTACCGTTATGTAATGTCCTTCTTTGCCTCTTTTGATCTTTGTTGCTTTAAAGTCTATTTCATCAGAGGTGAGAATTACAACTCCTGCTATTTATTTATTTATTTATTGCTCTCCCTGTGATTGGTAAATCTTCCTCCATCCCTTTGTTTTGAGTCTTTGTGTATCCTTGTATGTGAGATGGGTCTGGATGCAACATACCGATGGGTTTTGGTTTTTTATTCAATTTGCCTGTCTGTGTCTTTTGATTGGGGCATTTAGTCAATTTAAATTTAGGATTAATATTAAGATATGTGAGTTTAATACTGCCATTTAATGCTAGCTGGCTGTTTTGCCCATTGGTTGATGTAGATTCTTCATTATGTTGATGCTCTTTACCTTTTGGTATATTTTTGGAACAGCTAATACTGATTGTTCCTTTCTATGTGTAGTGCTTCTTTCAGAAGCTCTTGTAAAGCAGGCCTGATGGTGATGACATCTCTGAGTAAGTGCTTGTTCACAAAAGATTTTATTTTTCCTTCACTTATGAAGCTTAGTTTGGCTGGATATGAAATTCTGGGTTGAAAGTTCTTTTCTTTAAGGATGTTAAATATTGGCTCCCACTCTCTTCTAGCATGTAGGATTTCTGCTGAGAAATCTGCTGTGAATCTGATAGGCTTCCCTTTGTGGGTAACCTGACCTTTCTCTCTGGCTTCCCTTAGCATTTTCTCCTTCATTTCCACCTTGGTGAATCTGACGATTATGTGTCTTGGGGTTGCTCTTCTTGAGGAATATCTTCGTGGTGTTCTCTGTATTACCTGGAGTTGAATATTGGCCTGCCTTGCTAGGTTGGGAAAGTTTTCCTGAATAATATCCTGAAGAATATTTTCAAGCTTGGATTCATTCTCTTTGTCACATTCTGGTACACCTATCAAACGTAGATTAGGTCTTTTCACATAGTCCCATATTTCTTGAAGCCTTTGCTCATTCCTTTTTATTCTTTTTTCTCAATCTTGTCTTCTCGTTTTATTTCATTGAGTTAGTCTTCGACCTCTGATATCCTTTCTTCTGCTTGGTCAATTGACTGTTAAAACTTGTGCATACTTTGTGATGCTCTTGTGTTGTGGTTTTCAGCTCCATTAATTCACTTATATTCCTCTCTAAATTGTGTATTCTCGTTAGCATTTAGTCAAACCTTTTTTCAGTTCTTAGTTTCTTTGCATTGGGTTAGAACATGTTCTTTTAGCACACAGAAGTTTCTTATTATCCATCTTCTGAAGCTTGATTCTGACAATTCATCAGACTCATTTTCCATCAGGCCTTGTTCCCTTGCTGATGAGGAGCTGTGATCCCCTGAAAGAGGAGAGGCATTCTGATTTCAGGTGTTTTCAGCCTTTTTGCACTGGTTTCTTCCAATCTTTCTGGATTTATCCACCTGTCATCTTTGTAATTGCTGACTTTCAGATTGAGTCTCTGAGTGGACATCCAGCTTGTTGGTGATGATGTTATTTCTGTTTCTTTGTTTTCCTTCAGCGGACACCCCTCCCCCACAGAGCTGGACCTTCCGGGGTTCAGCTGTGCTTGCTGTGAAACTCTCAACCGTTAATGTTTCCAATTGCTGTTTTTTTGCGGGGGTTGGGACCAGCCGAGCCCAGTCACCTGGCTCCCCACCTCAGAGCCCCCTTTTTCTCTTTTCCTAATTGAATGGTTGATTCTCTCCCAGATGCCCCAGTCGTACACCAGGATTATGCAATTTCCCGTGTGGCAACCTCACCGGCTGAAACAGTGGCGCTGAGATTTGTGGCGCTTTTCTGCCTGGGAATCTCCCTGTCTGGCTCCCCGCTTCAGTCCCCTTTTCAGTCAGCTGAATGGGTGACTCTGCCTTCCCGGAGCTCCAAATGCCAACTAAAAGGGCACCCAGTCCTACGTACTCCGCACTGAGAACCAGCATGCTGGGACACAGGCAAAACAGCTGCACCAGCCAAAAGAGTTGTGCTGGCAACCCGTGGAGCCCCTCCGCTAGGAATCTACTGGTTCTTGGGCAACAAAAATTTGTCTGGAAGTCTGGTGTCCACTCATTCCTTGTGCCTTCACTGGGAGCTGCAATCCTGAGTTGCTGCCAATCGGCCATCTTAGATCTCTCCGTCTCCAGATTTTTTAATGATCATCATTCTCTTTGCATTTCTCTAATGACCAGTGGTGATGAGCATTTTTTCATGTTTGTTGGCCTCATATATGTCTTCTTTTGAAAAGTGTCTGTTCATATCCTTTGCCTACTTTTGAATGTATTTGTTTGCTTTTTCTTGTAAATCTGCTTTAGTTCTTTGTAGATTCTGGATATTAGCCCTTTGTCAGATGGGTAGATTGCAAAAATTTTTTCCCAGTCTGTTGGTTGTCAGTTCACTCTAATGATTGTTTCTTTTGCTCTGCAGAAGCTGTGGAGTTTGATTAGGTCACATTTGTCTATTTTGGCTTTTGTTGCCAATGCTTTTGGCATTTTGGTCATGAAGTCCTTGCCTATGCCAATGTCCTAAATGGTTTTGCCTAGGTTTTCTTCTAGGGTTTTTATGATGTTAGGTCTTATGTTTAAGTCTTTAATCCATCTGGAGTTAATTTTAGTGTAATGTGTCAGGAAAGGGTCCAGTTTCTGCTTTCTGCACATGGCTAGCCAGTTTTCCCAACACCATTCATTAAACATGGAATCCTTTCCCTATTGCTTATTTTTGTCAGGTTTGTCAAAGATCAGATGGTTGTAGATGTGTGGCATTGCCTCTGAGGAATTTGTTGTGTTCCATTGGTCTATATCTCTGTTTTGGTAAAAAAAAAAAATACCATGCTGCTTTGATTACTGTAGCCTTGTAGTATAGTTTGAAGTCAGGTAGCGTGATGCCTCCAGCTTTGTTCTTTTTGCTTAGAATTGACTTGGCTATGCAGGCTCTCTTTTAGTTCCCTATGAAGTTTAAGGTGGTTTTTTCCAGTTCTGTGAAGAAGGTCAATGGTAGCTTGATGGGGATAGCATTGAACCTGTAAATTACTTTGGGTAATATGGCCAGTTTCGCAATATTGATTCTTCCTAGCCACGAGCAAGGAATGTTTTTTCATCTGTTTGTGTCCTCTCTTATGTCCTTGATCAGTGATTTGTAGTTCTCCTTGAAGAGGTCCTTTACATCCTTTGTTAGTTGTATTCCTAGGTATTTTATTCTCTTTGTAGCAATTGTGAATGGCAGTTCATTCTTGATTCTGCTCTCTTTCAGTATGTTATTGGTGTATAGGAATGCTTGTAATTTCTGCACATTGATTTTTTATTGTGAGATTTTGCTAAAGTTGCTTATCATATTCAGGAGATTTTGGACTGAGATGATGGGGTCTTCTAAATATACAGTCATATCACCTGCAAATAGAGATAATTGGACTTCCTCCTTTCCTAAATGAATACCCTTTATTTTTTTTTTCTTGCCCAATTGCTCTGCCTAGAACTTCCAATACCATATTGAATAGGAGTTGTGAGAGAGGACAGCATTGTCTAGTGCCAGATTTCAAAGGGCATGCTTCCAGTTTTTGCCCATTCAGTATGATATTGGCTGTGAGTTGGTCATAAATAGCTTTTATTATTTTGAGATTCATTCTCTCAATACCTAGTTTATCGAGCGTTTTTAGCATACAGCACTGTTGAGTTTTGTTGGAGGTTTCTCTGCATCTATTGAGATAATCATGTGGTTTTTGTCTATTGTTGTGTTTATGGGGTGAATTACGTTTATAGACTTGCATATGTTGAACCAGCCTTGCCTCCCAGGGTGAAGCCTACTTGATCACGATGGAAAAGCTTTTTGACGTGCTTTTGCAATCGGTTTGCCAGTATTTTATTGAAGATTTTTGCATCTATGTTCATCATGGATATTGGCCTGAGGTTTTCTTTTCTTGTTGAGTCTTTGCTGGGTTTTGGTATTAGGATGATGTTGGTCTCATAAAATGATTTAGGAAGGATTCCCTCTTTTTGGATTGTTTGCAATAGTTTCAGGAGTGGTACCAGCTCCTCTTTGTAAGTCTGGTTGAATTCAGCTGTGAACTGATCTGGACCTGGGCTTTTTTTGGTTAGTAGGCTATTAATTGCTGCCTCAACTTCAGCTCTTGTTATTGGTCTGTTCAGGGTTTCAACTTCTTCCTGGTTTAGGCTTGGGAGGATGCAAGTGTCCAGGAATTTATCCATTTCTTCCAGGTGTACTAGTTTATGTGCATAGAGTTGTTTGTAGTAATCTCTGATGGTAGTTTGTATTTCTGTGGAATCTGTGGTGATATCCCCTTTATAGTTTTTTATTGCATCTATTTGATTATTCTCTCTTTTCTTTTATACTAATGTGCCTAGTGGTTTGCTTTGCTGATCTTTTCAAAAAACCAGCTCCTGGACTTATTAATTTTTTGAAGGGTTTTTTTTGTGTCTCTATGTCCTTCAGTTCTGCTCAGATCTTAATTATTTCTTGTCTTCTGCTAGGTTTTGGGTTTTTTTTTTTAATCTTGCTCCTCTAGCTCTTTCAATTTTGATGATAGGGTGTCAATTTTAGATGTTTCCTTGCTTCTCATGTGGATATTTATTGTTATATATTTCCTGTAGGCACTGCTTTAAATGTCCCGGAGATTCTGCTATGTTGTGTCTTCGTTCTCATTGGTTTCAAAGACCATCTTTATTTCTGCCTTCATTTCATTGTTTATCCAGTCAACATTCAAGAGCCATTTGTTCAGTTTCCATGAAGTTGTGTGGTTCTGAGTTAGCTTCTTAATCCTGAGTTCTAATTTGATTGTACTGTGGTCTGAGAGACTGTTTGTTTTGATTTCCATTCTTTTGCATTTACTGAGGAGTGATTTACTTCCAATTATGTGGTCAATTTTAGAGTAGGTGTGATGTGGTGCTGAGAAGAATATGTATTCTGTGGATTTGGGGTGTAGTATCTGTAAATGTCTATCAGGTTTGCTTGGTCCAGATCTGAGTTCAAGTCCTGGATATCCTTGTTAATCTTCTGTCTGTTGATCTGTCTAATATTGACAGTGGAATGTTAAAGTCTTCCACTATTATTATGTGGGAGTCTAAGTCTCTTTGCAGCTTGTTAAGAACTTGCTTTATGTATCTGGGTGCTCCTGTAATTGAGTGCATATATATTTAGGATCATTAGCTCTTCTTGTTGCATTCATCCTTTTACCATTATGTAATGTCCTTCTTTGTCTCTTTCGATCTTTGTTGGTTTAAAGTGTATTTTATCAGAGTCTAGGATTGCAACTCCTGCTTTTTTTGTTCTCCATTTGCTTGGTAAATCTTCCTCCATGCCTTTATTTTGAGCCTTTTTGTATTCTTGCACATGGGATGGGTTTCCTCAATACAGCACACTGATGGGTTTTGACTTTTTATCCAATTTGCCAGTGTGTGTCTTTTGATTGGGGCATTTAGCCCATTTATATTTAGGGTTAATATTGTTATACGTGAATTTGATCCTAAAGTTTTGAGGCTAGCTTGTTGTTTTGCCCATTAGTTGATGCAGTTTCTTCATTGTGTCACTACTTTTTACCATTTGGTATGTTTTTGGAGTGGCTAGTATTGGTTGTTCCTTTCCTTGTTTAGTGCTTCTTTCAGAAGCTCTTGTAAAGCAGGCCTGGTGGTGCAGAAATCTCTGAGCAATTGCTCTGTCATAAAGGATTTTATTTCTCCTTTGCTTATGAAGCTTAGTTTGGCTGGATATGAAATTCTAGGTTGATAGTTATTTTCTTTAAGGATGTTGAATATTGGCTCCCACTCTCTTCTGGCATGTAGGGTTTCTGCTGAGAGATCTGCTGTGAGTCTGATGGGGTCCCTTTGTGGGTAACCTGACCTTTCTCTCTGGCTGCCCTTAGCATTTTCTCCTTCATTTCCATCCTGGTGAATCTGACGATTATGTGCCTTGGGGTTGCTCTTCTTGAGGAATATCTTTGTGGTGTTCTCTGTATTACGTGGAGTTGAATATTGGCCTGCCTTGCTAGGTTGGCTAAGTTCTCCTGGATGATGTCTTGAAGAGTATTTTCCAGCTTGGATTCATTTTCTCTGTCACATTCTGGTACACCTATAAAAAGTAGATTAGGTCTTTTCCCATAATCCCATATTTCTTGGAGGTTTTGTTCATTTCTTTTTACTCTTTTTTCTCTAATCTTGCCTTCTTGTTTTATTTCATGGAGTTGATCTTCAATCTCTGATATTCTTTCTTTTGCTTGGTTGAATTGGTGATTGAAACTTGTGTATACTGTGTGAAGTTCTTGTGTTGTGTTTTTCAGCTCCATCAGGTTGTTTATATTCTTCTCTAAGCTGTATATTCTAGTTAGCATCTCAACTAACCTTTTTTCTAGGTTCTTAGTTTCTCTGCATTGGCTTAGAACATGTTCTTTTAGCTCAGAGAATTTTGTTATTACCCACTTTCTGAAGCCTGTTTCTGTCAATTCCTCAGACTCATTGTCCATCCAACCTTGTTTCCTTGCTGGTGAGGAGTTGTGTTCCTTTGGAGGAGGAGAGGCATTCTGGTTTTTGGTGTTTTCATCATTTTTGTGCTGGTTTCTTCTTATCTTTGTGGATTTATCTACCTGTGGTCTTTGTGGTTGATGACTTTCAGATGGGGTCTCTGAGTGGATGCTCTTTTTGTTGATGATGAAGTTATTTCTTTCTGTTTTTTAGTTTTCTGTCTAACAGTCAGTACCCTCTGATGTAGGACTGCTGGAGGTCCACCCCAGACCCTGCTTGCTTGGGGAATCACCTGCAGTGGCTGCAGAAGAGTATGGGTTGCTGCTAGTTTCTTCTTCTGTTATCTTCGTTCCAGAAGGATACCCACCAGATGTCAGCCTGAACTCTCCTTTATGAGCTGTCTCTTTGGAAATATGGGGGTTAGGAGCCTATTGAGAAAACAGTCTGTCCCTTATAGGAGCTCCAGTGCTGAGCTGTGAGCTCCCTTGTTCTGTTCCTGGGAAAGTGGGGTTTTATTTATAAGTTCCTTATGTGTGGCTGCCTTTTTTCAGAAATGTCCTGCCCAGCAAGGAGGTAGCCTAGTCACAGTCTGCCAGCAGAGGCATTGCTAAACTGCCATGGGCTCTGCTCAGCTGCTTTGTTAACTTTTTTGTGGTTTTGGTTATAGAGGTATAGTTAGAACTGCCTTGGTAATGGCAGTCTGCCTCAGTAATCGTGGCCTGCCTCTGTAATGGCAGAGTGCCTCAGTAATGGTGGACTGCCTCACTAATGGTGGACTGCCTTGGTAATGGCAGATGCCCTTCCCCCAACAGAACTGGACCATCCTGGGTCCAGCTGTGCTTGCTCTGAAACTGTCAATCCATAGTGTTTCAGATTGCTGATGTTTGTGTGGGTGGGACCTGCTAAGCCAGATCACCTTGCTCCCTGTTTCAGCCCCTTTTTGTTCAGTTGAATGGGAGACTGTGTCACACGGGCATTCCAGGTGCCAGTTGAAATGGCCACCCAGATTTGTCTGAGTTTTTGTGTGAACACTCGCAGTGCCAGCTGAAACAGCCATGCTGCAGACTTGTGATGCTTTTCCTCTGGGAAATCTCCTGGTCTATGGGCAGTAAAAACTTGTTTGGAAATGCAGTGATCACTCATCCTCTGCATTCTGTCTGGGAACTGTACCACAGAGTTGTTCCTATTCATTCATCTTGGATCTCAGTGAAATACTTCTAATTCTAAACTCATTAGGCTTTCATTTCAGTGTATCTGTTTAATTTCAAGAATCTTTATTTAGCACTTAAACCCCACATTCTCAGATTCTCATTAATATTTAGATTTAAATTTATTTTTATATATAAATATAGATAGATAGATACAGTTAGATAGGTGGATTGTGTGTGTGTGTGTGTGTGTGTGTGTGTGTGTGTGTGCTGTACTGAAATGCTCAATTTCTGTGTTCAACTGATCTCCTCAGCAGCTCTATTCCAATGAGTACCTGTATCCTCTGATATTCTTATTTTAAGTTGTTATTTGAATGAGTTATTTTTCTTTATGGACTCATAGGGACCTGGATACAGATTTTGGAGTGTTAGTGGTCCCCTAAGTGAGGGAAAGCAAAGCATCCCCTACCTAACTTGCTGAGGAGTTGTATAACATGGAGGCAGACAGAATCTATCTAAGCAATGAAAAGAACATTTCTACTCCTTTTCCTACTCACACTTTCCAATCCTCAGAAATAGGGAATTCTCAGCCCACCACACACTCCTCCTTGTGGAAGTCAGACTCAGATTCCTCATATAAGATCAAGTTGACTTTAGCGGCATGGAGTGCACAGAACTCTGAGGCTTTTCCCAGTATTCATCAAGCACAAACTTTATTTTGAGGGTATCTAAGTCTGGTTTTCAGACAAATACCTAACTCATGTTGGGACAGAGCCCCCACATTTTCTCCTCTGTCAGAACTTTTCAGAACTCAATACCTTAACACTCAGTGGTTCACCAACACCAATTGCTGTTTGGCTCAACATAGGCAAATAAATTCAAGACAGAAATAGATAGGAAATAAAATATTGAAATTCTTTCGCTATCTTTCCATAATAATCTCAGAACAAAATTACAGTTTTTCAGTTAATTAATTATATGACTAATTAGAATACCTTAAAATGAGGGAGTAAGCAGAAATAAAAAAGGGGATGAGTAACACATAGAATATGGTTGAAGCTATTTTTATGGACTGACCAAAATCCTTCAAGTAATCACTACCCTTCCTATGCCTCAGCTCATGTAATATCAGCCTTGATAAATTGCACGATTAGAAACATTTCTGTTGCAAGTAGCAGAAAAATAAATATATATGGCTTACATAAAAATGGAATTTATTTCCTCATCTAACCATCTGGAGCCAAGCTGACTCTGGGAAGAATAGGAATATTGGACTTTGGATAATTACTATTCAGTTATGTTATTGGTGATTAGTTTCTGCCTAACTTCTATTTTTCTGTGGCAAAACTAATCCATCTCAAGATTCTAAGATATCTACCCAAAACCCCGGGGATAGTGGGTTTCTTGCTAATGTCCAATGGCAAAGAAGTATTTTCCATTAACTCACTGAGAAGAGCATGTAAACTTCTTTCCCAGAAGCTACCAGCGAACATCAACCACATTTCATTGGCCCTACGTGGATGAAATACTGTAATGAACAAAAAACTCTCCTGTTCTTTGGCTGTACAAAAGTGATCAAGATAACATGAAGACAGAAATAGTGTCCACCAAAATCATGTTTGTCAGGGTCACCAAAGATTTCTCCTGTGACAATTCTAGGGATCAATTTGTAGTCCTCATTTTACTTGATTTATTAGTAGTATTTGACTCAATTGATCATTTACGCCTTCTTGAAAGACTTTTTTTTCTTTGCTTCCATGATTGTACACTCCTGATTTTTCTCCTACCACACTGGATACTTCAGTTTAGTCTCCTTTGCTGGTTCTTCCTCAAGATCCAGTATTTTAGAGATGGAATGGGCTTGAAACAGTTTTTTTAGACCTCTTCTTTTTTTTAATCTATACTCACTGCCTTCAAAGTCTTAACCAATTATCAGTTTCATGGCTCTAAATATGAATTAATTGCACAAGCATGTACAATAAACATTGTAATCATTATCATCTAGAAGATACCAAATCAACATCATCAATCTTATTACTAAATGCAAGAGAAATGTTATTTGATTTACTGCTAGTGGACCCTATCACATCGATTCTGTTATTCCCATTTTACAGGTGAGAAAAATGAGACTTAAGACAAGGTAAATAACTTGGGTAAGATCACACAACAAGAAAGTGGTAGAGTACAGCCAAGCCTGAAATCTCAACAGAAACATTCCAGAGCCGTTTTTAACCAGCACATGTTACCATCTCTATGGTGTCAATAACTTCTTGATATGTATCACTTCTGAAAGGCATTTATTTGCTCATAGGTGGTAATCTGAAGTTATTAGGATGTCTTGCTTCCAGGAAATGATTTCCCTGATGTCAAGAATTTCCTAAAATTTCTATTTTAAATGACTTCAAAATTTTCAGTAGTGAATTTTCCTGCTCATGGGAAAATTTTAAATGCCAAACTACCATTGATACTATTTTCCTAAAAAAAAAAAAAAATTGCTCAGCACACTAAAAAGGAGTCTAAAACACTCTTTGAAGCTTATTTCCCTGGCTAATGCCTCTTTTATTTATTTTCCTCCCAATCATCTTAGTGAAATAACTTTGCAAAGCATAAAAATAACAAAATAAATAAGGTGACATAGAATAAGGAGATAAAATAACTTTACTTTCTTGTCCTCCTTTTTAAATCTGTATTCCATCTTCCCCATCCCATTAAAATTACCTTTCAATTACCAAATTCAATAGATGTTTTTCAGTCTTTGTTTTACTCAGTTTTCATCCGGCATTTGACAATACTGATCATTCCATTCTTAAAACTGTTTTCTCCTTTGACTTCCATGACATTATGCTCTTCTGAATTTTCTTCTACTTCCATGACATTTTCTTTAGAATACTACTTACACAAAGTATATTTTA
Organism: Saimiri boliviensis; assembly: GCF_048565385.1. Taxonomy (NCBI): domain Eukaryota; kingdom Metazoa; phylum Chordata; class Mammalia; order Primates; family Cebidae; genus Saimiri; species Saimiri boliviensis. The sequence goes on along the minus strand of NC_133451.1, from coordinate 168,290,554 downwards.
AGCTTGGTTTTCTTCAGGGTTTTAAGTCTTCTTCTCTTCCTGGATAATGTCATCCATTTAGATTGTCATTAAAAACCAAATCACCCATGAGAGGCCAAGATGGGTATGCTCAGCACATTATATAAACTAAACATTTGCTAAGCTGGGCTTAACTTAAAGTGTAAGTTAGAAAATTTCCCTTGCAATATTAATAGTCTTCTAGAAGTGATATTATACATTTTAGTATCTCCTTACTATGTACTGTGCATATGTGCAGCCTTCTATTAAGTCTAAGTAATTTTCACTTAAGTTAACCATATTAAAATTTATATTTATTATTCCATGGCATTAAGACAGCAATTAGTATGACTAACAAAGTAGATATATTACTTTGTGATAAAATTCTTAAATTTTCATATGAAAAAGTCACTGCTGTTTTCTCATGGAAAGACAGCAAAGCCAGTTCCATCTGAGGCAACATTAATAGTTGAATCCAAATAAATTTTATTACATTATTTTGAAGAAGTATGTTTTATATTCTTGAGATACCCATTTTTGGAGTTTAAAATTTATAGTACATATAAAGATTATTTAATAATGATAATTAACTGTGATTTTTATTGGAAATAACTCAAGTTTAGCTTTTTAAAACAGTGTTAACAATGCAGAAAGATTGTTAACTTGCAATTCTGTTTTTGTAATTAGGGCATTCCAACAATTAATTACTGTAAAGTGTGTCTCCCAAGAGTTCTGTTTTTAATTTCTGTCATCTCCTTCAAACCTTTAAACTTAACAGAAATAGAATGTGGTAAAAATTTAGCTTCCCATGAATAAATAAGATTTTTATATGCTAATTTTTATCCCTTTAAAGCTTGGTCTATGATGGGAAAGACTTATAAAATTTACTCCTGTGTAACTACTTTTGCCTTTTCTTTAAGTCATAAACTGTTGGTATATATTTTTCATTGCAGTGAAATTTATGTAAATAAAAATAACATTTTTTAGATAACATTTTTAAAATGCATAATTCAGTGACACTTAGTATATTTACAATGTTGCACTACCATCAACTCTATCTGGTTCCAAAACCTTTTGATTGTGCTAAAAGGTGACCCTATACATACTAAGCAATTACCCTTACCCCTCACCCCCTTATTCCCTGGTAATTCTGTTTTCTATAAATTCACCTATTCTGGAAATTTCATATAAATGAAATCCTACAATATATGGCCTCTTGTGTCTGGTTTCTTTAACTTAAAGTTTTTCAAGTCTATCCACTTTGTCGTATGTATTAATATTTCATTTCCTTTAATGATTGAATAATATCCTATGGTGTGTGTATGTATCACAATTTGTTTTTTTTTTTTTTGTTTTTTTTTTTTTGAGACGGAGTTTCACTCTTGTTACCCAGGCTGGAGTGCAATGGCGCGATCTCGGCTCACCGCAACCTCCGCCTCCTGGTTCAGGCAATTCTCCTGCCTCAGCCTCCTGAGTAGCTGGGATTACAGGCACGCACCACCATGCCCAGCTAATTTTTTGTATTTTTAGTAGAGACGGGGTTTCACCATGTTGACCAGGATGGTCTCGATCTCTTGACCTCGTGATCCACCCGCCTCGGCCTCCCAAAGTGCTGGGATTACAGGCTTGAGCCACCGCGCCCGGCGACAATTTGTTTATTCATTCATCTGTTGAAGATTTGAATTGTGTCAACTTTTTGGCTTTCATGAATAGGGCTGCTATGAACATTCACATACAAGTATGGTTGAAGTACCATTTTCAATCAGCTGGCTTATTTTTGGCAAAGATATAAGAGTAAGTTTCCTGAGTTTTTGAAAGCTATTGAAAATGTGACTGAATATTATAGACAATTTTCTTATCTTGGGATGTATCTAAAGAAATCAAATGTTAAAGCTTTGAGTGCTTTTTTTTTTTTCTCTTGAAATTGATACTTCTGTTTCTTACAGAAAAGGTCAGGATTGACAGTCATGGGGCAATTCAATTCAACTGTTCATATTTGTTGAACCAATCTATGTGAAAATCAGTTTCTATTATATGTCGAGTACTGTATTCAGCTGGTGGTATAGAAACAAATTTCACTTTCAAAAACGCTTATAGATATTCAGAGATACTCCAGTAATATATGACAAAAACTCGTTGGGATGTGGCCATGCTTGAGAGTGTGTCCAGGATGCTACAGAGCAACAAGAGGGCAGACTTCATCCAACCCAGGCGGTTCAGCCAGACTTCTGAGAGAAGGAATCTGAACTCTTTCAAATGTTATGAAGGTAAAGTACAAATTTCAACAATCAATTCTTCTGTCTTACTCCCCAGAGGTAAATAATGTACCCTTCTGGGATATTTTTGTGTGCAAAAAAAGGCATACATATGGGTTGAAAAGACATGCAGACAAATATATCAGCAGGTATACACATTTCAAGATGGAATCAAACTATTCATGTTGTTTTGTAAATGCCTTTTGCACATAACTATTGTAATTTTATTCCTGAGATACCGATGAGCTGAGCCTGAAAATGTATGAGTTAGTCTGGTGAAGAAAATTGTGAGGATATTTTATGCAAAGAACAGCAGGGGTAAAGCTGTGGGGATGAGGAAGAGCACTGTATATCCTACACCTCTAAATAATTCAGTCCTTTTGGAGAGGGAAGCAAAAGCTAGCATCTAAATTTGATAGAGCTGAAAGTGGAAGACTGATGATTTTAGACAATCTAGCTAGATTTGAATGATTTTATGATAATCAAACTCCACCTTTTAAGTCTTTGCATTTTCCTTCTTTCCTTCTTATGTTTCCCTTTCAGGTTTGTAGTGAAGCCTCATCTAAAACAGATTTTAATTTCCCCCAGAAACAACTATTTCATCTTGTTTGTTTACTTATCCAGGCACGACCCTGAATTGTGTACAATTTTCCAAAACTTCAGTTTAGGTTAACATTGTTTGTGCGAAAATGATAGTCTAAGTACTGTGATGAAGTGCTGGTGGTAAATAGAGAGATGAAAAAAATCTGTCTTAATGATATCATAAGCTAATGGAGGATCTGTAGATATGGATAGGGAGATATTGTACAGATAATTTATAACTATACATCATGACTCTCAGCCCTCAAACTGTTGAGACCAGGGAAGGCTTCTTGGAGAAATGAATATAAATTATTTAAGACAAGAAGTGTAGGCAAACATTTCAGGCAAAGAATCAAGCAAAATAAAGTTAGCCAGGTTTCAAAAAATGCAAGCAGTTTCATCTTTTGAAGCATAATATGGCACATTGTGTTGGAAGAGGCAGAGGTGAGAAGTGATGATCATAGTGTGCAGTGTTAAAGAACTTGATAAGAAGCCACTGAAAAATACTTAAAGGAGATAAAAATGGTTGGAGAGTGTGGATTTGAAAAGAGCAAGATGATAGTTGGGAAGACAAGTTAATAGGCCATTACTATACTCTAGCTGAAAGATTATGACATCTGAACAAAAGCAGTGAATGGAAAAGGGTTGGTGAGAAGAGAACTGAATTAATAAATGTCTTAGAATTAAAATCAGAACACAATGCTAAGAAGAAGAAATGCTAAGAGGATAGAAGAAACGATGGATGTAACCTAGATTTGTACTTTTGGTGATGGGGAAAATGCTTTGTGTTGAACATTCAAATCTGTATCCAATGAATGCTTGGTTCAGAGACTTGAGGGAAAGTTAAAACTGGAGAAACAGACTGAGCAACATGGCAAGACCCCATCTCTACAAAAAAATTAAAATATAAAAAAATTAGCCAGATATGGTGGTGCATGCCTGTAGTCTCAGCTACCTGGGAGGCTGCAGTGAGAAAACTGCTTGAGCAAAGGATGTTGAGGCTGCAGTGAGCTGTGACTGCAGCACTGCACTCCAGTCTGGACAGTTGAAGCTGTCATGCAGAGAGAATCTATGGGATAAAAAAATGTTGAGAATAGAAGTATGGCACAGAAGAGTAGTTAGCTTACAAAATGGAATGTCAAATAATGATAAGAATATTAAAAATAGAACCAGTAGTGACTGTCAGTGCCATGGAGTGAAGTAGGAGGATAGTGAAGAGGAAATCACTTGAAGGCTGAAGGCCAAGAGTTATCCTTTGGAAATTCCCCAGTTCCTGTGAATTCTTAGGTGAATTCTGAATACTCGATAAGGCCACAAAAATTGATAATGAAATGATAAAAACAATAAGAATGACTAACGTGATGGTTAATTTCATATGTCAACTTGACTGGGCCATGGAGTGCCCAGATATTTAATTAAACATTCTGACTTTGTCTGTGAGGGTGTTTCTAAATGAGATGAACATTTATTTCAGCAAACCGAGTAAAGATTAACCTCTTTAATGTGGCTGGACCTCATTCAATATATTGTAGGCCTGAATAGAAAAACATAGCAGAATAAGAGAGAATTTGTTCTCTCTCTGCTTGTCTTCAAGTGGGATATTGACTTTCTCCTCCCTTTGGGCTCTGACATGGACTGGAACTTACACCATCACCTCTCCTGGTTCCCAGGCCTTTGGACTTGGACTGAAACTATACCATTGGCTTTCCTGGATCTCTGTCTTGCCCACTGCGTATCTTGGAATTTTGCAGCTTCCATAACCATGTCAGCCAATTTCTTATAATGAATCTCTTTATGTCATTCAGATATACATGTATGTCTTCTGTTTCTCTGGAGAACCCAGACTAATACAGATTTGGGTATGGAGAATGGGGTGCTACTGTAACAAATACCTGAAAATGTGGGAGCAGATTTGGAACTGGGTTATCAGTAGAGGCTGTGATTATTTTGCGGTACATTCTAGTAAAAGCCAAGATTGCTGTGAAGGGACTGTTAAAGGCGATTCTGGTGTGGGCTCAGAAAGAAAAGAGGGCAGCTATACAGAAAGCTCTCATCTTCTTAGATAATACATAATCATCATGAACAGAATGTTGATTTAAAAAAAATAGATGGCAAAGGCCATTCCGGTGAGGTATCAGAGGAAAATGAGGAATATGTTATTGGACAATGGAGGAAGAAAGATCCTTGTTATAAAGTGGCAAAAAGCTTTACTGAATTGTGTTCATGTTCTAGTGTTTTGTGGAAGGTGGAGCATATAAGCAAAGGAATTGGATATTATCTGAGAAGATTTTAAAGCAAAGTGTTGAAGTAGTGGCATGGTTTCTCCTGATTGCTGATACTAACATGCAAGAAGAGAGAATTACTTTGATGAGGGGATTGTGAAGCAAAAATAAATCAGAACTTTTCTAACTTATCTCCAAATCTTTTACAGATTTAAAATATTCTCAGCCTATTCTTATTTCAAAAAAACAAGAAAGTGTGTTGGGAAGAGAACGCTAAGGGTGGGGAAAAGAACCATTTGATAAAGAGATTAGTACAAATGTGAACTACAGACCTAATAGCTACTCTAGCAGAAACACTGTCAGTTTGAAGGAAATAGAGGGGTTGAAATGAAGGATGACTGCCAAACTTACTAGCTCTTATAGAACTGGACCATAGAGCTATTCCATTGTCAACATACACTGTTCTACAAGACAAGGGAAGAATGACACCAAAGGCAATTCGGAGATCATCAGTCCTGGCTCCTCAGTTTTAAAGGATGCCTGTGAGGATATCTTCTCAGTTTTAATAGTCCAAATGGTGACCAATCAGAGCCTTGGGGGACATGACTTCTTTCTGGCAGAGCTGCACCACCCCAAAGGGATAGAAGGCAGGACCACCACCCCAGTATGTCCAGAGGGGAGGGCATCAAATCAAAGCAGATTATTCTTCAGGCTTTGATCCAACAAAACTTGGTTTGTTGGGTTTTGGACTTGCTGTGGACCTGTTACTCCTTTCTTCTTTCTGATTTCTCCATTTTTAAATGGAATGTCTACCTGATGCCTGCCCAATCATAGTATTTTGGAAGCACACAACTCGTTCAGATTCATAGGTTCACAGCTGGAGAGGAATCTTGCCTCAGGATGAATCCTGCCTCAAGCCTCACCCATTTCTAGTTTAGATGATATTTAAATAAGACTTTCGGACTTTAGACTCTAGAGTTGATGAAGAAATGAATTAAGACTTTTGGGCTACTAGGATGGAATAAATAGATTTCGCATGTGAGAAGGGCATGCTTTTTGGGGCACCAGGGTGGAATGTTATGAACTGTATATTTGTATTCTCCCCCAAATTTAAACATTGAAACCCTACTCCCCAATATATTTGGAGGGGAGGCCTTTGGGAGGTAATTAGTTTTAGATAAAGTCATGAGGGTGAGTGAGGTTCCCATTGTGGGATAAGTGTCTTTATAAGAGGAAGAGATCAGAACTCTCTCTTCAGCATGTGAAATCACACCAAAGAGGCAGCCATCTGGAAGGCAGGAAAAGGGCTCTTGTATTCAGACTTTTAACTTCCAGAACTATAAGAAAATAAATATCTGTTGTGTAAGTCAACAAGTCTGTGGTATTTTGTTGCAGAAGTTCAAGCAGACTAGGTCAGCTAATATTTGTGAGGACTTGCCATATGCCAGTTGTAGTTCTAAATATTTTATGGAACTTATCTCCAAGTTCTCTTCATTTGGACTTGAGTTCATTTTAGACCTATTTTTTAGATGTCACCTGGAATTCTCTATAGTCCTTGAAAATTGTAGTCTTGCTTCTGATACATTTTTCTTCTCTTTGGCCAGTCTGAAGCATATGCTGGTTAGTGTTGTCCTGCTTCTAATCTTATTTTCTTTCTCTTTTGGAGACAAAGTTTAGAGGACAGCTCTGCTTCCTTGAACAATAAATACGCCTTGTTTTTCAGTTTATGAAAATGCAATAATGTACTGCAGTGGTCTGCAACTTGGCAAGCTCTTTTGTAACTGTCAAAATTTTTATATTGTTTCTTTTCTCTTAAAACACATAACATTATTCCATTTACCCTACATAATAGCATCCTAATGAAATATATGTTTTGCTTTAAAATCTTTTATTGATCAGCCTGTTATACTTATCTCCAGAAAAAATATGTGTATTAAATTGAAATGGAATTAAAAAAAATTTCTGTGTCTATAATACCTTAAATATTAATGTTTCTATTCTGGATTTATGTTGTATTATAATTATTAGTAGTATGCAATTGATTAGTGCAACAAATTATAAAGCATAAAAAATAATATTAGAAATAATTTTATAAAGCATAAAACATTTATTTGAAATACATATATCTTAATGAGTTATATAGATCTGGGTATTTTTTCACCTATTAAATTATTAGTTGATAAATATTACTTATTGCTATACTGAGACAGGTTTCACCATCATTTTTCTATTTTTTGTTTATATGGATAAGTATTTCTCAAATCTGTTGGACTCAAGACCTCCTATATTCTTAAACATTATTGAAGATCTCAAAGAACTTTTGCTTATGAGTGCTTTATTGATCAACATTTACTGTACTCAATTTCATTTCTCAAAATTAAAAACAAATTTTTCATTAAAAAACAAAAGTAATATATTTATTGCATGCAACCATAAATAATATATTTAATGAACAATATCTCTTAAAAAAACAGTGAGAATATTGGCATTGTTTTCTATTTTTACAAATCTCTTTAATACCTGGCTTAATAAAAAGCAGTTGGATTTGCATATCTTGTTATACAGTGAATCTTTTGCAATATGTTGCTTTGTTGAAATATATAAGAAAAATCTGATATCATACAAATATGTAGAAAGAAAAAAAAGAATCTTGTGGACCTTTAAAAGAGTCCCAGGGACTCCTTAGGTATTTTGGGACCATATTTTGAGAATGATTGATATAGAGGTAAGTACCAAAAAAAAAAGACTTGTTCCCACAAAAAGTAGATGAGAGTGGAAGGAGTATTGTTGCAACCATTGTGTACATTCTTTTTTGGAATTCCTTATGTAAGTTTTTTTTAATTAAATATTACGTTTAAATTATCTGCCAGCTAACAATTCAATTAAATCCTTTTTCAATTTTATTGAAAATAAATTCTTTGAAACTATCAAAGTTGCAAATGAATTTGTTACCCAGTCTCAGGGCTATTCATTTTCTCAATATTTAGGAAGTATACCAAAAGGGTCTTCAGAGAATTAAACAAATGACCATCATGGCTATTACTCTTGCTCTTAGATTCACCTTTGTTTTGACTTTTAACTCAGAAATAATTTTAAAAATTGAAGTATTATCAATTTCATACAACTTTGATAGTACAGTCTTTACATTTGAATAGTTACATGCAAGCACTATTGCATGTGTGCATGCATGCGTTTTCTCTTCTAATCATTGGAGTTGCAGGTCGTTCATTCAACTGATGAAAAATATTGAATCAATCATCCAAATCAGATATACTCATTAAAAAAGTAAATTTAAATAAATGAGTTAATATCAATGTTCTGAAAAGTGTCTTGTTTGAGATTTCTAATTCATGACTATAAAAAAAATAGTTTGAGAGAGAGACAGAAATAAGTCGGGTTGGAGCTACATGTGTAGATGAGTTTATCATCTGAAAATAAGCTTTCCTTCTTTAATGATTTTATAATATAAAATACTGTATAAATACTTAGCAAGAGTAATACCCATAGAGCAATGTATCTTTTTTTTTTTTTTTAACCTACTGTGTGGGCTACAAAAGAAATGCCTCTTTTCCTTTAGGATACAGAAATCTTTCAGTCTCTTTTGAAGCATTGATCTAAGGGTAAACTGAATATTCAACATATCTTGCTAATTTCAGTCTTAACATTGACTGAAAGAAATGTATTTCAATTACAGAGATTCAATCTGCAGCATTATGTGTGAAGTCCCATGCTATAAACTCAGGTGATTTTTTTTAATATCACAAGTGAAATAACCCATTCCACTGCCACCTAGACAAAATAGATACTTTCATTAGTGACACATTAAACATTATATTAGTCTTATTTAAAATGACTTTTAGTAAAACTATTTAGAATAAACACTAAAACTGGAAACATACTAATTAAAATTTAACTTATTTATGATGTACTTACTGTAAATGATTGTTAAATCCACTGAATTAGCTAGAACAATTAAAATAGGGAGACATGGCTTATGCTTCTTCTTCCTAATCTGCCCCCATGACCTCATTTAAATAAATATTGATCATTAGCCTCCTAATAAATAAATAAATTAAATAACTGAGTCTATTTATTGGGTGCAATGAAAAGAAGGGGATGTAAAAGAACATCAGTTCCTCTAATCTTGTGCTGTTGGTCCCCAGGCAGGATATGTTCATGAGTCAAGTGCAGGATAGATGTGGGTGGTGATAGATGCATGCTAATCTTTGCCAAGGATCCCTCTCTTTAAAGCCAAAAGTGTGAGGCTAGTTTGACCTCTGACTAAGTAGAATATGCACTGTGTGTTTTCTTTGACCAGGCTTGGTCCTGGTCCTTCTTTGCTTCTATAATCAGGAGCAAAGCCCTGTTCCTGACTGGTCTATCTTCTCCATGGCTGCTCCATTAAAAGGGAAAATTCCATTTTTCTTAAGAACTATGCTTTACAAGTTAGGTAGCTAATATTATTGGCTCAGTTGGAAAACAATGCTTAGAAACTGCTGGAATAAAAACATTCATACAGCCAGGTCAGCAATATCCCACTCAAAGTTGTTACTTCTTTCTTATGAGGTTATGAACACACTTGATATTTATTTTCCTACTTTCCTCTCCGAAAGTAAAATAACCACAAAAACAAAACACCTTTAAAAACTTCTCTACACATTAATCTTCTCTTGTTTGTATCCCTACAGCTATTAATTGAAGCTACTTGAAAAAGAGTTGACTATATAGATTAAAACATAAATATCTCCAGATTAAGGGCCAAATGTGTAGGAATTTTCCTTCAAATTGATACTGAAAAACGGAAAACTTGCAAGCTTCTTAAGATATCTAAAAAATGTATCTGAAGAAATTCTAGATAATAAGATAAAGATGACTTTACCCAAGCCATTTTGACAAGGATTTGGGGTCTGAGATAAATGCAACCTTTGACCATATCATAGCAATTTTTATTCATGTGAAATATGTATGAATGGCAAATACTTTTAAAAATGAATAGAGATGTTTCATAGAATAGTAACAAAGAGGCTGAAGGTGTGTTCTACCTGATAGAGCTGGTTCGCCTGTGCTGAGTAGTTTACACTATTCGTGTCTTTGGTTACTTTTGGCATCTGCTGATGAAATCATCTCTGCCAGCTCTCCCTCTAACCCCTTTCAGCTTTTAACTCTTGCTGTTATTTCCCCATAATAGTGCTGAATTATTCAAATTACAGGACAGAGTAATGACTGTCCTGCACCCTTTTGGAGATATGGTCCTTATATTTAGTTTAGTGTCTTCATAATTTAAAAATAATCTGTGAGAAGGCATGTAGTCTTGTTCTCTGTATTTGAATATGTCCTCTGTCTATCCTGCAGCCTCCTTTCTTATTTTCCAAATTAGCAGATTGTCTCCATAGACCCAAGGCCTATTAGCGGCTTCTTTCATACATGCTGTTTTTTATTGGGAGCATTTGAATCAGTTCAGTTACATGAATATTCACTGAGCTAGATTCAAGACACTATGTGAGGTATCACAGAAATCCTGAAGTGGGTAAAGCAAAATTATTCACCTCAAATATCTTGCAATTTGTTAAATGATTTTAATATACAGTAAAGTAATGCCCTAAGATTCATACAAAAATTCATGCTAAAAATAAAGGACAGATCATATCTGGTTTAGAAGATAAAGAAAGGGTTAATGGAGTGAGAGTATGATGTTTGAGATTTGTCCACATGCAGGGAAGTGAGTAGGAAAAACTGAGTTCTTTTACTGAATTATCTCATTTAAAGTTTAAATTATAACTGTGAGGTAGGAATTATGCACATTTTATAGATTATAAAACAAGATTAGAGAAAGGCAGTACTTTGCCAACAATTACACAGCTGATTAATGAGAGAAATGGAATGCAATGCAACGTAACTCCAAGGCTCCCAGCCCTTCTCTCCATTATATTTGCTGCGTTTTTAGTATCAGGAAGGGAAGAACACTTTAGAAGGATGAAAGTACATATTCTATTTGGAGGGGCAATCAGATTTGATTGCTATCTGCTTGAATGCAATGTGCAGGCATTGAGGGAAGTAATAGAAAATAAGATTGGTAATGTGTGCCAGGCCTGTACATTTGGTAAGATCTTGAATACCAGAATGTAAATGTTTATCTGATAGGCAGTGAAGAGCCCTTAAATGGTTTTAGAGCCACAGAGTAAGGTGAGACTCCCTGGATAAGAAAGAATAATCTGGTAGCAGTGCTCAAGATGTACAGGAGGTCTCTCCTTCTGTCTCCTATTATGGAGCTTCAGCTCAAAATAATGACTTAAACAAGGTGAAAGAAATGAGGATCACAGGAGGAAGAATGTAAGAAATACTTTGGAGATACGATCTGCATGACTAGATATTGACAGAATTTTAGAGGTGAAGGAGAAAGAAAAGCTGAAAACAACTTAGTTAGTATGAATATGAACATATGAAGAAATGGAATTCCCATTACCTACAAACCATAGAAGGATCTCCTTTGGGGAAGAAAGTTATTAAACTAGTTTAGGATATGCTGAATTTAAGGTTCAGATAAGTGATTTAGGAAATAACAACCAAGAAATAGCTGAAAATGTAAGTCTGAAGCTCCAAAAATGAGGCCTGGACAGATACAGATTTATAGTTATCTGTATGGAAATTATGATCAAATCCAGAAAGTGAATAAGAAGATCTTTGAGGGAAGAAAGGTATGGAGAAATCTGGGAATTTATGATTAGGAAGAAGTTAATTATTGAGTTTTCTCAAACACAACAGAAACACTTCATCTGAATTATTAATTTTCATTTAGATCCCGCAAAAGCAAACATTTTTCTCCATACTCATGTATGTCAGCCATTTCCTGAAATTACAGACTCCAAAGTATGCATGTTTCAATTGGTACCTCTGTCTTATTATTTAATCACCTTCTGAGCTTCATCTTTTGCTATCTGCTTGAATAATAATTGGTGGTGTCAAACATAAAAATGAATCCTTTTGAGAGTATGGCATGTTTAATATACATTTAATACTGAAGTTCATCACAGATGATTAGGCATGTGTTTGGGTTTCTATCTACTGACTTCAAAGCATCTTAAATTTGTTTCAGCTTCTTGTTAGATTAAAGGCTTGTTTTTTTTTTAAACTCACTGACTGTAATGAACAAAGGATGAGGTAGAAATCATATACAAGGGGAATTAAATAACCATGGCGAAAACATCATGAGAATAACAAAAATATAGTTTAAATAACTTGTTTTATGTTTCTCCTTTCTTTTCTTTTAATCATGCTGTTCTTTTAAATATTATGAATCAGTGATGTGTTTTAAGAAATCCAACTCCTTAAATATCTATGAAACATAATTTAGAAGTGCTGATTTATATTTAAAGAGAAGTATTTCTTCATTTATTTAGCATTTCTAGATTGGGGAATTTAAACATTTATTGGCAGATCCTTATTTTCTGGGGAGAGATAGGGTATTGAGGCTTAAAACAACAATAACACAAAGGCCTCAGCGGGAGGTGTTCTCATCTGCTGGTGGCTGGCTTCCTGTTTCCGGAGTCTTGCTAACTACATCACAGCTTGAGTCCCCAGCCCTGTCTATTCCTCAGCTTTTCCCACCCTTGACTTCTGTTTGGATTACTCACAAGGTTCCTTTAAGCATTGCCTCCTGCTTCCACACCAAATGACTTTCTGAATAGCTGCCTATAAGTTTGGCTCTTGTTGGAGTCTAAGTTCTCTTTTTATTGAGGACTTCTGTAGAATCTTATTATGACCAACTTTCTTCAGGACTGTACCTCAGCTATTTTGGCTTCCATGCTGGCCTCCATTCAGAATGGTCCAATCCAGGTAACTTAACTTCTCTCATTTCAAGTACACGGTGGGAAACAATTCTTTTTCTCTATTTATCCTGGGTTATTCAGTGGGAGCCCTTTAAGTTAGACAAAAGACAGACAAGCAAGGGAAAAACAAACAGAAGCTAATCAACGGATTAGTCACTTCCCACATTCATAAAGAAATACCTGAGACTCAGTAATTTATAAAGAAAACAGGTTTAATTGATTTATGGTTCTACAGATTGTACAGGATACACAGTGGCTTTTGCTTCTGGGGGTGCCTCAGGAAGCTTCCAAACATGGAAGGCAAGGGGAAGTGAGGCATCTTACGTGGTCAGAGCAGCAGTAAGGGGCGGGAGAAGTGCCACACACTTTTTTTTTTTTAATATACTTTAAGTTGACCGGGCGTGATGCCTGTAATCCCAGCACTTTGGGAGGCCGAGGCTGGCAGATCACCTGGCCAACATGGTGAAACCCCATCTCTATTAAAAATATAAAAATTGGCTGGGCGTGGTGGCATGCGCCTGTAGTCCCAGCTACTTGGGAGGCTGAGACAGGAGAATTGCTTGAACCCAGGAGGCAGAGGTTGTATATATATATATATATACACTTTAAGTTATGGGGTACATGTGCAGAATATGCAGGTTTGTTACACAGGTATACATATGCCATGGTGGTTTGCTGCATCCATCACCCTGTCATCTACATTAGGTATTTCTCCTAATGCTGTTCCTCCCCTAATCCCTCACCCCCCAACAAGCCCCAGTGTGTGATGTTCCCATCCCTGTGTCCATGTATTCTCATTGTTAACTCCCACTTATGAGTGAGAACATGTGGTGGTGTTTTTTTTTTCCTATTCCTATGTTAGTTTGCTGAGAATGATTGTTTCCAACTTCATCCATGTCCCTGCAAAGGACATGAACTCATCCTTTTTTGTGGCTACATAGTATTCCATGGTGTGTATGTGCCACATTTTGCTTATCTGGTCTATCATTGATGAGCATCTGGGTTGGTTCCAAGTCTTTGCTATTGTGAATAGTGCTGTAATAAACATACGGGTGTATGTGTCTTTGTAATAGAATAATTTATAAACCTTTGGGTATATGCCAAGTAATGGGATTGCTGGGTCAAATGGTATTTCTAGTTCTATATCCTTGAGGAATCGCTACATTGTCTGCCACAATGGTTGAACTAATTTACACTCCCACCAACAGTGTAAAAGCATTCCTATTTCTCTACCTCCTCTCCAGCATCTGTTGTCTCCTGACTTTTTAATGAGGATAGCATTGAATCTGTAAATTATTTTGGGGAGTATGGCCATATTCACAATATTGACTCTTTCTACCCATGAGCATGGAATGTTTTTCCATTTGTTTGTGTCCTCTCTTATTTCCTTGAGCAGTGGTTTGTAATTTTCCTTGAAGAGGTCCTGCACATCCCTTATAAGTTGTATTCCCAGGTATTTTATTCTCTTCGTAGCAATTGTGAATGGGAATTCACTCATGATTTGGCTGTCTGTTATTGGTGTATAGAAATGCTTGTGATTTTTCCATGTTGATTTGTATCCTGAGACTTTGCTGAAGTTGCTTATCAGCTTAAGGAGATTTTGAGCTGAAACAGAATTTTCTACATATACAATCATGTCATCTGCAAATAGAGACAACTTGAATTCCTCTTTTCCTACCTGTATACCTTTTATTTCTTTCTCTTGCTTGATTGCCCTGGCCAAACTTCCAATACTATGTTGAATAGGAGTGGTGAGAGAGGGCATCCTTGTCTTCTGCTGGTTTTCAAAGGGAATGCTTCCAGTTTTTGCCCCTTCAGTACGATATTGGCTGTGGGTTGTCATAAATAGCTCTTATTACTTTGAGATATGTTCCATCAATACCTAGTTTATCGAGGATTTTTAGCATGAAGGGCTGTTGAATTTTGTTTAAGGCCTTCTCTTCATCTATTGACAAAATTATGTGGTTTTTGTCTTTGTTTCTGTTTATGTGATGCATTATGTTTATTGATTTGCATATGTTGAACCAGCCTTACATCCCAGGGATGAAGCCGATTTGATTGTCGTGGATAAGCTTTTTGATGTGCTGCCGGATTCAACTGGCCAGCATTTTATTGATGATTTTTGCATGGAAATTCATCAGGAATATTGGCCTAAAATTTTCCTTTTTTTTGGTATGTCTCTGCCAGGATGATGTTGGCCTCATAAAGTAAGTTGGGGAGGATTCCCTCTTTTTATATTGCTTGTAATAGTTTCAGAAGGAGTGGTACCAGCTGCTCTTTGTAACGCTGATAAAATTCAGCTGTGAACCCATCTAGTCCTAGACTTTTTTTGGTTGGTAGGCCATTAATTGCTGCCTCAATTTCAGAACTTGTTACTGATCTATTCAGGGATTTAACTTCTGCCTGGTTTAGTCTTGGGAGAGTTTAAGGGTCCAGGAATTTATCCGTTTCTTCTAGGTTTTCTAGTTTATTTGGATAAAGTTGTTTATAGTATTCTCTGATGGTAATTTGTATTTCTGTGGCATCAGTGATGATATTGCCTTTATCATTTTTTATTGCATCTATTTGATTCTTCTCTCTTTTCTTCATTATTAGTATGACTAGTGGTCTATTTATTCTGTTGATATTTTTTTAAAAATCCAGCTACTGGACTCAGTGATTTTTTTGAAGGGTTTTTCATGTCTCTATGTCCTTCAGTTCTGCTCTGATCTTAGTTACTTCCTGTCTTCTGCTAGCTTTTAAATTTGTTTGCTCTTGCTTCTCTAGTTCTTTTAATTGTGACATTTAGGTGTCAATTTTAGATCTTTCCTGCTTTCTCTTTTGGGCATTTAGTGCTGTAAATTTCCTTTTACACACTGCTTTAAATATGTCCCAGAGATTCTGGTACATTGTGTCTTCGTTTTCATTAATTTCAAACAACATTTTTATTTCTGCCTTCATTACATTATTTATCCAAGTCATTCAGGATCAGGTTGTTCAGTTTCCAGGTAGCTGTGCAGTAGCTGAGTGCATTTCTAATCCTGAGTTCTAATTTGTTGAACTGTGATCTGAGATACTGTTATAATTTCCGTTCTTTTGCATTTTGCTGAGCAGTGTTTTACTTCCAATTATGTGGTCAATTTAAGAATAAATGTGATGTGGTGCTGAGAAGAATGCATATTCTGTGGATTTGGGGTGGAGAGTTCTGTAGATGTCTATTAAGTTAGCTTGGTCCAGAGCTGAGTTCAAGTCCTGGATAGCTTCATTAATTTTCTGTCTCATTGATCTAAAGTCTCCCACTATTAGTGTGTGGGAGTCTAAGTCTCTTTTTAGGTCTTTGCTTCATGACTCTGGTGCTCCTGTGTTGGGTGTGCACATATTTAGGCTAGTTAGCTCTTCTTGTTGCATTGATAACTTTACCATTATGTAATGCCCTTCTTTGTCTCTTTTGATCTTTGTTGGTTTAAAGTCTGTTTTATCAGATAATAGAATTGCAACCTCTGCTTTATTTTTTTATTTATTTTTATTTTTTTGCTTTCCATTTGCTTGGTAAATCTTCCTCCATCCCTTTATTTTGAGCTTATGTGTGTCTTTGCATGTGAGATGGGTCCCCCGAATACAGTACACCGATGGGTCTTGACTCTTTATCCAATTTGCCAGTCTGTGTCTTTTAATTGGGGCATTTAGCCCATTGACATTTAAGGTTATTATTGTTGTGTGTGAATTTGATCCTGCCATTATGTGTCGATTGTCTTTACAATTTGGTATGCTTTTGCAGTGGCTGCTACTGGTTATTTCTTTCCATGTTTAGTGCTTCCTTCAGGAGCACTTGCAAGTCAGGCCAGGTGGTGACAAAATCAGCAGTTGCTTCTCCACAACGGATTTTATTTCTCCTTCGCTTATGAAGCTTAGTTTGGCTGGATATGAAATTCTGGGCTGAAAATTCTTTTCTTTAAGAATGTTGAATATTGGCCCCCACTCTATTCTTGTAGGGCTTGTAGGGTTTCTGCCAAGAGATTCACTGTTAGTCTGATGGACTTCCCTTTGTGGATAATCCAACCTTTATTTCTGGCTGCCCTTAGTATTTTTTACTTCATTTCAACCTTGGTGAATCTGATGATTTTGTGTCTTCAGTTTGCTCTTCTTGAGAAGTATCTTTGTGGTGTCCTCTGTATTTCCTGAATTTGAATGTTGGTCTGCCTTGCTAGGTTGGGAATGCTCTCCTGATTACTATCCTGAAGAGTGTTTTCCAACTTGGTTTTATTCTCCCTGTCACTTTCAGGTACACCAATTAAATGCAGATTTCGTCTTTTCTCCTAATCCCATATTTCTTGGAGGCTTCGTTCATTTCTTTTCACTCTTGTTTCTCTAATCTTGTCTTTCTCACTTTATTTCATTGAGTCGGTTTTCAATCTCTGATATCCTTTCTTTCACTTGATTAGTTCATCTGTTGAAACTTGTGTATGCTTCACAAATTTCTCATACTGTGTTTTTCAGCTCCATGAGGTCATTTATGTTCTTCTCTCAACTCATTATCTTAGTTAGCAATTCATCTAACCTTTTTTCAAGGTTCTTAGCTTGTTGCATTGGGTTAGAACATACTCTCTTAGCTTGGAGGAATTTATTATTACCCATCTTCTGAAGCCTGTTTCTGTCAGTTTGTCAAACTCATTCTCCATCCAGTTTTTTCCCTTTGCTGGTGAGGAGTTGTGATCCCTTGGAGGAGAAGAGGCATTCTGGTTTTTGGAATTTTCAGTCTTTTTGCAGTGGTTTCTCCCATCGTCATGGATTTATCTACCTTTGATCTCTGAAGTCGATGACCTTTAGATGGGGTCTCTGAGTGGACATCCTTTTTGTTGATATTGAAACTATTCCTTTCTGTTTGTTAGTTTTCCTTCCAACAGTCAGGTCCCTCTGCTGCAGGTCTGCTGGAGTTTGCCGGAGGTCCACTCCAGAGCTTACTTGCCTAGGTATCACCAGCAGAGGCTGCAGAACAGCAAATATTGCTGCCTATTTCTTCCTCTGGTAGCTTTGTCCCAGAGGAGTACCTGCCAGATGCCAACCAGAGCTTTCCTGTATAAGGTGTCTGTCAGCTCCTACTGGGAATTATTGCCCAGTCAGGATACATGGGGACCATTGATCCACTTGAGGAGGCAGTCTGTTCTTTATTAGAGCTCAAATGCTGTGCTGGGAGATTTGCTGCTCTCCTCAGAGCTGCCAGGCAGGAATGTTTAAATCTGCTTAAACTGTGCCCAGGTACCCTACCCCAGGAAAGTAGGGGGTTTATTTATAACTCCCTGATGAGTACTGCCTTTTTTCTGATGCACATACATTGAGGTACAGGTGGCCAGGTAGGGGTTGCTGCACCTGTCTGCCAACAAGGTTCCCAGTTCATGGCCTTAGATGGTCTTGCTGTTGCTGTGGCTGCTGCTCAACTAGGCTGTTCTGGCCTCTCCTGCCAGGGGCCTCATGCAAGGGTCTCTGCCAGTTTGCTCTATATTTTGCCTTGGGTAGAACCCCAGCACTCCACATGTGTGCCACCCAGGTGCACTGCCACTCAGAGCAGCCTGGCCCCTATGTATTCATGACCTCACCTCCTTGGGCCCTGCCCCAATTGGTGGCCGGCCCAGCTGCAGGTACCACAGTGGCTACCTCAGGGGACTTTTACTGGGGTTCCTCAGAAGTCATCTTGGCTAACTTTGCCTTTCTTTTTTCAGGGGAGAATTTTAACTGTCCCCCTGCCCTTTTTGACCTCTTTTACTTTTGCTTTGCTTTTTCTTCCAGCCTCTAAGCCATATGAAACAATGACAGATTTTGTAGAGAGGAACTACTTACACTGAGCTTATGCATGCACATTTACACGTACTTAACCTTTAAAATTTTGACCAAAGCTTGAAGCCTTTCTTTTCTCCATGTTGCTGAGAAACCAGGTTGATTTATTCCTTGTGTCAGGTGGGTCTCAGCTGAAGACCACCTCAGAGAGATTGGGTCCCATCTGGAGTACCAAATTTGTTGGAAACAGATGCTCAGTGCTGCAAAGAAAAATTAGCGCTGAGACAAAGGATCTCTCAGCAAGCAATTTTTACTTCCTGGACTGCAGAACGGGTACCCTCACTAGCCATCTTGCTACAAGAGTCCAATGAACAAAGGAAAAGCAGACATTTATCACTTAAACATTTAGGGTTGTCCTTACTGCTGTGTCTGATTTACATTGGCTGGAGCCAGACCTCACAATTTAAACTAAAACCCAATTGACCAATAACTTAAAACTTTTTTAAATGTGTAAAAGCAATGGAGAGCTGGGACATGCCTGTGAGCATGTCCGGCACAGATATTTTGGTTAAAGTACAAGAACATAGGATGTACTATGTGCCTATAAATATGTCTAACAGCTACGTAAGATAGGGCTTAACAAAGAGTTATTAGCATACTTATGATTTATTCTTTAACAAGAAAGGAAACTTTAAAGAAAAACTTTTACTTTCCACCACCAGTCAGTTATCTCAGCCCCATTTATTGACTAAGGAATCCTTTCTCCATTCTTCTTTTTTGTTAGATTTGTTGATGATCAGATAGTTGTAGGTGTGCAGTCTTATTTCTGGGTTTTCTATTCTGTTCCATTGGTCTGTGTCTGTTCTTGTACTAGTACCATCTTGTTTTGGTTACCTTAGCCCTCTAGTACAGTTTGAAGTCAGGTAATGTGATACTTCTATCTTTGTTCCTTTTGCTTAGAATTAACTTGGTTATTTGTTTTTTATTCCATATGAATTTTATAGTTTTCCCCCGTTCTGTGAAAAATGCCAATGGTAGTTTAATGGGAATAGCATTGAATCTATAAATTACTTTTGGCAGTATGGCCATTCTAAAGATATTAATTCTTCCTATCCATGAGCATGGAATGTTTTTCCATTAGTTTGTGTCATCTCTGACTTCTTTGAGCAGTGGTTTGTAGTTCTCCTTGTAGAGATCTTTCACCTTTTTTGTTAGTTGTATTCCTGGGCATTTTCTTCTTTTTGTGGCAATTGTAAATGGGAGTTTATTCCTGATTTGGCTCTCAGCTTGACTATTGTTGGTGTGTAGGAATGCTAGTGGTTTTGCACATTGATTTTGTATCCTGAAACCTTTCTGAAGTTATTTATCAGCTTAAGAAGCTTTTGGGTTGAGACTATGGGGTTTTCTAAATAAAATATTGTGTCATCTGCAAACTAAGATAGTCTGACTTCCTCTCTTCAAACTTAATGCCCTTCTTTCTTTCTCTTGCCTTATTGACCTGGCCAGAACTTCCTATACTATGTTGAATAGGAGTGGTGAGAGAGGGCATCCTTGAATGGTTTATTTTCTTCTCTTTAAAGAATCTCCATATTATAAAGCCAAATGCATATTATCAAGTTAGTCAGTAGCTGTTATTATCTACACTAATTCATGTATGGCTTTTTGTTTTATCCTTTTGGATTGTCTTTTCATCTTATCTCTTTGAATTTAGACAGTTAATCCTTATAATAACTTGCTGATAACATATAAGAGGGCGATTCACAATTAGAGGTTAGTGAAATCTGCTTTCCAGGATTGTCAGTGCACCCAGACTACTCTGTCACACTATCACACTATTGCTCTGAGGGAGACCCTGCTAAGATAGGCTCCTCTAGTGGTAGGCCACCCATGTAAATCACACACAGGGGTAGTTTCCTTATGCTTGGGACCAAATTAGGGGCAGAAAGCAGAGTTCAAGAATGATGATGTCTCAGTTAACCTTCACTGCCTTACAACAAGACAGTTTGAAGAGGATGAAAGAGATAAAGACCTTCTGGGTTTAGCCCAGTTCTCTCTTATGTATTTCTTCCTTCCTTCCTTCCACCCTCAGCTCTGGCCTTGAGTTTATTTGCATATCCTGTTATAGGATTATTGTTATACAAAAAATAAAAAGGGAAGTAGATCAATTAAACAGAACATTTGATCAAGGAACATAATCTGAAATCTCCCTTTATTGTCAATAATAGAGTTTTGCTTCACATTAATAACCTGAATAAATGCACCAGGTCTTCACTTTTTCAGACACAGATAAAAAAGTAGTAGGCATTTAATGGACTTATGAGAAGTCCAACTGTGAACCCTGATACCAGCCTACTTAGTGTGAGGAGTTTGCTTCTCCTCAGGAAACAGTTGTGTTCATACTTTCAATTGAAGAATGCTTCGTAGGTTTTGAAATTAAAATGACAAAATCTTTAGCCATTTTTAGGCAATATTCTTTATGGTTTTGTTTTGGATGTAGAAATAGATAAGGGGTTAAGTTTGCTTTAAAAGGTCTTTAAGTTGCCACTGAAAAGAAAGAGATTTAATTGACTCAGAGTTCTGCGTGGCTAGGGAGGCCTCAGAAAACTTATAATCACTGTGGAAGACAAAGAGAAAGCAGGCACATTCTTCACAAGGGTAGCAGGAAAGAGAAGCATGTGTGAAGGAAGAAATGTCAAACACTTATAAAACCTTCAGATCATGTGATAACTCCCTTACTATCCCAAGAATAGCATAGAGAAACCTGCTACCATGATCCAGTTGCCTCCTTCCCTTAACACATGTGGATTATAGGTCTCTCCCTCAACACGTGGGGATTACAATTTGAGATGAGACTTGGTCACAGAGCCGAACCATACTATTCTGTCCCTGGCCCTTCTCAAATCTCATGTCCGTTATACATTTCAAAACCAATTATGCCTTCCCAACAGTCCTCCGAAATCTTAACTCATTCCAACATTAACTCAAAAGTCCAAGTGCAAAGTCTCATCTGAAGCAAGTCCCTTCCACCTAGGAGCCTGTGAAATGAAAAGCAAGTTATTAATAGTTACTTCCAAGATACAATGAGGGTATAGGCTTTGGATAAATGCTCCCATTCTAAATAGGAGAAGTTAGACAAACAAAGGGCTACAGGCCCCATGCGAGTCTGAAATCCAACAGGGCAGTTATTAAATCTTAAATTCAAAATAATCTCCTTTGACTCTGTATCTCACATCCAGGGCATGCTGATGCAAAGGGTAGACTACCACAGACTTAGGCAGCTCCACCCCTGTGGCTTTGCAGGGTTCAGCCCCTGTGGCTGCTTTCATGGGCTGGCATTGAGCATCTGTGGCTTTTGCAGGTACATGATGCAAGCTGTCAGTGGATCTATCACTCTGGGTTCTGGAGGATGGTGGCCCTTTTCTCACAACTCCATTAGGCAGTACTCCAGTGAGGACTCTGTGTGGGGGCTCCAATACCACATTTCCCTTCTGCACTGCCCTAACAGAGGTCCTCTATGAGGGCACCACTCCTGCAGCAGACTTCTGCATGGACACCCAGGCGTTTTCAAACATCCTCTGAAATCTAGGCAGAGGTTTTCAAGCCTCAGTTCTTGACTTCTGTGCACCTGCAAACCTGACACCACATGGGCACCACCAAGGCTTGAAGCTTGCAGCCTCTGAAGCAGCAGCCTGAGCTGTACTTTGGCCCCTGTTAGGCATGGCTGGAGCTGGAGCAGCTGGGCTGCCGGGCTCCAAATCCTGAGGGTTCACACAGCAGTGTGGACTTGGGCCCAGCCCACAAAACAATTTTTTCCTCCTAGGCCTCTGCCTAGGAGAGGGGCTTCCATGAAGGTCTCAGATGTGCCCTGGAGACATTTCCCCATTGTCTTGGCTATTAATATTTGGCTCCTTGTTACTTATGCAGATTTCTGCAGCTGGCTTCAATTTCTCCCCAGAAAATGGGTTTTTCTTTTCTACCACACAGGCTGCAAATTTTTCAAACTGTTATGTTCTATCATCTCTTGAATGCTTTGATGCTTAGAAATTTCTTCTGTCAGATTCCCTAAGTCATCTCTCCAAAGTTCAAAGTTCCACAGATCCCTAGGACAGGGGCAAAAGGTCACCAGTCTCTTTGCTAAAGCATAAAAAGAGTCACCTTTGCTCCAGTTCCCAACAAGTTCCTCATCTCCGTTTGAGACCATCTCAGCCTGGGCTTCACTGCCCACGTCACTTTCAACATTTGGTCAAAATTATTCAAGTCTTTAGGAAGTTCCAAACTTTCCCACATCTTCCTGTCACCCTCTAAACCCTCCAAACTATTCCAACCTCTTCCCGTTACTCAGTTCCAAAGTCTCTCCCACATTTTCAGCTTATTTTTATAGTAGCGCCCCACTACACTGGTAACAATTTCCAGGATTAGTTCACTTTCATGCTGCTATAAAGAAATACCTGAGATTGGGTAATTTAGAAAAGAGGTTTAATTGACTCACAGTTCCACATGACTGGGGAGGCCTCAGGAAACTTACAGTCATGGCAGAAGGTGAAGGAGAATCAACAACCTTCTTCACATGGCAATAGGAGAGAGAAGCATGAAGGAGGAACTTCTAAATATTTATAAAACCATCAGATCTCATGAGAACTCACTTATTATCCCAAAAGCAGCATGGGAGAAATTGCCCCCATGATCCAATTAGCTCCTTTCTTTAGACATGTGGAGATTACAGGTCCCTCTCTCAACATGAGGGGATTACAATTTGAGATGAGATTTGGGTGGGGATACAGACCCAAACCCTATCAAATATGCTAACATAGAAAACAAAAGTTTGCAAAGGAGATACAAATTTGTAAAACATAAAGATAATATTCATCAGCAAAGTGCTATTGCATTTTAATTTCAAAGGGACCAAATTATAAATGGTTTAAGTTTTTACCTGAAGACGTGTACTAGATTTCAGTCCTAAAAAAATGGTAGGATGAAACAAAATTCTCTAGTGCTATTAGTCTTTCTCGAGTTAGATAATATTATCTTCCTTATGTCTTGTCTCTAACCATGACAATAAGACTAGATTTTAGTATTTCACTGAGCTTTTGTAAATCAGTTACTTACTGATTATTTTCATAAGCTTTTAGCATCCTTCCCAATCTTGAGAGGTACAATATAACATAGTGTAGTGGTGCCAACCAGGGAGGATGTGCACATTTTCCAAGATACCTAAACATGAAGAGTTTTAAGGCAATCAATTTCCTGACACTTTACTTTCATATGTAGCTTTTCCTCAAAATCTTTCTGACAGAAAACAAGCCGATGTTCACGAAAACCCAAGTACCACTTTATAAAGGATATGCAAATTCCTCATTCATTTTATAACTTACTCAGTTGCATTACCACATAAGCTAAACAAATCTGGGTGCCTAAGGAAGGCGAAGCCTTTCCAGTGATTAATTATAACACCATGAACCTAGAGCCTTTTTAGGCTCTCCCAGCTTTACACATGCTTTTGTTAAGGATAGAGCCTAGAGGCAGAAACTGATATTTTTGCCACTTAAGAATGTGATGAATTCAGGTATGTATAAAGGTATAAAGGTATAACGTTTCTTCACATGTACCCCAAAACATAAAATGCAATAAAAAAGGTATAACTTTTATTTAACAATGTTTCTTCTTTCCTTCCTTCATTTGTTTTTGTTATATTTTGTTTGTTTTTGAGACAATGTCTTGCTCTGTTGCTCAGACTGGAGTGCAGCGGCACAATCATGGTTTATTGGAATCTTGACCCCTGGGCCCAAGCAGTCCTCCCAAGTAGCTGGTACTACAGGTACACATCACCATGTCTAGCTAACTTTTGCATTTTTTATGGAGATGGGGTTTCACTATATTGCCTAGGCTGGTCTCAAACTCCGGGGCTTAAGCAATCATCCCCTCATGCTGGAATTACAGGTGTGAGCCACCGTGCCCAGCCTTCTTTTGCCTCCTATTTCAAAAAAATTCTTTTTTGAACTTCCAGCTCTGTTAAAGCATTGGTACCCAGTTTTTGAACTCCTTTCTAGTTTTATGATCGAACATAAAATCACATAATAATCAGTTACTAAGGAATGCTGGTTGTAGTTGCTGTTGTAAGTAATCAGCTGCAAACTCAATTAGGTTCCTATTCAATTTTATAGAAAGAAAAACATAGGAACTGTTTGACTTGCAAGTAAATTTGTTACCCATTATATTGAAATAGAAACCTTGGGCATGTTCTCAAATTATCTTGTCCACACCCTTCTTTCTCTGCCATGATCAGCACTTTACTTGCACAGTCACTCTTCCACTTTCACATTGGAAAAAGACACTATACTTTAGAGAATAGGACCTGGTTTTCTGAGCAGCCACCAAGATGCAACCAAGAAGTGTAGGGGAGCTAGATCATGTGGATATAAATCTTGATCAAGTAGAAGAAGAATAAGGGAGCCAAGGAGAAAATTTCCCCCTCCTTTCCCTCTCTCTTATAGACTACTCAGAATTGAAGTTCCTCCTTTTACCCATTCCAGAAAAGTCTAAAACATAGAGTGACTATGACTGCTAAATAACTTGCTATGTCTCTTTGTGGTTTTGTTATGGTAATTAGTATAGTCTACTGCTTGCCTCTCTTCTCCTTCCTTCCCTTTTCTTTGCTGCCTTAGGCTCTTACCCTCCATTTATAAAGTGTTAGTTCTGGCGAGAACTGTGAAAGGCCTGAGATTTTACCCTGCCTGCAGTTTAACAAATGGGCCTGCCACACTTTCACAGATGCTGACAAGACATGAGACTTCTGGGTAGAGAAAAAGAACTTTAATATTCAACAGCACAGCAGGCAGTGAGTAGTGTGAACTCCATGTTTACATTGGCATCCTTTGTCCACCTGGGGAACAATATGCTTTTGGTAGATTTCTATTTAACAGCTGAGGAATCCCAATCTTGGGAGACTCTCAGTCTTTTAAAGAGTCTGTTATTAAACCTTTTCCCCAAAGGTAAATATTTTCTTTATTATCTTGATCAAAACAATTCTGCCTTCTGTGCCCAAAGGTGACACTATCTCTTGTTTCAAAGGTTTTTTGCTACACAAACATTCCTTGAAACATAATTTGAAACAAAAGCTGTCACAGATATTACAACTGGTCTGATAGCTAGTTTATAATTTTAACTTTTATTAAAAAGAGATCGAAAATACTAAACATCTTTATGATCAATTAAGAGGAGAATTCATGATAATCAGAATAAATCTCACATGACATGACTTGGAAAAACAGATTTTAGTCACTATAGAACAAAACACATTAAGTCTGAAAGAAATTGCATTAAAATTTTATCCATGTTTTTTCCAATATATTTTAAAATTTTCAATATTTCCAGAAAATATTCAATTGCATTTAAGACAAAGCTTTACTACTGTATGTTTTTAGGTTATTCTTAGGTGCTTTCCAGTATTAAAGAATAATATTGAGAAGAATAGGAAAGTTTCTCTGTCATTTAAATATGCAGAAAATATGATTTTTAAGCATTTAACACTTGTTACTGATGCTTTTTCTGATATTTTCTCAATAAACTTCCTTCTGGAAGTTCAAAAAAGGTTTTTTATGAAATAGGAGACAAAAGAAGGCTGGGCACGGTGGCTCACACCTGTAATTCTGGCATGACGGGATGATTGCTTGAGCCTCAGAGTTTGAGACCAGCCTAAGTAACATAGTGAAACCCATCACTATAAAAAATACAAAAGTTAGCTAGACATGGTGGTGCAATAGGGCCAACTCAGTTGTCATTTGAATAAACTGACAAATTTATTCAGCTGACCAATTCTGTGTAGAGGTGACACTCAAAAGTAGGTAATATGTCAAAAGTACAAATGTTTTCAATAATAAGCATGGATGTATGAGCATAGTAAAAAGACAATAAAATACAAAACTCCAAAAGTAGTAATGCTATAATCACTAGAATTATTGACTAATTTTACTTTTCATTTTACAATTCTATATTTTGTACAATTGCTGTTTTTTGAGATAGGGTCTCTATCTGTTGCCCAGGATGGAGTGTAATGGTGAAGTCACAGCTCACTGCAGCCTTGATCCCCTAAGCTCAAGTGATTCTCTCACCTCAGCCTGTTGAGTAGCTGGGGCCACAGGCACATGTCACCATGCCTTGCAAATTAAAATATATATGTATATATATATTTTTTGGTAGAGACAGGATCTCACTATGTTGCTCAGGCTGATTTTGAACTACTGGCCTCAAGCGATTCTTCTGCTTCACCCTCCCAAAGTGTTGGATTATAGGTGTGAGCCACCATGCCTGGCTTATATTTTATACAATTTCAAAAGTAAACTTGTGTAACTTAACTAATCAGAGAAAGCACATGTGCATACTATATATCATCAAATCTACAGTACTACCTATTGTGAGATACATGATTATCTTTTGTTTCACTGGGAAGAAATGCTGCCCATTGGAGACATAACATGATGTTAAATGCCATTGATTATAAGGTAACTCAAAATTTCAGAAATGCTAAAATGCAAAAAAAAAGAAATTGCTGTAGAATGAATGGATTACAATATTTTGTATAGTCATTTTAAAAATGTTTCTATTAAAGTATCATTTGCATACATTAAATTCACCCATGTTAGAGTATAGTTCTGTGAGTTTTGACAAATATAAAGTTATATAATCACCCTGCCAACAAAAGCGAGATGTAGAACAGTTCAATCACTCTTTGAAATTCTCCCATGTCCCGTCGTGGTCAATTTCTCCCCATACCATCAGTCTCCAACAACTATGAACCTGTTCTTTATTCCTATAGTTTTGCCTCTTCCAGAATGTCATATAAACAGAATCATACAGTATGCAGACTTTTAAGTTTGCCTTCTTCTTCTGCTTAGCATGATACATTTGAGGTTTATCTATGTTCTTGTGCATATCCATGGTTCATTCATTTTTTTGCTGAGTAGCATTTCATTGTGTAAATGAAACACAGTTAGCTTATTCATTCGTTAGTTAAAGAACATTTAGACATTTAGGCTTGTTTGAGTTTTAGACATTAAGGTTGGTTGGAGATTACAAACAAAGCTGTCATAAACATTTATCTACATTGTTTTTGCCAGAATATAATATTTGTTTCTTTTTTTCCTTTTTCTTTTCTTTTTTTGAGAGAAAGAGTCTCACTTGAAGTGGCACAATCTGGGCTCACTGCAACCTCTGCCTTCCGGGTTCAAGAAATTCTCCTGCCTCAGACTCCTGAGTAGCTGGGATTACAGGTGTGTGCCACTATGCCTGGCTAATTTTTTGTATTTTTAGTAGAGACAGGGTTTCACTACATTGGCAAGGCTGGTCTTGAACTCCTGACCTCAAGTAATCTTCCCACCTCAGCCTACCAAAGTTCTGTGATTACAAGCCTGAGCCACTGTGCCTGGCCAGAATATAATTTTTTATTCCACTTGGGTAAATATTGAAGAATGGCTTGCTGAGTCATGTACTAAATGTATGTTTAACATTATTAGAAACTGACAAACTGTTTTCCAAAGTGACTATACCAACTTGCATTTCCTCCAGCTATGAGAGTTCCAGTTGCTTCATACTCTTTCTAGAAGCAGTGGATATTGCCAGGTTTTGTTGTTATTTCAATTCTGACAGGTAAATATTTATTCTTCTGGGTAGTTTTCCTAGTGACAAATTGGGTTGAGCGTCTGTTCAATTGCTTATTTACCATGTGTATATCTTCTTTGGTGAAGTGTCTGTTTAAATATTTTGCCTATTAAAAATATTGGTGAGTTGTTTGCTTAAAATTGAGTTTTAAGAATCCTTTATATATTCTGTGTACAAGTCTTTTATCAGACTGTAGTTTGCATTTTCAGCAAGTTCCCAGGTGCTGCTGATACTGCTGTGCTTTTAGGAGTAACAATAGCTACCCACAGGGCTTAGTAAACTTTAACATCCTTGAAAACCACCTGGAGTGGGATGGAAACCAGTAGGTCTGGGGTGCACCTGAGATTCTGCACTACCAACCAGATCTTAGAACTCTGATGCTCTGTGCTCACAGGTTTGGCAGAAAGGGCTTAGAGGGATCACAGAAGGAGTCCAAGGAAGAGTTTCATTTCAGCCAAGATTGAAGGATGAGTATATTTCTCCAGAAAGATACAGGGTAGAGAAGAATAGAAGGTGAGAGAGAAAGAAAAGAGAAGAATAATTTTTCAGAGGGCATAACATGAGCCATGCCAGGTTGAATGAAAAAGGCAAAGACATTGGAGATGGAAGATGACCTCTCATGAGAGGTAAGCCACAGTCATATTGCAAAAGACACGTTTGAATTTTCTTTCCTGTAGGTGGAAGTGCATTGAAATATTTCAATCAGGAGAGTCATGTGATCAGACTGTCAGTATAGAAATATGTCTCTGACAGTAGAATGAAAGTATGATCAGAAAAGAAAGTGGAGGCTGGAAAACCCGTTGTTGCAATTGTGCAGTGAGAAATGATGGATGTTTTAATTAAGGTGGTTACAATGGGGTGCAGGAGGAGGAGCCAGATGAAGAGATGTTTAGGAAGAGCTATCAACGTGACTAGGCAAAAACTGAATGTAGGGGAGGGAGCAAGGGAAAGCTAGATGCAAACTGGATGGCGTCATTTATCAGAATAAGGAATGTGTGTTTAAGGACTAAGTTTTGTGCAGGTGACCAGGTTCATTAGATATGCAGAGGCTAAGGTAATTCATGTATAGACACCTGCAAAAATGTCTACAAGATATTTGTAAAAGAAAGGGGGACGGAAGAGACGAATGGGTCAAAGTCATGAACTTGATAGTAATCTGGTTCTGTTAATTGAAGTGAAGTTCCTTGATGAAATGTACAGATGCAAAAGAAATGAAAAGAATCAAAGTCTTTTTTGTATCCAAGAGACACATCTAAGAGGTAAATGAAAGAAGGAACCCAGTGAAGGAAAGGAAGGCATTTCTCTCAATAGGGGAAATTATTTCAATTTGAAATTCATCAGGGAGACAATATCAGTCTCAAGGAATTGATTTGAAATTCTTTCTTTTAATATTTAATACATATGTTCACCCCTTATAGAAAGTAGATAAAATATTTTCAATTTCCATAATTTTCCTAAGGTACAAGATAATGATCATTTAATATATGCTTAACTTTTGGTTTGTGGAAGGTCTTTCATGCCTTGTTTTCTATTTAAGTCTTCAATTACTTCTCAGTAGAGAGCATAACAAGAAAAACTGTTATTTCCTTCCTTGCACCTAAATCTGTATTTAAGAACTGAATATCTACAAACAGTACCAGGCAATGCAGTAATTATACGATTACTAAAGGGCACTGTTGGTATGAACATATTTCGTTTAGATGCAAAGTTTGCTGCTGTATTTCAGATACTTCATAAAATGCACTGATCCACACTAGATATTAGCAGAGATTTACCATATATTGATAGAAACAGTTTACAGCATGTTTACAAATATTTCTCTATCATTTGCTCCCAAGATGACAATTATTGCAGGCTTATGAAGGGGCATGATCTAGCTCTTCTGCCCAGGTTCTGTTTCAAGAAGGACTATGCAATTGAATCCTTAGCTGCATAGATGTATTAATTTTAGGGTGTAACAGCACACTGGACCCAGGCTCAGAAGACCCGAAGTTAAAATACTGATTCTTCTGTTTCTTAGATGCTATTCTTGGGCAAGTTGGTTCCGTTTATTTCAAAAAATTTTTTTACTGGATTTCTAGTATTACCAAGTACTGGAGAAACAAAGCTAAGTGAAATATAAACATGCATAGAAGATTTCTTAATAATAAAAGAAGTGGGCACAGGGCACTGTGAGTTTGGAAAAGATTCTTCTTCTTCAGCTTGAGGCCTAAGAGGTGGCCAGCATTTCTAGAGGAGAAGATTCTTGAGATGATTTTTAGGCGTGGAAGTCATCACCTTTTCTCCACCCATAAACCAGGTCACACATGTTTATGTCTAAAAATCTCTTTTATTCTGCTAAAAGAGGGCAAAAATGCAGGGCAGAATGAATAATAGTGTGTGCCTGGGCAACCAAATGTAGTTTTGTATTACTAGAAATTAAATCCTGAGATGTGGCTTCCTCAAAGTTCAGACAGATGTCATGGAAGCTTCACAGCTGGGATAAACTTGGCCTGTAATTGAAGTGATTTGTTGACATAAGAAAAGCAGTCACAGTTAAAAACTTGCATTGGTGTTGTATAACTCTGGTGGCAGTGTGTAGGGTGTATTTGAAGGCGGCAAATCTGGAACTGTTTCTAATGTTTCAATGAGGCATGATAAGGGCTTGAACTTGGCCATGACAAAGTCTGGGAAAGGAAGGACACAATTAAGAAAAAGTAAGGAGGCAACTACTTACGACAGTGCTTGTTGATCTAGAAAAAGCACAGCTTTAAGAGTGAGGGAGGCCTGAACTTGAACCCTAGCTTCATTGCTTAAAAGCTTGAGCCCTTTTCAAGTTTCTATAATTCCTGATTTTCTGTAATCCTGGAAGTGAGTGTGACTTTGCCTTGTGCCATCCTAGGGATTAGGTATAACTTAAAGCACCTGAAATAAATAATTATTATTACTAGCAGTATGATTTACTTAACATCTCTTAAACTCAGTGTCCTCTCCTGCCTTACACATTTGTGATATTACAGTGAGACAGTATACGTTATTGGTGAACTACCTTTTTGGGTAAAGAATTTCAGAAAGAAGTGTTCTATAGGCTACTTTTTTCTTCACTTGAAATAAAAATAGCTTTAAATCTCATGTTTAAAAAGATGATTTTCATAACTCATGCAATTTATTGTTTTATTGAATAAAAACAAGATGATGACAATATTGGCCATTGAAATGTTAATGATGAGCACCTTTGAGAATAAAAAATAAAAGTGTTACATTACTGTGGTTAAGAACACAGGATCTGGGGTCAGATTGATGGCTGATTGTCTCTGGGAAAGTTAGTTTACTTCTCTGTGCTTCATTTTCTTGATCTCTAAATGGCTATACCTCCTAAGATATTTGTGAGGACTCAGTGAGATAATTATGCGTGTAAACTGAGATAATTGTGTTTATAAACTTTTCAGCTATTTGCTGGGCACATGCTGAGGACTTAAATACTGACCTTTTTTTTAGGACAATGTTCAAAGGGGTGAGTTTATATGCACTAATTCATTACATGTTTTTTAAAAAATATCCAAAGATGGGTATTATTATTATCATCCCTAGGTAAAATTATGCTGTTTGAGGTCACATGCTAAGAAAGCAGTAGCAGTGAGGCTAGAATCTGTTCATTCTATTCAGTGTTAGATTTCTTGTTTCTGATATGTACTCTTACAGAGAACATGCTGGTGGTCCTCTCCCTGCACCCCACCCAACCCGGGTCTTTCTGTCCCCCAAGACTGTAGGATAATCTCTGCTTAAGCCAAATGCAAACAACGATAACACAGACTACAGTTTTCTGGAGGGGCTGGCTGCTGCTCAACCTGCACTGAGCTCTGGAGGGCCCAGTCTGCTGAGGGACTCAGATCCAGTTTGGCTCCTCCCATGACTGAGTGGTCCTCTTGGCTGACTCACAGTCTTCCATTTACACGTAGGCCTCACCCTACTGGGATGCACGTTCTTGGAATCAAGGAATGTTCGTGATGCTCCTCTAGGGGTCCCAGGTCTCTCTTTTTTGTGTGACCTGACAGGCTCTTAGCTTAAATGCCATGTGAATAGGGTCATTGTTTTAGGTTATGGGTTTCTTATTATTAAGGGACACTATGTTGAAGTCCTTTCAAAACCATCATAGACAGAAATACTTGTTATAAATGATAATAATAATAATAATAATAATAATAATAATAATAATAGCAAGCAGGGTGAAAAACAGTGACTGGAAGAATGTCATCTGTCAGTGGATATGCTCATTCATGGGCAGGCTCTACTTTTCATGTGTCTACTCTTCCTATTTTACAGATAGGAACAAGTAAAGAAAACCACGGAAATTAATATGCTTTTCAGAAAAATATATGCTCTCCCACCTCACATTCAAAGGTAAAACTTGACATGGATGTTGAGGACTTGAATAGAAATAGAAGTAACAATTTTCTGATTTCTACTTCTCAAATGCATTCTGAGATCC
Organism: Saimiri boliviensis; assembly: GCF_048565385.1. NCBI lineage: Eukaryota > Metazoa > Chordata > Mammalia > Primates > Cebidae > Saimiri > Saimiri boliviensis. The sequence continues at coordinate 168,257,799 of NC_133451.1, read as the reverse complement.
TTCTCATTTGATCCAGATGTTGTGCCCTGAAGTTGCTTAGCCTTGGTAGGCTTTTCTCATTGGGTGAATTACCACCAAGATTAGCAATTATCATTAATTATTGTGGTGGATAAATTCAGTTGTAATTATCATTACAGTTTATCTACTTTTACCTGCTCCTTTGTATTAACACATTTTGGTAAGACTACAAGTAACTGTCTCTAGTTGAAAAAGAAAAAAAAGAAATGTTAAATGGACTCTGAGAGAGAATTGTTTTATGTATCTATTATCTACCTTCACTTGTGATACCAAAGAAGTAGTTTATGGGGCACAGATGCCATAGGAATGTTGAGTATATAAGTCATACATTGGTTGTAATAGAAAGGGTTTTGAAATTCTTTAAATCCAGCTCAAACCAATACTAACTTAGGAATAAGCAATATCATCTTTTTTGGACAAATATTGTCTATCATGTCCCTATGTGTTTTTCTAAAGGCTTTTATTCGGTGTTTTAGACTCTTACTGTGAATCGCTGCATTTCAACAAGTAACTGCCACAGGTCCCTGCCCAAACATAGCATTTTCGATGACTCTGTTACCAATAATCAAGATTTAAAAACAAAACAAAAATCTAACCATCAGTCATACGTTTGTCTGTTGGTCTACTTTCTGAAGGGCCAGCAAATAAGTTGCAGATGGATCAGTATTTACAGTCCCCTGACATGTCCTGAAGCCTTGATGGATGTTTCCTTCAATGTCACCACAACACAGCATTTAGGGCTTTCATTTAAAAGGAGCCCCTCCTTAAGAGAGGGTAGGAGGAAGGGGGCTGCACATGGAGCCGTAGGAGTGTGAGTGGCTCAGCAGGTGAAGGTTGCTGTTCATTGTTACAAAGGGTGGACTGACAGAGAGAAGATCCGTGCTTGTCTGGGGTGTCTGTGGCCAGCCACACTGGCTTCCTTTCAGCTTCTCCTTTCTCTCCTCAGAGACTTGTCCTGACAGTGACACTCTGACCTGAGTCTTCAGGTGGACACTGTCCTTCCATTCTATAGGACTTGGCCCAAATATCACCTCCTTACAGGCAGTTTTTCTGACCATCTTCTCCAAGCAGATTCCTCTTACTCCTTTTTGCCATTGCATTCACTTATTTTCTTCACAACATCTTTTGCAAGTTCTGTGTATGTAGACTTTAAAAAAATGAGCAATCATCCCTTTTGGGCTATAACTTCAGGAGTCCACATCTGTTTGGTTCTTCACTGTTCATTTACTACAGAGCATTGTACATAGCACTCAGTAAATGTTTATTAAATAAACGTTGAATAAAGGGTTTTATGGAATGAAAGTATTCCCCACCTTAGGTCTTTTTATCTCTCTGATTAATGTTTGTTATTTATGATAACTTTTCAAAATTAATTAAATTTAACAAAATTACTATGTTATATGTCATTTTTGGGGAAAGCATTATCTTCCCATCTTTAAAAACAAAACAATTAGCAGAAGAGTTTCTTTTGGAAAGAGAACTTTTCCTCTAGAAAAATAGCTATATAGGCCACTTCAGCTGGGTTAGGAGAAACACCAAGGGCATGGCTTATACCATTAAAATAGAAATATGCTGCTAGGTGCAATGTTCAACTGAATATGTTCATCTTAATCTGAGGTTCGAAGAGGGAGCCATGCCACATGGTGGGACTCTGAAACTTTCTAAGAAAGGACTTAACAATTAAACAGATGAATAATTTCTTGAAGCAGGGTAGTCAAAATCTTTAGAGAGCATGAACTGACACAAATTGCTTTTATAGCATCAAACTTTGGAAAAATCTGTGGCTCTCTTTTGGGGCCTTAATCTCTGGAGTGTTGGTTTCTCATTTTTGTTGTCATTGAGAATGTGACTAATATGTCTGTACCTTTTTCAAAGCCAGCCAAGTTTTGGGAAACACCTGCTAAATATAAAATCCACACACTTAAGGGCATTTACTTTTCTCAGTATACCAAACATGCAGTTAAGAAGTGCATGTCATGAAATGGACATTTGAAAAAACCATCCCTTCCTTGAGATGTAAATATTAGTAAGGGAAACTCATTTGTTTTACCTTTTTGGTTTAAAAATTATAGGTGAGTAATACCTTGTTAAAATATATAAATTCATAAATTATCATTATTGTCAAGCCACACATATAATTATGCTTTTGCTCATACAAAATGAGCCTGATTGTACACTTACAGTTCTGTGGGCTTGATGGCTTTCCCTCTCAAACCTCAGAGGAAAGAAAATTCTCCACCAGCTACCATTTTGCAAAAAAAAAGTCTTTCTTTGAGATGCCTGTAATATATGGCTGCAGAACAGATTAAAGGAGGGCTTTTGAAATGGGTTTAGAGCAGGTTCATATCTGGTTTTTCAGCTGAGTTTATATACACATATATTCTTTTGAATTATTCAGTATTGCTTCAGTTGTCCAGCGTTCTGCCCCAGGATTATTTTTGTTCAGCTGAGCTTCAAGAAAGAAATGTACAAGGAGATGGTGATGATTAGAGGAAAAGAGCACAGGATTTGTACTTTGGAATCAGACACAACGGGATGGCTTAGTCATGTTGCTTAACATCTACAAAGATCATTTTGCTTAACTGTAGAACAGATTTACTTAGGATCACTTCTGCTACATGAGGTCCTGTGGTTTAGATGGCAAATAGTGGTACATTTTGAGAGCTGAATGGTTACAGTATGCAAATTAACTTTTAGACTGTGCTTATTCTCATATGTTTATCTGCAGCTCTCTGCATGAAACATCTTTCTCTTCCCTGTTTATTTACTTGGTTAAATTCCTGTCCTTCAAAGTGCATTTCCCTTGACAGAGAGCCTTTTCTGACTTGCTGGTGTCTATGACATGCCCCTTCTTCCATGTCCAGTTTCTTGACTTAACATACAATATTAAAACTTTTTCTTGACTTGTCATTTTCCTCATTAGCCTCTGAGTTCCACAAAGGCGGGAATCTTACTTTTTAAAATCATTTTGCCCTCCAAGCAATTACAAGCATCACTCTGATGGAGAGTTGGCTCTCAATAAATATTGACCTAATGATTTATTTGTTGATTCTTTATTTTCAAGGGTTGAATAATTTGGCATTACAATTATACACTTTATTTCTGGTTTCATGTTATCTTTCTAATAGAGGAATGACAAAATATTAGATCAGAAAGAGAACTTGGAATCCAACTCAGTAACAAAATTTTGCATAGGAGAGAATGAAAATCAAGAGAAATTAAACAGTCATTAATAATTAATGACAGAACCAGTATTTCAGAGAGGGAGGCACTGTTCAAAGGTGAATGTTACCGGTTTGAGGTATTAAACTCTGTATTAAACTCTGAATTAACCACTTGGCTCTGGCTAAGACACTGATCTTTCCAGTTTTCAATTTATTCAACTCTAATATAAAGAAGAAATTCAGGAAGGAGGGTGATGTTGTGATGATTAAACAATTTAATATATGAGAAAGCATATATAATTGCACAGAGCTATATGACAATAGTCATAACTACTTATTCTTAGGATTCTTATTCGAGAACTCTTAATGCTGACTCTAATTCCAAGAGAAAACACTTAACTAAGACTCTGAATGACTAATGCCACAACAGATAGGTGTGAAGAGCCTTTCTTGTTTAAAAAGAACCTTTGCAATTAAGTGATTGAGTGCTCCTGGAAATACCTGCTAAGGAAACAATTATCCATTTGATTTCAATCTAGTCTGTCTTTTTCCCTTCATTTTAATTATCCAACTTCAAGATTGTTAAATAGTACATGCTGTCTTGATTCTAACCTGCAAATAACAAGCTGTCATTTGTGAATTCCTTCCTGAATTAAAGATAATTAGAAGGGCTCATTTTCTTGTGATTAATGTTTGGAAGAGAACTGGGACGTAGAATATTTTTGGTCTATTATTTTGCCATTCTAAAATAATGCTGACATTTGATTCTCATACTAAGCTATTCTGAACACTTCTTAGCCATCAGACATCTAATGTGATGCAGCTTGTGCTAACACGTAAATGTTTAAGGATGATATTCAGAGTTAAGTCTTACTGTTGCTTAGTGGTAGACAGTGGTAGTAAGGGGAAGAAAAAGAAGCCAGGAAGGAAGTGCCCTTGTGTCTACACTTTTTCTTATCTGCAGAATAAATTCATGTGTAAATTTTATACATGAATTCTATCTGCAGAAACTTTTTTTTTCTTGGGTCTCTAACGTCAGGCAACCCTGGTTATCTAGATGTTGTTACAGCTATGACTTTTTCTTTCTTATTAAAGATAAGAACAATTGTACCGTACCAATGGAAGAGGCTCTTCCTTCATGCTGAACTTACCCTCACTTTTTATGTGACATATTTAACAATCTTACGTCTGCATGCAGCTACTTTGGTATCAAGCCCAAAACAAAGCCAAAGGATTAATAATTCACAGCACTTCCAACTCTTTTGAAAGGTGTAGAGAATTGGTTTCAAATTAATGTATCTAATTTGTAGAAAATTTTCTGGAGAAAATAATTTATTTCTTTTAAATTATTCTTCAGTTTTAATTCTTTGCTACAGAGGCAAAACTTTAGTATAATTTTCTGCCATCTGATAAACTTTCACTTATTTGCAGGTGGCTACAGTTTTTATAAGGCTTCTGATCTCATTTGAACATGAACTTGCAATGGTTCTTTAGCCAATGTGGCTCCCATTTTCTTCACTAATGTGCTTGTCTCCTCTTAGATGCACCTTAGTTTTCCAGTGTTTTTTTAAAAGGATGGAGGCTACACAGTATTTGAAGCCCTTGACCTCCTCATGCTACTCATACATGAAATTAATGTTTCTATTTCTTTCTTTGCTGAGTCTCTTTCTAGAGTTCCTTGTCTCTTTCTTGGCTTCTTCATTGCTCTTCTTTTCTACTGAATCTTCTTTCTTTTTGTTTTGTTATTCTCCTAGAACCTAAAAAAAAATTACATTGAGTAGTTTTTCTAGCATGTATTTTTTAGTATGTTCCTGTTAATTGTTAACTACATTTTCAAAAAATAATCTATAGTGCTTATTTTCTGCTACTTTCCTTTTGTTCTAATCCCGAAAGATAAACACCATTAATGGTTTGTTGTGTTTTCTTCCAGACATTATATATATGTATATATTTATTTTTTCTTAGCCTTGATGTATTTATATATATGATATATTTATATAAATATATTTGTTTATTTATATTAAATAGATATATGCCAGATTTGTATTAGTCTGTTTTCATACTGCTATAAAGACATACCTGAGACCAAGACTGGGTAACTGATAAAGAAAAGAGGTTTAATTGGCTCATAGTTCTGTGGGCTATGCTTCAGGGGAGGCTTCTGCTTCTGGGGAGGTCTCAGGAAACCTACAATTATGGTGAATATGAAGGGGAATCAAGCATGTCTTCACATGGCTGACAGTAGAGAGAGCGAGCAAAGGGGGAGGTGCTACAGCCTTTCAAACAACCAGGTGTTATGAGAACTCTATCACAACAAGGGAGAAGTCTGCTCTCATGATTCAATCACCTTCCACCAGGCCCCTCCTCTAACACTGGGAATTGTAGTTCAACATGAGATATGAGTGGGGACACATAGCCAAACTGTATCAAGGCCCAAATTGTGTGTGTGTGTGTGTGTGTGTGTGTGTGTTTCTTTCTTTCTTTCTTTTTCTTTCTTCTTTCTTTCCTTCCTTCCTTCCTTCCTTTTCTTCTTTCCTTTTCTTTTCTTCTTTCCTTCTTCCCTTCTTCCTTTCTTTCTTTCTGTCTTTCAAGACAGAGTCTCACTCTGTTACCCAGGGTGGAGTGCAGTGGCAAGATCATGGCTCATTGTAGTTTCTACCTCTTGGGCTTGAGCTCGTCCTGCTTCAGCTTCCTGAGTAGCTGGGACTACAGATGCATGCTACCATGCCCAGCTAATTTTTCATTTTTTGTAGCAATTAAGTCTCTCTAGGTTTCCCAGGCTGGTCTCTAACTCCTAGGTTCAGGCATCCCTCCCCTAGGCCTCCCAAAGTGTTAGGTTTACAGGAGTGACCAACCATGCCTGGCCCCCAATTTCAAATAAATGCCTCTGGTTGTGCAATTATATTACTTTAATTTTTATACATGAATTTAATTTTTAATGGAACTCCCGTTATCCTGATTACCCCTATTCTCAGAGATCAAATAGCATCAAGGAGACGGGGGATCAACTCATCTGCGCCACTGTCATCTTTCTATATAGGCCCCTGCCTTTTACTTTTTGTTTGTTTGTGTCTTGGATCATCAGCATGGCTCTATCTGGTCATTTCTTCTCCCCAGTTTTTTGCCTTATACTTGGGCATTTGTTGTTGAACACCAAAAGCCAAAACATTGATTTTTTTAAAAAAAATCTTGTATATTTTTCTGCATTATCCTCTCCTGGAGACATAGAACTCACTAACTGCTGCTTAAATGAGATAAATGTCAGAGTATCAACATGTATACGAAAAAATTAAATATGTATCTTAATAACCATAAAAATAGTAATTGAATGTTCAGTGGGAATTTCCTGTTTTTGTGGTATTTTGACTGAAGCCTGGAAGATGAGAATAATAGATTATAAAGTACCTGGACATTTTCAAGAGAGACAGAAAATCAAAGGGCTTGCTAAGAAGTGGCTAAATTAGTGTGTGGACATCCCCTCACCTACCACCCTTACCATCCAATCTATATAAACAGAAAACCAGAAATTTAAGATAATTTACTGAAGAAAGGGAATTTATAGAAGTAAAGAATGCTTTGGTCTTTTCTCTTTTCTTCCCTATGCAGGTGTTACCATTATTCCAGGCTGGATAGGAGGAGATACCAAGAAAATCATTTAGAGAAATTTGGGAAGGTTCTTGCAAGGAAGCAATGGCTTCTCACTATCCAGTTGGAGTCTTTTTGAGCTGCTGAGACTCAGGGCCATTTCTGAGGATGCAGGGATGGAGCACTGCAAAAGTTCTTGCTAGAGCTTGAAATGCATTCTTTGTGTCTGCGACCAGGAGCTGTAGGAAGAATATGTTAACAACAGTTTCTTCGGAAGTCCTGGAAGTGGCAGGTGGGAGGGAACACTGGGGCTGCTCAAGAGGCTTCAGAGACACGCACACACACACACACACACACACACACACACACAGAGAGAGAGAGAGAGAGAGAGAGAGAGAGAGAGAGAGAGAGAGAAAAGCAGAAAGGAAAGTCACTTTCCCACAATTTTATAGAGCCAATAGGGCAAGGGGAAGCAGTTAGATTTGAGGGGCCCTAAGGAGACACTACTCCAGGTTGCTGCCTTCTCCAGAGAAGAGATCCTAGGAGTGAGGAACTGTGAGGTGGGTAGGTCACTGGGTGCTGAGACTAAGGGAAGAATTAAGAGAGCAGTCAGAGAGTACATCAGCCATGTAGGGAAACTATGAAATGATTATTTTCCTCTAATCTCCATTCCTGTTGCACTGAGTGTGGTAGATTTACAAGTAGGGAAGGTGGAGTAAAAATTCAAGGGAAAGAAGGAAAGGGTGTGTGTGTGTGTGTGTGTGTGTGTGTGTGTGTGTGTGAGAGAGAGAGAGAGAGAGAGAGAGAGAGAGAGAAAGCTGATTATGCTGACAGTGACCTATTATCTTGTAGTTCTCCAAGCCCAGCTGTGAGCCTAGGTTGGATGAGGCTGGGGATAGTTTTATTACATGAGGGAATAAAGGATAAAATTGGATTTGTCTGGACTCTGTAAGGCATGAAAATGAGATGTAGGCCAGGCGCGGTGGCTCAAGCCTGTAATCCCAGCACTTTGGGAGGCCGAAGCGGGTGGATCACGAGGTCGAGAGATCGAGACCATCCTGGTCAACATGGTGAAACCCCGTCTCTACTAAAAATACAAAAAATTAGCTGGGCATGGTGGCGCGTGCCTGTAATCCCAGCTACTCAGGAGGCTGAGGCAGGAGAATTGCCTGAACCCAGGAGGCGGAGGTTGCGGTGAGCCGAGATCGCGCCATTGCACTCCAGCCTGGGTAACAAGAGCGGAACTCCGTCTCAAAAAAAAAAAAAAAAAAAAAAAAAAAAAAGAAAATGAGTTGTAATTAATGAAATAAGATTTGTTCTTATAACTGAAATGCCCAGGAAGTTAAGGCTGCATCCTCAGTACATTATCCTTGGGGGATGAGAGGGCTTTGCTTTGAAGGTAGTGATGAGAAACAAAGTTATTTGCTATTACATTGAGAGAAACTCATTCCATGTGTTAGTTTTATATTTCTCTCTCAGTTTTAATAAACACACTTTCGGAATTTAGAGTATGACTTAATAATTATTCATATGTAATTATCATATATAATTAATATGTATAACATATACTATGTATATATTATAATCGATAATATATATTATAATATGTATTATATTATATATGATACGTATTATAATAATGTATTTTATTATTATACTTAATATTTAAGTATAATAAAATAAATTTTGAAAGATGGCAAATTGATTTTTTCAGAAGTTTCGAAAATGGTATATATAAACCTGTTTTTTACACTTTTATCCACATTGGATCTTATTCAACATTTTAATCTCTGTAGGCATCATAAGAAAAACTATACAGTGCCCTTTTGCTGTTTTGACCTTAATTTTTTTGAACAAGTTGATCATATTTTCAAATATTGCCCATTTCTAAATAGTCAATGATTTAAGTAATACACAACTACAAATGGCTCATAAAAATTGAAGTGTGACAGACAAGACTAAATTCTTCTATGATTATGACCTCAAATCCTAGTCCATTTGTATCCTTCTCTTTCCACACCCCTATCTCACCAAATATTCCCTGTGAGGATCACATCCAATTTTTTAGCCTATTTCTTCTGATGTTTGAGCCTATTTCTTCTGTTTTCCTTCATGTTTCTAAATGCTATGCTTCTTATAGCTGTCTCTATTAAATTGTGACATTATCTTTTGACTTCTTTTCTAGTTGTTTTTGCCCACTGACACCATCTTCCTAATTGTGACTTCACTATTGCCTGGTTTATTTATTGATTTCTGTCTTACATTGGTCTTCTTTCTCTAGTTACATTAGGTAATAACTTAGATAATTAAATTTTTATCTTCTTTCTTTCTTCATATGCATTTAATGCTATAGATTTCCTTACGAGTACTGCTTTTGCTATATTCCACAAATTCTGATAAGTTGTATTTCTATTTTCTTTTACTTTAAAATATTTTAAAATTTACCTTGAGACTTATTTGGCCCATGTATTATTGAGAAGTATGTTGCTTAATCTCCAAATATATTGAGATTTTCCAGCCATCTGACTGTTATTGATCTCTAGCTTACTTCCAATGTGCTCTGAGAGCATATTTTGTATGATTTCTATTTTTTTAATTTGTTAGATAAGGATATGGGTTTTGTTGTTGTTTTTTTGTTTTGTTTTGTTTTTGAGACAGAGTCTTGCTCTGTCACCAGGCACCAGGCTGGAGTGCAGTGGCGCGATCTCGGCTCACTACAACCTCCGCCTCCTGGGTTCAAGCAATTCTCCTGCCTCAGCCTCCCGGGTAGCTGGGACTACAGACCCATACTACCATGCCCAGCTAATTTTTTTGTATTTTTAGTAGACACGGGGTTTCACCATGTTGGCCAAGATGGTCTCGATTTCTTGACCTTGAGACCCACCCGCCTCGGACTCCCAAAGTGCTGGGATTACAGGCTTGAGCCACCGTGCCTGCTCAAATGTGTGTTTTATAACACAGAAGGTGGTTGACCTTGGTGCATGTTACATGTGAGCTTGAGAAAAACGTATAACCTGCTGCTTTTGAATGAAACCGTCAATAAACGTCAGTTAAATCCAGTTGATTGATGGTGTCCAGTTGAAGTATATCCCTATTGGATTTCTCCCTGTTGGATCTGTCAATTCTCAATTGAGGAAGCTCTTATTAATATCTGCCAGCTCCAGCTATAATCGTGGATTTATCTATTTTTCCTTGAAGTTCTGTCAGTTTTTGCCTCACTCACTTGCTTTTGATGCTTTTGTTAGATACACACACATTAAAAGTTGTTCTATCTTTTTGGAGAATTTATCATATTATTATTATGTAATGTTCCTCTTTATCTCTGGAAAATTTCCTTGTTTTGAAGTCAGCTTCATTTGTGATTCGTATAGCTACCTCAGCTTTTGATTAGTGTTAAGATGGTGTATTTTTCTTAACCCTTTACTGTTTATCTGTGAAGACATGTTTAAAATGGGTTTTTTGTAGATAACATATAGTTGAGTCTTGTTTTTTCAACCACCCTGATAGTCTTTTTAGTTGGTGTATGAGGATATTTACATTTTAAGTGGTCATTTATATAGTCAGATTAGTTCTACAATGTTTGTAACTCTTTTCTATTTGTTGCCTTTTTTTTTTTTTTAATTCCCACATTTTATGCCTTATCTGTATTTTTCTTTATTGTGGTTAAAAAAAAGTATGAGAAGTATCTCTTGAAAGTTTTTAAGTGTATAGTACAGTATTGTTAACTAAAAGCACAGTTTCATACAACAGATCTCTAGGACCTTCTCATCTTACATAATTAAAACTGTACTCATTGAATGCAACTCCCTATTTCTCTCAACCCCCAGTCTATGGCAAATGTCATTCTACTCTGCTTCTATGAGTTTGACTATTTATTTACTTACTTTAGAGATAAGGTCTTGCTATGTTGTTCAGGCGGGAGTAGAGTGACAGTTCACAGGTGCAATTATAGGGGACTACAGCCACAAACTCTTGGCCTCAAGTGATCCTCCCACCTCAGCCTCCTGAGGAGCCAGAACTACAGGCATGTACCACCATGTCCAGCAATTTTGAGTACTTTGTATACCTCATATAATTGGAGACATGTAGCATTTGTCCTTCTGTGCCTAGCTTTACTTAGCATAACATCCTCGAGGTTCATCCATGCTGTTGTATGTGGCAAGATTTCCTTCCTTTTTAAACCTTGCTATAGCTTTGATATTTGTCCACTTAAATTTTATGTTAGAATTTGATCCCCAATTTTGAAGGCGGATCCTAATGGAGGCAGCTCTTGTGGGAACTAATACATTGAGAACTGACTCACTGCCCCCAGCCCACTACCAGGAAGGCATGCCCTTCACCATGCTAGCTCCCCTTCATCTTCCTCCATGACTGGGAAGAGCCAGAGGCTCTCACCAGAAGCAGATGCTGGTACCATGCTTCTTCTACAGTCTGCAGAATTTTGATCCAAATGAATCTCTTTTCTTTATAAATAAACCAGCTTCAGGTATTCCCTTTGTAGCAACACAAAGTTATTAAGACAAGGTTGAATAATATCCCATTGTGTGTGTGTGTGTATATATATATATATATATATATATATATATATGTGTGTGTGTGTGTGTGTGTGTGTGTGTGTGTGTATATATATATATATATATATATATAATGTTTTCTGTATCCATTCATCCATAAATGGACATTTAGGTTGCTTCTACATCTTCTTTTGTTATTAAGAAAGGATCTTGCTCTGTCACGCAGGCTAAAGTGCAGTGGCATGACCATTGCTCATTGCAACCTCAAACTCCTGGGCTCAGGGGATCCTCCTGTTTCAGACTCCTGAGTAGCTGGGACTACTGGCACATGCCAGCCACACCTGGCTAACTTTTATAAATATTTATTTTAGAGATGGGGTTGTGCCTTGCTGCCCAGCTGGTCTCCAACTCTTGGGCTCAAGTGTCCCTCCTGCCTTGGCCTCCCAAAAGCTGGGATTACAGGTATGAACCACTGCACTTGGCTGCACATCTTGATTAGAGTGAATAATGCCACAATGAGTATTGAAGTGTAAATATCTTATCAAGATACTGATTTTACCACTTTTAAATAAATGCTCAGAAGTGGAATTGCTGGATCATATGATAGTCCTTTTTTTAATTTTCTGGGGAGCCTCCATACAATTTTTAAACATATTTTACAGTGCATAGGGTTACAATTTCTTTACCACCTCACTAAAATTTGTTATTTTCTGTTTTTTTGATAATGACCATTCCAACAGGTGTGAAGTGTTATCTCATTGTGATTTTGATTTGCATTTTCCTAATGTTTAATAATACCAAGCACCGTTTTATATACTGTTGCCCATTTGTATGTCTTTATACAAATGTCTGTTTAGGTTCTCAGGCCACTTTTAAATTGGGTTATTTGCCCTTTTTGCTATTGAGTTGTAGAAGTTACATATATATATGCACACGCATTCTCTCTATATATATGCACACACACTCACTTTAGACATTAACACCTTATCAGATGCATGCTTTTTAAACGTTTCTCCCATTCTGTAAGTTGCTTTCACTCTGTTGTTGCCTTTGCTATGCAAAGCTCTTTCATTTGATGTAATTCTGCTTACTTTTGCTTTTGTTGCCTGTACTTTTGATGTCATAACTAAGAAATGCTTGCCAAGGCCAATATAATGCAACTTTTCCCCTATGCACACTTCTAGGAGTATTACAGTTTCAGGTCTTATGTTTAGTCTTTAAGCCATTTTGAGTTGATTTTTGCATGTGGTATAAAACAAGCATTCAATTTATTCTTTGCATATGAATATCCAGTTTTTCCAACACCATTTGTTGAAGAGACTATCATTTCCTCATTGTGTATTCTTGGTACTCTTGTCAAAGATCTATTGGCCATATATGGGTCAATTGATTTCTGACCTTTCTAATCACTTCAATTAGTTTCCATGGCTGTCCACATGCCAGTTCCAGTTCCACACTACTTTAATTACTGTAACTTTGTAATATATTTTGAAATCTGAAAGTGAAATGCTTCCAACTTTGTTCTTTTTCCTTAAGATTGCTTTGGCTATTCAGAGTCCTTTGTGGTTTCAAAGTGGTTTGAAGCCACCAGATGAGCATGAGTGTGAGTCACCATGCCCAGCAATCATGAATTTTGAGATTGTTATTCCAATTTCTGCAAAAAATGCCAATGGGATTTTGCCAGTGATTGAATCAAATCTGTAGATTGCTATGGGTAATGGGGACTTTTTGACAATATTAAGTCTTCCAATTCATGAACATAGATACCTTGCTATTTATTTCTTCTTTTTCAACTTCTTTCAGTGATGTTTTGTAGTTTTCAGTGTATACATTTTTTTCTTCTCTGTTAAGTTTATTCCTGAGCATTTCATTTTTTGATGCTATTGTAAATTATATTGTTTCTTAATTTCCCTTTTAGGTATTTTGTTGTTAACATTTGGAGACACAACCGAGTTTTGCATATTGATTTTGTATCCTGTGACTTTAATAAATTAACTTATTAGTTTTAACAGTTTTTTTATTTTAAAACAATAACTTTAGGGTTTTCTACATATAAGATCGTGTCATTTGTAAACAAAGATAGTTTTATTTATTCTTTTCTAATTTGGATGACTGTCATTTTCTTTTCTTGCCTAAATGCTCTGGCTAGGGCTTCTAGTATTATGTCAAATACAAGTGGTATAGTGGCCATCCTTGCCTTGTTCTTAGAGGATCTTAGAGGAAAAGCTTTCAGTATTTCTACCATTGAGTTTGATGTTAGCTGTGGCATTTTTATATATGACCTCACTATGTTGAGATAATTTCTATTCTTAATGTATTGAGTGTTTTTTAAACATGAAAGCACGTTGAATTTTGTCAAATATTTTTGATGTATCTATTGATATGATCATGCTTTTTTTTTTAAATTGAGATAGGGTCTTGCTCTGTTGCCCAGGCTAGAGTGCAGTGGTGCAATCATGGTTCACTGCAGCCTTCTACCTTCTGGGCTCAATTGATCTACCTGACTCAGCCTCCTGAGTAACTGGGACTACAAGCATGCACCACTATGTCCAATTAATTTTTGTATTTTTGTAGAGATAGGGTTTTTTCATTTGCTCGAGCTCATGTCAAACTTCTGGGCTCAAGTGGTACATCTGCCTCAACCTCCCAAAGTGCTAAGATTACAAGCATGAGCCACCACACCTAGCAATCATGTAATTTTTATCCTTTTTTCTGTTAATGTGGAGTATCACATTGATTGATTTTTATATGTCGAACCATCTGACATTCTAGGATAAATTTCACTTGGTCATGTTGTATGATACTTTTAATGTGCCATTGATTTCAGTTTGTTAGTACTTTGTCCAGGATTTTTGCTTTTATGTTCATCAGGGATACTTTCTGTAGTTTTCTTGTTTTGAAATGTCTTTGTGTGGCTTTGGTATCAAGGTAATTCTGGCCTCACAAAATGAGGTTGTAATTATTCCTTTCTCTTAAAATTTGTTAAGGGTTTGAGAAGGATTGATTTCAATTCTTTCTTAATTTCTGGCAGAATTAACCCATGAAATCATCTGATCCTGGGCATTCCTTTGTTGAAAGGTTCCATCTGCTTACTTATTATTCATCTGTTCAGTTTTTCTATTTCTTCGCAATTCATACTTGGTAAGTTGCATGTTTCTAAGACAGCATCCATTTCTTCATGGTTGTCCAATTTTTTGGCATGTGCTTATTTATAGTAGTCTCATATAATCCTTTGAATTTCTATGTTATCAGTAAGGTCTCCACTTTTACTTCTAATTTTATTTATTTGGGTCTTTTTTCTTAGTTTAGCTATGGGTTTACCAATTTTGTTGGTCTTTTCAAAAAAAACCAACTCTTCGTTTCATTTACTTAAAAAAATTTTTAATCTTCTATTTCATTTATTTCTGCTCACCTTTATTATTTCCCTCCATCTGCTAACTTTGGGCATTGTACTTTTTCTAGTCCCTTGAGGTGTGCCATTGGGTTTTTTTAAATTTGAAATTTTTTTTTCTTTTAGAATGTAGGCAGTTATCACTATAAACTTTCTTTTTAACATACTTTTGCTATATCCCATAGGTTTTGATATATTGTGCTCTGGTTTTCACTTTTATCAAGGTGTTTTCTAATACTCTTTTTGATTTATTCTCAGACTCATTGGTTGTTCAAGGCTATTTTGTTTAATTTCTACATATTTGTGTATTTTCTAAATTTTCTCCTACTATTGATTTCTAGTATCTTTCCATTGTAGTTGGAAAAGATACTTGGTATGACTTCAGTCTTCTTAAATTTGTTAAAAGTTTTTCATAGCCTAACACGTGATGTATCCTGGAGAGAGTTCTGTGTGTACTTAAGAATAATTTGTATTCTGTTGCTGTTGGGTCAAAAGTTCTATGTACGTTTGTCAGAACAATTTGGTCTATAATGTTGTTAAGTCCTGTGTTTCTTTATTGATTTTCTGTCTGGGTGTTCTATTTGTTAGTGAAAGTGGGGTACTGAAATCTCCTAACATTATTGTAATGTATCTCCCTTCAGCTCTGTCAGTATTTCTTAATATATTTAGGTACTCTGATGTAGGATGTATGCATATATATTAACAATTGTTATATGTTCATAGTGAATTATCACTTTTATGATTATGTATTATCCTTCTTTGTCTTTTGTGACAATATTTCACTTAGAGTCTATTTTGTTTTATATAAATATAGCCACTTATGCTCTCTTTTGCTTGCCATTTACATGAAATATTTTTCTGTCTCTTTACTTTCAGCCTATGTGTGTGTCTTTTAATCTAAGTGAATCTCTTATGTGTAACAGATAGTTGGATCATATATCTTTAAGTTCATTTAACCACACTATCTCTTTTGAGTAGAGAGTTAAATCCAATTATATTTGAAGCAATTATTGTTAGGAAAGGACTTTCTATTAACTTTTTATCAATTGTTTTCTGTCTACCCTGTGGCTATTTGGTCTATCTTTTCCTCTCTTACTATCTTTCTTGGTGTTTTATTGATTTTTTTATTGTCATGCTTTGATTGCTTTCTTTTGTTTACCTTCTAAAGGATATTTTTTGAGGTTATCATGTGGCTTACTTAAGACATTCTTTAGTTATAACAGTCAATTTTAGCTGATAATGACTTAACTTCAATTGCATTTAAAAAAAACTCTAGACTTTTAAGTCTCCCTCATGTATATTTTATGTTATTGATGTCCCAAAATTTATTTTTAATGTGTATACATTAACATATTTTCATAAGCATAGTTTTAAAAATATTTTTTCTTTTAACTCCTATGTTAGAATTAAGTGATTTACACCAGCATTGAAAGATTACAGTATTCTGTATTCATCTATATTATTTACTTTTATTAGCAAGTTCTATGTCTATATGTTTTCATGTTGCTATTTAGGGTCCTTTTTTTCAGCTTGAAGAATTCCCTTTAGCATTTCTTGCAAGGCAGATCTACAAATTATGAACTCTTATAGCTTTGGTTTACCTGGTAAAGTCTTCATCTTTTATTCATTTTTGAAAATACAGTTTTACTGGAATAGTATTCTTAGTTGGCAGTATTTTCTTTTGGCATCTTGAATATGTCATGCATTTCCCTCTGGCCTATGAGGTTTCTGTTGAAAAATCTGCTGACAGTCTTGTGGAGCCTCCCTTGTATAAAATAAGTTGTTTTTATTTGGCTGCTTTCAAAATTCTCTCTTTGATTTTGGGTTTTGACAGTTAAATTATATTGTATCTCAGTGTGAACTTCCTAGAGGTCGTCTTATTGGGAGCCCATTAGATATCCTGGATCTGGGCATTTATTTCCTTCTTCAGATTTGGGAAGATTTTAGCTATTATTTCTTTGAGTAAGGTTTCTTTTTCTTTCTCTTTCTTCTTCTTTGGTACTTCCATAATGCATATATTGGTCAGTTTGATGGTAATCTATATATTTATTAAGCTTTCTTCACTCTTTTTCATTGTCTTCTTCTTTCGTCTTTGCCTGGTTAATTTCAAATGACCTCTTGAGTTTGCTGATTATTTGTTCTGCTTGTTCAAGGTTGCTGTTGAATCCCTCTAGTGAATTTTACCTTCAGTTATTATTTTCTTTAGTGCCAAAATTTATGTTTGCTTCTTTTTTATATTTTCCTTATCTTTTTTGAAATTTTTAGTTTGTTCACACATTGTTTTTCTGAGCTTATTGAGTATCTATGGCAGTTTTTCTTTTTATTTGAATTCTCTGTCAGATAACTAATAAACTTCCATTTCATTAAGCTCAGATTTTAAATATTTATCTTTGTTTTCTCTTTGGGCCATAATTTTCTGTTTCCCCACCCCCCCCCACCCTGCCTTGAGTCTTTGTGTTGGTATCTGTTCATTAGAAAAATAGCCACCTATCTCAGTCTTCAAGAACTGGCCATGTACAGGTAAAGGCCCTCACTATCACCCCAGACAAATATTCTGGGGGTCTCTCAAGCCTCTTTTGTGTATACATCTTTTCTGGGCTTGTGCATGTAAATTCCCAGTTGGAGAGAATTGCTGGTTTTATTTTTCAGGAATTTATAATCTCTTACTACTTCTGGTGTTCATCTGCCCTACTGTGGGCTTTTTAGAGAAACAGCATGCCCTGAACTCTTTTTGTTGTTGTTTTCTCAGAGGCTCACAGACATCTAGAGTATTGCAGATCCTGTCAGCACTCTAAGACAGGCAAGATAGAATTCAGTCTGGCTGAATTCTGCCTTCAGATAGCCCCAGAAATGTTGGAATGTTGGATTTATGGTCTAGCTTCTTTCTTCCCCAGGGAGAAGCTGAGATTTGGGGGTTTCTGCTGGCTCACTCTTTGCTGAGCTGGAGAAGCTGTACCAAGTGTGTGCATACTAGTCCAAAGCTCTGCCTTTGTTTTCAGCAGCTTCATACATATGACCTTTTGCTGTCAGCATTCAGGTTCAGCTAAGACAAAAAGCAGTCTCTCAGGAAGCCTGCAGAAAAGTTAGAGTGTCGAACATACAGATCAGTCTTTTTCTTCTCTCTGAAGGAAAAATCTGGGAGTTGGGGGATCATGTGGCACTATGGCACTGATCATGTGGCCCTGTGCATAGAATATAATTTATTGTGAGAGGGTGCCTCAAATTTTCTTCTTGGCTTTGATGATACTGGTTTGCCTTTGCCTGTGGTACAGATACTTTTCAAGTGGTTTATGGATTTCCCACAAAGGGAATTCTTTTGGTGGTTGTTGTTAAATTGATGTGTCCACTGGCGGGCAGGAAGGTCCAGGCTTCCTATTCTGCTATCTTGCTCCTGTATGATTTTAAAACAGATATTTTTATAGTTCCATTTCTCTCCTCTCTTAGGATATTGATTATACATTTTACATAAAAATTTTAAATGCTTATTCTAGAATTTGCAACTAATCTAAGCCAACTTTCAAACAACATAATACTGCATTATGAGCAGTACAGGTAGCTTATAACAAAACGAGTTGAATTCCTCCCTCCTTTTCCTCATAATATTCTTGTCATTCAATTGTCAATATACTATAGTCGTCCAATGTATTATTGCTATTATTACTTCAGATAGTTATCTATTCTATCAGTTAAGAATAAGATTATAAATGTTTTTATCTTCATTTATTCCTTCTCTGATGCTCTTTATTTCTTTCTATAGATCCAAGTTTCTGACCTATATCCTTTCTTTTTCTTTGAAGAACTTTGAACATTTCTTGCAGGGCAGGTCTGCTGATGACAAGCTGTCTCAGAATTTACTTGTTTGGGAAAGCCTTATTTCTACTTAATTATTGGAGGCTAATTTTGTTGCTCATAGATTTCCAAGTTTTTTTTTTTTTTTCCTTTCAACACTCTAAATAATTTACCCTTTTAATATTGTGAAACATCCATTTGGTCTTTCTCCATGTTTCCTGGTACATATAGATAGCCTTTGAAACCCTTGCAATCTCTTAAGTGATAAATACCTTTTTGCATGCTAATGAGATGACTGGTGGCTGAGGGCTTCTAGGTAACCTAAGACTGGGGCTGGTTGCCAAGGGAACCAACCATATGATTAGAGGATTGGAACTTTCAGTTCCACCCCACGACCTCCAGGAAAGGGAGAGGGGCCTAAGGTTGAGTTGATCACTAATGGCCGGTAATGTAATCAATCATATGTATGTGACAAAGCCTCTATAACTACCTAATAGCACTGGGTAGGTTGAGAGAGCTTCTGAGTTGCTGAATACATGGATGTTTCTGGAGAATGGCTCACCTGGGGAAGGCATGGAAGCTCAACATCTTTTCCCACATACCTTTTGCTCTGTGCATCTCTTCCATCTGGCTGTTTATTTGTCTCTTTGTAATATTCTTTACAATAAATGAGAAAACGTAAGTATTAGTCCAAGTTCTGTTAGCCATCCTAGCAAATTAATAAAATCCAACGAGTGGGTCTTGGGAATGCCCAAAAGAGGAAAGATAGAGGGCTGGAGTTCACTAATTGCCTTTTCCTCAGATCACATAAGGCTCTGAATGGCAGATCCTTGTTACAGAGAGCATTCTGAAAAATATTTCAAAACAGTTACGTCCCCCATCCTCTACCCAAAAATAAGTAAGAATTTTTCTTTGATCTGCATCTTGAAAACCTGTTGAAGTCCTGGAAGTAAAACCCATAAAAATGGGGCCTCTATAAAATTAGGCCCTCAGGAGGTTTTAACACTCAAACTAATAATACTCAACTTCAATTAGTCAACAAAATTACCATTTACGTGTTCCTACTGAGTTACTGAGTCTAGTGACTTCAGTTTCAGGTAAGTTGATTTCAGCCATGAGTCTCTGTATTAGCTTGTTTCTAGATTTCAAGGTGTTGATTAGCCTTGTCACCATAATTTTCTGAAGGAACTAAGAAAATTCATTAATTTTCAGTTTGTACTACTTTTGCCTTGTGAGGATGGGAATGATGACATCAAATCTCTTTACCTATCAGAGTTCAAACTGTAAGTGTCTCTTCATTTTCTTTTAAAACTCTTCATAGTATCATGAAATTCCCCTTTATCTTTCAAGTTTCTCTCCTGGGAGTTGCATCCCATGCTCCTCCCCATGCTAGTTGCTCGTTCATCTTGCTTCACAGCTGCCATCTCAGTGTTTGGTGCTTCCTTTCTTGCTTTTCTGGATTTATTCCAACATATTTTTTGGTTCTCATCCTTAGTTTGCTATAGTTTATTTTCACAGCTCTCTAAATAAAGGAATATGGGAAATAACTCTCTGAGTCTGTATCTGAAAACGTCTCCTAGCACCCAATAATACTTTTGATGTCTTTTTGATAAAATGTTGATGTCCTTCTGATTTTTCTTCTGAAAGTTTATATCACTACGTCTAATCTTTACCAAAAAAAATCCACTGGAATGAGCACTAAGTATACTTTCATCTCCAGATTTATGTACTTTAGCATTGGGATATTTCCTTGAATTCTTTGATAATCTTATTTCTGCTTTTTTTGATGTCTCCTTCTGTGATTTGTATTATTCTGGTTTTGGACTTTCTGAATTCATTATCTACCTGATTCATTTCTCCCCATTCCCTTCTTTTTCTTCTTACTGTATTTTCACAGAAACATTTTCTCAATTATACCTTCCAAATATTCTATTAAATTAAAAAATTTTAGTAACCATAACTGAAAATTATAAGAATTGTTCAATCTTCAGTCAGGGTGTTCTTTTCCTGATGGGTCCTTTTTGTTTGTTTGTTTTGATTTTGTTTTTGTCACTGGATCTCTCTATGTTACCTAGCATGGTCTCAAACTCCTGGGCTCAAGTGATCCTCCCATCTTGGCTTCACAAAGTGCTGGGATTACAGATTGTGAGCCACCATACCTGGCCTGATTGTTCCTTTATTATAACATGTTTTATTTGTTGATGCACTATCTCCTCTAAACATTTTTGTTCTTCCAATAAGAGGTTTGTTTAAGTTTTATTCTGCTCCTTCTGATTAAAGGATGCAAAGTATAAAAGAAAATAAGAATTTTAAAATATTATTAAAATAATAAATATTGTATATTATTTAGGATAATATTTTTCCATTTTTAAATCTTGGTCTTTCATTTTCGTACTGAAGCTCTCTTCAAATATTTGATAATCCCTACTTGTTTATTTATATATCATCATAAAGCAGTTATATGTGTTAATGGGACTTTTGTTCACATTATAAGAACATATTTGTTCACAGATAGACTCTGCTTTAAGGTGACCATGCAGGGAGGTTAGTGTTCAAGTGGAGAACCTCTATATTATAGTTGCCATATTTAACAAATAAAAATACGGGACACACAGTTAAATTTGAATTTTAGATAAACAACAAACAATTTTTTACTGTAAGTATTTTACATACAAGCCCACCCTAAATGCCATTATATGAAGGTATTTGCTCAGGGCTGGTCAGTTCCTTTTGAGGGGAACCCTCTAATTCTTTGCCCAGGGGCAGAAACTTGAGTGTTGAATTTGTGATATATTTGTGTGTACACATGGGAAAGGGGTAGGGTTGGGAGTTGAATGTTCTGTACTTATCCATTTTCAACCGATCTTCATTTGTAGTACTATATCTCACTCCTGTCCTCTGCCAGACCTTACATTTCCAAACATAATATGGCTCTGTGATTCTCGGACTATGACAGGTTACTGTCTCAACTGCATCTCCCTCAATGCATCTTTTAGGCCAGAGCTTTCGAACTAACATGCCCAGTTAGATTACAAATATATTGCAATATATTGAAAATTTTACACTTTTTATGATGATGAAAATTTCAAAGCATTTTCACTATCTTTTAAAACATTTGTAAGTTAAATTTTTAGCTAATATTCTTTGACTTTCTGCTTTTTGTACTTGTTACTTTAATGCATATAACTCCACACAGAGCACTGTTTGTCAGAGAGTGTTGAGAAATATTAAGTTTGTGAATATTAATGAATGCTGAGTATATGATAGAATATATTGTTTGCTAGGAAGAACGATGGCAAGAAAAACCTAGCTGACTCCCCACCAAGTGGAAAACCATTTGAGGCATTCCAAAGTGGCAGGACAATGTATAAATATCACACACCAGTTAAAACAGTTCTTTGAGATATATGACCCTGCCCCCATGGATCCCTTGTAGAGAATAACTTTTAGTTCATCTGTAATCAGTGGTAAGTGGGTAACAGCTACCTGCTTGGTGTATTTTTGTGTTATGAGAAAATACAGAACACCTGTTTGTTAATAATAATCACCTCTTCAGAGACACTAACCACATGGGTCAGAATCTGCTCAGGGCCTTTAGCCTGGAATGATGACAACCCTTGAGGCTCTCTGTTCAGAAGGCTGTTGGCCCCCGAGATAGACCCACTTTGCTGTTCTATGTGGATGTCTACCTCTCATTGCCTTTGGTGCTGCCTGGGTGGGGGTCTTTCTGGCCAACCTGGTACTTGGTAAGAGAGCAACAGAACATCCCACTTATAAAAAAATTACTTTTGTAGTAATTTTTTTCAATAAGTTTGTTTATTTTGAATCTGTGTATAAAATTGTGATACTATATAGCAGACCACTTCTGGTTAGTGTGACATATCATGCAGAGCCTTTGGCAAACCAGCCTCAATTTTTTTCTTCCTCAGTCAACTAGCCCTAGGAAATGCCTAGGAGACCCTGAGTAGAATTACTGAAAGGAGAAAAGACACCACAGCAAGAGCAGAAACCATATGTTCAAAGAATTTACTTGTACCTTCAGGTCTTGCTACAGTCCAGGCTTGTATATCTCATTTTTACATGCCACTGTTAGGGCTTCCCAGATCACGAAATACACAGTTTATGATGAACAGTTGGATCTCATAGTATGCATCTCACTGTTAAGTCACAGCCTCTACTAAGAAGACTGGCAGGAAGAGCATATCTGTTTTGTATAAGGAAGATACTTGTCTTCTAAAAATGGGCTGGCGTGGCTCCAGAATTCTACAAGTGAATCTTCAATCAAGGATTGCCATTGAGTGAATACAAGTCTGTTCTTCCATAGATCTTTGGATTATTGATACATCTTCTGGATTCCCTACTCCAATTGCTGGGTTAGGAAGAAGCTTACACTGTAGACTGGGTTAGCATGAATGTCTTATTGTGGTCTGGCTTCTACTTAAAGTTGGCAGCCTGATATGTTATTTATTTAATGAGCTGAAGGAAGACACTCATGCAGACATTTTCTCCAAAGTTTATAAATGCCTACCCCATGTTACATCTTTGTTTTAGTGATAATGAAGTAGGGTGCAGAACCATTGTCTTTCACCTCAGAGGGGATATCCTGGTATGCCTCAGATTCTGAACTCCCTGAGACTTCAAAGATGTATTAAGAAACTTAACTTCCTAGGGAATTACCTCTCCAAGGGCCTAGGGCTCCGACTACTCTCTGCTTACTATCTAGGGTAACTGCTACTCCCTGCTCATCAGATTCTTCCAGCGTTATGTCATTAATATAGAGAATCAGCATGATGGATTATGGAATGGTGAAATAAGGTAAGATTTTGCAGACTATGGCACAATGCCAAATCATTGAAAGGAAGCAATCATGACCTTAACCTTCTGACTACTGGCTGAAGAAAAATGTGTGTGTGTGAATTGTAGCATACATCACCCAAGAGCTCTGATGGAGATGTACAAAAAGATTATTACTGATTTCATGCCTGCTAACACAATAACACTCGTTCTGTAGCTCATAGTTCAAGGAATAATTTTGATTTTCCAGTCTTATTATTTAAGACTGTTTGAGAAGATGTTTGACAAGGCTATTGCTGTTGTAGATAGTGATTCCTCTGATGGATCTGGGCAAAATAAATTGAAAGCCTTTTGGAAACTAGTACCAGGAGCTTAGTTGATTTGTTCCATTAAAAAGCTTACGTATGTATCAGCAGCTATGAGTGAACTCATCACCTGATTAAGTTGATAATAATAAGCTGCTGACTTTTTTCTAAGGGTAATTTGTTTTCTACATGATTTAAAAAAGCACAAGTTAAATGAGGACAAAATAGAATTTACAACTTTAGACTTTTTAAAGTACTTGATGGAAGCACTAATATCTGAAATTGTCTCAGAAGTACAGAATTGATTTTGATTTACTGTTTTAGTGGTAAGTACTTATTCCTGCAGCATTAAGTTTGCTGTTTCTACCATAGTCTGTTTCTTCAGAGTTCAGGGATCTAGTGTTGGGATTCTGTCAGTAGCTAAGTATATCTCTTACAATCAAGCACTCATGAACAGAGGGAATAAACACAAGTATGTTCTTAAGACACACTAGGCCCACTTTGAGATGAAGTTGAGCCAAAACTCTGGTTATCAGTTGATGGCTAAGTATTCCCTTCCTTTCATTTTTAATTGTAAATTTCATTTATTTTTTTATAAGTTAACAATTTATATATATTTATGAGATACAAAGTGATGTTATGATTTATAAATACAATATAGAATAATGAAATCAAGCTAACTGACATATACTTAACACTTTTTGTGGTGAGAACATTTGAAATGCACTCTGTTAGCAATTTGGAAATATTTCAAATACATTATTATTAATTATATTCACTATGCTGTGCAGTAGACCTCAAACCCCCCAACAACACTTATTCTGACGTTTTGTACTCTTTGATCATCTTCTCCTTATATCCCCCTCTCCAAGTTTCTGTAACCAACTCTCTGCTTCTATGAGTCTGATCTCAATTATACAGGTAAGTGAAAACATGCTATGTTGGTCATTTTATGTCTCATTTATTCAACTTAACAGAATGTTTTCTAATTCCATCCACATTATTACAAACAACAGAATATCTTTCTTTTTAAGAGTGAATCACATTCTGTTTTGTATAGGTCCCCTTAGGAAATCTAGTTGGGAGGTGGGTTATACCTGATTAGTCTATTTAACATTTCTATTTTCTTAAAACTAGAAATTCTTTACAGTATTCCAAGGATTTTTGGCATGTCTAGTTTATTTAGTGAAAATATAGTTATATGTATAAATTCATTGTGGTCTGTAATTCTGTTTCTTTGTCCCTGGTTTGGAGTTCTTAGAATCCTTTATTACAATATTCTCCAGGTTAACAACAATGCAAAAATAACAAAAAAGTTTAATTACTTTGGTGGGTATGCTGTCGACTTTCTGAGTTAGTGTTTGTACCATTCTCACCATGACATTTGGATTTGATTTTGGTTATTAATCTCGAAGTAATGAAAGATGGAAGGAGTGAAGCATGAGAAGACTCAGTAGCCTATTTAAAAGATATCTTGCTCAGGTAAAGCCATTAAAGAATAAAGGAAGGCAAGTCTCTACTTATCAGACAGAAGAAAGTCCGCTAACCTGTGTGCTTCCTCCCCACTGTTTCAGGCAGTTAGAGACCTGGAGTATTCACAGTTATCTTAGTGTAACCAAATGTCTCCATTTAAATTATCAGGTTGCCACTCTTTCCCAATTAATGTGCCAAAGTTTCCAGGAAGTATTTTCTTAAATATATATTTTTAGATTTTAAAAATATTTATTTTTAAAAAATAGATTATATAGTAAAATGTGTATATATTTATTATACTATATTGTTTTAAAATGCATTTGCATTGAGAAATAGCTAAATTGAGCTAATTAACATATGTATTGCCTCACAAACTTATCATTTTTATTATGAGAACACTTACAATCTACTCTCTCAGCAACTTTCAAGAATAGAATACATTATTATTAACTATAGTTACCATGTTGTACAATAGATCTTTTGAACTTATTTCTTTTATCTAACAGAAATTTTGTATGTTTTGACCAGCATCTCTTTGATCATCCCCTTCTCTCCCAGACTCTGGTAACTGCCACTTTATTTTTCATTTCCTTGGGTTGAACTTTTTTAGATTCTACATATAAGTGACATTATGCAGTATTTGTGTTTCTGTGCCTGGCTTATTTCTCTTACCATAATGTTATTCAGGTTGGTCTATGTTGTTGCAAATGACAGGATTTTTTTCTTCTTTTAAGCTGAATGGTATTCCATTGTGTATACCTACCACGTTTTCCTTATGTATTCATCCAGTAATGGAAATGTATGTTGCTTCCATATTCTGGCTATTGTGAATAAGGCTGCAATAAATACGAAAATACAGACATCTCTCTGACATACTGATTTTTTAAAAATATATACCCAGTAGTTAGGTTACTGGATCCAGAAAGACTAGATAATGTTGTGAACTGGCTTATATTAACCGTAACTTGAACTGGAATTTAAAATCCCAAACTATTTATTTCATTTTTTATTAGTCTCAATAATGTAGTTAAAAGTAGATAACTGCATAAACGTCATATTTTTTGTTTTTTAGCATAGTATTCTATTTTAGTGAACATTTGCTCCATTAAGACATTGACTCCAAAAGAAACTTCATTCCAGGTGACCGCAGGTGCTAAGTAACTGCTTTATCAGTACATATTATGGATTTCTCTAGGTCCCACCATTTAGTTTTAGTGGAAGACTTTTTCTTTTGACACCTAGTTAGATCAGATAGCAAATCTTAGATTGCTATTTCTTTGATACTCTGGTGTAGAGATACTCAGTTGCAAAGAAGAGAATCTAGCTTGTTTAATAAAGGATTTACTGTAACATTATATAAATTTCAGAAATATTGGAATAATTGCAGAAACAAGTTTTACTCTGAGCTTCCAAGAGAAATGATTCACAAAGGCACAGAACACAGCTGGCTGCAAGTATAGCTGTTGCTTCTGTCAAAATGAGAAAACTGCCCATCAAATTCGTAAGCTATCACTATAGGTTGTAGCTCCACAACCATGCTGCAGCTGGAATAATCCACACCAGCAAAAGAAATACTTCATTCTGTGCTTCCATTTTTTCTTCTTCAGGTCTGAATTCAAGTTTCAAAACAAAACAAACAAAACAAAACAAAATGCATGAATTGGTAGAACCTAAATCATACCTGGAAGTGTATCTGCAAATTCAAGAAATGTAGTTTTATCATTTATACCTCTGTAGTACACTACAGAAAGATTCAAGTGGAAGTTTAGAAAGTTACTTGGACATCAGCAAGATGGTAGAATAGAAGATTCCAGTCCTTTGCCCCTTTGCAGAAACATCAATTTTGGCAGTGACCCATAGGTCAGAATACATTTTTGGGAACCCTAGAGTCCAGCTGAGAGAATCCAGCATCTGAAAATGTACTCATTGAGGAGGGTAAGAAAAGTAGTTTCACTTTACCTGCATTACCACCTCTTCCCTAAGGTGGCACAGCTCAGTACTGAGAGAGGTTTCCTCAAACCACAATTTTATCTCTTAAGGAGAGCAAGAGTGAAGTTCACACGTGGCTTCAGATGTCTTATGGGACACTACCCTGGAGGCCCATTTCTGTTTCATCCCACCCAGAACACTGAAGGAATTGGCACAGCTATGTTGTCTAAGGGTAGCTAAGAACAAGGATGACTAGCATATGGATCTCAGCAACTGGCTATGCATCCTGTTAACTGGCTCATGGACTCTACCAAGAAACACACCCATGAATTCAGCAAAATAACTTGCCTATGGACACACCCAATCAGCCAACAAACAACATCAGCACCATGCGTGTGCCCCATGTCAGTGCCCTGGATGTCCCCATGGGTGGCATACCATGGTCATTGTGCATGAGTCCCTTATAATGGCCACAACCTTGAAAACTTCAGAACACTGTCTTAGGAAAAATAAATGAGACACTCTCAGTACCCAGCCTGGCTTTGTGAAATTGAGAAAAGGCACAAAATTCTGGGCTTCTCTTCCGAGGATTAGGAGGAAATTTTTGAAAGCAAAAAAAAAAAAAATAAAAAAAAAATAAACCAAAACAAACAAACAAACAAAAACCACTAGTCATATACAAAGGAACCTCAATAAAACTCTTAGCAGAAACCATGAAGGCTAAAAGACAGTGGGATGATATATGCAAAATGCTGAAAGAAAGAAAAAAAAATCTGTCAACAAAAAATACTATGCTTAACAAAGCTGTTCTTCATAAAAGAAGGAGGAATTAAGACCTTTTTAGACAAATAAAAATTAAGGTAGTTTATCAACACTAGACTTGCCTTACAAGAAATGCTAAAGTAAGTTCTCCACATTGAAATGAAAGGATACTAATTTGCAACATGAAAACATGTAAAATATAAAACTCACTGGTAAAGGTAAGTATCTAGTCAAATTTAAAATACTCTAATAGTGTAGTGGTGATATACGAATTGCTGTTTAACTCTAGTATAAAAGTTAAAAGGCAAAAGAATTAAAAATAAATACATAGTCATGCATTGCTTGACAATGAGTATATATTCTGAGAAATGCATCGTTAGTCAATTTCATCATTGTCTGAACATCATAGAGTGTACTTACACACACACTTAGATGGTTTAATGTATTACATATCTAGGCTATATAGCTTAATGCTGCAAAGCTACCACCTACAGTACTTAATGCTATAGGCCATTGTAACACAATGGTAAGTATTTGTGGATCTAAACATAGAAAAGAGACAGTAAAAAAAATATGGCATAAAAAATGGTGCACCTATATAGGGCATTCACCATGAATTTTCAGAACTAGAAGTTGCTCTGGGTGAGTTCGGAAGTTAGTGGTGAACAAATGTGAAGGCCTAGGATATTACTGTAGAGTTCATAAACATTCTGCACTTAGACTACACTAAATTCATTAACAACTTTATTTAATAATAAATTAACCTTAGCTTACTGTAGCCTTTTTACTTTATAAATCTTTTAATTTTTTTTAACTTTTTGACTCTTTTGTAATAGCACTTACCTTAAAACACAAACACATTGTGCAGCTATACAAAAATAGTTTTTCTTTATATCCTTATTACAGAAGCAATTCTATTTTAAAACATTTTTTTCTTTTACATTTAAATGTTTTTATTGAAAACTGAGACACAAATACACACATTAGCCTAGGTTTCCATGGGGTCTGGATCATGGCTATCACTGTCTTTGACCCCCACATCTTGTCCCACTGGAAGATCTTCAGTGGCAATAACATTCATGGAGATGTTGTCTACTATGATTTTTTAAAAAAGAGACTCCTAGAATGCTTTCTGAAGAAGCTGCCTGAGGCTATTCTTGAAAATGTGTTACTTGTCTTTGAAATAGGTCCCTGGTGGTTTGCTTGGTTTCTTTTTTTTTCTTTCTTTTTTTATTTAGATTTCTTTGTAAGCAAATAATGCACCTGAGAATTCATCTTTATTAATAAAAACCTTTTATTAAGGGTCAAGATCCATGTTTTCAATCTCTTTAAGGATATTGTGGAGGTTTGCAAAAGCTTCTGCTAAGCCCTTCAATGTGAATTTTCTTGGGGGTTCTTCTTTTTCTTCTCCTACAGTTTTTCATTCTCTTCTTTCTTCTTAAGCTCTGTGTTCCTGTTCCTGTTCCTGTTCAAACCACTCTTTATTAGTCAATTCACCAGAAACCACTTCTAGGAGCTCCTCAATGTCATCTTTAACCACACCTGAGTTAGAGTTGTTTGCCATCTCAGCCACACTTTTTTTTTTTTTAACATCCTCATCCTTGGTAAATCCTTTGACATTATAGATGAAACTTGTGTGTCTTCTTCCAGAGGTCATTCATATAGTCCATGGTGACGTCACCCAAGCCAAAGCAAGGTTCCTGATACAATCATATGTTATAATTTTTCCAGAATTTCATCAGCCTCTTCCTCAGTTGCAGCAATAAATTAGGCAAAAATCCTCCTCAAGTAGTAGGCCTTATAAGCTGCTGTAATTAGTTGATCCATTGGTTTACTTAAATATCTACATACTTGGAATCACCACTTTGACCTTGGGATAAAGATCACCAATAAAAAGAGAATATGTAGAAGGATTGTCAACAATAAGCAAAATATGGAAAGGCATGTTATTCTTTAAATACTATTTCTAAATTTTGCTGGCATAGCAACTTAGGAGAATATTTTGAAAGAGAAGCTGGGTCATCCATGAATTCTTATGGTTCCTATTGTATACAGGCAGTGTGTGCCTATTGATATGCTTGAAAGTCATGGGGTTCTCACTGTGCAAGGTCACAAAGGGTTTCAATTTGTAACCTGCAATATTGGCCCCAAGCAAGACTGTTACCCTCTTTTTTTAAATTTTTTTTTTATTTTTTATTTATTTTTTTTATTGCATTTTAGGTTTTGGGGTACATGTGATGAACATGCAAGATTGTTGCATAGGTACACACATGGCAGTGTGGTTTGCTGCCTTCCGTCCGCTCACCTGTATCTGTCATTTCTCCCCATGCTATCTCTTCCTACCTCCCCACCCCCCGCCCCTCCCCCATTTCCCCCCAACGGACCCCAGTGTGTAGTGCTCCCCTTCCTGTGTCCATGTGTTCTCATTGTTCAACACCCACCTATGAGTGAGAATATACAGTGTTTGATTTTCTGCTCTTGTGTCAGTTTGCTGAGAATGATGGTTTCCAGGTTCATCCATGTCCCTCCAAAGGACGTCTTTTTAAAAAACCTTGAAACTTGGCATTGACTTGGCCTCTTTAGGATAAAAATCCTTTCAGGCATCCATTTCTGGAATAAGGAGATTTCACCTATATTGAATATTTGCTCTGCAAATAATTTTCCTCCACAATCAGCCTATCTAGGGTTTCCAAAAATTCTTCAGCTGCCTTCACGTCAGCACTTGCAGACTCGCCACTCACTTTCATATTATGTAGTGAATAACAATTTTTCAATCACTTAAGCCACCCAAAGCGAGCACTAAATCTATCAACACAGTCCGGTCCAAACTTTTCCTTCAATATTTCATACAAACCTTTAGCATTGGCCATGATCTTCATGGGACTAAGAGGGATATGTTTCTGTGTCTTGTCTTCAATCCAGTTCATTAGAAGCGTCTCCATATCTGATACAGACCCATAGCAAAGTTTTGTTAGTCTCCTTGCCTTCAATAAAGCCGATTCTTTAACCGTTTGTCACTTTGTTCTTGTTCTTCAAGATTGTACTTATGTTGGAATGGAACATGGCTGACTGGTGAGCAATAACCATCACTGATTTTCCCCTCTATAATCTTTAATCACTTTTAATTTTATTTTCAAATCAGTCAGGTCAATCACTTGATGTGGCTTTTACCAGCAGCATTATTTGTAGATTTTTTATGCTTAAGAGCCATGATGAACAAAACAATATTAGATTAAATTAACCACAGGATAAAGTAATACTATCAAAAAACCCAGTAAACACAAGATGTATTAGGCTGCTGCTGGCATAAAATAGCATACTGTCTTACAGTAAGCCTTTTTTCAATAAGTGGATGAAGTACACTATAAAATAACAAAAAGTATAGTTGGTAAATATATAAAACAGTTACATAATTATTTAATATCATTATTAAATATGTACTGTACATAATTGTATGTGCTATACTTTTATACGACTGTCAGCCCAGTAGGTTTGTTTATGTTAGCATCATGATATAGACATGAGCAATGCATTGTGTTATGGTGTTATAACAGCTATAACATCACTAGCAATAAGAAGTTTTTCAAATCGATAATAATCTTAAGAGACATTCATTGTATATGTGATTTATGTTAGATCAGAATATTGTTATGTGGCATATAACTGTACCTACAATAATTTGCTAATGAACACAAAATATGAAAAGATATATTTGGTAACATTAATAACATAAAAATGTGGGGGTAGAGAAGTAAAAGTGTCAATTTTTGTATGTTATTGAAGCTAAATTGTTATCAGTTTAAAATAGACTTTCAAAAGTATAAGATGTTTTATTTATGTAAGCCTCATGGGTAATCACAAAAAATTCTGTAGTGTTACATAAGATATCACAAGATAAATCAAAACATAACACTATAAAATCATCAAATCACAAAAAAGACCAGAATGAAGAAAGAAGTAAAGAAACTGCAAACAGTTAGAAAATAATTAAAAGTATGGCAATATCTAGTCATTCCTATCAATAATAACTTTGAAAGTAAATGAATTAAATTATTTTATCAAAAGACAGAGTGACTGAATAGGTTAAAAAAACAAGAGCCATTTACATGCTATATACAAAAGACTCACTTTAGCTTTAAGAACACACATAGACTGTAAATGGAGAGGTGAAAAAAGATGTTTTATCCCAATGACAACCACTGGTAGTTGTATTTATACCAGACAAAGTAGTCTTTATGTAAAAACTATCATTAAGAGATAAAGAAGGTTATTATATAATAATAAAGGGGCCATTTAATCAAGAAGATGTAACAATTGTAAATATATATGCACCCAACATTAAAGCACTTAAATATATAAAATGAATATTAACAGAACTGAAGGGAGAAATAGACAGCAATACGGTAATAGTAGGAGACCTCAATATATGACTTTCAACAACGATAGATCAATAATAAAAATCACTAAGGCCAGAGAACTTGAACAATACTACAGACCAAATGAACCTAATAGACATGCAGAATATTCCATCCAATGGCAGCAGAATACATATTCTTCTTAAAAACATATAGAACATTCTTCGGAATTGCTCAGATGTTAGAAAACAAAGCAAGTTCTACAAATTTAAGATTGAAATCATATTAACTGTCTTTTCCAACCACTATGGTATGAAACTGGAAAATAGTAACAAGAAATTCCCCCAAATTTACAAATACACACAAATTAAACAAAATGCTCCTGAACACCTAATAGGTAAAAGAAAAAGTCAAAAAGAAGATTGAAAAATATTTCAAGACACATAAAAATATACATACGATATACCAAAATTTATGGAATGCAGCAAAACGGTTCTAAGAGTTAAGTTTATAGCACTTAATAACTACAATAAAAAAGAAAGATCTCAATAAACAACCCAACATTACACCTCAAAGAACTAGAAAAAATGTACAAACTAAGCCCAAAGTTAACAAAAGGAATAAATAAATTGAAGAGAAGAAATAAACAAAACAGAGACTAGAAAAACAATAAGCAAAATCAACAAAACTAAGAAGTTTTTTTAAAGACTAGCCTTAAAACAAAGAAAAAAATCTCAAACAAATAAAATTAGAAATGAAAATGAAGACGTCACAACTGATACCACAGAAATACAAAGATCATGAGAAACTGCTATGAACAATTATATGTCAACAAATTAGATAACCTAGAAAAAACAGATAAATTTCCAGACACATACAATCTACTAAGACTGAATCCTGAAGAAATAGAAAATCTAAATAGATAAATAATGAGAAAGTAGATCAATTCAGTAATTAAAATGTTTCCTATTAAAGAAAAGTCTAGAATTTGGTGTCTTCACTGCTAAATTCTGCCAAGTATTTAGAGGGTAACTGATACCCATCTTTCTCAAATTCTTTCAAAATATGAAGAGAGGAAATACTTCCAAACTCATTCTGTGAGAGCAGCATTACCCTGACAAAGCTAGAAAGGGATCCTACAAGAAAAAAAAATTACCCACCAATATCATTGTTTAAAACAGATTGAAAAACTTCAATAAAACACTAACACACCAAATTCAATAGTACATTAAAAGGATCCTATACAATGACTAAGTGGAACTTTCTCCAGAAATACAAAAAGGGTTCAAATTATGTGAACCTGTAATTGTGATATACCACATTAGCAGAGTGAGGGACAAAAACCCATATGATTATCTCAATAGATGCAGAGAAAGTATCTGACAAAAGTCAACATTCTTTCATTATAAAAAATTTCTGACAAATTAGGTATAAAAAGTATGTACCTCAATGTAATAAAGGCCATATGCAGCGTCATATGGCAATTACAGTGTCACCCACAAATAACACCATGCTCAACAGTGAAAAGCTGAAAGATGTCCATGCTAGCCACTTCTACTCAACATAGTATTGGAAGTCCTAGCCAGAGCAAATAGACAAGAAAAATAAACTAAGATAATTCAACCTGGAAAGGAAGAAGTAAAAGTATTTCTGATAGCAGAAAACATAATTTTAAGCATATTGTAAACCTTACAGATTGCACTAAAAAACTGGTGGAACTAATAAACAAAAACAGTAATTTTACAAGACATAAAATCAACATACAAAAATCAGTTGCATTTCCTTACACAATCAATGAACTATCCAAAAGGAAAATTTAAAAAACAGTGTGTTTTATAATAGCAACAGAAAGACTAAAATACTTAGAAACATACCTTACCAAAGAGGTGAAGCACTTATACACTGAAAATTATGAAATGTTATTGAAGAAAATGTAAAAGACATTGATAAATGGAAAGACATTCCATGTTTATGAGTTGAAAGATCCAATACTGTTAAAATGTTTATACTGTCAAAATGACCTACAGATTCAATGCAATTACTGTCAAAAATCCCAATGGCATTATTTACAGAAATGGAAAAAACAATACTAAGATTCATATAAAATTGCAAGACCTAGAATAGAATAGTCAAAGCAATCTTAATCAAGAAGACCAAAGTTGGAGCCATCCTACTTTCTAATTTTAA
The DNA here is from genome assembly GCF_048565385.1 of Saimiri boliviensis. Lineage (NCBI taxonomy): Eukaryota > Metazoa > Chordata > Mammalia > Primates > Cebidae > Saimiri > Saimiri boliviensis. The sequence continues at coordinate 168,223,533 of NC_133451.1, read as the reverse complement.
ATTATAGACCAAAGATATAGTAATCAAAATATGGTACTGGCATATAAACAGGCATATAAACCAGTGGAACAGAAACGGGAGCCCAGAAATAAGCTCAAACATATATGCTCAACTAATCTTCAAAAACAGCACCAAGAATAAAGTAACAGAAAAGATGGTCTCTTTAATAAATGGTGTTGGGAAAGCAGAATATCCATATGCAAGAGAATAAATTTGAACTTTTATCCTGCCCCATACACAACAATAAACTCAAAATGGAGTAAAGACATACGTGCCAGACCTCAAATCATAAAACTACTAGAAAACATACAGAAAAAGCTTCCTCACGTTGGTCTTGGCAATGGTTTTTTGGGTGTATGACACCACTAGCAAAGACAATCACAGCAAAAATTAAGTGAGATTGTATCAAGCCATAAAGGTTCCGCACAGCAAAGGAAACAATCAATATAATAAAAGTAAACCTAAATAATGAGAGAAAATATTTGCAAAATATATATTTAACAAGAGGTTGATTCAGTGTGTATAAGAAACTCCTATAATCCAATAGCAAAAAAGCAAATAACCTGGTTAAAAAATAGCCAAAGGCCCTAAACAGACATTTCTCTAAATGTACAAATGGCCAACAGGCATCTGAAAAGGTGTTCAATATTGCTAATTATTATAGACATTTAAATTAAAGGCACAATGAGATATCACTTCACACCTATTAGAATGGTAATTATTAAAACTGCAAAAAATAACAAGGGTTGGTGAAGTATATAGAAATTGGAACTCTGTGCATCGTTAGTGAATAAAATGTTATATTTTTAGTGATATAAAATGGTGCTACTGCTATGGTAAACAGTCTGGAGGCTTTTCAAAAAATTAAGATACAGTTACCATATTGTATTAGTCTGTTCTCCCACTGCTATAAAAATACTACCTGAGACTGGGCAATTTATAAAGGAAAGGGATTTAACTGGCTCACAGTTCCACATGGCTGGGGAAGCCTCAGGAAACTTACAACCATGGTGAAAGGTAAAGGAGACCTTCTTTTCAAGTCAGCAGGAGACAGACAGTGAACAAGGGGAACTGTCACTTTTAGGCCATCAGATCTCGTGAGAACTCCCTTACTATCAGGAGAACAGCATGGGGAAACTGCCCCATTATCCAATCATCTCCCTCCAGTACTCTCCCCCAACATGTGGGGATTAGAACTGATGAGATTTGGGTGGGGACGCAGAGCCAAATCATATCACATATGATCCAGCAATCTTGCTTCTGGGTATATATCCAAGGGAATTGAAATCAAGATCTTGAAATATCTGTACTTTTTTGTTATTTGCAGCATTATTCATAGTAGCCAAGATATGGAAATAAGCTAAATGCTAACGGATGAATAGATAAAAAGCATGTGATTTGTATACATATTGTATGCAAAGGGAAACATGGAGCATGATCTAGGGCAGCCACCAGCATTGATTTGTGAGTTTTGTCTCAAAATCCTTCTCACATATTTTCTGTGTCTTTTTTTGAGATACATTGTCCTACACTTAAACATACATACAGGGAAATACTATATGTTAATGGTTTTCCAAATCATGAGTTCGTTTTTATTTAGTCATTTTATTGACTGAATCTAGTATCTACTGCAAATATGATTGTGTATTTTCCTCATTCCCACTCCACCTGTTGGGTTACAAGCTATGTCTCAGGAAATAAAAGCAGTGTGTTTAAATGGTTCCTTCTTTTGTCATTTCTACTCTATGATTCTGTGTGTGTGGAACTGGGTATCTATAGAACTTGATGCAAACAAGCAATAGCTGCTGAGGCTTCCAAAGCTATGTCACTTACCAAACTCCCTTCTCTGCAAGAACCCTGGAGAAGTGCGTATTGGTTTGTGTCATGCTGTTGGTTTTAGCAGGTATTCTTCACAGTTCACAGTTTGGGACTATTCTTAGTTTGTCCAGAGTTTTCTAGTCTTTTTTCTTTGTTATTTTGTAGGTGCATCTAGTGTAGTGAAATCAAAACAGCTTTATCATGATGTGTTTGGCAGTAATCCCTTTTTAATTAGGCAAGAGATTGAAAGGAATATTTTGTATTTATCTCTTTCAGAGTACTTGAAATAAAACAAAAGTAGAATTACTTTTAACTTACATAGCTTTTAATTCTTTTTTGCATCTCAGTGGGGCTCAATCAATAACAACATAAAGAGAATGAATTTAATAAATATAAATGAATGATGATCTAATTTTGGATCTAACTAATGGAAAATGTAAATGACAGCTTAAACCTCCACATTGTTTATTAAATGTGATAAATATTGCCTTTTCCCTGCATAGCATTCCTGAGGAAACTTCTCATTTGGAGACTCATATAAAATTATGATAAAATTTTCTCTTTTCTCTGAATAATCTTCTCTTGAAAAAATCCTTAGGTGCTTAATAAGCTCAACAGTATGTTAAGAATAAATGGCTTCCCTAGGGCTATGGAGTGGAAATGAAAGTATTATGAGTATTAGGACTAGCAGGAATATTTAGGTCATAAATGGAAATGTCACAGTCTCATGGAACTGTTTGCCTTGCACATTTATTATTTTAGTTATTTATACCTTGCTTTGTTTTCAAAAGGATTTCAGACAGCTTACCAAAATAAAGAAAATAAAAAGTTTAAGTGAGGGAATCAAGGTAAAGAGAAGATATTATGGAAAAAACAAGATGAAACAAGGAGGAAACAAGGAGAGAGTGAATGTAGTATTTGTTGCAAGATTCAGTCTACTTGCTAAAAGTGGGTTGGCTATTTGGCTCAGAGCTTTCTAGCAGCCAAAGTGAAGAGGGATTAGTTTCAAGATTCACAAATTCAGTAAGAGGTAATCTAAGCTGCCTCTCAGGGGACCTGCACAGTAATCCTGGTATTAAATACCTGGTTTAAATGTAATGACTTGTTTTCTTAACAACATACGTAGGGCAAATAAAACAACAAATTTCACAGAGAAATTTCTTGGAAACTCCTTTAATAAAGTTCAGTGGTATAACACTAAAAAATAATTCACTTAAAATTTATTCCAGCAGAGACTAGAATGGTACAGTTCAGGTACAGACTCCTATTGGTCTGTAGAGTATTAGATTATTCAAAGGAAGTGATGAATTATGTATTTATTTCACAGGTGATATATTTAAATTTTAATAATTGTTTTAAATTAAAATAAGATACATGTGCATTAAAAATCAAGTAATATGGATACATTAAGCTTAAATACCCCACCCACATTTACTCTCCAGGAGTACTCATTATTAAAAATTTAGATTTCTTTCTTATATAAACAAATATATTAATGTTTAAGTGTGTGTCCACCTGAACACATCACACAACCCTACACACATGAATAGAGTTAAATTCTGGTTTCCACCACTCACAAATTTAGAGGCATCATGTTTTAGTCACATACTTGGTGTAGGATGCAGCTGCTGGTCCACATGGACCAACGTGATAATTTTGACAGAGTGCTCTTCATGCAGAACACTCCAAGTAGATATCTGCAAGAGCATTTACTTAGGGATGCTGCAGTAGAGCAGTTGGGCAGGTCAAGCTCTGGTTCACCTATGGTCTGAATGTTTTATGTCCTCCTGCAATTTGTATGCTGAGATCCTCACCCTCAAGGCGATGGTGTTAGGAGATGCTTTTGGAGGATGATTAGGTCATGGGAGCAAAATCGTCATGAATGTAATTAGTGCCCTTATAAAACAAGCCCAAGAGATACTCCTTGCCCCTTCTACCATGTGAAGACACAGTGAGAAGACAACATCCATGGGTCATGAAGCAGGTCTTCGCCAGACATTGAGCTTGCTGGTGCCTTGATCTTGGACCTCCCATCCTCCAGAACTCTGAGAAATAAGTTTCCGTAGTTTATAAACTACACAATTTATAGTGTTTTGTTATAACCACTCATAATTTTAGTAGCATTTACTTACAAAATTCATAGTCAAACCTCCTAATTTTAAAATTCTTTATTTAAAAATTTTAAAATTGCTCATTTCTTTGCTCATGGTTGGAAGCTGCAGAACATGAGACATCTATGATGTCAGCCTTTCAGGGCAGAGAGTACAGTAGTAATAGTGTATCAAAAGAAATCACAAATGTAGAGACTGAAAAATAAAAGATGAACAGAGATTAGGAAAAATAAGTGGGAAAAATAAATATCAAATTCTAAGGTTAAAAATATTTTTAAAGAAAATAAAAGCAGGAAAATAAGGTTTTTTTTTTTACACTTCTTTTTTATTTTCAATTCAAGGGAGTACTTGTGTAGGTTTGTTACAAGTGTATATTGCTTCGTGCTAAGGCTTGGGCTTCTATTGATCCTATAACCCAGATAGTGAACATAATACTGAATAAAAGGTTTTGCAGCCCTTGGCCCCTACCTCCTTCTATTATTTTGGAGTCTCCTGTGTTTATTGTTCCTATCTTTATGTCTGTGTGAGCCAAAAATGTTGCTCCTACTTATAAGTGAGTAGTATTTGCTCTTCTGTTTGTCTGTTAGCTCGCTTAGGATAATGGCATCCAACTACATCTGTGTTACCGCAAAAGATATGATTTCATTCCTTTTTGTAGCTACATAGTATTCCACGGTGTATATGTATCATATTTTCTTTATTTAATCCACCATTAATGGGCACCTATGTTGATTCTATGTCTTTGCTATTATGAATAGTGCTGTGATGAACATAAATACATATGTGTTTTTGATAGAATGATTTATTTTCTTTTAGACGTATATCCAGTAACGGGATTGTTGGGTTAAATGGCAGTTCATGTTTTAGTTCTTTGAGAATTTTTGAAATTGCTTTCCACAGTGGCTGGACTATTTTGCATTCCTACCAGCAGTGTATAAGCATTTCCTTTTCTCTACAATCTCACCAATATATTAATATTATTATCATTATTATTATTTTACTTTTCAGCAATAGCCATTGTGGTTGGTGTGAGAAAGTATCTTGTGGTTTTGATTTGCATCTCTCTGATAATTAGTTATGTGAAGCATTTTTTCATGTTCATGTCCTTTGCCCACTTTTTAAATGGGGCTCTTTGTTTTTTTTTCTTGTTGAGTTGTTTAAGTTCTTTATAGATTAAGGATATTAGGCCTTTGTTAGATGCATAGTTTGCAAATATTTTCTCTCATTCTGTAGGCTGTCTGTTTACTCTGTTGATTATTTTGCTGTGAAGAAGCTCTTTAGTTTAATTAGGTCCCATTGGCCTATTTTGCATTTTGCTCCACTTGCTTTTGGGGTCCTCATGATAAACTATTTGCCTAAACTAATGTCTAGAAGAGCATCGATTAGGCTTTCTGCTAGAATTTTTATAGTTTGAGGTCTTACATTTAAGTCTTTAATCCACTTTGAGTTAATTTTTGTATGTGGTGAAAAGTAGAAGTCTAGTTTCATTCTTGTGCAAATGGTCAGCCAGTGGAAAATAAAGATCAAACAAGCAAATAGTTAATAAAGTACGAACAGAAAGATAACAAATATTACAATATAAATTAAAAGTAAAAGTAACACAAAAATAATACCAAGTAAACAATCTAGAGTTTTAGAAATCAAAACAAAACAAAAACTGATTTTTTATATAAATTATACCAAGCAAGAAAAGAAAATAGAAAAAAAGTAAAGAATCGGAGAGAAAAAGGAAAAGACAGACAATTGACTACTGTAGGTAAGTAACTTGAATTCTTTTTTTTTTTTTTTTTTTTTTTTTTTGAGTCAGAGTGTCGCTCTTGTTACCCAGGCTGAGGTGCAATGGTGCGATCTTGGCTCACTGCAACCTCTGCCTCCTGGGTTCAGGCAATTCCTCTGCCTCAGCCTCCTGAGTAGCTGGGATTACAGGCATGCACCACCATGCCCAGCTAATTTTTTTGTATTTTTAGTAGAGATGGGGTTTCACCATGTTGAGGCCGAGGCGGGTGGATCACGAGGTCAAGAGATCGAGACCATCCTGCTCAACATAGTAACTTGAATTCTTAAGAAAATCGTGAGGTGGCTCTCTTGCTAGCTATTCATAGGGAAAAAACCAAAATAGCTGACTCTTATATGATGCCCTTAAACTCTGGCACTTTAATTCAAACCTGCAGGCACAAACTTGTAGGCACTTTCTCGTAATCTCAGGGGTAGTGGTTTTTTATTTCAAACAGATGGTAGTCAGTTGTGGTGTTCCTGGGTGGTCCATTAGGCTATTAACATTGCCTTTAAATACTTTTCATACAACTGTACCATGGGAGCATTATAAAAATTTGAGAAAAATCACAAACATCCATAGAATTTGTAAGCTGTTCAGCAATCCAGGGCAAAGAATGCCACTTCCCCATTGACAGTAATAGTTGGCATATTAGTTGGATTTGTTTCCACAGTAAATTTTAGAACAATCTGCTTTAGATTTCTCACTTTATAAAAATAATTCAGTATTTTAAAAATATAGATAAAAAACAAAAAAAAATAAATAAAAGAAAGAAAGGAGAAAAAGGAAGAAGAAAAAGAAAATGAAGAAAGAAAAGGAAATACTAGAAAATGCCTCTTCAAGGCCATGGTTCTAATCAGTGTACATCTATAGATAGCAATGCCGTTTTTCCATTACTGATTTTTATATTTGCGGGCAACAATCGTTAAGGTATAACTACAATAGTAAGTAAATATGACTGCAAAATTCAGTAACCCTTGCTGTGCTTGCTTCTCTGAGTCTCTGTTTCATTTGATCTAAGAATTGCCCAAAATAACATATGAGAGAATAGTATCAAAAATGCCTCAATGTGGACTCAAATGCCATAAAACTCTAGACAGATAAACTGTTACAGTGAAATTTGCCCTAACTCGGCCTCTCCAATGTGAACTGATACTTCATCTGTGGTGTAATCATATGTGTGTGTGGAGCTTCCACCTTGGTATGCTTATGCTTTATAGACTTTTGTACCTTTGGCAACAAATCTACTTTCCCATGGCTTTCTCCTACTGTTAGTGAATTGGGAAATAAAATATGCTTTTTAAACTTCCCTTGGGGTTTAAATAAAGTTAGATTATGACTAGGCAAACCAACAACAGGAAACAATGAGAAACAAATGGCAAATTCGTGCAAGTCAAGTCCTTCCTTTAAGGTCAACTCTGGCACATACACTGCATAGCAGCTAATAATAATATAAAAGAAATAAGCAAAGCCCTGCAAGACTTTTGCTATTTACTGCTATTTCCTCTGCCCTCCACATCCCAGGCTTTGTATCTCTGGGAGATAGGTGGTTGTCAATGCTAATCTTATTTAGTAGGTGGAAACATGAAAATTAATGTAAACTGATTTACGTAACTGTGAGTTTCTTAAGGACAAGAATTGTATTCTATTGGTATTTTGAATCTCCAGACAGAACAATGCCTAACTTATATTAGTTGCCCAAGAACAACATAATGCCACCTTCATACCTTTGTAGCATACATATATACTGTTTTGTCAATCCCTATCATGGCGAAGATAAAAAAAATAGTGCTACAGACGCAAAATTCTGAACTTTCCACAAAACACATAGCTCTTTCAGGATTGTCATCTACTTGTTCCAGGTTGGGAAATGTTTTGGAGAATATGAAAACATCTTGATTTTCAGATGATGCAAGAAACCAGAAAGATTTGTATGAGAAACAGTAATACGAAACCAAAGTATCCAATCAGGAAATGTTATGATTTTATCTTTCATATCTCTTACTTTGGGAATTAATGAACAAAACAATTTTCAATAGAACTAATGATCCATGATACACAATATAGTGAGTGAAAAATGCCTGGAGCCATTTAGAGTCACCTGATATTTATTGAATTGTTTATTATGTCAGGCTTGTGCTAAGGTTTGGTAATATTGAAATGAGTTAGGCAAATATGGTCCCTGTCCTTATAGAGCTGACATTTTAGAGGAGGAAATAGGCAAAAATAAACCAACTAAACAAATGTCTTAAGTGGGTCATAGGAAAGAAACCCAGCACTGCGATGGGGCAGGGCAGTGGAGGAGGGGGTTCCAGAGAGGCTTGACTGAGGACTGGGACCTGACTAGGTAACAAAGGCTGAGATCAGAAGGGATCCCAGACCCCCAGAGAGGAATATTCCAGAACCATGAACTTACAGAAGCAAAAGTTTTGAGATGGGAAAGAATTTGCATGTTAGATCTAGGTCAGAATATAAACATGGCCATTTATGAGCATAAGCAGGCGATTTCCTTTATCTAGGACTCTTAGTTTTACATTTGTAAATTCAAAATAATATGCCTATGTTGAAAATTGACATGAAAGTTAAAGCTTTCTGTGGCAAAGTGCCCAAGACATTTCAGACCAGAAAATGTTTCTTTTCAGCCAACGTTTTATAACTTCTGATGAATTCCTTACAAAAGTCCTAGCAATAACAGCGACAAAAAAAAAAAAAAAAGTTAACACTTCCCAAAGATGTGTCATTTTTTTCCAAGTAGCGCTTACTGTAAAAAAAAACAACAACAAGTCTTGGAAACTTTAAACAGGATTCATCTGTACTCTTACAACTGTGAAGGTCACAGATTACCATGCCTATTTTTTAATCCAAATGTATTTCAGTGACTGCAAAGAATCAAGAAAGAAATGTAACAGATTGAATTCTTTACTTACTTGGTGAGTTTTCAGTAATAGATTAGTGTGTATTTAATGGACTTTTCAGCATGAGTGAATTAAATCTCTTTTACATTAAACAGACTCTTACACAAGACTTTCACAATGCTGCTGTATCACCACCAGGATTATTTTACTATCTATAGATGTTTTACATTTTTAAGAGCCCTACAAAAACATGTGGCTGTTTATATGACCTTTCATAACTATTTCAGTTCGGTTTTGTCAACCAATTGTAATTCTTGTTTTCTTAACAAGCAAGTAACGTTCCCTTTCTTGGAACAAGAACATTTCACGCATTTAACGATTAGAGCAATTTAAGTCCTGAGCAAACTCTGTTCACCAAAATATATTCCTCTGAGACAAAACCACAGCTGTAAATTGACCCACAAAAAAGTAATCCCTGGGATTAGTGTCTGTATAACCTCTGTGTTCTGCTGAAAAAATAAATGATCGTACATGAGCACTCTTCATAACACACATCCTCAACACACACACAAACACACGCACAAGGCAGTTGGCATAAACCAGAACTGAAGTGGTGGAGGTCATAATTGCATAAAGGCTTGAGGATAGAAATCAGCTCTGGATTAACAGGAACCTAGATCCCCCAAGTATGTGGGAAAAGATGCTTTTTTCTAGGAGTGTTCTGCCCTGCCTTGGATGTGAACAGCTGGTAGCTATGTACCCTTGTCACTGAGACCTCCAGTTAGCAAGATTGAGGTGGCCAGGAAGAGTTAATAGGGAAGAAGGTGTTTCTATTCCATATAGGTTTGCAGAGGGGTGAAAATTGCACTTTGGAGCTTGTGGTATTGCCTAAGAGAAGAAAAGTGGAAAACAAGAAGTTTGCCTGATGGGAGAGCATGGAAACCCAACAGAAACCAAAATTGTGACATAGGTGAAGTAAAGCAAACTGAAATAACTCATTGTAGACAAAGCTAGGGCGAGTCATCTGGGTTTAAAAAATACTATTTTAAGAGAATGAGAAAATAATATTTTTGGTTGAAATTATTCCCAGGAGGCCGGGCGCGGTGGCTCAAGCCTGTAATCCCAGCACTTTGGGAGGCCGAGGCGGGTGGATCACGAGGTTGAGAGATGGAGACCATCCCGGTCAACATAGTGAAACCCCGTCTCTACTAAAAATACAAAAAATTAGCTGGGCGTGGTGGCGCGTGCCTGTAATCCCAGCTACTCAGGAGGCTGAGGCAGGAGAATTGCCTGAGCCCAGGAGGCGGAGGTTGCTGTGAGCCGAGATCGCGCCATTGCACTCCAGCCTGGGTAACAAGAGCGAAACTCCGTCTCAAAAAAAAAAACAAAAACAAAAACAAAACAAAACAAAACAACAACAACAAAAAAAAAACAAAAAAAAAAAAGAAAAGAAATTATTCCCAGGAATGCGGAAATTGTTTCTAACAATAAGGGAAAATGAAAGGAGATACCTGTGGCTTGCGATTAAAGGTGTTTTAAAAAAAAAATTGACACAGCAGATCTCTCAGCAGAAACCCTACAAGCCAGAAGAGACTGGGGGCCAATATTCAACATCCTTAAAGAAAAGAACTTTCAACCCAGAATCTCCTATCCAGCCAAACTCAGCTTCATAAGTGAAGGAAAAATAAAATCCTTTGTGAACAAGCAAGCACTCAGAGATTTCATCACCACCAAACCTGCTCTACAAGAACTCCTGAAAGAGGCTCTACACATATAAAGGAACAACCAGTACCAGCCACTCCAAAAACACACCAAATGGTAAAAAAGCAGCAACACAATCAAGAATCTGCATCAACTAACCAACAAAACAGCCAGGTAGCATCAAAATGACAGCATCAAATTCACACATAACAATACTATCCCTAAATGTCAATGGACTAAATGCCCCAATCAAAAGACACAGACTGGCAAATTGGATAAAAAGCCAAAACCCATCAGTGTGCTGTATCCAGGAAACCCATCTTACATGCAAGGATACACAAAGGCTCAAAATAAAGGGATGGAGGAAGATCTACCAAGCAAATGGAGAGCAAAAAAAGGCAGGAGTTGCAATTCTCATCTCTGATAAAATAGACTTTAAAGCAACAAAGATCAAAAGAGACAAAGAAGGACATTACATAATGGTAAAAGGATCACTGCAACAAGAAGAGCTAACGATCCTAAATATATATGCACCCAATACAGGAGCACCCAGATACATAAGGCAAGTTCTTAATGACTTACAAAGAGACTTAGACTCCCACACAATAATAGTGGGAGACTTTAACACCCCATTGTCAATATTAGACAGATCAACCAGACAGAAAATCAACAAGGATATCCAGGACCTGAACACAGACCTGGAACGAGCAAACCTAATAGACATTTACAGAACTCTCCACCCCAAATCCACAGAATATACATTCTTCTCAGCACCACATCACACCTACTCTAAAATTGACCACATAATTGGCAATAAATCACTCCTCAGCAAATGCAAAAGAACAGAAATCATAACAAACAGTCTCTCAGACCACAGTGCAATCGAGTTAGAACTCAGAATGCAGAAACTAACTCAGAACCGCACAGCTTCATGGAAACTGAACAACTTGCTCTTGAATGTTGACTGGATAAACAATGAAATGAAGGCAGAAATAAAGATGTTCTTCGAAACCAATGAGAACGAAGACACAACATACCAGAATCTCTGGGACACATTTAAAGCAGTCTCTAGAGGAAAATATATAGCAATGAGTGCCCACATGAGAAGAAAGGAGAGATCGAAAATTGACACCCTATCATCGAAATTGAAAGAGCTAGAGGAGCAAGATCAAAAAAACTCAAAACCTAGCAGAAGACAGGAAATAACTAAGATCAGAGCAGAACTGAAGGAAATAGAGACACAAAAAACTCTTCAAAAAATCAATAAATCCAGGAGCTGGTTTTTTGAAAAGATCAACAAAATAGACAGACCACTAGCCAGATTAATAAAAAAGAAAAGAGAGAATAACCAAATTGATGCAATAAAAAACGATAAAGGGGATATCACCACAGATTCCACAGAAATCCAAACCATCATCAGAGATTATTACAAACAACTCTATGCACATAAACTAGTAAACCTGGAAGAAATGGATAAATTCCTGGACACCTGCAACCTCCCAAGCCTAAACCTGGAAGAAGCCGAAACCCTGAATAGACCAATAACATGGTCTGAAGTCGAGGCAGCAATAAAGAGCCTACCACCCAAAAAAAGCCCAGGTCCAGATGGGTTCACAGCTGAATTCTACCAGACATACAAGGAGGAGCTGATACCATTCCTTCTGAAACTATTCCAGACAATCCAAAAAGAGGGAATCCTTCCCAAATCATTTTACGAGACAAACATCATCCTGATACCAAAACCCGGCAGAGACTCAACAAGAAAAGAAAATTTCAGGCCAATATCCATGATGAACATAGATGCAAAAATCTTCAATAAAATACTGGCAAACCGATTGCAACAGCATATCAAAAAGCTCATCCACCATGATCAAGTAGGATTCATCCCGGGGATGCAAGGCTGGTTCAACATACGCAAGTCCATAAACGTAATTCACCACATAAACAGAACCAAAGACAAAAACCACATGATTATCTCGATTGATGCAGAGAAGGCTTTTGACAAAATTCAACAACCCTTTATGCTAAAAACCCTCAATAAACTAGGTATTGACGGAATGTATCTCAAAACAATAAAAGCTATTTACGACAAACCAACAGCCAATATCATACTGAATGGGCAAAAACTGGAAGCATTCCCTTTGAAATCTGGCACTAGACAAGGATGCCCTCTCTCACCACTCCTATTCAATATAGTACTGGAAGTTCTAGCCAGAGCAATCAGGCAAGAAAAAGAAATAAAGGGTATCCAAATTGGAAAGGAGGAAATCAAATTGTCTCTATTTGCAGATGACATGATTGTATATCTGGAAGACCCCATCATCTCAGCCCAAAATCTCCTGAAACTGATAAACAACTTCAGCAAAGTCTCAGGATACAAAATCAACGTGCAAAAATCACAAGCATTCCTATACACCAGTAATAGACTTCAAGAGAGCCAAATCAAGAATGAACTGCCATTCACAATTGCTACAAAAAGAATAAAGTACCTAGGAATACAACTAACAAGGAACGTAAAGGACCTCTTCAAGGAGAACTACAAGCCATTGCTCAACGAAATAAGAGAGGATACAAACAGATGGAGAAACATTCCATGTTCATGGTTAGGAAGAATCAACATCGTGAAAATGGCCATACTGCCCAAAGTAATTTACAGATTCAATGCTATTCCCATCAAGCTACCAATGACCTTCTTCACAGAACTGGAAAAAAACACCTTAAACTTCATATGGAACCAAAAGAGAGCCCGCATAGCCAAGTCAATTCTAAGCAAAAAGAACAAAGCGGGAGGCATCACACTACCGGACTTCAAACTATACTACAAGGCTACAGTAATCAAAACAGCATGGTACTGGTACCAAAACAGAGATATAGACCAATGGAACAGAACAGAGGCCTCACAGGAAATACAACATACCCACAACCATCTGATCTTCGACAAACCTGACAAAAACAAGCAATGGGGAAAGGACTCCCTGTTTAATAAATGGTGTTGGGAAAACTGGCTAGCCATGTGCAGAAAGCAGAAACAGGACCCCTTCCTGACACCTTACACCAAAATTAACTCCAGATGGATTAAAGACTTAAACATCAGACCTAATACCATAAAAACCTTAGAAGAAAATCTAGGCAAAACCATTCAGGACATAGGTGTAGGCAAGGACTTCATGACCAAAACGCCAAAAGCAATGGCAACAAAAGCCAAAATAGACAAATGGGACCTAATCAAACTCCACAGCTTCTGCACGGCAGAAGAAACAGTCAGTAGAGTGAATCGGCAACCAACAGAATGGGAAAAAATTTTTGCAGTCTACCCATCTGACAAGGGGCTGATATCCAGAATTTACAAAGAACTAAAGCAGATCTACAAGAAAAAAACAAACAAGCCCATTCAAAAATGGGCAAAGGATATGAACAGATACTTTACAAAAGAAGACATACAGGAGGCCAACAAACATATGAAAAAATGCTCATCATCACTGGTCATCAGAGAAATGCAAATCAAAACCACATTGAGATACCATCTCACACCAGTTAGAATGGCGATCATTAAAAAATCGGGAAACAACAGATGCTGGAGAGGATGTGGAGAAATAGGAACACTTTTACACTGTTGGTGGGAATGTAAATTAATTCAACCATTGTGGAAGACAGTGTGGCGATTCCTCAAGGACTTAAAAATAGAAATCCCATTTGACCCAGCAATCCCATTACTGGGTATATATCCAAAGGATTATAAATCATTCTACTACAAGGACACGTGCACACGAATGTTCATTGCAGCACTGTTTACAATAGCAAAGACCTGGAACCAACCCAAATGCCCAACGATGATAGACTGGATAGGGAAAATGTGGTACATATACACCATGGAATATTATGCAGCCATCAAAAACGATGAGTTCACGTCCTTTATAGGGACATGGATGAACCTGGAAACCATCATTCTCAGCAAACTGACACAAGAGCAGAAAATCAAACACCGTATATTCTCGCTCATAGGTGGGTGTTGAACAATGAGAACACATGGACACAGGGAGGGGAGCACTACACACTGGGGTCTGTTGGGGGGAAATGGGGGAGGGGCGGGGGGTGGGGAGGTGGGAAGAAATAGCATGGGGAGAAATGACAGATACAGGTGAGGGGACGGAAGGCAGCAAAGCACACTGCCATGTGTGTACCTATGCAACAATCTTGCATGTTCATCACATGTACCCCAAAACCTAAAATGCAATAAAAAAAAAAAACGAAAAAAAAAATTGAATACCTGTGAAGCACCCAATTTTAAAATAAATATTATCTTTGTAATATTTATTTCGCTAAGAACTGGGACCTGACTAGGTAACAAGGGCTGAGATCAGAAGGGATCCCAGACCCTGGAGAGGAATATTATCTCTTACAGAAGCAAAAGTGACTAAGTGAGATAAATATTACCTTTGTAATATTTGGTCAGCCAAATTTGTGTTTCCATTTTTTCTTTTCTAGTGACATTTCTTTTGTGAAATTCTTGCCCAGAATGCCTTCCATCTCTTCATTTATCTAAGTTTCATACTTCCTGTTAAAGTCTTTCCTCCTCTGTTCAATTTCTTTTACTGACTCTATTCTCAGTAATCTCGCCTTCCTCTGACTTTCCTTAGCTACTCTTTTATTACTGAGCTGTAAATCCTAGCTGAACTTAAAAGGAGAAATAGAGTCAGATTGGTTGTGAAATTGGTAGACTGCTGATCCCTTTCAGGTACTATGTGCAAGAATTGTTAAGTTTTTGTTTTGGGAGCAGCAGGAGGGAGGAGTTTTGTGGAAGTTAAGTGGTGAACACATGATTCCTGTGCAGGGAATGGGACTGAATTTTTCTTCTTCTAGTCTTTAGAGTCTACTTTGAGCCCAGTGGCAAGAGAAGTGGAGGCTAGAAGCTAGAAGAACTGTAGTTATGAAAGACTTGTTGAGACATTAGATACACGAAGCATAGCTTTGGGGCCCATCAGATCGCTTATAGCATATATTTTTTATGAGAGGACAACTCTAATTCTGCCTCCAGCTCCTTCTTCAGCTTCAGAGTCCAATGTTGTGTTGTCACTTGAAGAGTCAGAGGGCCACTGACGTGGCGTTGTTAAGCATGCCAGATTGTATTCCATTATATAGCCCCAGGAGCAGAAGTGATGGAGTGGAACCCAGTTGAAGAAGACAGAGCTGAGCCACACAATCAGATGAGTCACAAAAAAATGCAAGACCCCAAAGAAGACTCCCAGAAGTATATAAGGGAGATTCTGAAATAAAGGAGAAAGGGATAGTAGAGGGGCTTAGTATCTGCATAAGCAAAGAGAGGCTACAAATCCTAATGATTTGGCATAAATTTCAATATGATTTTATTTCTGATCATAGTCTAGTATAGTCACTTCCAGCAATTTTATTTATAACTTTCCAACGTAATACAGTTTTCTCTTAAAAAAACAAAACTGTTAGGTTCAGTGATACTTGTGCAAGTTTGTTACATAGGTAAGCTTGTGTCATGGGGATTTGTTGTACAGATTATTTCATCACCCAGGTACTAAGCCTAGTACCCAATTGTTATTTCTTCTGATCTTCTCCCTCCTCCCACCTTTCGCCCAGGCTCTGCTATTCCTCTCTTTGTGTCCATGTGTTCTTGTTGTTTAACTTCCACTTAAAAGTGAGAACATGTGGAATTTGGTTTTCTGTTTTTTCATTAGTTTGCTAAAGATAATGACCTCCAGGTTCACACATATTGCTACGAAGGACGTGATCTTATTCTTTTTTATGACTGCATAGTATTCCGTGGTGTAAATCTACCACATTGTCTTTATCCAGTCTGTCACTGATGGACATTTAGGTTGACTCCATGCCTTTCTTACTGTGAATCGTGTTGCATAGGCATGCATGAGTTTTTACGGTAAAATGATTGCATTCCTTTAGGTATACACCCAGTAGTAGGATTGCTGAATTGAATGGTAGTCCTCTTTTTAGCTCTTTGAGGAATTGCCACACTGCTATCCACAGAGGCTGAACTAATTTACACTCCCAAAAACAGCATATATGCATTCCTTTTTCTCTCTAACCTTGTCAGCATCTGTTATTTTAAAACTTTTTAATAGCATTCTGACTGATATGAGATGGTATCTCACTGTGGTTTTGATTTGCATTTCTTTAATGATCAGTGATGTTGGGCTTTTTTTCATATGCTTCTTGGCTGCATGTATTTCTTCTTTTGAAAAGTGTCTATTTATGTCCTTTGCCCATTTTCTAATGGGCTTGTTTTTTGGCTTGTAAACTTATTTAGGTTCCATACAGATGCTGAATATCAGAACTTTGTCCTTTGTCAGATGCACAGTTTGCAAACATTTTTCCCCATTCTGTAGGTCGTTTGGTTACTCTGTTTATATTTTCTTTGGCTGTGCAGAAGCTTTTTCATGTAATTAGATCTCATTTGTCAATTTCTGCCCTTGTTGGAATTGCTACTGTCATCTTCATCATGAAATCTTTGTCAGATCCTACATCCAAAATGGTATTGCCTAGGTTATGGGTGGTTTCTAGATACTGAGAATGACCTTGAGCTGACAGACAGCAAGAACATGGTACCCTTTACAATCACAAGGAACTGGATTCTGCCAACAACCTCAAATAAGTTTGGAAGTGTATTTTTCCTAGAGCATCCTGATTAAAACCTAGCTAATGAACACCTTGATACTGGTCTTGTGAAAACAGAACAGAGAAATGAGTGAAGCTAACCCAGACTTCTGACCTACAGAACTGTGAGGTAATATATTTATGTATTTATGTGGTTTTAAGCTCCCAAATTCATAATTGTTACAGCAGCAACAGAAAAAAAATACACTAGGTATCAGCTTGGGTTTCTCTTTCTTTAATGTCAAGATAAGATTGGATTCAGTGTTCCTTCTGGTGCCATCACCAATATTTCTACAAGGTCTCAGGTTATGTAGGATAATGTATACACTCAGGTCTTCTCTGGCTCTGAGCTCTTGTTTCTACTTGACAATCTTGTAGAATATTCGTGCAATTGAGTCTGCTTGCTCTTGCCTCTCTGCCATTGCCAAGAAAAAAATTCACGGCAAGCCTAGTCAAGATTAGAAACGCCCAATGTCTGCTGATGTGCAACCAAGAAATGCTCCCTGTGTGTTAGCAAGTCTTTGTGATAATTTGTTCATGTCATTATGGTGGCAATAGATAACTCACACTGACTTGAAGGGAACTATTGCTCCTTTGACAGTATTGGCCTTTTACTCTTTGGCTTATTTCTCATGCCATAGCCACCCGTTTTCTAGCCCATTTTAGTATGTTTTCTCTCTCTCTATTTTTCTACCTCCCTCTTATTCCTATTAATATTAATTTCTTAGTTTTAATAATAATGGCGTCTTTCAGCAGCCTTTTTGAAAACTCTATAAAGAGGGAATCTCTTTATGTTTTATGTAGTAATCATCTGGGAAACTGAACAAAAAGGCGCCTCCACAAAGAGTGAATCATAGCAGGAAGTTATTTCTGAGGATGTCCTGAATGATGCCACCAGGAGGCTGGGTCACCAGAGAATGGTCAGGGTACAAGAGTGGTCTTGAAAAAGGGAGGAGTAATGTATCTGGTCATGGTTCCCTACATTAGATAACATCGTTCAATTTCAAGGGGCCTCACACCAGTCCCAAACTAACTTATATTGTTATTACTAAAAATATATATGTCGCATAGCCACAACAAGATTGTAAAACCTTTGACATAGGCTTTGTTTTCAATGTATTTTTTTAATCAGAGTATGTTGCCCAAGGTGCCCTGCATATAGTAGGCCCTTAATCAGTGTGTATTAATAATGATAATAAAGAAAAATAAAAAGCTGAAGGAAGAAAAGAGATTGCATGAAAAAAATCTCGAATTAGTTTTCAGCTTCTTTTAATTTTTTATTTTAACCTGGGGAGATACATTCTAGATTTAAAAAGGAATAAATGTAAGTACAATTTCATTAAACAATCTTCTTAGAAAGAGAAATAAATGTGGAATGTACAAATCAAAATGAATAGTGGATTTCAAACTAGAGACTTTGAAACTATTAAAGTAAAAAAGTATGAATCCAACAGCCATCTACTAATTATTAAGTCAATGATGATTATAATTCATTGAAATAAGGAGTAGTTCCATATGCCTAAGACAGAAAGTTTGCTAGAAGGCAACTGTTGACATGAAAATCATTGCTTAACATTAAATTTGCTTTTAATAATTCCTTGGCATAATCCTACTACTAACAATTATAACACAAAGCAGAATATGTTGCAACAACATGTGTGAAAGTATCAAGAATCTGAAATTCATTTTATTTAAAAGACTCATTCTTTGACTTGTACTTGGAATTTCCACTGATTTCTGTATTTATTTAGAATTTGTACCATTTATCTAGACCATTAATAAAATTTAGCTATGGGTTCAAATAATTTTATTTTTAAAAATAACTTTTATCTTTTTCTTAATACAAAAGTAATGTATACTTACAGTAGTCTATATGGCCTGTTTTAAATTTCTAAACCTAAACACAGAAGTTTGGCAGTTGACATTTAGGTGATTAGCATAATAGCTGAGCTTAATATAATGGGCTTTGAAATGAAAACACACACACACACACACACACACACACACACACACACACACATTTAGTTGAGGGTCCAAATAGCTACTGAGGAGTATATTTCAACCTAAAGATAAAGAAAAGGGATGTATTATTGCCTTTACACTCTCAATCTTGTAAACTCCTTGCTCTCACACTGGTTCTTGTGATACCAGAATGTTGCTACTCTTCCCATGTAGGGGTGGATTGTAATTTCTCTCTACTGAAATCTGGAGAGGCTTTAGTGACATGCTTAACCAATAGAACATGGTGGGAGAGACTTTCTGGGACTTTTGAGGGCAGGAGCTAAAAAGCCTTGCAACTTTTACCTGGGCCTAAAAGAATACTCTTTGATCTCTGAACTAACACATAAGATCACATAAGACTAATTTTAGCCTGCAATGCCTGGGAAGTGCTCAAGTTGTCAGTCACATCTTCATGCTGCAACTTCCAGGATGTTGGACATGTGAGTGAAACTGTCTTGCACTTTCCAGAGCAGACCATTCACCAGCTGACTGCCACTGAGCAGCATGTCAGTGATATAAGAAACAGAACAGTTACCCAGCTGAGGTTTGCCTGAATTCTTGGTCCATAAAACTCAGCCATACTAACTTTATTTGGTGTTTTTTTAAGTCACTGGGTTTTGGAGATATGTTCTAGTTGTCTGTTTCGAAATAGCAAATCACTCCAATACTTAATGACTTAAAACAAGTACGAGGCCAGCTGTTATGCTAATCACCTAAAATGTCAAATGCCAAACTTTTGTGTGTAGGTTTAGACATTTAAAACAGACCATGTAGACTACTATAAGCATACATTACCTTTGTATTAAGAAAAAGATAAAAGTTATTTTTAAAAGTAAAATTCTTTGAACCCGGAGCTAAACTTTATTAACAATCTAGAGAAATGGGGCAAATTCTAAATGAATACAGGAATCAGTAGAAATTCCAAGTACAAGGCAAAGGATGAGTCTTCTAATGATCTTTTAATGTTTGTGCGGGCCAGGAATTTAGATGGAGCACAGCAGGGCTGGCTTAACTGCTCCAAGATGTTCTGGGGCCTGAGCTGGATATATTTGAAAGCTGGGGTGATTTGACGACTGAAGGCTTGTATCATATGGAGACAGGTTTGCTTCACGTCTGGTGGTTGATGCTGGTTTTTGGCTAGTCCCTTAGCTGGACTATTGGCTTGAACATGTATCTGTGGTTTTTCCATGCATCCTCTCCACATGTACCAGTCAGGGCTTTCTAAGAACATGGTGCCACATTTCAAGAGAATTAGATGAATGCTCTACTGCCTGTTATGACTTAGTGCTGGAAGTCACCTATGTACTTTCTGATGCAGTCGCAAGCCTACCTAGATTAAAAAGAGGAAAAAGGGGTTAAAAGCCATGTCCCTCCTCTTGTTTAAGTAAATGAAAGTGAGGAATACTGTGTCTGCTTCAGAAAACAAAGAAAAGAAGAGAGAATAGGTCAAATTCCTGAAGTGGAAACTAAATCTTTATAGAGGAATAGAAGTTAAGACAGGTTAGGAAGGGATGTTCAAGCTTTACATCAGATTCCTTTAAGAACATCACCTAAACATCGTAGAAAACAAAGGGGAACAAAAAGTATTCATAATCTCACAGCACAGAAATAAACCTTATTTGTATACACAAATACTTATATTTTATATTAAATTATTTATTTATTTATTTTGATACAGGGTCTTGCTCTGTCATATAGGCTGGAGTGCAGGGGCAAAATCACTGCTCACTGCATCCTTGAAATCAAGGTTCAATTGATTCTCCCACCTCAGCCTCCCAAGTAGCTGGGACTACGTACAGCACACACCACAGTGCAGGGCTAATTTTTGTAATTTTTGTAGAGATGGGGTTTTGCCATGTTTCTCAGGCTGGTCTTAAACTCCTAGACTCAAGCAATCCACATGCCTTGGCCTACCAAAGTGTTGGGATTATGGGCATAAGCCATGTCACCTGGGCATTTTTATATTTTAAAAAATTATTTTTACTTTAAACTACTTATAATAAATAAAATTTTATTTAAAAGTATTTTACATATTGCAGTCTGATTGTTTTTGACTTAATTATCATAAGCATATTATCTTCTAATTTTAATTTTATTGAATACTGTATAAAATAATTAGAATAATAGAATCTGAACACTGAAAGTACTCATTCTTTACTTTATGCTGGGATTAATAACTGGAACCAAGATCTAAGATCCAGATTCTTTTTGGTGAGCATTGCATGTAAACATACTCTGACAAATATATACTTCCCTTTCATATTTTCAAAGCAGTCTTGGTACTGGGGAGTAGGAATGCAATCACATACCATCTGTAGAAAGCTTGTCTTCACCCGAGAATGAGAAGGACTCACCTATAAAATTTCATAGGAACACACTGGTTTAGAATGTGCTGAAAGAAACTGTCTTTTATTGAGCATCTAATGTATTCCAGAGTCTGTATTAAGTGATTTCTTTGCAACAACACTGTAAATTTGGTTTTACTAATATCCATTTAAAAAAATGAGAATTGGAAATATTAATGTTGCTTAACTAGTAAGGGAAGAAGCCAGAGTTTAAACTCAGATTCTTCTGACATCCAACTTATACTTTTCAAAAATATTACCATTCTTTTCCTTTAGTCACAAAAGGGCCAAATTGTTCTTCTACTCAAAATTGTTCTTTCTGCAATAAGACTAAGAAAATGAATACACATTAAGTATGAAAAACCTTGATATATAATAGTCTTTCAATAAATAGGATAGATATTATTAACAATAGTAAAGATACCTTTCAACACATCTTATTTATTGCTGTAAACAAAAACAGAATGACTGATGGTGGTAACTAGCCCCAAATAACATTACATTTATACATTCAGTGTTCATTGCTACCTTTTATTGTATTTTATTGCTACCATTATATTTCTGTTATAACATTCCGCTAAAAATATCCATTTTAACATCAACGTATCATTGGCATTTTTCATATCATTGGCTTTTTTCATTTTAGGTAGTAACAAAGAAACTATATTATGGCTATTAAGTGTACACCAGGATGCATGGAAATGGGCAATAGGAAATAATAAAATACATTTTCTGACACCAAAAAGTTTGCAGTCTATTTAGGGAGAAGAGAGTAATCCTAATGAAAAAAACATTGATTGATTAAAGACAGAATATATTTTAGTATTAGATTATATGATATCACCTTTAAGTTTTGTAGATCAGAGACCATAAACATTTGAATTCAAGTAGAAGCTGGGGATTTAACACAATGAATGATGAGTCCTTCAGGAACAAAGCACAATATGTATAAAGTTCACATGAGGAGAGGGAGGCAGGCATGTTTCCAACAGAAAGATACTGATCTTAAAGAATGAAGAGATCTGTTGAAAAATAATGGGAAATGAGACAGGTTGGTAGAATACAGACGGTCAACTAATCCCATTACTAGGTGTATACTCAAAGAAAAGTAAATCATTCTACCAAAAAGACACGTCCAAGCACATGCTCATGGCAGCAGTATTCACAATAGCAGAGACATGGAATCAACCTAGGTATCTATCAGTGGTGAAATGGATAAAGAAAATATGGTACATATACACCATGGAATGCTACACAGCCATAAAAAAGAATGAAATTATGTCCTTTGCAGCAACAGGGACTCACCTGGAGACCATTATCCTAAGAGAACTAACTCAGAAGTAGAAAACCAAATATCACATGTTCCCACTTATAAGTAGGAGGTAAACCTTGAGTTCAAACAGACGTAAAGAGGGAAACATAGTCACTGGGGACTCCAAAAGAATGGGTGAAGAGAGTGGGGCAAGGGCTGCAAACCCCCTTATTGGCTACTATGTTCACTCCCAGGGTGACAGAATCAACAGAAGCTCAAACTTCAACACCATACAATATAACCATGGAACAACTTGCACATGTATCCCCTGAATGTAAAAATGAAAATACAAATTTAAAAAAGAATAAAATTAAAATGAACATAGAAAAATTTTTTAGAAAAGTCACACCAAATAATTTTTTCCATGTTGCAAAAAGGTGACTTCTTTACTTTTGCCTAGAATTATCAGTGTTTTATATTATTTCTGTACAATTTCTATCAATCCATACATTTTCTCAATCCTGAAGTTTATAAAATATTTTTTAAATGTATAAAAGGCTATTTCTATTCAGTATTCCTCCTATTTATGCTAAAATGAGAAATTAGATTTTAAATTTTCTTTCCAAAGTAAAGTTAGTGTCCGTAGAGAAGGCCTATGATTAAATATGGAATCATTCCATATGGGCCATGAACACTGCTGAGAGAATGTGTTATGGTGCTCAATAATTCTGGTATAGACTACTGGTAAATGATAGAAAAGTTTCTAAGTTAATTGTCAAAATGAATTAAAGCCACTTTAAAATAAACATCTTCCATAGTTTGTTATTTAAAAACTATTCTGAATCTGGAGTTGTTAAATAAGGTAACACCATGTGTCAACTTTGTACAATATTAGTAAATTATCTGCTATGTGTATTTGTCCGTTTTCATGCTGCTGATAAAGACATACCCAAAACTGGGCAGTTTATGAGAAAAAGTTTAATGGACTTACAGTTCTATATAGCTAGGGAGGTCTCACAAAACCAACCATGCCTTCCCAACAAGGTCCAGAAGTCATAACTCATTTTAGCATTAACTTAAAAGTCCACAGTCCAAAGTCTCATCTGAGACAAGGCAAGTCCCTTCCACCTATGAGCCTGTAAAATCAAAAGCAAGTTAGTTACTTTCTAGATACAATGGGGTAAAGACATTGGGTAAATACAGCAGTTCCAAATAGGAGACATTGGCCAAAACCAAGAGGCTACAGGCCCCATGCAAGTCCGAAATTCAGTGGGGCAGTCAAATTTTAAAGCTCTAAAATGATCTCCTTTGACCCCATGTCTTGCATCAAGGTCATGCTGATGCAAGAGGTGGGTTCCTATGGTCTTGGACAGCTCCAGTGCTGTGGTTTTTCAGGATATAGCCTCCCTCACTGATTTCATGGGCTGGCATTGAGTGTTTGTGGCTTTTCCAGACACATAATACAAGCTTTAGGTGGATTTACCATTCTAGTGTCTAGGGGATGGTGGCCCTCTTCTCACAGTTCCACTAGGCAGCACCCCACTGGGGACTCTGTGTGGGCTTCACCCCACATTTCCCTTCCACACTGCCTTAGCAGAGGTTTTCCATGAGTGCTTCACTCCTGCAGCAAACGTCTGCCTTGACATCCAGGTGTTTCCACACATCAGCTGAAATCTAGGCAGAGGTTCCCAAACCCCAATTCTTGACTTTTGTGCACTCTCGGGCTCAACATTATGTGGAAGCTGCTGAGGCTTGGGGCTTGCACCCTCTGAAGCCATGATCCAAGCTCTACATTGGTCCCTTTCAGCCACAGCTGGAGTGGCTGGGATGCAGGGCACCCTGGGCCTGGCCCACAAAACCATTTTTTTTTCTCCTATGATGAGAGAGGCTGCTGTAAAGTTCTCTGATGTGCCCTAGAGATATTTTCCCCATTGTCTTGGGGATTCACATTTGGCTCCTTGTTACTTATGCAAATTTCTGCAGCTGGCTTGAATTTCCTCTCAGAAAATGAGATTTTCTTTTCTATCGCATTGTCAGGCTGTAAATTTTCCAAACTTTTATGCTTTTCTCCTTTTAAAACTGAATGTTTTTAACAGCACCCAAGTCACATCTTGAATTCTTTTCTGCTTGGAATTTTTTTCTGCCAGATACCCTAAATCATCTTTCTCAAGTTTAAAGTTCCACAAATCTCTGGAGCAAGAGCCAAATGCCACCAGCATCTTTGCTAAAACATAACAAGAGTTACCTTTGGCCCAGTTCTCAACAAGTTTCTCCATCTGAGACCACCTCAGCCTGGATTTCACTGTGCATATCATTATTAGCATTTTGGTCAAAGCCATTCAACACGTCTCTAAGAAGTTCCAAATTTCCCCATATTTTCCTGTCTTCTTCTGAGCTCTCCAAACTGTTCCAATCTTTGCCTGTTACTCAGTTTTAAAGTCACTTTCACATTTTTGGGTATCTTTTCAGCAGTGCTCCACTCTACTGGTACCAATTTATTGTATTAGTTTGTTTTCATGCTGCTGATAAAGTCATATCTGAAACTGGGCAATTCATAAGAAAAAGAGGTTTAATGCATTCACAGTTCTACATGGCTGGGGAAGCCTCACAATTATGGAGGAAGGTAAAAGGCATGTCTTACATAGGAAAGAGAGAATGAGAGAGCCAGGCAAAAGGGATTTCCCCTTATAAAATGATCAGATCTCATAAGACTTATTCACTACAATGAGAACAGTATGGAGGAAACCACCACCATGACTCAGTTATCTCCTACCAGGTCCATCCCACAACATATGGGAATTATGGGAGCTACAATTCAAGATGAGATTTGGATGGGACTACATCCAAACCATATCACTAGGAAATATGAGGAAATGAATGAACACACAGTGTAGACAGCTGCCAGGATGGCCTCCAGTGATTCTCACCTTCTTGCATTCTTATATTTCTTCCCTTACTGAATAGAGCTGGCTTGTGTGAGATAAAAACTGTTGCTTTATGCCACTAAGTTTTGCAGTATCTTTTTACACAGCATTAGATAATTGATGCACACACCTACAATAAACCTCATCTTCTCTCTCATCTGCTTCTAAATGTTTATTACTAGTTTTGATATCAATATTTCAACATCATTGGGACTTACAACCTTATTTTCATTTTGTGGCCATAATATTCAATTTTCAGCCTTAGTTCTATATTTCAAAAGAAGTATTAAAATGTCAGAACTCAGGAAGTCCTGTTTACTATGAACTGTTTCCTTCTGAGTACTCAAGTTTTTAATTGTATTTAGCTGGCTGGATTTCATCAGGCAGTTTTTTTTTTTAATAGGTTCATATATATTCCATTCCCAGCTGTAACACAGCTTGAGGCCAGTATAATATTTTCTAACTTGCTTACAACTTGCTTTTTTAGTTTGAGTATCTGTAATTTTTTATGCATGAAATTTAGTAACTTCGCAAGATGTAGATCAGTGGGAAAATATTCATCAGTTTTTTCTTGGACATGACATCTCCATTTTTGCCTCTATATAATTAAATATTTTTCTGTTTCATAATTTCAGTTTCTTTTTCAACAGTTTACAATATTGTTTCATTATATCTGCAAGGCTACATGGTAGAGTGGTAAAAGCATGGCCTCTGGAGTCAAACTGCTGGGTTCAAATTACAGATTGACTATTGATTATCTTGTGCAAGTATATAACCACTTGTGTGTGTATGTCTGTGTGTATCAGTTTTCTGTCTAAACATGAAGTAAGACTACCTACCTTTTGGAGATTTTGTATGTATTAAGTAATTAATACATGTTAGGCACTTATAAGAAAGGTAAGCATTGGTTTCCTTGTGTTTATTTTGTTTGATGTTAATTTAGCACCTTGTATCTGTACATTTCTTTTGTTTTACAAAATTTGGGACATTTTTAGCCTCTTTATTAAAATCATTTTTCTGTTTCATTCACTACTTTCCTTTTGGGATTCATATGTGTTGGATTACATATATGTTCTAATTATATGTCAGTTATATCATTTGATATTTAATGTCCTCAGTCTCTGTTCTGTTTTCACCACATCTTTTCTCTCTAACATATCATGGATAATTATTATTAATTTGTATTATTTATTTATTCTTTCCTCTGTTATTTCTTTCTTCTGGATTTGGGTCACTTAGTCTATCCTCTGAAACTTTTAGTTCTGATACTGTATATTTCAGTTATAAAATTTCCATTTTTTTCATTTTACTTTCTGTGGCCACTAAGATTTTATATCTCATTACTCATCATGAGCATATTTTATTTTACTTTGTTTAGAATAATTATAAGACCTGTTTTAAAAAATCATTGCCTGCTAGTTCCAAGATCTCTTTCATCTTAGGATTGATTTTGTTTGATTTTCTTTTTGGTTGAAATGTCTTCTATTTTTTTATATGTTAAGAAATTTTGAATTACATTCTGAATACTATAACTATTAAGTTGTGGGGATTTTGCTATTTTTCTCCAATAATTGCTGTTTGCTTTTTTTTATTGGGCTAGTATCTTGGCTGATATTGAAATGTAAACTCTGTTTCTTGAGCGGAAGCTCCAGCATCACTTATTTTTTTGAATTTTTGCCAATCTGCTTTGAATCTATGCTACGCATGCATAGTCCAGAGGTGCTACAATACGATCTGAATATGTCCTCCAAAAATCATGTATTGAAAACTTTATCCCCAGTGCAACAGTGTTGGGAGACAGGGCCCAGTGGGAGATGTTTATATCATGAGGGTTCTGCCTCATGACCTAATGTATTATGCCACTACAAGAAGGGCTTGAGGGAGCAGGATTTCTACAGCAGTACAGAATTGACTAAGATAAGGGGCCAGTGAAAGATGTTGACAGATAGCATTTGGAGATCCTCTGTTCAATGGGCTTTTTTCTTTCAAAGATTTCTCACTTTTTATAGCATCCATGTTTTACCTAACTTCAGTTTTCTTGTTCCCTGAGCCAGAAAGACTATGATATTTTCACTGACACCTACCTTTAGTGTGACATGCTAGCAGCACTTAGCCTCAGGCTAAAAGCCATGAAAACAGAAATATTCTTTGTAGAACTCCTTTTCTCTCCTCTTTCAAGTGTTCACATAGCACAAGAGGGTGCCTACTATTCATTCTCTAGTGTCTTCAGGAAATTGCTTTTTGCAGCATGTCTGGATTGTACAGTTATTTTACACGGCAAGAGCTTTCTGGTAGGATATTACATTGTCAATACAAGAATCAGAAACTCCTCCTTTACCTAAAAAAATCTTTTGGGGGATTTTGAGTCAAGATAATAATAGAGAGGTGCTTGCTATGTTCTGAATGTCTGTGTCTCTCAAAATGTATGTTGAAACCCTAACCTCTAAGACGATGGTGTTAGAAGGTGGGTTTTTGTTTGTTTGTTTGTTTGTTTGTTTTTGAGACGGAGTTTCGCTCTTGTTACCCAGGCTGGAGTGCAATGGCACGATCTCGGCTCACCGCAACCTCCGCCTCCTGGGTTCAGGCAATTCTCCTGCCTCAGCCTCCTGAGTGGCTGGGATTACAGGCACACACCACCATGCCCAGCTATTTTTTTTTTTTTTTTTGTATTTTTAGTAGAGACGGGGTTTGACCATGTTGACCAGGATGGTCTCCATCTCTTGGCCTCGTGATCCACCCACCTCGGCCTCCCAAAGTTCTGGGATTACAGGCTTGAACCACCACGCCCGGCCGGTGGGGTCCTTTTAGAGGTGATTTGTTCATACATAGAATTAGTTCTCTTAGAGGGAGGTATCACATTACCCAACTTCAAACTATACCACAAAGTCACAGTTAATATAATAAAACAGCATGGTACTAGTACAAAAACAAACATATAGACAAATGGAACAGAATAAAGAACCCAGAAATAAAGCCATACACTTAGAATCATCTGATCCTTGACAAAGTTGAAAAAATAAGCAATAGGGAAAGGACTTACTATTCAATAAATGGTGCTGGAATAATTAGCTATCCATATGCAAAAGAATGAAACTTGACCCTTATATATCACCATATAGAAAAATTAGCTCAAGATGGATTAAAGACTTAAATGTGAAGACCTAAAACAATGCTAGAAGAAAATAGTCCTAGAAAAAAAACCTAGAAAATACTTTCCTGGACATCAGCCTTGGCAAAGAATTTATAACCACGTTCTCAAAAGCAATTGCAACAAAAACAAAGATTGCTAAGTGGGACCTAATTAAACCAGGTGCTTCCACACAGCCATGTAAACAGACAATCTGTGGATTAGGAGAAAATCTTTCAAACTATGCACCTGAAAAAGGTCTAATATTCAGAACCATAAGGAACTTAAAAGAATCAACAGGTGAAAAACAAGTGAGCCCATTAAAAAGTGGCAAAACACACAAACAGATACTACTGAAAAGAAGACATACAAGTGGCCACCCAATGTATGGAAAAATGCTCCACATCTCTAATCATCAGAGAGACACAAATCAAAACCACAATGAGATACCATCTCATATCAGTCAGAATGTCTATTATTAAAAAGTCAAAAAATAACAGATATTGATGAGGCTGTAAAGAAAAGGGATGCTTATGTATTCCTTACTGTGAAAAAAAAAAGGAGACCTAAAAGAGCCTGTTTGCTCCTGCCATACTATGTTGCAGTGAGAAGACATCTATCTATGAAGGAAACAGGCTCACATTTAGACACTGAGTCAGCTGATACTTTGATCTTGGACTTCGCAGGCTCCAGAAGAGGGAAAAATAAACTTCTTTTGTTTATAAGCTACCCAGGTATTTTGTTATGGCAACCCAAATGGAGTAAAAGAGTACTTTTTTACTCTACCCTATTTAACTCTAAGTTCTTCCAATTTACTTTATTTTAATATAGGACAAAAACATATCTGCTTACTGTTCTTGCTCACTCTTTTGTAAATCTCCTTATAGTAAACCCAAGACAAGGTTATTTTTGTTGAATCTTTATTTGAAAGCAGAGTCTTTCCACCATCATGTTACAAGAACGTATCTCCAAGCACCAGTGGGGAGTACACAATCAGGCAGAACTGGATCACTTGTCAACTGGGTGACATTGGGAAAGTTATTGAATTAGGGTTTGCATCAGTTTGTATAAGAATTTGAGACAATAATATTTACTCCAAAGAATGGTGTTGAGAATTAAAGGAGATGGTGGATGCAAGACTTCCGAAAAAGTGTAGGTAATCAGAAAGTGTTGACTTTACTTGTTAAACTTTTTTTTTTTTTCAAATTCTGCTCATTCCTAAATTCTTTCTGGATCCTTTTAATTACTTATAATCTGTTCCTTCTTTTTTGTATAATACATGCCATTTTATTTATAACTTTCTCTGGTTCTTGTCTTATTACCTGATGTTATAGTTATCAGAAATTTCAGCTTATCTTCCTCATTATGCTTTAAGCTCCTTGAGGAAAAGGACAGATTTCACTTATTTGTGTGTGGCTATAGTGGCTTGCATGAACTAGAAATAGTCAACAAGTATTTGTGGAATTGAATTGGCTTTCTTGAATTGCCATTTCATCAACATTATAGCATTTCCTCAAGAGACATTGTAGAACTCAGTATCTGTTTTTAAAATGCATGAAAAATTCTTAGTTACACTGACTTTTTTATTTCTTTGATTATTCCTCAGTGTTTAAAAATAAATTTAAAGATTTGACTTGTACCTTTTGAGATTCAAAAGCACGCATAAATCAGTTTTATCTTAAATTCATTATGGTAAATATCTCTCCATATTAACTTCAAATGTTATAGAATGTTTATAATCAAGGGCTTGAAATGTCAACAGAGTAGTTCTTTTTCTTTAATCAAATATTTTAAATAATTGACTGGATGATACACAGTAAATTCATGAGTTTTCTTTTTTCACTTTGCAGATACATTTCATTTTATTCATCTACAGGAATGTTATCTCTTCCCCTGCATATTCTTCAGTACGTCTGCCCAGCACAAAACATGCCTCATCCTCAGATGATAGGAGTGGAAAAACAATTTCAGCAATGCCAAAATAATTCTTTATCTCAGAAATTTGAATTTTGAGTTGGTACATAGGAGGAAAAAAGGCAGTTAAAACCAAGTAACTTATGGCAATGTGACTCAGATAGAGAGACCATGAACACTTTCTGCTAAGGCCCCTTCTATCTTTTTCTTGAAACTTTATTAGTAAGCTCTACCTTTGATGCAGTTAGATACTGAGGATCCTCCCAAGTAACTTTTTTTGAAGCCTACGGTAATTTGAATTCATTTCTTTTGTTTTTAACCAAAAACAGTGTGGAAACTTTTTAAAAATTGCCTTAAATATTGTGCTCTTTATACACAACGACATATTATAATTGGAAAGTTATTTGGTTCTGGTACTTGAATAAAAGTCTTGTTTTTCTTTTACTCAGCTCTATTCTTTTGCTTCTACTATTGATCATAAGCCAGTTGCTCAAAGACCAGTTAAGAAAAGGCTTAAGAAGGAAGAGGACCAGAGGGAAATTACCATACGGAGACAGGATGACACTGGGAACTTGGAGGAAAATGTTTAGGCACTGTATGAGGAAGCAGAACACTGGTTGTAGGTTGTGTGTCAATGGCTTTCTATGAGTAAATGCTCTGAAAATGTATGTGACTAAGCACCATAATGTGGATTTGTGAAAGCTGAATGACTTAAGGAAAAATCTGCTTATTTCTAAAAAAAGCAACAGGTCGTTTCTTTTAGTAAGTTATTAAATTTCTCTGAGGCATGAATTATCTATTATATAAGAGAAAGTGTTTCAATACACGTATTCTGTCCTTAAGTTTGGTCATTCATGGAATCCAAACAGCCTTTATTGCAAAGCTCTGGTGAGTGCAGATCTGCCCTTCTTTCTCTAGTCTTTCCCATATTTGTAATGTCTGTAGTCACAGTTTATATGAAAATAAAGGCTGTGGAGTCCCCTGGATTTCTTACTCAATATGCTCCTGCTGCCTTATTTATTAAAAGCTTTTATGCCTTCATAAGAGATGTTTCATTGCTAGAGCCTCTCCATTCACTAATTCTTAGACGATACTTAAGAATTGAGTCCCAGGAAGGTGTCCATTGCAGGAATTCTGGATGGGACTCTGAGCTTATGGACAGACATTGATGCGAACTGACTTAAGACAGTGCAACCCTTAAGGTTCCTTTAGAAAATATTGATAGCTGCAAAAAGTTTTGAGGGAGATACAGTTTATATATTTCTCCACAACATTATTACTAGTTTATAATAAATTCAAATCTCAAACAAAATTATTAAACAAACACAGTTTACTAAGTGTGAACAAAACTGTATGCCAAATTTCTTCTGAAATTTTGATAACATTCCCACTCTCCATCTTTCCAAGTGCCTTGAAGATCACCTTGCTTAAAAGGTTTACTTGAAACAATTGTAACAATCATCTGGAGGCAAGATTTGGCTAATACTGTATCTGGCATCAGAAAAATAGAATTCTCCACTTCAGTGTCTGGACTCCAATGCAAGTAAGATCTAAGCTTCAAACTTTGTGTCCAAAGATGCTTTCATGCAAGGATGGGAGGTATCTCTAAATCTTTAGACAACCTTCATATATCATCGAATACCACTACTGTTACCAATAAGGACCTATTTTTAATATTCATTATGCTTTCATACAAGCATTAACTTCACAAATGAAGCCTAATTTCTTATATGCATTTTTTTTTTTTTTTGAGACGGAGTCTCACTCTCTTGCCCAGGCTGGAGTGCAGTGGCACGATCTTGGCTCACTGAATGTCCGCCTCCGGGTTCAAGCAATTCTCCTGCCTCAGCCTCCTGAGTAGCTGGGTTTACAGGTGTGTGCCACCATGCCAGGATAATTTTTGTATTTTTAGTAGAGATAGGGTTTAACCATGTTTGTCAGGCTGGTCTTGAACTCCTGACCTCATAATTCACCCACCTCGGCCTCCCAAAGTGCTGGAAGTACAGGTATGAGCTGCCACACCCAGCTTATATGCATTATTTAATCAGCAGAAATCTAACACTGATGAGATATAAAGACAGCTGAAGTCCTTGTAGTACATTTCTCTGAAATGTGGACTTTCTGATATAGGCTAGAAGATCATCCCTGGAAAGTGAATTATCAATTAAAAGTATAACTTAAGGGTATAACTAAATAATGCATGCATAGTATCACACATCAAAGTTGATGTATTTTAAAGATAATATAAGATATGTGAGTCACTGGTCACTATAGCAGAAACATGGAATAAACCTAGGCACCCATCAACAGTGAATTGGATAAAGAAAATATGGTACATTTGCACCATGGAATACTACACAGCTATAAAAAGAATGAAATTATGTCTTTTGCAGCAACATGGATGCAGCTGGAGGCCATTATCCTAAGTGAACTAATGCAGAAACAGAAAACCAAATACATGTTCTCACTTAAAAGGAAGCTAAACGTTGGGTACCTGTGGACACAAAGATGGGAACAATACACAAAGATGGGAAGTATAAAGGAGTGAACAGGAAGAGGGATCGAAAAAAATACCTGTTGGGTACTATACTTACTACCTGGGTAACAGATTCATTCATACTCCAAATCTCAGCATCAAGCAATATACCTTAGTTAAAAACCTGCACATGTACCCCAGATTCTAAAATAAAGGTTAAAAAAGAATAAAAACTTAAAAAATTAAAATGCAGTTTTTATTTTGAAATTTTCAGGGATTATAAATGTTATGGTTTAAAAAGTTCAAGGTCAGGCTACGAGTGGTGGCTCACACCTGTAATACCAGCACTTTGGCAGGCCAAGGCCAGCTGATTACTTGAGCTCAGGAGTTCCAGACCAGCCTTGGCAACAGGGCAAAACATTTCTGCAAAACATTTCTATACAACATAGAAAAAATCAGCAGGATATGGTGGTGTACACCTCTAATCCAAGTTACTTGGGGTGCTGAGATGGGAAGATTGCTTAAACCCAGGAGGCTGAGGTTGCAGTGAGCTGAGATTGCACCACTACACCCCAGCATGGGTGAAAAAGAGAGACCCTGTCTCAAAACAACAACCAAAAAATGTTTAGGCTCAGGGACTGTAGGATTCAGAACTTGTATTTTAGCCATATTGAGATTTAAGTAATTTTGTGTCCTAATGAGGAAACAAAAACAACTATGGAGTAGTAGCTCCAGAATTTCTGATTCTATTTGGAAGGAGGGTCTAGGAAACTTGTATGGAAGCTCTGTTTGCATAACAGGACACTTTTTGACTTGGATGTTATGCTTATTTGGATGGCTTTTAATATGAGATTATGGGTGATCTGGCTTTGGTATTTTCACCAGGGAAATTTGTTAAATATCACCTTTTAAAAACCTGGGGTGGATGTGTGTTTTGTTTTTAATAATTCATCTGCAATATGTATAAGGCATTTATACCACATATAAAAGATTTTTGAATGTTCAATGATTTTAATCTAAAAGAGAGACTACTTATTTGATGAATGGGAAGCTTTATTGCAGAGTTGATTTGAGCTCCACAGATGACAGTAAGAGATTGTGAAAGTTCCTTTCATATAACACTAAACATGAGTGTATATTGGGATCTAAACATAATGACAGTTCTAATAACAAGTATGTTTCTAGTCTAACAAAATAGTATTACTTTATATTCATATTTATTTTTTCTAAGAAACTAGTAAATTGGAGTGTAACACAGTGATCAATCTAAGTATTACCATAACATTTATAGTTTCATTAGCCAATTATAATTTTTATTGTGATTTTTGAAAGCTATTTACGAAGCGAGCTTAACTACTATAAGACTTCACTTTTTCATCTATAAAACTATGATCCTCTCTTGAAAGAATATTTTATTTGTAAATCATCTACGATGAAAGAATCTATATAAAATTTGTAAGTTCTTCAGTAGGCTGCAAATTACACTGAAATTTTTAAACATATGGTTGTCAATTAGTGTGCTTTTTTCCTTTTAAAATAAACACTTCTGCCTTCAAATCCTGCTCTTTTCTTTAGAAACTGAAGCCATTTGTTCTTTGTTTTTAAAGCCTTTAATCTTAAAAGCTATTTTAGATTTCAAAAGGCTTAAAGCTTTTATGTGGTCCCTTGGGCTTAGGCAAGAAATAGATTTTGGGATCACTAACATATGGAAGCGATTGGGTAAGATCATCCTAAGAGAGAAAATGTAATGAGAAAGAATAGGACAGAGGAAAGAGTTCTGAGGAATGCCAGCATTTCGAAAAAAGGAAGAAAAGGAGTTCACAATAAGAGAGGAGGGAAATTTAGATATTATGACATCTTGAATGCCAAGGAAAAAGACGAGTGAGTAACCAGGGACACCACTGTTTTACATTTCTGGTTAGGTTACAGGTTGAAATGACCATTGATTTCCCTGTAGCTATGGATAAACTAAAATAATGTTTGATATGGTTTGGCTGTGTCCCTACACAAATTTCATTTTGCATTCTAGTTCCCATAATCCCCATGTGTCATGGGAGGGCCCTGCTGGGAGATAATTGAATCATGGGCGTGGTTACCCCCATACTGTTCTTATGATACTAAGTGAGTTCTCACAAGATCTGGTGGTTTTATGAGGGACTTTTCCCCCTTTTGCTCAGCACTTCTTTCTCCTCCCACCATGTGAAGAAGGATGTGTTTGCTTCCCCTTTTGCCATGATTGTAAGTTTCCTGCAACCTCCTCAGCCTGGTGGAACTGTGAGTCAATTAAACCTCTTTCCCTTATAACTTACCTAGCCTTAGGCAGTTCTTTATAAAAGTCTGAGAATGTACTAATACAATGTTTGTATTTAAAGTCATCAAAGAGTTGTAGAATCAAATAACTCTAAAGAAACTGAATTCCAAAATTAGATAAATTTATCTAGATTATCACAAGTCAATGGTCACTTGGATTCTGAGGTTAGTCTGGAGATCTGTTTTCCCTTTGTCCCAACAATTTGGCAAAGAAAAATTGTTGGGACAAAGGGAAAACAGTCAAGTTAGGCTGACAGAATGGATTGAAATCCAAAAGAAACATAAGAGCCCTGCTTTCCCATCAATTTTCTTTTATAGGAATTTTGGTGAATAAGCTCAAATTTGCTGTGATCCTAAAGCTGCCCTCAAAAATAAATTAATTTAAGAATATCTGTCATGCAGAATTTATTGGATTGGAGTAATAGCAGACTACATTAAACAGAAGAAGTTATTAGTGACAGGTCAATGGAAATAATACAACTGAAGGATATAAAAAGATACTTAGAAAATTATTTAATTTAATTTAAAAATTATCTTTTTAACAGAACTGAACAGAAAAGCAAATATCTGAAAACAAATATAGACAGTCTAGTATGCATGTAATTGGTATCCCAGGAGAGAAAAAGGTGAATGAGGTAGGAAATATATATATATAAAATATATATATGTATATGTGTGTGTATATATATGTATATGTGTGTGTGTATGTCTGTTTGTGTGTGTGTATATATATAGATATATGTATGAAGAGAGACAAGGCAATAATTTTTTTTTAAAGAAGTAGCTGGTTGAAAATCTAAAATCATAGAACTAAAAAGCTCAGTGAACACCAGGCAGAGTAATTACAAAGAAAAGCTTCCCTGGGTACATCATAGTCAAACTATTTAAAGCCAAAGATAAAGAGAAAAACCTTACAAATAGTCTTGGATAAGAATGAGAAATAACTGACTACAAATAATGATGGAAGCCAGAAGAAAGTCAATACACACTTCTTTACCTAGTAAAAGTATTGGTCAATTTGCAAATGCAAATGAAAATGTTTTCAGGCAGCAAAACATGAGGCTATTCATCACTAGGAAGAAAACATGAACAATTAAAATTAAGGAAGTTTCTTTAAGATGAAAAGAAGTAAGCCCAGATGGAAGACTGGATCTCCATAAAGAAAATGGAGAGCACACAAAAGGGTAAATATGTGGATGAATAATTTAAAACTTTTAAAATTTTTATCTCACTGTTTCAAGCAAATACAGTAACAATGCATTGAAGACTTTGAAATGATAAAGAAGTAAAGTATATGACAATAGCACAATGGGAAAAGAGACATATATAAGGTCCTGACATTGTTTTTGAAGTTGTAAACAGTTAAATTTCGGGTTCATTGTGATAAATTTAGACTCGATATTGTAATCTCTAAGTAATCACTTAGAAGCCATACACAATGAAAAAGCCAACAGAATAGAAAAAATGGTATACTAAAAATATTTAGATAACACATAAAAAGCCATGAAATGTGGAGCAAAGGAAAAAGTGACTGGACAAACAGTAATCAGCCAGCATGGCGGAAAACACATGTTCAACAATATCAATAATTACATTAAATATTTATAGAATTAAAACTCCATTTAAAGTACAGAAAATATCATGTCAGATTTAGTTTAAAAACAAGACCCAACAAAGCAGTTTATAATTGAATGTTCTTTTATAATCCAGCCTGACATTATCTAGTCTTTAAACATAAGAATGCAAAGAGTTCGGAAATAAAAGGA
Organism: Saimiri boliviensis; assembly: GCF_048565385.1. Lineage (NCBI taxonomy): Eukaryota > Metazoa > Chordata > Mammalia > Primates > Cebidae > Saimiri > Saimiri boliviensis. The sequence continues at coordinate 168,186,520 of NC_133451.1, read as the reverse complement.
TTGGGAAGCTTATAATAAAAAGATTATTGTGGCTATATTAATGTCAGATAAAGTAGACTTCAAGCCAATAAGTATTACCAGGAATAAAGACAACATTTCATAACAACCCAAGGGTCAACTCATCAGGAAAACATAATAATTCTAAATGCAAATGCCCCTAGTAACATAGATTCAAAATACTTGAGACAAAATCAAACAGAAGTAAAAGGGAGAACAGACAAATCCATAATCATAGCTAGAAATTTTAACACTCCTCTCTCAGAAATCTGTAAATAAAACATACAAAAATATCAATGACTATATGATGGATTTGAATAATACCTATTAAGCAGCTTGATGTAATTGAAATGGATAGTACAACATACTCAGTAACTGCAGTATACACGTTATTTTATTTTATTATTATTTTTGAGACAGATTTTTGCTCCTGTTGGCCAGGCTAGAGTGCAATGGTGCAATCTCGGCTCACCGCAACCTTGGCCTCCTGGGTTCAAGATTTTTCTATCTCAGCCTCCTGAGTAGCTGGGATTACAGGCATCCACCACCATGCCCAGCTAATTTTGTGTTTTTTACTAGAGACGGGGTTTCTCCATGTTGGCCAGGCTGATCTCAAACTCTCAACCTCAGGTTATCTGCTCACCTTGGCCTCCCAAAGTGCTGGGATTACAGGTGTGAGCTACTGCACCCAGCCTATTTATTTTTACTTATTTATATATTTTGTGAGACGGTGGAGTCTTGCTCTATCGCCAGGCTGGAGAGCAGTGGCTCGATCTGAACTCACTGCAACCTCTGCCTCCCTGGTTCAAGTGACTCCTCTGCCTCAGCCTCCCAAGTAGCTTGGATTACAGGAGCACCACCAAGCCTGGCTATTTTTTATTTTTTTTTATTTTTTTTATTTTTATTTTTTTATTTTAGTAGAGACGGGATTTCACCACATTAGCCAGGATGGTCTGAATCTCCTGACCTTTGATACACAATTTTTAAATGCATTTTCAACACTCACCAAAATAGGCCATAAACTGGGTCATAAATTAAGTTGCAAAATATTTCAAAGGATTGAAATCATACAGAATATGTTCTCTGACTTAAATAAAATTAAACTAGAAAATCAGAGTTTAAATAATAACTGGGAAATACCCAAATATTTAAAAATTAAGAAATAACTTTTAAAATAACCCATAGGAGATATCATAAGGGAAATTTTAAAATATTTTAGATCAAACAAGGTTGAAAATACAACATATTAAAATTTGTGGGATGCAGCTAAAGCCTTGATAAGAGAAAACATTTTAATACTACATGCAAATATTAGAAACTAAAATAATTTTATTTAAAAAATTTAATCTTACACTTCAGAGAGCTAGATAGAAAAGAGCAAATTAAACTTCATGATTGTAGAAGAGGAAATGCCAATGATGAGAACAGAAATCAGTGAAATACAAAACAGATGAACAACAGAAAAATAATAACAAATCCAAAAGTCAATTCTTTGAAAAGATTAATACAAAGTTGTGATACTCTAGCAAGACCAGTTAAGAAAAAGCAAAAAATATAATCAATATCAGCAATAAAATGAGATGTGTGATTATAGATTAAAAAGAATAAGAATAAATGGGGTAGTATAAACAATGTTACTTCAATAAATTTGACAACTTGAGAGAAATATATATTCCTTGACAAATACAATTTTTTGAAATGAATCCAAAAATAAATAGACACTACAGAAATTCCATACCTGTTAATAAAGTTGCATCTACAATTAAAAACATTTCCACAAAGAAAACTCTGGGCCCAGATAGCTTTACTAATGAAGTCTACCAAACAATAAAGGAAAAAGCAAGATATCCTGTACAAGGTCTTTCAGAGTATACAGGAAGAGAAAGTGCTTTCCAGCTAGCTTTATGAGGCCAGAGAACCCTGAAACCAACTTAGCAAGGACAGGAGAATAAGTCCATGGGTGCCCTCAGTTGACCCAGTTCTTCCTCCTGTTGTTTGCAATTCTGCTGAATATACTGACATCACAACATTCTAAGATAAGGATGAAATCTCTGGAAAAAATCCAGCCAATATCTTTGTTCCTCTGTATTAGTTGGTTTTCAAGCTGCTGATAAAGACATACCCAAGACTGGACGATTTACAAACGAAAGAGGTTTAATTGGATTTACAGTTCTATATGGCTGGGGAGACCTTACAAGCATGGCAGAAGGCAAGAAGAAGCAAGTCACATCTTCTGTGGATGGCAGCAGGCAAAGAGAGAGCTTGTGCAGAGAAACCCCCATTTTTAAAACCAGCAGATCTCATGAGACCCATTTACTATCACGAGAACAGTGCAGGAAAGACATGTCCCTTTGATTAAATCATCTCCCACTGGGTCCCTCTCACAACACATGGGAATTATGGGAGCCACAAAATGAGTTTCGTGTGGGAACACAGAGCCAAACCGTATCATTCCACCCCGGCCCCTCTCAAATCTCATATCTTCACATTTCAAAATCAATCATGCTTTCCCAAAAGTTCCCCAAAGTCTGAACTTATTTCAGCATTAACTCAAAAGTCCACAGGCCAAAGTCTCATCCAAGACAAAGCAAGTCCCTTCTGCCTATGAACCTATAAAATCAGAAGCAAGTTAGTTACTTTCTAGATGCAATGGAGGTACAGGCATTGGGTAAATACAGCTATTCCAAGCGAGAGAAATTGGCCACAACAAAGGGACCCATGTGAGTCAGGAATCCAGTGGGGCAGTTAAATCTTAAAGCTCCAAAATGATCTCCTTTTACTCCATGTCTCACATCCAGATCACGCTGATACAAGAGGTGGGTTCCTATGGTCTTGGGCAGCTCCACCCCTGTGGTTTTGCTGGGTACAGCCTCCCTCATGGCTACTTTCATGGGTTGACAGCAAGTGTCTGAGGCTTTTCCAAGCACAAGGAGCAGGCTGTCAGTGGATCTACCATTTTCGGGTCTGGAAGACAGTGGCCCTTTTCTTACAGCTCCACTAGTTGGTGCTCCAGTGGGGCACTGATCCCACACATTTCCCTTCTGCACTGCCCTAGCAAAGGTTCTCCATGAGAGCCCTGCCCCTGCAGCGAACTTCTTCCCGGGCATCCAGGCATTCCATACATCCTCTGAAATCTAGGCAGAGGTTCCCAAACCTCAATTGTTGACTTCCGTGCAGTCGCAGGGCCAACACTATGTGGAAGCTGCCAAGGTTTGGGGCTTGGACCCTCTGAAGCCATGACCCCTGCTCTACATTGGCCCTTTTCAGCCATGACTGGAGCAGCTGGGATGCAGGGCACCAAGTCCCTAGGCTGCACGCAGCACGGGGACTCTGGGCCCATTCCATGAAACCATTTTCTCCTAGGTCTCCAGGCCTGTGTTGGGATGGACTTCAGTGAAGACGTCTGACATGCCCTGGAGACATTTTCACCGCTGTCTTGGGGATTAACATTCTTCTTATTACTTATACACATTTCTGCAGCCAGCTTGAATTTCTCCTCAGAAAATGGGATTTTCTTTTCTAATGCATTGTCAGACTACAAATTTTCCAAACTTTTATGCTCTACTTCCCTTATAAAACTGAATGCCTTTCACAGCACCCATGTCATCTCTTAAATAGTTTGCTGCTTAGAATTTTCTTCTGCCAGATAACCCAAGTCATCTCTCCCAACTTCAAAGTTCCATAAATCTCTAGGGCAAGGGCAAAATGCCAACAGTCTCTTTGCTACAACACAATAAGAGTCACCTTTGCTCCAGTTCCCAACAGGTTCCTCATCTCCATCTGAGACCACCTCAGCCTGGACCTTACTGTTTATATTGTTTCTGGCTTTTGGTCAAATGCATTCAAAAAGTCTCTAGGAAGTTACAAACTTTTCCACATTTTTCTTTCTTCTTCTGAGCACTACAAACTGTTCCAACCTTTGCCTGTTACCCAGTTCCAAAGTTGCTTCCACATCTTTGGATATCTTTTCAGCAGCACCCCACTCTACAGGTACCAATTTACTGTATCAGTCCATTTTCACATTGCTGATAAAGATATACATGAGACTGGGCAATTTACAAAAGAAAGAGGCTTAACTGGACTTAAGCCTCTTTCCTCCCCATGGCTGGGGAGGCCTCATAACCATGGCAGAAGGCAAGGAGGAGCAAGTCATGTCTTACATGGATGGCAGCAGGCAAAGAGAGAGTTTGTACAGAGAAACTCCCATCTTTAAAACCACCAGATCTCATGAGACCAATTCACTGTCACGAGAACAGCATGTGAAATACCAATCCCCATGATTCAGCCATCTCCTACAGGGTTCCTCCCACACATGTGAGAATTAGGGAAGCTACAAAATGAGATTTGCGTGGGGACACAGAGCCAAACCATATCATCCTCTTAGAATAGATGCTCTGCAATGCTTGGAGCCAGTAAGCCAAGTGGTGCCCAGGGTCTACAAACCCAAGAGAAGTGCTTTTGGGGACCGTCAGCTACAGTGTGATATGGAGCATGAGCATTCAAGACTCTGTCTCTGCTGGACAGCTTTTCTGGGCCTCTGGATCCTAGGCTTCTGTTTATTTTTGTTATCCATCTCATAGTAGTATATCTGCTTTGAGTAAAAGAAGCTAGATATGAAGAGGTACATATTTTATGACTCCACTTATATAAAGTTCTAAAACAGATAAATCAAATCAATGATAATAGAAGTCAGACTTTTGAAAAAGGAGGTTACAAAAGGAAAACAGAGAATGTTCTGGTGCAATGAAAATGTTCTAACACTTGATTGGGGTGGTTGTCACAGAGGTGAATACATATATTAAAAAGCTGTAGAGACAAATTCAAAATTTATACATTCTATTCTATTTTATTTGTCCCTGAAAGCCCTGAGAAAAATATTAAAATGCTGCACAAAGTAAAATATCAGCATTGAAAAGCATCCATTGGAAGGAGGCCACTGATTGTCTTCTTCAATAATAATAAATGTGAAATCAGTATAGATAGCATAAAGAGGAAGAGATGGAGACACTGAATATAGTTAATTCTTTTAAGAAGATTTGCTGTGAGGAAAAGGAAAACAGATTTGATGGTAGCAGGAGGGAAATGTGTATATTTATTCTTTGGGCCCGGAAGGGAAAGGATGCCTCACAGATCTGAAATTCTTTTATTTTATAGTCATTATTGAAAAACTAAAACTCAAAATATTCCAAGCATTTATTTTTTGTACAGTTTTAGATTTACAGAAAATGTAAGGGTATAGTAGACAGAGTAGTAGCCTGGAGTTCCATATACCTGCTTTCCCCTGCCCCCACCCCACCCTGTATACAGTTTCCCTTATTATTAATATCTTGCATTAGTGTGGTACATTTGTTATAATTCATGAACAAAATTGCTATATTATTCTTAACTGAAACTCATGGTTTACGTCAAGTTTCAATCTTTCCATTGTACCGTTTTGTAAGTTTTGAAAAATGCATGATGTCATATATGTATTAATACCATCACAGTTCAATGTAGAATAGTTTTAGCATCCTAAAAGTCTCCGTGCTTCACCTATTCATCCCTTCTCCAACTCTCTTTTTTTTTTTTTTTTTTTTTGAGACAGAGTCTCGCTTTGTCACCCAGGTTGGAGTGCAGTGGCGTGATTTCTGCCCACTACAACCTCCACCTCTCAGGTTCAAGAGATTCTCCTGCCTCAGCCTCCTCAGTAGCTGGGATTACAGGTACATGCCACCATGCCCAGGTAATTTTTGTATTTTTAGTAGAGACGAGGTTTCACCATGTTGGTCAGGCTGGTCTCAAACTGACCTCAGGTGATCCACCCTCCGTTGCCTCCCAAAGTGTTGGGATTACAGGCGTGAGCCAGCACACCCAGACCCTCTTTTTGTTTGTAAATAGGAAATTACCAAACTATCTCCAGTCCTTTGAGGCCCTGGTAACCAATGATGTTTTTACTGTCTCCACAGCTTTACCTTTTCATGTTACATAATTGGAATCATACCATATGTAACCTTTTCTGACTTCTTTCTTTTCTCTTAAAAGTTAATTCTGCACATTTGCAGTCAATCTTTTCTTTTATCCTCAGCATCAGACAACTACTGATCTGTTTTCTGACTCCATAGTTTGTTTCATGGAAATTTGATATACATGCAATTATACAACATGCAGATCTTTAAAATGGCTTTGTTCATTAGCATATTTGTCGATTTCATATCTTTGTTGCATGTATCCGTAGTTTGTTCATTTTAATTGTAGAGTAGTATTCCATGGTATATATTTATTTACGGCAGATTTTGGAAGAAGCATTCTCATTGTATTTTTCAGGTCCCAAGAATTTGTTACTGTTGTCACCTCTCTTCTTTTTCTTGTGAATTTCTGTCTTTATAACATGCAGTTATAGTGAAGTTTTTGAGACACTGAAGTTGGTGGTGTTTGTTAAATTTGCTCTTTAAGGAGTTTTCTTTAATTCATAAGGTGATAGGTAAATACCCGTTCCATTATTTTACTGTGAGGAGAATAATTACTACAACAATTCAAGTATTTAAAATTAAAATATATCTGGTAACTTCATCTGTCTTTTTATATAATTTAATAATTAATTAATGAGTGTAGAATATTCTCATGGCAACAAGCAAATTATCTTGGCCATAATTATTACATTTAATGGTGACTACTAATTATCCTAATGTATTTGACTATGAAAAAGTATATGAAATTTAGCCACAATACTGATGGTATCCCCACAGCACCTATTCCTTTATTTTATTTTATTTTTGAGATAAGATCTCTGACACCCAAGCTAGAGTGCAGTGTTGCAGTCGTGGCTCACTGAAACTTCAAACTCCTGGGCTCTAATGATCTTCCCACCTCATCTTTGAAGTAGCTAAAAATACAGGTGCTTGCCACTGTGCGCTGCCCATATTCCATTTAAACATTTTCAGATCTTCTCTCCTAATTGATTATTGCCTTCATGAGAAAAATTTATGTCTTTATCACAATTGTAAACTCCTTAAAACCTATAATAAGACTATTCTTGCTTAGGGTACTCCTCATATGTCTGATGAAAGCACTAACTTTATTTTACATGCATTTTCAAAAAGAAAAGCTATCAAGGTTGAAGGGCATCATACTCAAATTACTTATATTTCATAATGTAATAATTGATAGATAATCCAGAGAACCACTTCCATGCCTATTTTAAAGTCAGCAAAATATTATAAAACCTTAGAAGAACTATTATGGTTTTCGTTTATGGAATTCTTATTAAAACAATCCATCTGATTATCATCTATGCGCTTAGGCAAAATAAAAGCTTACTGGCATTATGTATGACACAGTTAGTTCTGAGCTCTCAATTTTTCCAATTGTTGTGCCAAAACTATTTTAAAATGGCACCTGAGCCTAGCATTGCTTAATATGTTCCTTGGACCTTACTTGGTAAAAGATAAGTTTATGTTTTCAAGGCTGCCCTTTAATTTCTGTTTTAGTAGAGTTTAATATAAATTTTTAAAACTTGCCTGATGACCAATTCTAACAAGAATACAATGTTTAAAACCTGACAATGTTTGGCTTTAAAAATGAAACTAAAATAAATAAAGTATAGAGATTGACTTTATATTATTTAAATAACTTTTTATTTTTAGAAATTAGATTTGAGATTAATCAATTCATGTTGGAATATATTTGGAATTTTTAAAGTTTTTTCAGAGACAATATTTAAAACATTTTTTTTCAAATTAGAAGAATATTGTAACTGAGGAGTATGATGCAATTCAATTTTGTAACTTTCTGTTTTTTCTTTATTAGATCCAATTTGTGTTGTTGGAATAAATAACTTCCTAAATAATTATTTTACTCAAAGTGAGGTCCGAAAATTTATAACAAGTTACCTGATTGTCTTACTATTTTGAAACATAATTGGTTTGATTTATAAAAGATGGGCTGATGTTTTATTTAATGGGTTTGTTGTTTCTCAACATAGTCTGCCTTTTTAAAAAGATCAGTTTATTAATTTTTCCCCCAGGAACTGTAGATATAAGAATAAGGTAAAAATAATGTTAATAATGAAAATAGGCAGGGCGTGGTGGCTCATGCCTGTAATCCCAGCATTTTGGGAGGCCAAGACAGGTGGCTCACCAGGTCAAGAGTTCGAGACCATCCTGGTCAACATGGTGAAACCCCGTCTTTACTAAAAATACAAAAGTTAGTTGGGCATGGTGGCGCATGCCCATAGTCCCAGCTACTTGGGAGGCTGAGGCAGGAGAATTGCCTGAACCCAGGAGGCAGAGGTTGTGGTGAGCCGAGATCGCGCCATTGCACTCCAGCCTGGGTAACAAGAGCGAAACTCCATCTCAAAAAAAAAAAGAAAGAAAGAAAGAAAAAAGAAAATAATATTTAGTTGAAAACAACTGAAATGGGTGATAGCATAGGCTTCTTCCTCCCCTGGCATATTAGAAACAATGGTATGGTTGAGTAAGAGTAATAAATAAACATAAGTCATGACAACTTACTTGTCAGAAACCATTTTATGAGCTTTGTATGTAATAAATCATCTTCACAAGGTAGCTAATATCAATATCACCTCCATTTCATAGATGAAGAAACAGAGATGGGTCATTTGGTTGAAAAGATGTGATAGTGGGCTGAGCATCCAGACAGTGTGGCTCTGGAGTCCACGAGCCACATCCCTCTACATCGCTGCTATAAAGGATAATTCTCCAGAAAAAAAAAGGTGAGAGAAATGATACAAGGACAAGATTTCTTTCAAATAAAAGATGAATAATGACAAACAGAATAAAACATAGTAATCATAATGGAGCAAGAATCGAACTAAAAGGTGCAAGCTCAATGTGGCTCTAGTTTACTAAGTTACTAAGCAGTGCTATTGTGAGATGTGAATCTTGTTTGACTTATACTGAAAAGTAATAACTAAGTCATTAATAACTATAATAAAGAAAATAAACCTCTCATTAAAATCAAGAAGAGACACAGAGTGTGCCTTTCATAGTTGCTAGTTTTCCATTTTAATTATTTGTTCTATTTACTGACAGAATTGTGATGGTAGAGGCAGGATGGAAGTGGAAGGAATTGGAGAATCATTTAATTTTGAAATGCTTTTTAGAGATGTCAGGTAAGCTGTTGGATAAATGTAACTCAAACTCAGAGGAAAAGTCTGGAAGTCTGGGCTGGAAATACAAATTTGGGGATCATTACAATGGTATTTAAACTCATGAAATTGGTTGATATTATCCAGAAAAAAGGTGAAAAAAGAGAAAGAAGTTTCATAGTAGGGTAAGAGGAAAAGTCAATAAAGGAAACAGAAATAGTAGCCATGGAACAGTGGTGAATTCATGAGACAGGGACACATGATCAAGTATGCTTAAGGCTGCTGATGGTTAGATTATGTTAAGTCTATCCACTGGGCTGAGCAGAATGGAGGTCATTGTTGAATTTAGAGAGTAGTTTCATTGGAGTGTAGAGATAGAAACTAAGTTCATGTGGGTGGGAAAATTGTGACAAAGTGAAGTTTAGAGAGGGCATAGTAGACTAATTCTACCACACTTCCTATAGTTATTCTTCTAAGAAAAGCCCAACTTTAATCACTGCCTTCCCCATCCCTATGAAACCATTTCCATGGAAACACACAATACTATCATATTTTCTCTGTATTTTTTTACCTCTCATTTGTTCATCTAGTTCATCTTTTCCTTCAAAATCCCTCTTTTGGATAATTCATTTTCTATTGTCATAAGAATCTTCTACTTTTTCAACCATGTCTTCAAATGTTATCACTGCTGTCTCACCTTACCTGAAGTTGTTTATTACATGTACCTTCACATGTGTAGGGGCCTAGAATGAGCTCATTATTTATGTTCATTATTGCCACTTCCAGGCAATACTCCTGCTCTTTTAATACTTATGCTACCTGGCCACATTACACATTTCTCTTCTTACTGCCATATTTACTGATTTCCTTATCACTCATGTAAATTCACTGACATTTCAGAATGTGTAAAAGATTTATTTTTTTCAAAAATCTTCTCAAATAGATAATAGTTATGCAGAAATCAAAGTTAAAAATGTTTTTGTCTACTTTTCATAGACGGTGAGAAATTTAGCAGTCCTCTCATCATCCTTCTCCTTCCCTACCCCATGTCCAGTTCCGGCACCTGTGACTAGGTTCATTCTGTGCTGCTTTCTTCCTTATTTTTGTGCCCTTAGGGCTGTTCTTTCTATCCGCAATGGTCTTCCTTATCTAGTTTCATTCTACTTTTTAAATCTGTCACTTACTACTCAGACCTCTATTCAAATGTCCTTTTGTAAGAGAAGCCTGCCTTCGACTCCCCAGATTAGGCCAGGTGCCCATCCATTGGTCTCAGTGCCAAAGGGTATGATGATTTTGAGTGAGCCTCAGAGCATCATACAGATGAACTCCAGACCAGACCTAGGCAGATGGAACCATGAAAAAGGCAAGTGTAAGAGCAAGAGCTGAAAGATTGATTTAGTCTTCTCCATTTGAGATTGAAAGCATAACATGTATTTCTTTTCAAAAGAGGTACTGAATATAAACAATAAATAGTAAAATGTATTTTTATATATATATATATAATTCATCAATAAAATACATTTCAAGAATGTATACATTTAGATTATTCATTCAACTATTTCAAACTTCAGGTTAAGGACCTCCTTCATGAAAACATGGTTGGATAGGGTTCAGGTTATCTTTAAGTAGCAAAACTCTGTAGGAGTCTTACATGATAGCTCTTCTGCTTTTGATGACCCCAAGACTCTTGCGTTTTTTTCCTAGAAATATTATTTGGGGCCAGAAGACAACTCAGAGAAACATTGTTTCAGCTATATTAGACAGTAAAAATTTTGACTATGAAATTTTCTGCTTCTTTAACTGTCTCTGGATGTTATCTCTGAAAAGTAAGTTAACATATTTTCTACATAGAAGACACCAAAAATAGACAAGTATGGGAGAATAATGTGACTGCTGGGGGAGCTAATCTAGTCCTTCAGAAAATAGAGAGGACCTATATTGTAAATTTTTGGTTATAAAAATATTCCACATGATTATTTTGATTTCTAGATTACAAAGTGTTTTGACAAACCAGAATTTTTCTCTTAATTTATAATCCACTTTGTCTTCATGAAACATTAATTTATTTCTAAATATACCTTTAACCCTAAGAACACTTAAACCCAAGTCTCTTTAGGGCAATACTTTTCCATTTGAAGTGGCTCTATTAAGTTTAGATTAATTGAATTTGATTAAAAAGATCAAGTGGCCAAGAAATTGTAGAATCTGTAATTTTAGATAATCTTTTAATATTAAAATACTTTCCTTTCATATATTCATAATTAAACTCTTGAGTCAGTAACTTTCCATAATATCTAAATATTTGATATATTATTCACCCATCATCTCAAATCTGTTAAGCAATTTCTTAGTAAAGATAGGTGATATATTGGGTAATGATTAGGTTTATTGTTCAGCATTACAAAACTTGAAAGTCAATCTACCGTCAGAATTATTTTCTTCCTACAAATAGGTGCCAATGGAGACAATAAACCTCTGGATACCAGAGAGATTAATTAGTGAGATGGTCTCTGGAGGCCCTCCCTATCAGTCCTCAGCTCTGACTTCTGAAAAAGTCCTCTAAACCAAAACCTTTCTTTACTTTGTGAATGTAAATTCTTTTTATTTTAGAAAGTGGCTATGCATTTCAAGAGTTGGATTTAATGTATCTAATTGTCTATTTAACTTTTCCATAAGATAAGTCAAGACAGAGGCTCAATTCTTTGGCTGGATATCCTCAAACTGATGATGTCACCATTAACACAACAGCAATAACAACATGTAGAAAGTCTGTGAGTAAGGTAAACTGTGAATTCCTTGATTGCAGATAGAAATGATTATCCAGGTAGATTATTTTTGAAGTTTTGTAATAATAGGCAAGAATTTTTAAAACTTGCAATTGCCTATCGCCGGAAAATAGCATTGACACTGTTGAAACTATTTGTTGGTATTAAATACATGCAATATAGATCTTGATTTTTTAAAATAAGTTTTATATATTGCCTGCCTTTTCTCTAACTGTTGAAAGAAGAATAAACACTGTTTTATTTTTTAACACTGAATATGAAATATTTTTCTTTTCCCATCTATTCTAATGAGATAACCACCAGGCAGTACATATTTAGAGGCAGAAAAAGTGATGTCTGACTAAATTATTTTCTTTGAGTATGAAGAGAAAATTTGCAGGTCAGAGAAGTCTAGGTGTTATGTATTAGTTTATACCATTTAGTCAAGTCATTGAATTTCTCTAGGCTTCATTTACATTATGTATAAAATGAGAAATTTGGACTGAACTCTTAACTCTTTCAGTGCTGGAATTCAATTACTATTTAATTACCATGAGTCATTTTAAGTTTAAAAATTGAATTAGAACAATGTCTTTAACAATCATGAAAGAATTATTAAGCATTTAATTTATGCATGCCATTTAACGTTTTTCTTCCATAAAATGCAAAGGATTATCTACCTAGAACTAGAGTATATTCAAAAGGGAAAAGTCAAATAGACAATGATGTAACATGTAATTCATGTTTTTCAAAAACTGGTTAGTTTGGATCTGACCATTTTGAAACAGCTGAAATATTTTGCCACTATTAATTTAATCTCTCCAATGCTAAGCACCTCAAATTACTTTTTAAAAAGTAAAAGATTGGATAGAAATAGGTATTTTTGTACTTCTATTTAGGTCAGCCTGCCTATTCTTTAAATAAAGTTAATTTTTTAAATGACAAAAAAACATTAAATTTTTAATGGTATTGTTTTATATGACAGGGAACAAATCTTATTTACAATTGGGTAATCCTGAGAGGACTAACCAGTTTTGGAGTGTGACTGTATATTTCAGGGTCTCTTCTGATTTTTACCAGTTAAAAGGAATGTGACAACATAGTACAAATTATTGTTGAATTATAAAATATGTTTCTCTTAGGTGTATGGTCCTGAAAATATATATGTAAATCAATTTTTCTCAAACTGAATCACATTTGAAATAGTTTATGAAAAAACTGCTACCTAAGTAAACTAGTAATTAATTTGTTAGGAGAAGAAAATAATGAGCTAATTTTTTTTTTTGGAGATAGAGTCTCACTTTGTTGCCCAGGCTGAAGTGCAGTGGCACAATCTCAGCTCACTGCAGCCTCCACCTCCCCGTCTCAAGCAGTTCTCTTGCCTCAGCCTCCTGAGTGTAGCTGGGACTACAGGCACCCACCACCAGGCCCAGGTAATTTTTTTTTTTTTTTTTTTTTTTTGTAGAGACAGAATTTCGCCATGTTAGCCAGGCTGGTTACAAACTCCTGAGCTAACTTAACATGCAATTAGATTGTAATTTTTTTCTAGTAATATCTAAAACATAAAAGGGGGATCATCTTAAAATTAAAAACTCAACTAACTTCACAATTAAATATGTATTTTCTCTGTTGTCTTTTTGGCTTGAAAAAAAATTAATTCTATACAAAACATAGCTCAACCACATTCTCACCTACTCTACCTGTTTTCCTCCCTCTGTGGCCATTCCAGCTTTCTTCCGGTTGCTCTAATGCCTCATCATCTTTCTTATTTCAGATACTTCATTCATCTTCTTTTCTCCTTCTGGTCTTATGAAGCCAGTTCTGACCATCTTATCAGTCACATCACTTTCTTTGTTTATTCAATAATCTGTATGGGAATTTGTATCTGATCATTTGTTGGTGTTGTTTTAAATTTACATTTGACAAGCTGCTTCTTCGAGCACCTTACATTTCCATCTGAAAGAAGTCATTGAACCTCACAATAACAGCAGGAAATTTCCATTAAGTCTGCTAGTTTTGTACTAGTGATACTTTTCTATTTCACACTACTTGACCTGTTGTCTCTAAAGGCCCTTGGATGGAATATTCTCCTTTCCGCCAATTCTTGGACTGGCCAATTCCTCTTCTAAAAGACTAAGCCAAGGCCAAATTTCTCCTTCTACCTCCAAGCAGGCTGAGGTCTCCCTGCGTTATTATCCAATCCTATTCATTTCTCTCTTATTTCATTTACCACATGGAGTTTAACTGCTGTAATAGACATGTCAGCTTTCTGAGAACAATTGCTTATTTTATCAGAGAGATGACTAGTTTCTTATTAACTTTGACAACCATCAAGTATCCCAGTGGCTACTACATAGCAGCTGCTTAATGTTATGTTGAATACCTGAATAAAAACAGGACTATGGGAAAATCCCTGCATCAGAGTGGTCTCTGAATGTCTAATTGTCTCCCAGATTCCTTCCCAGTACTAAAAAACATAGACTGAGCACTTCATGACAAACCCTCGATCCTTAGTTTGACCGTCTTAGTTCTTCCAAGTAAGTCCAAGTAAGGTGGGATAATTCTTTATTTTTCTTTTCTGCTTATGTTTCTTCAATCCTTTTTTAATTCCTGAGTAGCTTGGAGAAAATATTTGAAGTGGGTTACAAAGTCTTCCATCTATTTTTAAATTTTATATTACATTTCAACCAAACATATTTTTCACATCTTTATGGAATTGAAATAATGATGCAATTACAAAGCAGAGAAAGAAGTAAAGAAATATCTATTTTGACCACGTACTATGCTCCCGACTGTGAGCTAGGGACTCTGGGTCTATTATCTCATTCAATTCTCCTGACCTGAGAGGGAGGTATACTTATTACCATTTTAAGATTTCAAAGAAAACAGAAACAAAATTCTGAAGCACAGCTATATTCTTAGTGTGAGGGCTGACTAACTTTTTAAAGGACTGTGACCAATTGAAGTCATACGTTTTGCAGCTATGGAATTCTTTTGGACCAATGCTAGGATTCTTTGCTATTGCCTGGTTGAAATTACCATAAAATGAGATTTTTCACAAGGTCATTTTTGTTTTGAGTTTTAGTGATTTATGGGAATGGAATTTACTAAAATTTAAACAATTCAGAAACTAAGAGATTGAAAGAAAAATAGAAATGTATACAAATGGAGAAAAAGAAAGAAAACATTATTTTAGAGGGAATAACTAGTAGGTCATGTAGCTCAATGCTTGATATTTATGTAGTTTCAGATTTATACTTTCGGAGGGTCAGTGGTATATATACACACATATACAAATGAAATATTTTGGGGGAGAATTAGTGGCCTATTTATACATTGATCACTGAAAATTTTCAGCAGTGTGATAAAGAATCTCAATAAACATGGGTAAACTTTTTACCTCACCTGCCATGTCTCCTTGGTGGCCTCAATAGATCTCCTGTGAGGACTTTTTCTACTCAAATATGTTGTGATTTTTAAAAGTTTTTAGTTTTGACATTTTGATACAGTTATTAATTAACAGGGGCATGACTAGTTTGTAGGAAAAGTCAGGAGAAGACTCTAAGAAACATAATACCCAACAAACTGGAAAAAAATAGTCCCTTAATAAACAATAAATTATCTGATTTTTATGAAGTAATTTCCATTCTTTTGATATTTACATGTATTTTCAGGGTCCTTTTGTTTTTATATTTCTGAGCTCATTTCAATTATGTTAAACTTTAGAGATTTTCCTACAGAAATGTTGCAAATTCTTTTAATGAGTTGGATAAGTAAAAAACTGCATTCAAAAGTGGAATTATTAAAATTAATTTTAAACCTCTAAAGATATATTTCTAAGCAGATGAGAGAATATTTAGGCTATTAAACCTAATCTATAAATCACCATATAGGGTAATGAGACTCTAATGTTGTCTTCAATTTTTCCATTAATTTGAAGTGTCCAGAGCGTTCAGATAAGTTATTTTGGTATAATCACTATGGAGCAAATAGGACTCTGTTGCTATGGAAAACTAATTTCCTTCCGTATTGAAATCTCCAATTCCTTTTCCATACTCCCATAATCTTGCATAACAAAATAGATAAGTATTCCAATTTTGCATTGTATTAAAATTATTGATATACAAAAATAAGTATCAGAGATCATGTAAGAACAAAACGAAAAAGAAATAAAAGTTTAACTTTAAGATATCAATAATACTGTAGCTACTAAGAATCAGAGCCTATCATTAATTCATAAGCTTCTGAATCATTTATATGTCATGAACCAGAAATGATAATGGCCTGATTACATAACTTGATGGAAAAGTTAGAAATTTCATCTTTAAATATGAATGTCAAGGTTTCCAGAAGTTGTGTACCTTTGAATATTTAGTACCACATGATGCTCCAAGAAGATACATTTGAGAAATCATTTCTTAGAGATACAGTATTTACATATGCATTACATATATTACATGTAAATCCTGCAGTGAAGAAATCTGTTTAATCAAACTTGACAAAATATTTTACTAACTTGATCTTGGAACAACTATTTTCATATTTAAGATGTTAGTCTATTTTGGAAACTGTTCCACAAAACTCAGAGAAATATTGCAATACGTCAATAATCCAAGCTTTGATCATCGTGTAATTTCCAACCTACTTATATAAGGATCTGTAAATATTATTGTAACCGGGTTGCTGGATGAAGGGGAGAGCGGAGAGGTGTCTGAAGACGCTTCCAATTCCCTGATTGGGAGGGGGATGCACTCAGCTCCCTCCCCATCTGGTTCTTTCTCCAGTGAGTCCGAGGTTCTTGGGCTTCCTTGCCCCAAGAATGGGGAAGGGGCCCTGGCGGAGAGGTGAGCTTAGAGTTCAAGTAATATGGAACCCAAAGAGTTTAGCAGAAGACGATTTATTAGAGAGAGAGAGAGAGAGAGAGAGAGAGAGAGAGAGAGAAAGTAATATGGAACCCAAAGAGTTTAGCAGAAGACGATTTATTACAGAGAGAGAGAGAGAGAGACAGAGAGAGAGAGAGAGACAGAGAGAGAAAGCTCCCAAGCTGCGGTGGGAGGGGAATCCAGAGGGGATATCCGCACAGGTAGGGAGGGAAAGACAGCTCCCACGTTGTTGTGGGAGGGGATCCCAGAGAGAGAAATCTGCACAGGTAAGGTGCAGTGGAGTTTTAGCTTTGAAGTTATTCCCACCCCATTCATGCTCTTGTTCAATGAAAGGAGTTCTTTTAAACTTTCTCTGGAGTGATTGATCTTAGACTCTGATGTTGGTTTGGCTGTCCTGCCGCGAACAGAGGCCCTTCCTCCCAGAGTTTTTTGCAGGCTTTTTTTTTTTTAAACAAAAGAGCACACCTGAAATTTAACCTAGCCCACGCGCGGGAAAGTTAGACAAAGAACTCTAGGTTCCCTGATGGAGAGGTGGATGGAGGTATGGCGCTGGGAAGTTCTTGCCTTTGAAACCACACCCCTTGTGGACCAGGGAAGACAGGATTTTTCCTTTAACACAGTCCCTCATTTTTATTGACGATTGAACACATCTTTAAAAGATGAATAGAGTCATAACTATATTTCTATTTGCCAATCACATATTATGATTGCTTTTTTAAAATTAAGCCTGAAGATCAAACATAATTTTTTGGGGGGATAATTTGACAATAGATGAATTAGGTAACCT
Source organism: Saimiri boliviensis (assembly GCF_048565385.1). Taxonomy (NCBI): domain Eukaryota; kingdom Metazoa; phylum Chordata; class Mammalia; order Primates; family Cebidae; genus Saimiri; species Saimiri boliviensis. The sequence goes on along the minus strand of NC_133451.1, from coordinate 168,169,003 downwards.
GAAAATATTCTCACACAAATTAAAACACACACACAAAAAGGAAAATAAAATGAACACATTTTGAGAGTGTAACTGAAATTGCAACAAAGTCATGGAAATTCCCATGGGTCACAGATGAAGGGGGCATGTGGAACAGGTTTGTGATGTGGAGACTGAGTAAGGGGAACTCTAGCAGGAAATCTGTCACCCAATCTTGTTGGAGCCCTGGAAAAAGGGGCCTAAGAGAGAAGCAGATTGAATCCTAACACTTCATTTGGGACTCTTGGAAGTCTACACTTCAGTGAAATGGTTCTGAGAAAAATCTGCCCACTGAAGCAATGAGCTGATGGGGAAAAGCTTGTTGGGATATGCATAGGCTCTATATGGAAAAAGTCATATGCTTGGAGAATTACTTGCATTAGTCAGCCCCCACACAAGTTTGGATCTTGAGTATGAACTACCTGTGAGGTCCAGGTAACCCCAAGACAAGAAATTAGCATTGTTGGTGAGAATGTGGAGAAACTGGAACCCTTATGCATTCTGGTGGGAATGTGAAATGGTGCCGTTCCTGTGGAAAACAGCTTGGCAGATCCTCAAAATCTTGCATATAACTCAGCAATTCCACTCCTAAGAGTACATCCAAAAGAATAGAAAGCAAGGACACAAAAAGATATTTGTATGTTACAATTTGTGTTTATAAAAGCCAAAAGGTGGAAATAACCCATGTCCATCAAAAGATGAATAGATAGACAAATTATGATATATACCTACAATAAAATAAAGCCATTATCCTCAGCAAACTAACACAGGAACAGGAAACCAAACACTGCATGTTTTCACTTATAAATGGGAGCTGAGCAATGAGAAAACATGGACACATGAAGGGGAGCAACACACACTGGAGCCTGTCAGGGATGTGGAGGAGGAAGAGTATCAGGAAAAATAGCAAATGCAAGTGGGGCTTAATACCTAGGCGATGGCTTGATAGGTGCAGCAAACCACTATGGCATATTTACCTGTGCAACAAATCTACGCACCCTGCACATGTGTCCGGGAAATTAAAATCAAATTAAATTAAAAGAAATTCAGCCACAAACAGAATGAAAGTTTGATAAATGCTACAACATGGATGAGCTTTGAAAACGTTGAGTAAAATAAAGTAGGCACAGATGGACAAATCTTACACAAATTCACTTATGTGAGATATCCAGAATAGGCATATTTATAGGAATGGAAAGCAGAACAGAGGTTAGCAAGTGTTGAGAGGAGAAGGGAATTAGAATTATTGTTTAATGAGTACAGTGCTTATGTTGGAGATGATAACAAATTTTCGGCACCGATAATGCTGATGGTTCTATAACACTGAAAATGTCTCTAATGCCACTGAATTGTATACTTACAAGTAGTTAAAATGATAAATATTTTGTTATGTATATTTTACCACAATAAAAAAAGAAGTGGTCTCAGATTGGTGGTAACTCCAAAGCACTCACTTGAAGGGAGCTTCCACAAAATGTCTTTGGAGTGACTGGCTCTCTCATTCCAGGCTGTTCAGCTATTAAGTCCCAATGAAGACCAATAAATCACAGCACATAAGAAAACACTTACTCCATGAGATATAGTCAACAGATAATAAAATATCAAGATTATATTACGAAGAATTTCAACCAACCCAACCAATTTACTACAATAAAGAAATTAGACGACAATGGAATATACCTTCAAAATAGTAACAGAATATATTACCTGCCATTCTACATCAGTTAAATCACCACACAAGTGCCAAGATAAAATGGAGTCATTGAAATCAATGCATTAGGCCTTAAATAATTAAAAGAAGGGATAAATACACTGAGTCAACAGTATAAAATCGGTCCATTTTAAAGCTTAAAAATTTTAAAGTTTTAAAGCCTTTAAAATATTAAGGCTATCATTCTCAAATTTTTTATTCTGGACACTTAAAAAATGTTAAAGTTAGTAACAACTTCAAGTAGATTTTATTTATGGGTTGCACATCTATCAACATTTATCAGAAAAAATTTAAAATATTTGTTAATTTATTTAAAACAACAGTAATAAGCTTACCATATGTTGACATAAATGGTAATTTCCATGAAAGTAACTATTTCCCAAAACAAAAATGTATTGAGAAAGGAAAATATCTTGGGCTGCCAGAATCACTAAGCAGGGAAAATACAAGCTGGGAATCAAGCTGTGCCCCGACCACCTTGGACACATGACATCAGGACTTCCTGAGGCTGTGTCACAGATGTTCATTCTCAATCTTGGCAAAATAAACTTCCTAAACTAATCTGAGACCTATCTCAGATTTTCTGGGTCTATGGTATTAAGTAAGAAAAGTAGCACTGTTTTGTATTTTTACAAATCTCTTTAATGTCTGGCTTTACAGTTTGGCTGGATTTGCATACTTGCTTCTGCATTCAATTTCTTGTCATACATTACCCAGCCTCTGAGAAATTCCACTGTGCACATGAAAGAATGACAGTGACAAAGGCAAATAATGTTTTACTGTTATTTAGAAAGTGTTTTGACTTCACATACCCCATCACCATCAAAAGTGCTTGGGGATCTTTAGGGGCTCTAGACCACAATTTGAAAATCACACTTTGAGACTTAGATTATAGGACTGGATTTAAAAAAATACAATTGTATTCTCTTACGACTGGTGTACAACATAGTACTAGTCTTTCTGGCCAGAGCAATCATGCAAGAGAAAGAAATGAAAGGTATCTGAACAGAAAGAGAGGATGTCAAACTATCCTTGTTTGTAGATGACATGATTCTGCACCTAGAAAACCCCATAGTCTCTACCTAAAAGTTTCTTGATTCAATAAACAACTTCAGCAAAGTTACAGGTACAAATCAATGTACAATCAGTAGCATTCCCTTATACCAACAACATCCAAGCTGACAGTCAGATCCAGAATGCAATCCCGTTCACTATTGCTACAAAAATAATAAAATATCTAGGAATACAGCTAACCATGGAAGTAAAATGCTTCTACAATGAGAATTGCAAAACACTGCTCAATGAAATCAGATGACACAAACAAAAAACATTCCATGTTCATGGATAGGAAGCGTCAAAACCATTAAAATGGCTATACTGTCTAAAGCAATTTATAGATTCAATATTATTTCTAACAAACTACAGATGACATTCTTCATAGCTCTAGCAAAAGCTCTTTTAAAATCATATGGAACCAAAATAGAGCCCAAATAGCTAAGACAATCCTAAGCAAAAAGAACAAAACTGGAGGCATCATGTTACCTGACTTCCAACTATAGTACAGGGCTACAGTAACCGAAACAATGTGATATTTTATATGGTTTGGCTGTGTTCCCACTCAGATCTCATCTTGAATTTCAAGGTGCTATGGCAGAGATCCAGTGTGAGGTAAATGATTCAAGGGGGCAGGTTTTTCCCATGCTGTTCTGATGATAGTGAATAAGTCTCATGAGATTCAATGGCTTTATAAGATGGATTTCCCTGCATAACTCTCTTTGCCTGCTACCATCCACGTAAGATTTGACTTGCTTCTCTTTGCCTTCCACCATGATTGTGAGGCTTCCCCAGCCATGTGGAACTATGGGTTCTCCATTAAATTTCTTTGTAAATTGTCCAGTCTTGGGTATGTCTTTATCAGCAGTGTGAAAATGGACGAATACAGTACTGGTACAAGAATAGACACACAGACCAGTGGAACAAAATAGAGAACCCAGAAACAAGACCTCACACCTGCAACTGTCTAATAATTGACAAACTTGGCAAAAATAAACAATGAAGAAAGGAGTTCCTATTCAACAAATCATGCTGGGATAACCGGCTAGTTACATGCAGAAGATGGAAACTGGACCCCTTCCTTACACCATATATAAAAATCAAATCAAGGTGTATTAAAGACTTAAATGTAAACCCTAAAACTACAAAAACGCTGAAAGAAAACCTAGGCAATACCATTCTGGACATAGGAACTGGCAAAGGTTTCATGATAAAGACTCCAAAAGCAACTGCAACGCAAACAAAAGTTGACAAATGGGACCTAATCATACTATCAAGCTTCTGCACAACAAAAGAAACTATCAACAGAGTAAACAGATAACCTTCAGAATGGGAGAAAATTTTTGCAAACTATGCATCTGAGAAAGGTCTAATATCCAGCATCAATAAGGAACTTAAATAAATAAACAAGAAAAAAAAAACCAACCCCATCAAAAAGTGGGCAAAGGACCTGAATAGATACTTTTCTTTTCTAAAGATGTACATGCAGCCAACAAGCCTATGAAAAATGCTCAATATCCCCTAATCATTGATAAGTGCAAGTCAAAATCACAATGAGATACTATCTCACACCAGTCAGAGTGGTAATTATTAAAAAGTCAAAAAATAACAGACACTGGCAAAGTTCTGGAGAAAAGAGGATGCTTATGCACTGCTGGTGGGCATGTAAATTAGTTCAGCCATTGTGGAAAGCTGTGTGGTGATTTCTCAAAGAACTTAAAACAGAATTACAGTTCAACTTAGCAATCCCATTATTGAGTATATACCCATAGGAATATAATTCATATTTACCATAAATACACATGTACATGTATGTTTATTATAGCACTGTTCACAATAGCAGTGACATAGGATCAACCCAAATACCCGTTAACGTAGACTGGTTAAAGAAAATGTGATGCATATACACCGTGAAATACTATACAAACATTAAAAAGAATAAGATCGTGTCATTTGCAGTAACATAGACAAAGCTGGAGACCATTATCTTAAGCAAACTAAAGCAGGAATAGAAAACCAAATACTGCATGTTATCACTTACTATATGGGTGCTAAACAAGAATACATAGACACAAAGAAGGGAAAAACAGGGCCAGCTTGAGGGTGAACGGTAGGAAGTGGGAGAGGAAGAAAAATACCTATTAGGTATTGTGGTTATTACCTGGATGACTAACTCATCTGTACACCAAATCCCCATGACACGGAGTTTACCAGTATAACAATCCTGCACATGTATCCCTAAACCTGGAATAAAAGTTTAAAAATATAATTTTGTGTCATCTATAAGAAACATATTGAAAACATAAGAACAAGTTGGAAGTATAAGGACAATAAAAGATAGACCAAAAAATGTGTGTGAATTTTAGTTAGTAGCCTTTAAGACAACATGTGTTATTGGGGTCAACGGGGTAACAATGTTTTGATACTATTGTCTAGTAATATCTAACAATCCTAAACTTATAGTATTCCTAAAAAAAAAAACTCAAAATATATAAAGAGAAAATTTACAAATTCATAACCGTAGTGGAATATGCTAACACATATCTCTAGGTAATTGCTAGTTTCTTATAGAATTGAACAGTATTAAACAAGCTTGTTCTAATCGATCTTGGAGTGTGCTGTTACTCTTACCAGCTATTTCATACATTATACAAATTTAACCTCCATAAAGTTGAAGGTTACAACTGCGGGCTCTGACAAACTTACGTTCCTACTGAGAGGCTTCCTAATAAAGACTGAGTTTATTTCGTGTGGTGGGCGGGGAGGTAATTTAGGCATAGTAGGATTCTTAATTAAATCTTTTAAACTATTAGAACAATCCGTTGCACTATTTGGGAAATATTGCCTGTTTGACTGCTGTGCTTATTCACAATGCCACGCTTACTCTTAATAAGGAATAAGGAGGGACCTTCTCTGTGCTCAAGAACATGAACGTGATGAAATAAGATTGCCTCTCAAAGCTAAATTATTAAATTTTTTTATATTGGACCAGAGACTAGGTATTCAATACATTACCTTAAATGAATCAGATAATTATTCATTGGGCATTGTTTTAAATGATTTTTTAAATATATACCCCTTAGTTCAAGGCTTAGCCATAATCTAATGGAAACTTTTAACACACTGAAGAAAATAATATAAAACATGGCCAGGTTCACACCTTCATTCCAGCATTTTGAGAAGGTGAGGGGAATAGATTGCCTGATCTCAGGAGTTCGAGACCAGCCTGGGCAACATGGTGAAACCCTGTCTCTACCAAAGACTACAAAAATTAGTAGGGCATGGTGGCACGTGCCTGTAGTCTCAGTTACTCAGGAGGCTGAGGTGGGAGGATCACTTGAGCCCAGGAGGTGGAGGTTGGAGTGAGCCAAGATTGTGCCACTACACTCCAGCCTGGGTGACAGAGCCAGACTCTGTCTCAAAAATAAATAAATAAATAAATAAATAAATAAATAAATAAATAGGGTTAGTTACTCTTTCCAGGAGAAAAAATTTCATAAGGAAATTTTCTCAGGGTGTCCCCAGCAATAACCAGAAAAAACTTGCCTTGGCCAACAAACATGACTATGTGGTCCTTGCCATAATCCTAAGGGCATAGCTTGGTAACTCTGGCCATGGAGAGGAAACAATTAACTTCCTTCATTCTGTTTCTTGATTTTTCAAGTACTATTCTGCATATAATTTGGCTTCCTGGGTATACTCACCTATAACAAGAAAATTTGCTAATAAGTGAACACAAGTTTCTAGTTCCCTTCATAATTGTGTTGTTCTCTGTAAATAAAAATAGCATCCTTTTTTCTTAAGTTGTATCACACAAGGACACAGGGAGGGGAACATCACACACCAGGACAGGGGGTGAGGGGATTGGGGAGGGATAATAGTAGGAGAAATACCTAATGTAGATGACAGGGCGATGGATGCAGCAAACCATCACCATGGCACATGTATACCTATGTAACAAATCTGCACAATCTGCACATGTACCCCAGAACTTACAGTATAATAAATAAATTTTTAAAAATAAAGTTGCTTTAAAGTTGTTTCTGTGTTTAGTTGCTGGGAGTCACCAAATCCTGTTCTGATTTCCTCTGGGTGTACCTGCAGTAAAAATCTCAGACCACAAAATTTGAACTGAAATGAGACAATGGTGCAATGGTCTTCCTGTCTGTGGGGGTCTGTCAGGCAGCCAACAGATCTCTCTTGAGAGACAATTGACTTCACTGCCATTTGTTCTATCTTCACAGAAACACTGATCACCTTAAGTATGGAATGCTCTGGCTCATCCTATGTTTGGTCACTGGGTAAGAATAAATCATACCTTTCTCCTTACTTTTTCTCATAGATTCAACAACATACATTGAGACCCCACTACCCTGTTAAGCACAGCAGAAAATTTTAAAATGAAATAAGAATTCCTCACCTTAAAAATGTTTATAACGTAGAAGTGATAAAACAAGTATGCAATGGTACAAGACAAAACTATTCTAAAGATTTTATAAGAGATACAGAAAATGGCTAGCAGACAGAAATCACCTCCACTTGAGGGGAAAGGTTTAATGGTATAAAAGAACTTTGAAGAATTGGTTGCTAAAGGGACAATTTCAAAACCCAAATGTTTTCAAAAACTGTTTCTTCTTTCTAACACATCCTTAAAACCGTTTGGGGGCTTCCCACTGTTTGAGAACAAAGACTAAAATATAGCACGCTGTCTCTCTAATTTGAGCTTGCCCTGGGCTGCTCTTTACTCTGTGCTAACTGTCCTGGCCTTCCTGTAGCTCCTTTGTGGAGCTCCCCATCTGGCATATGATACAACTCCCACTGTCTAAAACTTGTTCCATCCAGCATCTCATCTGTATTTCCTACTTTGTGTTTACAAATCCTCTTGATTACAGTTCAAAATTTATCTCATCAGAAAAAATCTGCTTCTTATATTGAACATGAAATCTGCTTGTTAAATGCTCTCATGTGCCACTTAACTTTTCTTTCCAATGTTTGTGTTGTGTTGTGCTGTTTCACAGTTCTAATTATACGCAAACCTGTTAGATTATTTAGTTATAGTCTTAACCCAAATATGTCAGAGAATAAATTTCAAAGAGGAAGAAGGTCTCTGCATGGTGGCTTTCTTTCTCTTTCTTTTCTTTCCTTCTCTTCTCTTTTGTTCTCTTCTCTTCTCTTTCTTTGTTTCTTTCTTTCTTCTTTCTTTCTTTCTTTCTTTTTCCTTTCTTTTTTGTTTCACTGCTTAACATCTTACATAGTGTCGCTCATCACCTGACACATGGTAGGCAGACAATAACTATTTGTTGAATTGATGAGGAAGGCATGAAAAGAAAAAGAAATCCCACATTGAGAGCACAGAAAAAAACAAGCACAGAGGTGAAAAAAGCTATCCAAGCTCAAAAACACAGAAAGTGATATTTCAATGTCAGGTAGTCTATTACCAAGCTGCAAGATATGTGGACAAAGTTTAATGACTCAGAAAAGGGATTAATGCCCCCACTAAAAACAATCCCATTGCAGTCACTCATCAGAGTCTCCACAGTAAGATCATTTAGTGTTTATCAAGTGAAAGAAAATTATGACAAAAGCCTAATCATCTAGAGAAAAAATAGTGTTTTTAAAATGTGTGTTCATTGATTGCATGAAATGCATTAAGATCAGCAAAACCAAAAGCCTCGAGAGAACTTAACAAAGCACCCTGAGTGTGTGATGACATTATAAAGTTGCTATGAACATTCTTGTATGAATCTCTGTGGATATATATTTACCTTAGTATTGGATAAATACATGGAAATTTAATGTGACATAGGTAGGTATTCATTTAACTTTATAAGATACTACAAAACTGTTTTCCAATGTTTGTGACATTTCACCCTTCCACTAGCAATGTGAGTTCTAGTTGTTCCACATTCTCACCAACACTTGATATTGTCATTGTTTTAATTTTAGCCATTCTAGTAAGTGTGTAGTGATATTGTATTTTGGGTTCAGTTTTAATTTTACTGATGACTAACAATGTTAAGCTCACTTTTCATGTCTTATTATATATTTTCCTTTATAAAGCATCTTTTCAATCTTTTGCAAATTTTTGCAATCTTTTGCAAATTAAATTCCTTTTATAATGAGTGATTTTTGGGGATTTCTTTATTCTAGACATAACTTTCTTTTATCTGATATATGTTTTGCAAACTTTATCTCCTGGTCTGTGACTTGCTTATTAATTTTTTTAGTGGTACCTCTTGATGAGCTGAAGTTTTTAATATTAATGAAGTTCAGTTTTGTTTTTATAAAGATTAGTGCTTTTTGTCTCTTAAGAAGTGTTTACCAACTCAAGTTAGTGAAGAATGTCTCCTTTTTTTCCTCTAGATCTATTAAATATTTTAGCTTTTTCTTCTAGGTTTATAATATATTTAATTAATTTTTGTATGAAATCGAGGTTTAAGTTAATTTTTTTCAATAGATAGATAGTTGTTCCAGCACCACTTACTCAAAACAAAGGCTTTCTTTCTTCTGTAGAATAGTTTCAGTGCCTGTGTTAAAAAGTCAGTGCGAGTCTATTTCTGAAATTTGTATGCTTTTCTTTTGACAGATTGTCTATCATTATGCTAGTTACCATTGACTATTGTAGCTTTACAGTGTGTCTTTAAATTAAATACTGTCAGTTCTTTAATCTTACTCTCCTTTTTCAAGACTGGGTTTTCTAGATACTTTCCATTTTCATATGTATTTTGAAATCAGATTGCCAGTTTCTAAAAATAAAACAAACCTTTAAAAAACCTGCTGGGATTTTGATTGGGGCTATCTTAAGTCTACAGATCAATTTGGGGAAAAACTAACATTTTCACAATACTGAGTTTCCTGATTCATGGATAAGGTGTATCTCTCTGTTAGCTCAAATATCCTTTACTTTTTTTCTCAGATTTGTAGTTTTCAGTGAGAAGTTCTTGTACATATTTTATTAAATTTATCCCTATGAATTGTATGTTTTGTGATCTTTAATGCCATTTATATATAGTAGTTTTTACATTTTCTTTTTAAATATTTTCTTCATTATTTAGTTAAAAGTAATATTGAGGTTTTAAATTTTATTTTCTAATTGTGCATTGCTAAAATCTAGGAAATCAATTAATTTTTGTATTTGACCTACTGGTAACCTCCAACCTTGCTAAATCCACTTAATGTTTCTAACAGCTTTGTTCTTAGGTGTTTTCTACATAAGCAATAATATTATATGTACATAGGGTTTCTGTTTTCTTTTTCCAGTCTTAATACTTTGTATGTTTTCCCTTGTTACACTGGCTAAGGCCTCAGGAAAAATGTTGAATAGGACTAGTGAGAGTGAATATTATGCTTGTTCCCAATCTCCTTGGGAGAAAACAGTGTCAGTTTTTAACCATTTTTAAAATAACTAAAAGAGTATAATTCGATTGTTTGTACCACAAATAAAGGATAAATGTGTGAGGTGATTGATACCCCATTTATCCTGATGTGATTATTATTCATTGAATGCCTGTATCAAAATATTTCATGTACGCCCTAAATATATACACCTACTATGTACCCACAAAAATTAAAATAAAGTTTGTCTTTCTGTGCCTGACTTATTTCACTTAACATAACGACCTCCAGTTTCATCCATGTTGGTGCAAATGACAGGATCTCATTTTTTTATGGTTGAATAGTACTCCATTATGTATATGCACCATCTTTTCTTTATTCCTTAAAACTTAGGTTGTTTTGCATACTTTTTGTTAAAGAGAAAATAAATTTATTGTCACACTGACCTGCAGAAACTGTTGACAGAGATATAAGTAAAATGTATGTAGGAAAATTCCTATCAGAAAAGTAAGCAAAGGTCTTCTTTACAAATTAGATTATCAAAATAACAAATACTTTTATGCAGGATTAACTTTGATGTGTATAGAGAAGTAAAAATGGAACATATTTTCTTCAATTTATTTATTATTTCACATATGAGCTAACCCATTTCTTTACATGTGCTATGAATATTTTTCATTTCTATGCTGGATTACTGTTTGTATTTTTTTATGTCTCTGTTTTTTTTCCATAACCCATAGGTCATTATTTCTCTAACTGTAAATCATTTTATGTTTATTTTGTTTGTATCACTCTTGTACCACCAAAGATGCTGACTTTGTCTGTTTACTGTATACTCCAACTAAGAGGAGAATTATACCCACATTCTAAGAGCTCTGTAGATTTAGAAAAAGTGGTGCTTCCAGGTAACTCTGCAGAAATAGCAGCTGAGAGGTCCTGAAAATAAATTGAGTGAAATTAAAGCACCTGCAGGTCATTTGGCACAGGTAGGCAACTGTCACTTTAGCTTTTCCTTTCTTAGGTAATGGACTTGGTTACATAATGCATTATAATTCCAAGTGGTACTGTTTGGTCTTTGGAAATCTAAACTTCCAAGATTTAAGACAGTGATGAAACACAAATGGCAACTTGGCTGACTTCTCAACTTTTTAGCGTGGGGTATGGTGCCTTGTGATGAGAACACAAACAAGAAACTTTAATCAAGATTGGCTTTAACTGTAGTGCAATGTTACGATGTGCAACAGAGACATGAAAGCCCCAGCCTCATGTTCAGTGACACTCTTGTTTCTTTGGTATATGTGGGGTTAGGAAGTTCTGGGAAGAGCAAAATATTGTTTATTTTACTTTCATAACTTATACAAGTCAGCCCACTTGTCTTGGCCTCCAGTTTTATGAGCAGCATTAAAAAAAATCAACAATTGCTAACAAATAAAATAAAATGAAGCACAGAATCTGTTTTCTGAGTCAGGAAATTCTTATTGTTATGACCATTACTACAAAATCTGAAACCATAAGGGGTCCCTTGTAGAGGCTGAATATCCTTTTACACCGTCCATTGTTACAGATCAGGAGTAGAGATGAATTTTAAAGGGTAGTCTCATTCACTTCTAAAGGCTTACTTCCAAAAACATTCACTTTAGGCTATACCCAGCGTAGCCCATTTCCCAGACTCTTGAGCAGAATTGTGCCCACTGGTCTAAAGGAAATAAACAAATATTCACTTTATCAATACAGAAGCAGAACATGGCCAGGAACATGTATTATTCTATAAAAGTTCATGTAAAGACAACTTCAACAAAATATTTTGAAAACATTTAGATGAGAAGCTGCAACTTTTTATGCCTAATTCATAGCATCATTTAGTCTTGGAGAACAAACATTTACATGTGTGTCATTCCCATCTTCTGCTAATGCAGCAGATATTTCTATCAGTTATTTTCTATAGAGCTCTTCATGCAGTCAACTCCAATAAACCAGAGCATTATGCAAATTAAACTCTACTGACCATCTCTGGTCAAGTCCAACATGCTTGATGTTGAAATTGTATGTCCCAGGGACCAAATTAACATAAATTTACTGAATATTTAATTACCAAAGTATTTTGTAAGGTTGCATGGGATCACACTGAGGCATACCACGTGGTGTGTACCCTGGAGGAACTTTAAATCAAAGAGGGGAAAGACATATGCTATCATCATAAGGTGTTAAGTGACAGTTGAGTAAGATGCCCAAGAGGGCCAGAAAGGGATTATGGATGAGAGAAAAGGGCTAGAAGATGTAAAAAGTTTAAGGAGACAAAGAGCAGAGGTCAGAGAGTTTGACTAAGGAGGGGAGGAGTAGAGAAACAAGATGTGATCCAGAGTGGAAGAGATAAGAGAATTGCTAGAAGGGGCTCCAGGCTTAGTGATCACCGATCCTGAAGAGCAGATATTTACTCTCTCCTCCATTCGATGTTGCCTGCTGGCTGTAGGTGACTCCTTGCCACAGCCAGAAAGCTGGGTTCTGACGTTGGAGCCATGGATGCTTTGGGTGATTCTATAGGGCTTAATAATATCAGGAATAGGTTTGGATTGTTTGCAGCTATATGTGTTTTTATAGAGAACAAATGGTAAAATCAAACCCATCCTTGTACATTCCGTTTTGTAAGACTGAAGAACACAAAAGCGTTGTTCTAAGACTGAATTAGGTACTAGACATAAAAATGTACCTTTGTAAAATGCACCGTTTGCAAAAACTGGAAATACTTTTGCACCAACATAATTAAATATTTATTGCATAGCTTTTGCGTGTGTTTTTTTTTTTTTGAACTCACACAAATTAAGCCTTCTTATTATGCATGTATGAGAGGAAACTAATGGTTCTTTCTATAATTTATAGAAATGACTTTTGTCATGGGACTTTTCTTGAAGCTATCATCTAATATGTTTAGTACAGTACATTCACTATGTATTATAAAAAAGCCACTTATTAAAGCATAGAGAGTTTAGTTTCTGTTATAGGGAGTTAATTTTCTGAAAGTAAGTAAACCATGTTAACTTATAATAATTCCAAATAACTAAGATTATCTAATATTTTAACAAAAAGATATTAATTCTATGAATGTGCTAAAATCAATTTCTATATTATTTGAACATAACTTGTCACAATCCCTGTTTTCTGACTGATATTTTCAACTAGTCTCACATTCTTCCAAAAAGGCACAATGTCAAATTGTATGCAACTGGATATAATCTGCAGAAGTGCTTACTTGGATCATTCTCTGCTTGAAAGGAAATTTCTCACAATATAGCCAAAGTTACCTGTTTATTTAGTTTTAAAATCCTTAAAACATAAAGTACCGGATGACCTGACAAAGCATTTGGACAGATTTCCTACAGGGAGCTCAGAGCTTAAATACAGTTACTAGGATTGCAGATGGTCAGTCTATATGAAAGTCTATCAAATTACTGATTTCTTCCCTAGGCAGATGGCAAAGGGGCCTGGCAGAAGCTCAGTTTTCAAGTTGTTGATGTGTGTGTGTGCATGTGTGTGTGTGTGTGTGTGTGTGTGTGTGTGTGTGTTGAAGAACAAAGGTCTTTTATTCTGGAAGACAAAAATAATTGCATATGTTACCTAGAGCATATTTGTAAATACAACACTGAAGATTAATCCTTTGAAGATATGCAGGAAAAGAACACTTCACCTAACAACAAAAAATTGTAGGGCTGCTGTTTTACCTAAACTCTGGTCTAATTTTCCTATTAAAATTCAAAATAAGAAAAAATATTAAAATAAAATAAATATTAAATAAAATATTAAAATTATTAAATAAATATAAAAATAAATTATTAAATTTATTTTTATAAATTTAAAAATAAATGATTAAATATTAAAAATTATTAAATAAATATAAAAATATTAAAAATATTAAAATAAAATAAAATATTCAAAATATTAAAACTCAAAATAAGAAAATGGTGAGCACCTGAAATAGCTGCAAGTTGATTTGATTAATAAGAAAATTTTGAATTTAATATAATTTTTGCCCTTTGAAAACTGCATGTTTGGTTTTTTCATTAATGAGGGATAGTTTAGAATTTTAAAATAATGTTAATTTACAACTTTCCACTTATAAGAATCAATGTGGTTTTTTTTTGTAACTACTTGTTCCTTGCCTTTAAAAAAAATACAGTTCTTTATTCAACTTGAGCTCATCCTTTCTGAAAAATAAATGAAAGACTTTTAAGGAATTGTTCATAGCAGAGAAGCACTAGAATTAATTGTGCTCCTTTGCTTTATCTGTGCAAGATATAATAGTTTCGTTAACTCATTGAGCTAGTAAACCTTCTTGAAAGTTTCCATGTAAAAAAAAAAAGGGGGTTTTCTCTTAAAATTATACTGTCATCTGAGAAAGCTCAGTCTTAAAGATGAAGATTTTCCCCCCTGTTTCTTATGATCTACGACATGGCAAGTCAGCAAGCAAATTTCCAGTCTAATTTCTGGTGGAATCTGTCCCAGGGAACAAGGTATTTTGAGAAGAAAATGAGTTAGACTTTGCTTAGGGCTAGATGTGAGTAAACCATCTATCTCCTCGGAAAATGGAAGACAGCCACTCATTTGACCGCGAAGGCTCAGTTCAACTGACAGGGCAGACAATGGACAGAGCTGGAAAAGTGCATCTGGTACATTATTAAGTATCAGGATGATGAACAGAGTTCATAATTAAGCTTGTACTTAACAGCTCATTGCCTTGAGTAATAATAACGATGACTTAAAAAAAAAAGCATCCTCTTTACTTTCTCTCACTGTTCTCACAAATAAATGTAACAATGTCAGAGTTGTCATCACCGGTAAAATTTGTCAGTCCTCTTCTTAATTAAAACCTTCTTTATAAACTTCACATTAGAATTTTTATCATTATCATCTTCAAAAATTTTTAAATGCACTCTTTGGAAAAAAACACTATATAAATCCCCAAATAAGAACATATGTCAGCCTGACTACATGTTCTCAAGCAACTACTTAATTTTTATATGTCTATACACAAGGAGAAAGAAACTTCTTGGAGGAACCTCATACAAACACTGTATTTTGATGGATAGAAACACTAAAATAAATTACACAACAGAAATGACATAATATGCTGATCTGTAACATCTTTATTACATCATCAGAATATCTTTGCATAAAGATCAAGTTCCTTCTATTGGAGATAGAAGGGAAAGAGGGATATTAGCAGACAATTAGAAATAATGTTTTCACAAAACTATATGTCCTAGTTTTATAAAATAAAGGTAAGATTTGAATTAAGTTTAAATATAGAGAATGAGAATTCATAGTCAAGTGAAATAAAATGTGTTTTATTAAACAAGAAGCCAACATATAAAAAACAGTAGCTGACAGAGAGTGATTCTTATTGTGATAAGAATACTTAATAGGAGAGCTATCCTTTTAACAAATTTTTAGATGTGCAATACATTACTGTTAACTACAGACCCAGTGTTGTACAGCAGATCTTTAGACCTTAATCATCTTGCAGAACTGAATGATTACACCCATTGAATAGCAAATTCCCATTTCCTCCTGCCCACAGCCCCTGACAAACATCATTCTACTCTCTGCTTTCATGTTTGATTTTAGATACTTCATATAAGTGATATTTCACAGTATTTGTCCTTCTATGACTTGCTTATTTACTTAGCATAATTTCCTCAAGGTTCATCCATGTTATCATATGTACCAGAAATTTCTTCATTTTTAGAGCTGAATAATATTCCATTGTATGTATCTACCACATTTACTTTATCCATGCATCTGTTAATGGACATTTAGGTTGTATCCACATCTTGGCTATTGTGAATAGTGGTGGAATGAATGTGGAATAAATAAAGTATTTCTTTAAGATCTCAATTTGAATTCTTGGTAGAGGGTTATTTTAATACGGCAATTAGCCCCAGATCAAATGGACTATTTAAAAATTGTGGGTTCTGTATATTCAGCTGTCTATAAATTTTACATGTGTTTTCAGGGAAGAGTTTTTGATTATTATATGTCATAGGAAACAAAGCATTGGACAATATATGGATCAGAATTTTGAATCTCAAATTTCAGGTCAGGATTGCAGGCCTCAAATTTCTGACATCCAGTAAGTAAGCAAATGCACAGTTGCTAATGTTATTTTTCTCTATTATAATCATCATCATGGTTGCTGTTGTAGTTGAAATTCAAGTATAATTCCTGCTTCTGTAGTCAAGTAATTTATGTGCTCTGGAGCAATGGCAACTGAATGAACTGTGTGGTGAGGAAGACAGTAGTATCTCCTCCCGTGGTTCTCTCCAGTTCCATTCTGAATCAAAACACCATACAGGCAGAGAGAAAAGACTTTGGAAAAGTTTCAGTCTTCAGTACTGGCTCCTATCCTTATGAGCCATCTGACTATTGGAAGATTGGCTATACTTTTTGGGCTTCAACTACTTTATATGTATAAAAGAGGGTCATGAGAATACCTACCTTGTAGGGAGATAGAAATAAATAAATGAGGCAAGTATGTAAGGGGCTTAGGTAGACTGGCTTCTGGGAAAAATTTAATAAATGATACACATTCTACTTGAACTACATGAAAATCAGTTCCTATTACAAGAAAAGATTATTATCTTTTACATATCATTCACCCTGCTGATTAACAAGGTATATGAAAAAGATAAAATATAGTAATGAATCATCCTGGGAAAATGATAGACAAAAAACCTCTTTTGTTGATACTTGGATTTTGTGTCAGAAAAGAAGAGTATTGTCAGCAAACCCGTCAAATACCAAGGTAAGGGAGAGCTTGTCCTAGCTCTGGGGACACAATAAACACTAACCCTGTGAGCCAGCATGAAAAGAGCTGAGTTAAAGCATCTTTGTCACTGAGGTTGGACTCTTGATTATTTGCATTTTTTTACAAGTATGATAGCTTGAAATATTGCTCAGGGATGCGCTGGCACACCTCATAATAGAGAGTATTTGGTAGCGGTCTCTGTAAGGGCAACACATCCCATGGTGAGTTATTCTATTCCAGCTATTGCCTTAATCCAACCTAGCTAATTGCTGGCCACTGATCCTTCAAGGCTAGCATAGTCTGCCTGCCCTCTTCTTTCACCCCTGATTTCCTTTTATTCTGCCTATTCTATATTCCTACTCTTTGCCTACAAGGCCAGTCTAGCTCTGCTGGCCTGAGCATTTGATCTACCCTGCCAAAGCTTTTGCCCAAACTTATGAAATTTCTAACATAAAGTCCAAGTACCACAAAAGATAGTTCATTTCCTACTCACCTTCCTCACGATGATCCTTTATTACATTTCATCTCTTATACATTCTTGGCAAACTTACCCCTCTGCCTCTGCCCCTCTGTCCTGCTTGCTGGCACAAAGTCAATCTTAGTTAAATCTACCACTTTACATATCCCACACCTACGACAAAGTAGCTCAGTGCAGCTGGAGAAAAATGCACAGTGACGACTTCATTCGCAATGCAGTTTACATTTGCAATTATGTTTTCAACACCAAATATATCAACCTACCTGTATCTAAACATGCATATTCACTATTCCCTCTGGTCTTCACTGAGTTCAACCTTTTCATTTGTGCAGCTTACCACTTCACATCTCACCATTTCAAGCATTTTGCTTTTACAATTATTTACTCTTCTGCATCATCAAATTTTCCCATCTATTCCATCATTCTGATCAGCGTATGTTTGCTGTACTATTGCCCACATTTAAATAGAACGCTTCCTTTATCTATAACCTCTTCTGGCTGCCATTGGAATTGTTTGCCTCCCTTACAGTGATTTCTTTTTATATATAATGATGTTCCTTATAAAAACTGCTTATTATTTCTACTTTTTCAACTCTGTTTTCTTTTGATCCAGCTACAATAAGATTTGACCCTCCTCTCCACTGAATCTAATCTTATCAAAGATCTCTATATTGCCAAATTCAATGGTCAATTCTCAGTCTGCATCTAAGTTGATTTTCAGGAGTTCTTGACAACATTTGACCACACTACCTTCCTCAATGACTTTATTTACTTGCAATTCAGGAAACCAAGCTTTTCCCAGTTCAATCCTTCTCCCACAGATATCCAGTTTCAGTCTCTGTTGGTGTATCTTCTTTATTTTGGTTATTTCCAATTTTAGGGGATGCTCCAAGATGCTGTCTTCAGCCACTCTCTCTCTAGGTGGCTTTAATTTATTTTGTCTCCCAAATGTGCGTTTTCAGTTTTGGCCTCTGAGCTTCAAACTAAAATTTTTCGACATCTCCATCTGGAAATCTAATTATTTCCAAATTAATAAGCCCAAAATAAAGCTCTTTTGTCTCCTCTCCACACAAACATTTGTCCCAAGTTTTTAAAGACTCATAAATGGCATCTCTATTGTTTCAGTTGCTCAAGTAAGACATCTTGAAGTCACCCTTGAACAAATATATAAATCCTCACACTTCGTATTGAATTAATTAGCCAATCCTTGTGGCTCTATATTGAAAACATAAATAAATAAATAAATAAATACATATGTACATGTCTTGGATCTGACCTCATCATCTTCTAGGTTACTACTCTGGTTCAATTCATAATCATTCCTCATCTGGACTTCTAAGTTGCCTCCCTGAACTCTTGGCTTTCTGCAGTCTCTTCTTCACACAACAGCCAGGGTGATTTTATTAAAGATTAAATTGTGTCATGTCACTCCTCTGCTTAAATCATGCTAATAAAATTAGAATACAGTTCTAACTTCTTACTGTGGTAAACAAGGACCCTCATGATCTGGTCTTTAACTACTTTAATAAACTTACTTGCTATTCTTCCTTCTTGTTACTCTGCTTCAGCTATGCCACATTTCCTGCTATTCTGCCAATACAACAAGCCTGTTCCTGCTTCAGGGATTCATATACACTATTCCTTCTGCTTAGGGTATACTTTGCCTAGGTCTTCACACAGAACGTCACCTCCTCATTCGTCAAGTTTCTATTCAAATGTTGCCTCCTCGAAGGGTCTTTCTTGATAGCATTAATGATATAAGTATGTGCACACTAAAAGTTGTGTTTTAATAAAATAATTTTTAAACAGAGACACGTAACCTATTTGGGGAAGTATGTTTTATCTCAAATATATATATTTTAAATATATTGCCATTTTCAAAGACTTTCTTCATGTAATGATGAGATCCATCACTGCTACATGAAGAATATTTCTACCCTGAAAGCTGAACTTAAGTTGATGTCATTCTTTAATTTCAAAAATTCACAATTAATATTTCCAGTGTCTAAGAATATATACAAATTATCAATATAACTTTGCAGGTAGGAAATACAATTGTTTGAATTTATAAAAGTGTCTGGGTTACGAGACTGTCAAATAATAAATAATAAGATACATAACTTCAGATGCTGACACTAACATTTATATTTAAGAGACCCAGAGTGGGCAAGAGAATTCTGCAAAAGAGCAAAGTTGAAGGACTTGCACTTCCCTATTTCAAAGTTTACTGCAAAGCTACATAATCAAGATAATGTACAACTTACAGAAAAAAAAGACACATAGACAGTGGAATAGAACTGAGAGCCCACTGCTAAACTGTTACATTATAAACTTATTTTGGGCAAGGGTGTCATGACAAATCAATGGAAAAAGAGTAGTTTTTTCAACAAATGATTTTGGGACAAATAGATACTCACATGCAAGAAAGGAAGTTGGACCCCCTCCCCACACCATACACAGAAATTAATTCAAACTGGATCATAGGCCTAAATGTAAGAGTTGAACTATAAAATTCTTTAAAGAAAATATAGGCATAAGTCTTCATGACCTGGGATTAGGCAAAAGCACCAAGCACAAAAGAAAAAAATATATAAATTGGACTTTATAAAAATAAAAAGGTTGTGTGCTTCAAAAAATATCAGTAAAATGAAAAGACTACTCTCAAATTGGAGAAAATATTTGAAAATCATATATCTGATAAGGGATTTGTATCTAGAATACATACGAAACTCTTACAAAATAATAATAAAAAGACATATAACCCAATTAAAAACAGACCTTAAACCTGAATAGACATTTCTCCAAAGAAAATTTACAGATGGCCAATAAACACATGAAAAGAGTCTCAGTAGTCCTCAGACCCACTAGGATGGTTGTGGGGAAAAAAAGACACAAAATAAGAGATATTGGTGAGGAGCCGACGAAACTGAAACTCTCATAATCTGCCCATGGGAATGTAAAATAATGCAGCTGTTTTGGAAAATAGTCTTGCAGTTTCCCAAAGGTTAAACACAGAGGCACCGTGTGACCCAGAAATCCTACTTCTAGTATATGTCTACACAAAACTTTTACATAAATGTACATACAGCCATGAACTGCATAATGATCTTTCAGTCAACAATGGACCCCATATATGATGGTGATTCCAAAAGATTATGATAAAGCTGCCCTTTACAAGTGTGCCATTTTTTCATTATTTATGCCTTATTTTTACTGTACCTTTTCTATGTTTAGATATACAAATACCATTGTGTTATAATTGTCTACAGTATTCAGTACAGTAACATGTACAGGTTTGTAGCATAAGAGCAATAGGCAATACCATATAGCCTAGGTGTGTAGTAAGTTGTATCATCTAGGTTTGTGTAAGTACCTTCTATGGTGTTGGCATAACAACAAAATCACCTAATAATGCATGTCCCAAAACATCATCTTGTTTCATGACTGTAATAGCCAAAAAGTGGAAACAACCCAAATATAGATCAACTGATGAAGTAATGAATAAAATGTGGTAGATATATATACAATGGAATACTATTCAGCCATAAAAGGAACAAAATACTGCCACATGCTACAGTGTGGATAAACCTGGAAAATATTATTCTAAGTGAAGAAGCCATTCACAAAGGCAACATATTGTGTGATTCAGTAAGTAAATTACTGGTTGCTTAGGACTGCAGTGTGCCTAAGAGGGAATGGGGAATGAACTCATTAGTATGAGTGTGGTTCTTTTCTTTTGGAGGTGATAAAAATGTTCTAAAGTTGATTGTGGTGATGATTTCACAACTCTGTGAACACACTGAAAACTCATTGAAATACATATGTTAAATGAATACGTTGTATAGTTGTGAGTTATATCAATAAAGTTGTTAAAAACAAAAAATAAGCACAAAATGTTAAAATTAAAATTTAAAATTTAAACAACACATCTTGGATATGTCATTATAGGTTTAATTGTTTATTTTCCAACTTTATAGCTTTTTGTATTGCATAAATTTTTATAACAATGTTAAAATCATATAGTTATTTCTAGTTTGAAAAATATTAATTTACTCAAGTATTTACTGTGTATCTGTCAGAAACAACAGATATTACCAAATAAACATTAATTATTAAGAAAACTAAGAACAAAGATGATTTGAATCTTGCTTTGTTTCCTTTCTTTAGTTTATTTCTGTTACTTAAATTTATGAGTTTCTTTCATTTATTTATTTATTTTTGAGATGGAGTCTCACTCTGTCACCCAAGCTGGAGTGTAGTTGTGCTATCTCAGCTCACTGCAACCTCTGCCTGCTGGGTTCAAGTAGTTCTCCTGCCTCAGCCTCCCTAGTAGCTGAAATTCCAGGCACCTGCCACCACACTAGGCTAATTTTTCTTATATTTAGTAGAGACAGGGTTTCACCATGTTGGCCAGACTGGTCTCAAACTCCTTATCTCAAGTGATGCACTTCCCTCAGCCTCTCAAAGTGCTGGGATTATAGGCATGAGCTGTATAGAGTGGCTCATGCCTATAATCCCAGCACTTTGAGAGGCCTTAACTTTATGAATTTCTTGTGACTTACTCAACTAACAATATGTCTTTATAAGTTTTAAATTAACGCTACTGTATTTAGTTCTCATTAAAATATACTTATTAGGTTGCAGATCTCTTTGGGATTACTCATCTGTTTAATTCCAATAAACCAATTAGATTTCTGGTCCTTGTTTATTAAAATTGAAAAACCATTTTATATTTAACAGATATTATATATAGTAATTATAACTCCTTCAATTTTTATTTAAAAGTTAGCTTAAAAGATATTTAGCTTAAAGTCTACAGCACAAGTTTATAACAGTGGTCCCACACCTTTTTGGCACCAGGGATCATTTCATGGAAGACAATTTTCCAAGGTTGGGGATGGTTTCAGGATGAAACTGCTTCACCTCAGATTATCAGCCATTAGATTCTCATAAGAAGCAGGCAACCTACATCCCTCGCATGCTCAGTTCACAATAGGGTTCAGCTTTTTTGAGAATCGCATGCCATCACTGATCTGACAGGATGTGGAACTCAGGCAGTAATGCTCTCTGGCCTGCAACTCACGTCCTGCTGTATGGCCAGGTTCCTAACAGGCCATGAACCAGTACTGGTTAGCAGCCTGAGGGTTGCAGCCCCCTGTATTATAGGATACATATACATTTTTTTTTAAAAGTTACTATAGTGAAGCAAATTAACATATCCATCATCTCACATAGTTAACCACTTTTGTTGTTTCTATGGCAAGAGCAGCTAAAAGCTAATTTATCATGAATACCGTATTTAATATAATTTTATTACCTATAGTCATCTCGTCATCTCACACATTAGATCTCTAGAATTTTTTTTTTTTTTTTTTTTTAAGACAGAGTCTCGCTCTGTCACCCAGGCTGGAGTGCAGTGGCATGATCTCAGTTCACGGCAACCTCCACCTCCTGGGTTCGAGTGATGCTCCTGCCTCAGCCTCCTGAACAGCTGGGATAACAGGCCTGCTCCACCACGCTTAGCTTTTTTTTTTTTTTTTTTTTTTTTTTTTTTTTTTTTGAGGCAGAGTTTCGCTCTTGTTACCCAGGCTGGAGTGCAATGGCGCGATCTCGGCTCACCGCAACCTCCGCCTCCTGGGTTCAGGCAATTCTCCTGCCTCAGCCTCCTGAGTAGCTGGGATTACAGGCACGCGCCACCATGCCCAGCTAATTTTTTGTATTTTTAGTAGAGACGGGGTTTCACCATGTTGACCAGGATGGTCTCGATCTCTCGACCTCGTGATCCACCCGCCTCGGCCTCCCAAAGTGCTGGGATTACAGGCTTGAGCCACCGCGCCCGGCCCTTTTTTTGTATTTTTAGTAGAGACGATATTTAACCATGTCAGCCAGGCTGGACTCAATCTCCTGACCTCAAATGATTCGCCTGCCTTGGCCTCTCAAAGTTCTGAGATTACAGGTGTGAGCCACCTAGCCTGGCCTAGACTTCTTTTATCCTGCATATCTGCTACTTTCTATCCTCTGACCTACGTGTCTCCATTTCCTCTCCATTTTCACCCACTCAAACCCCATCGAGTAACTACCCTTCTGTCTCTGCATATTTGACTTTTTTTTTCAGATTGCAAATATAAGTGAGATCATGTAGTATTCTTTATGAGTCTGGCTTATTTCACTTCACATAGAGACCTCCAGATTCATCTGCATAGTGGCAAATGGTGAGATCTCATTCTGTTTTAGGCCTGAATAATTTTATTGCATATATGTGTCACAGTTTCTTTATCCATTCATCCACCAGTGGACACTTACTTAGGTTGTTTCTATATCTTGGCTATTTGGAATAATGTTGCAATGAACATCGGAGTGTACTTTTTTTTTTTGAAACCTCTTTTTTCGTTTTTTCTTATTTATTTTATTTATGTTTTACTTTTTTTTTTTTAAGCTTCATAGGTACATGTTCAGGTTTGTTGTATGGGTAAATTGCATGTTGTGGGGGTTTGGTGTAGAGATGATTTCATCAGCCTGGTAATAATTGTAGTATCAGATAGACAGTTTTTCAATCCTCACCCTTCTACTCTCCATTGTCAAGTAGGCTCCAATGTCTATACCCTTCTTTGTGTCCATGTGTATTCAATGTTTTATCTCCCACTAACAAGTGATAACATGAAATATTTGGTTTTCTGTTCCTATGTTAGTTCCAATATGATAATGGCCCCTAGTTCCACCCATGTTGCTGTAAAGGACATGATCTCATTCTTTTTTCTGGCTGTTTAGTATTCCATGGTGTATATGTACCACCTTTCCTTTTCCCAGTTTACTGTTGATGAGCATCTGATCCAGGTTGATTCCATGTCTTTGTGACTGTGAATGGTACTGCAGTGAGTATACACATGCATGTGTCTGCTCCCAGGCACTGTGACTGTAGGCTTTTTTGGGGCTATGGCAGTGGTGCCAGTCTCTTCTGGGGTCCATGGCTTGTAGAGGTCCCTGTGTACTTGAGAGTTGCTTCCAGGAAAACTCTAGGTGGCTCTGTCTCAGTTTAGAAGCGTCGGGGCTTAGTGTGGGGAAGGCAGTGTGAGGTGGGGGGTGGGCAAGGGAATACTCTTCTTCTCAGGCTTGCATAGATGTCTTTGGAGAGTGTAAATTCCTCCAGGGGCTCTCACTCACTCACCCATTCCTTTGGTGGGGAGCTTCTCCTGGCTCTGAATTCATCCCAGATGGGCTGCCCAGCTTAACTCCACTTTGCTCTCTGTATTCCCTTGATGCTATGATGGAGCCCAACATAAGTTCTTAGATGAACAACTTACAGTGTCAGTGTTTACTAGCCTTTTGTTTCCTATCTGTGAAAGAGGCACACATGAGCTGCTTCCAATCCACCATCCCTGTGCACATATCTTTATCAGGTGGTTTGATTTCCTTAGAGTATATGCCCAGAAGAGAGATTACTGGGTCATACAGAAGTTCTGTACTTTTATTTATTTATTTTTTTAAAAAAGCTCCATACTGTTTTCCATAATGGTATCAATCTATATTCCCACCAACAGTGTGCTAGAGTTTCTTTTTCTCCACACTCTCACCAAAAATTGTTGTCTTTTGGCTTTTTGATAATAACATGTGAGGTGGTATTTCACATGATTTTGATTTGCATGATGAATGATGTTGAGTACCTTTTTCACATGACTTTGATTTGCATGATAAATGATGTTGAGTAGCTTTTCACATACCTGTTGGACAGTTTTACATCTTTGGAGAAATGTCTCTATCTTTTGCCAGTTTTTTAACTGGGTTGTTTTTTCACTATTGAGTTGTACAAATTCTTTATAAATGTAAGATATTAACCACTTATCTGATATATGGTTTGAAATGTTTTTCCCCAATCTGTAAGCTGCCATTTTATTTGATTGCTTCCTTTGCTTTGCACAAGCAATCCTATATACTTATTTTTGCTTTTGTGGGCTGAGGTTGTGGTGTTCTTAATATATCCCCAAAAAAATCATTGCCGAGGCAAATCAATGTCCAGGAGGTTTCCACCTATGTTCTATTCTAAGAGTTTTTGGTTTTATATTTAGGTATTTTCATCCATTTGAATTGATTTTTGTCTTTGGTATAAGATAGGGGTCCAATTTCATTATTTTACATGTGGAAATCCAATTTTCCCAGCTCCATTTATTTAAGAGACTATCTTGTTGTCCCATGTGTCCTCTGGATGCCCTTGTTGAAAATTAGTTGGCCGTATATGCTTGGATTTATTTCTGGTGCCTACATTCTGTTCCATTGATCTATGTGTCTTTTATGTCAGTATTACACTGTTTTGTTTACTGCAGAGTTTTACTGTAATTTTAAATCAGGGAGAATGATAATTCTAGCTGACATTTTTTCTCAGAATTCAAATATTTTTAATAGTTTCATATGACTTTATGTAAAGAATGTAACTGGAATTTTACATTCTAATTTTTTTTACAGGCTGATTTTACATGCTGATTTTTTTCTCAGAATTCAAATGTTTTTTAATAGTGCCATATGAATTTTATATAAAGAGTGTAACTGGAATTTTACATTCTGATTTTTTTTGCAGGCTGATTTTACATGCTGATTTTTTTTCACAGAATTCAAATATTTTTTAATAGTTTCATATGAATTTTATGTAAAGACTGTAACTGGAATTTTAATAGGGATTGAGTTGAATCTGTATATCGCTTTAGGTAGCATGGACATTTTAACAATGTTAGTGGCTTGGCACCGTGGCTCACGCCTGTAATCCCAGCACTTTGGTAGGCCAAGGTGGGCAGATCAAAAGGTCAGGAGTTCAAGACCAGCCTTGCCAATATGTTGAAACCCCATCTCTACTAAAAATACAAAAATTAGCCAGGTGTGATGGCAGGCACCTGTAATCCCAGCTACTTGGGGGGCTAAGGCAGGAGAATTGCTTGAACCTGGGAGGCAGAGGTTGCAGTGAGAGAAGATCACACTAGCCTAGGTGACAGAGCAAGACTCCATCTCAAAAATAAAAAATAATAACAATAATAAAAAGTTCTTCTGGTCCATGAACATAAAACATCTTCCCATTTATTTATGTCTACTTCAATTTATTTTACCAATATTTTACAGTTTTCAGTGTATAAATCTTTTACCTTCTTGGTTACATTTATTCCTAAATTTTTTTTCATGCTATTGTAATTGTTTTTGATTTATTGGAATTGTTTTCTTGATTTTATTTTTAGTTAGGTGGTTATTTGTGTGCAAAAATGCTACTAATTTTTGCTTTTGTATCCTGTAACTTTACTAGTTCTAACTTTACTAGATGTTTATTAGTTCTAACAGTTTTTTAGTGGAATTTTTATTGATATATTATACATAATATATATTATATATAATTATATGTACTTATATATATTATATATAATTATATATAATTTTATATATATTTAGTTATATATATAATTCTATATTATATATATAAATAAATATATATAAATATATATAATATATAATATATGTAATATATTATATATAATATATAAATGTAATATATTATATTATGTATTATATTATAATATTATATATTATATTATAAATAGAATAAATATATATTTATATATTATAAAATATATATTTATTATATATTTAAATATATAAATATTTATATATTTTTATATATTATAAATATATATATAATTATGTATTTATATATAAAATCATGCCATCTGCAAACAAAGATAATTTTATTTCTTCCTTTTGGATTTAGTGACTTTTATTTATTTTTCTTGTCTGATTGCTATTTCCACTACTATATTGAATAGAAGGTGTAATAGTTGGCATCCCTGTCTTGTACCAGATCTGAGTGGAAAAATTTTTGTGACTCCTAATTGATTATGATGTTAGCTGCATTTTTTTCATAAATAACCTTTATTATTTTGAGGAACTCTATTTCTATACCTAAGCTGTTGAGAGTTTTTATAAAGTAATGATGTTAGCTTTTGTTAAATGCTTTTTGTGTGTGTCAGTTGAGATAATCATGTGGTTTTTATTTCTCATTCTATATGTGATGTATCACATTGATTTGTATTTGTTAAACCATTATTGCATGTAAGGGATAAATCTCACTTGGTCATGTTGATGATTTATATCTTTTTAATATCTGGTTAGATTCAGTTTTCTAATATTTTATTGAGTTTTTTTAAATCAATGTTCATCAGAGAAATTGACCTGTGGTTTATTTTTTTCTGATGACTTAGGTATCATCATGATGTTGGCTTCATAAAATGTGTTTGGAAGGATTTCTTCTAGCTCTATTTTTTGGAAGAGTTTAAGAAGTATTGCTATATTGCTATTAAATCTTCTTTGAATATTGGGTAGAATTTAGCCATGAGGCCATCTAGTCTTTGGCCACTTTTTTATAGGGAGTTTTTTGTTTTGTTTTTGTTTTTAAAATTACTTACTCAATCTCTTGTTACTGTTTACGCTTTCTATTTTATTCTAACTCAATCTTAGTAGATTGTGGGTATTTTTTACAAATTTATTTTTTTCTTCTTCATTATCCAGTTTGTTGTCAGGTAATTGTTCACAATAGTTCCTTATTATCATTTTTATTTTTGAGGTGTCTATTATAATTTTTTTGCTTTCATTTATTGTATTTGTTTGAGTCATCCTTCTTTGTTTCTTAGACTAGCAAAGGGTTAGAAATTAAAACAAAGAACAACTCATAGTTGTATTGATCCTGTGGTTTTTCTGTTCTCTATTTCTGCTCTGATTTTTATTATTTTGTTCCTTCTGCCAATTTTGGGTTTAGTTTGTTCCTTGAGAGTGAGATGCTGAGTCAGTTGTGGTATAGGGAGGTGTGATTGCTTCATTGTACAAGAAGCGTGAGCTCCATAGGGGAAGGGTTTTCACTTCAGCTCCAATGCCAGAGCACAACTGCTCTTGCATACAGGAGGCCTGAGATCTCTGAGGATTGAAGACCATAAATCATACCCTAGGACTGTCCCAGACAATATGGCATTTATTGACACCCTGAATATATCTGTGCATTTGATCTTTCTGAATATATCTTTCCATATATCCCATAGGCATTTCAAACTTAATACTTCTTATAATGAAGTCATCTTCCCTTCCATTAGTCATCATGAAATTCACTGCATCCCCACACCTTTATACAGAGTGTGATTTTAGCTTGGACAAGCTTATTATTTACAGCATGTGTAGCTGTGCAAATCCCCCAAAATTGTGGATGTGGGAGATTATTTTACACAAGAAGATCATTTCTAACCCCTATTCATGAAAA
Source organism: Saimiri boliviensis (assembly GCF_048565385.1). NCBI lineage: Eukaryota > Metazoa > Chordata > Mammalia > Primates > Cebidae > Saimiri > Saimiri boliviensis. The sequence continues at coordinate 168,140,334 of NC_133451.1, read as the reverse complement.
TCACTGGGGTATGTAGGAATGAACTATCCCCTAGTGATTAAAACAGATCCTATTGAGACCCTGGGAACTGCTGGCCTAAGAATAAAAGCAATGCTTTTAGATTTGAGTGTGCTGGCTCACCTTTCAGGCAGCTCTGGTGTCACCACTTCTTGGGCACCTTCCCTCATGCCCCAGCCTATAGCTGCTGCCCATCTTCTATGCTCCCACAGCATTATGTGCATATAAACATGTAGTACTAGTGACTGCTGTGAGTTTGTCTACTTAGCAGGTAGATAATGAGCTCCTTTTAAAAGGGTTGGAGTTCTCTAGGAGCCATTTTTTCTAGCTCTGAATAAATACCTGTTTAATTCATTTATTTCTCTCTCTCTCTCTCTCTCTCTTTTTCTTTTAAGTTCAGGGGTTTATGTGCAGAATGTGCATGTTGGTTACATAGGTAAACATGTGTCATGGGGGTTTGTTGTACCGATTATTTTATTACCCAAGTATTAATCCTAATATTCATTAGTTATTTGTCCTGATCTGCTCCCTCCTACCACCCTCCACCCTCTGATAATCTTCAGTGTGTGTTGTTCCCCTCTGTTTGTCCATGTGTTCTCATCATTCAGCTCCCACTTATGAGAGAAAATATGCAGTATTTGGTTTTTCTTCCTGTGTTAGTTTGCTAAGGATAATGGTATCCAGTTACATGCATGTTTCTGCAAAGAACATGATCTCATTCTTTTTTATGGCTGCATAGTATTCCATGGTATATATGTACCACATTTTCTTTATCTAGTCTATCATTTATGGGTATTTTGTTGATTCCATGTCTTTGCTATTGTCAATAGTGTTGCAATGAACATAGATGTACATGTGTCTTTATAATAGAATGATTTATATTCCTTTGGATATATATTCAGTAATAGAATTGCTGGATTGAATGGTATTTCTGACTTTAGGTCTTTGAAGAATTGCCATACTTTTTCATCCACAGTGAAAATGTTTGCAAATTATGCATATGACAGAGGTCTAATATCAAGCATCTATAATAAACAAAGTTGCATAAAAAAATCTTAAAGTAGGCAAAGGGTCTGAACAGACTCTTTTAAAAAAGACATGAATGTGGCCAAGAAGCATGCAAAGAAAAGCTCAACATCACTGATCATTAGAGAAATGCAAATTAAAACCACAATGAGATACCATCTCACATCACTCAGAACGGCTATTATTAAAAAGTAAAAAAATAACATGTTGGAGAGGTTGTGGATAATTCATTTCTTAGTGGAAAGTTAACCCAAAATGACTACCTATGAAAAGTAGAGTTGTTCTTACCATTACAGCTATAAAAGGACGTAGAAATAATAGCAAGAGAGAAAAGTGGATTAAAAAAGTAAGTGAAATGCATCTACAGGCAAGTCTACAGAATAAATAATTTGAATATTCTGAACATTGTTTCTTTTGTCTATTTGATTTTAATATAGCTTTCATTGTACTTTTTAAAGACTGTAAATATATCATTGAAGCAAACTGGTAAAATGCCAATAAATATAGAGAAAATTTTTAAATTGTTTATACTTCCATTATTAGTATACTACCATTTGTAATAATTTGAGGGATTTCTTTCTAGCATATGTTTATTTATAAACACACACATATGCACAAATACACACACATCATATATATATACATACATATATATGTATATTTATATATATACACACACATTCTTTCTTTCTCTCTTTATTATATATCATGTAAGTTCTTATAGGCCATTACAGTAGTTTGTTCTCACATTGCTATAAGAATCTACCTGAGACTGGACAATTTATGAAACAAGAATGTTTCATTTTCACAGTTCCACATACTGTACCAGAAGCATGGCAAGGGAGGCCTCAGGAAACTTACAATCATGCAGAAGACAAAAGAGAAGCAGGCATATCTTCATATGGTGAATTGGGAGAGAGAGCAAAAGGGGAAGTGCTACACATTGTTAAACAACCAGACCTCATGAGAATTTACTCATTGTCATGAGAACAGGTAAGGGGGAAGTCTGCCACCATGATTTAATCACTTTCCACTAGGTGGAATAATAATGGCTGCCCATCTTTTTGTCTGTATTTTTGTGATCAGAGCAGCAATTAGGGATTAAACACAGATAGCTGATATTTGAAGACAGGGTTCTTTTTGCCCACCCCGGCTCCTTCCAACTGTGTGAAGGCTGCTTCAGAACCATGCGCACAGCTGCCTGCCACATTGCTGGGCACATTGCTTGCCACATTGCTCCTGAGGTAAGAGCTGAAATGGACTGAAATTCACTGCAATTTACTGTCTAAGCCTTCTTTCTGGGAATTGCAAGCCTTCAATAAATTCCAAAGTTCCAAAATAGTTACATAAGACAGATACTGCCAGTGCAATTTTTACCTAGGTGGAAGACACATTTCTGGTGCTTCCTAGTCTTACCAGAGCCCTCTCAGCAATGGTGTTTTGGAAGAAATTAGGCTTTAGCTATTACATGTAAAGGTAACTATTGTATGACTAAGGAAAGCTCCCTGGATTTTCCTAAGCAAATGTTTTCTCTCCTTGGCTTCACTGCACATTGAAAATGGTAGCAGAGCATAACATATTTCTCAATGCATGCCTAAAAAGCAGTCATTCATCATCCTGGTTATATATAAGAATCACCTGTAAAGTTCTTTCTAAATAGGGCTTTTGCATTTGATAAATCAGAACTTTTAGGGAATGGGAGTGGGAGAGTTTAAAAACTCCCTTAAGCAATTCTATTACATATATGAATTGATTATGAGTCACTAGATTCTAGAAGAAGAGGTCTCTTTCTCTGTGAAAGGGAGAGGCAGAAAGAGGAAGTCACCTTGTGATAATCTGGTCATTGGGAAAGAAACAAAGATAAGTCAAGCTATACTTCTTATGTTAAATACATTGTCACAGATGTTTGATGGGGGGTGTGGGGTGCCAGAAAGGGTTACCCAATGAATGTCCATCGTACCAAATACAGTCAAGCTAGTCCCAGATTAGTATTTTCCCTTTACAAGCTATTAGAAGTATCTGGAAGCCAATATCTATGTACCACTTTTATCAGTTTGATTTGAGTATAAAAAAATCCTTAAAGGTTGAAAAGGACAAATGAAATTTGCATTTTTGGCCCCTCCTCATGTCTTCAAGATTATTTCACTTTCCTGTTTCTCCAATCCAGCAAACTCTTTTATGTCTCTGAAACTTGATACATTCAAATTACCTCCTTTCTGCTTTAAATGACTAAACCTCTCTTCTCAATACACACTCCGCTTTCTCTCACACTCTCTCTTCCTCTTTCTCCACCCCTCCTTCTAGTTAATTCCAAATTATTATTATTATTATTATTATTATTTTTTGAGACAGATTTTCGCTCTTGTTACCCAGGCTGGAGTGCAATGGCGTGATCTCAGCTCACCGCAACCTCCGCCTCCTGGGCTCAGGCAATTCTCCTGCCTCAGCCTCCTGAGTAGCTGGGATTACAGGCACATGCCACCATGCCCAGCTAATTTTTTGTATTTTTAGTAGAGACGGGGTTTCACCATGTTGACCGGGATGGTCTCGATCTCTCGACCTCGTGATCCACCCGCCTCGGCCTCCCAAAGTGCTGGGATTACAGGCTTGAGCCACTGCGCCCAGCCCCAAATTACTTTTTAAAAGCATATTTCAAATCAGCTCTTCAAGGAGGGCTTCCTTGCCTGCCTCTCCATAACGTAAGGTATCACTCCCTCTTTGGATCTCGCATCTCACTCTAATTTTTCTTTGCGATATTTATCAGAGTCTTGTGTTACACACTTATTGGTGTATTTGGTAAACTTCTGTCTCTCCCATTCAAATATAGGTTTTGTAAGAGGTGGGCCTGGCTCCCTTTTGTTTGCTGCTGCCCCAATTTAACCAAGTGCCTTTCCCCTACTACAGATTCAAACACTATTTGTTAAATGAATGGAGTAAACCAAAGAGACTTCGTTGTTCCCATCCATGGCAGACAACAATTTTATGTATTCACTCTAATATGTCCTTAATGTGCCAAAGTCGATGAGAATTAAATGATAAATTAAATATAGACTCTTTCCTTGAAGTCTTTAGAACCTACTGGGAAATAAAATATGCATATTCAAGTAATGATTAAAGATCCTGTAAAGGAAATAATAATCTTTATCAGTAAGATCAAATTTCAGGCCTACAAAGATGCCAAAGGAAGGAGACTCTCCACATGAGAAGGCTCAAGTGGCCTCACTGCCCTGGGCTTGTGTGACCTCCTATGTCAGCTCGATTTGAGTCCCTGCATTACCTCAGGGCTGCTTAGATTCGAGGTATCTCACCTATTTGTACTGCCACCTCCTCATCTGTGAAAACGTCAGTCTTCTACTGAAAAGGCATGCTGTTTTTATATAAAATGTTTTTTAGCAGAATACTGTAGGTTCTGTAATACTGAAGAAGATACACAGATGGTGAATCAACACATGAAAAGAAGTTCAGCATCATTAACCATCAAGGAAATTCAAGTTAAGTCCACACAGCGAGATATCACTACACACCTGTCAGCACAGATAACATGGACAATGACATCAAATTCTGGTGAGGATGTGGGGAAAGTAGGTCACTCATACAGGGCTGGTGGGAATGTGAAATGATACAGACACCTGGAAAATGGTTTGACAATTTCTTTAAAAATGAAACAAGAAACCACAACCCAGAAATCTCATTCCTGGGTATTTATTCCAGAGAAATAAAGACTTACAATGATTCAAAAACCTGTACACAAGTGTTTATGGAGGATTTATTTGTTATAGCCCCAACCCGGCAATAACCTAGAAGTCCTTCAACAGGTGAATGGCTAAACAAACGGAAGTACAAACATGCCATAGAATACTACCAAGTGAGGCAAATAGACGAGCTGTAAATATCTGCAACAATCTGCAAGAATCTCCAATTATGCTGAATGAAAAAAAAATCCACAAATGTTATATACTATATGATTGTTTATGTAACATTCTTGAAAAGACAAAATTATAGAAATGGAGAACAGATTAGTGGTTGTCAGGATTAAGGTGGTAGAAAAGGAAGTTGGTGTGGCTGTAAAGGGGAAATATAGAAGATCTTTGGGGTAATGGAGATGTTCGGCATCCTGATTGCATCAGTTAATATCCGGGTTATGTTATTGTACTATAGGTTTGGGAGATATTATCACTAAGGGAAACTGGATGAAAGGTTGATGGAATCTTTTTGTAGTATTTCTTACAAGCACCTGTGAATCTACAATGATCTAAAAATGTGAAGGTGAGATTTTAAAAAATTAGAAGATGGGAGCAATCTGGGAAAGAGTATGTTATTTTGTCAGTTATGGAATGAGCCTTAGAACCTTGACATCATAATGGTGAGTGATCCTGACTTCTGAGGAATCCTCAGGCTTCAAGGATTTGCCTGTAGTGCTCTGCGAGGTGAGGCAGTCATGACAGATTTTCAGTAACAGGAGTGTAAGAATGAAGCATTCTCACATCAATCAAAAAGGTGACCATTTGAGGCTTCACTATACAAGGTATTCTTTTAATATACATTTTTTGACCATCAAAAAAGCCTGGTGGTCTCAGGAAGTGTTCTGCCTCGTTTCCTCTAAAACATATGAACTAATTATTAACTTTAGAACTGTAGAGTTAGTCATGTTCATAAGATTTAGTGCTGCTGAGCTTGACAGAAGGCTTTGTGTTTTTAGGGAATATGCTTTCTTGGCTTCATAGGAAGCAGCCATGAAAATGTCTGCCCCACTTTTGAGTATTTATGTTCTATTCAGTCTAGCTAGTCTTATCTGTTATGATCACAGAGTCCTGTTGGAACTTGGTTATAGCTCAACCAAATAACATTTAAGCACTTTGCTAAGTTTAGAAATTTTCTGATGTTTCCAGTATTGTTTGGTATTCTTTAGCAATTTTCCCCAAAATTTGAATATTAATCTAGACAAGATAGGAGTCAGTTTTCAGAATCCTTAATTATCTAAATTTTTGTGTTAATGTGTAACCAAATTGTAATTACTTCTTTGCAAGTCTCCATGTTATTTTGTTTTACCTATGTTGGGCCACAGATTGTCTTTCCCTTTTTATTTTTTTGAGATGGAGTCTCACTCTGTTGCCCAGGCTGGAGTGCAGTGGCACGATCTTGGCTCACTGCAACCTTCGCCTCCCAGGTTCAAGTGATTCTCCTGGGTCAGCCTTACAAGTAGCTGTGGCTACAGGCACAGGCCACCATGTCCTGGCTTTTTGTATTTTTAGTAGAGATGGAGTTTCCTCATCCAAAAAATTGGACCAATAGAGAGTTCTTTATACATTAGGTTGGTGCAAAAGTAATTGCTGTTTTTGCAATTTCAGGATTAAATGAAACAATGTACATAAATTATTTTTAAGAGTGATCAGCACATGGTAGATGCTTAGTAAATATTGTAGGAGAATAGAAACTTTGTTCTCGGGTCTCACTCTGCCACCCCGTCTGGAGTGCAGTGGCACAATCACAGCTCACTACAGCCTCAACCTCCGGGGCTCAAGGGATCCTCCCACTTCGTCTCTGGAGTAGCTGAGGCTATAGGCATATACCACCACACCAAGCTAATTGTTTAAAAATTTTTTTTAATAGAGATGAAAATCTTACTATGTTACCTAGACTGTTTTCGAACCCCCAGGCTTAAATGATCTTCCCACTTCTGCCTCCAGAGGTGCTGAGATTATAGGAATGAGCCACTGCACCCAGTCTCTTGTACCAGGCTTTTAGATAGCTCCTTGATTTGGTTTCAAAAAAGTGAACAGTATTAGCACTTTATTGAACTAAGGGAAAAATTACTGAAATAAATTTTTCCAAGTCCACACATGTGGAAGTTTCCACACAGAATCTTTAGATTTGTACACATAGATATTTATATCAGAAAATTTAAAAATCTGTAAAAACAAGCAGGCATTTTTCTGTATTTCCAATGGGCCATAGATTGTTAGCTTAGAAAAATGATTTTATCTGATAACTGATTATTTCATAAAATCTTCAGATAAACAGACATAGGATAAAAGGCATTTCAAAATTCAGGAAGAATGTCACCTTACATCAGAAGGCACTATTTCAACCTATATTCTTACATTCAATGTGCCCTAAGCTTTGCATCTATATTATCCTTCATATATGCTTCCTGTAAAATTATTTTCATTTCATAAGTTCCATTGAAGAGTTTTAGCCTTGTCTCATGAATCAGTGAATTCACAGGGAGATTTCCACATGAGGTGTCTTTGATCTCATTGCAGCTTTAGTGTCTCCCCAAGTAGCTCTGACTAATGGGGAGTGCTATGCCCACGGCGCCTGGGAATCTTTCTTCAGGCTTATAACTATTTAAAATACAGGTCCACTTGAGCATTAAATTTGTAGAATAATCCGGGATATATGGTGGTTTCTATATTAGAGGTCTAAGGTGGATTAGGCAGAAATTGTCAAAAAGCAATTTCACTGCTGACAAAGTCGATCGTCTTCTTACTCTCTAGAGATACATTGGAAGTGTGTCCATCACTTACATAGAAGACCTGCTAACCTCTTGTTGGGGGTTGTTTAAATTCTAATTTGAATTCAGTTTGTAGGCTATAGTTTTTTAGTTTTTAATCAGAATCTATTTTTTTAAAAGTGAACAAAATCTTAAGAAAAGAAGTTTAAAATAACCTATGCTTTAAAGGCTAAATAACCCCTGTAAAAACAAAGGTTGAAATGTATTTTACATCTGTCTATCTTCAAGGATATATATTTCTTAGTCTCTCCTAAGTAAAACTTCTATAAATATTAATATTTTTATAAATTATGCATTTTTTTGTCTTTGTTCAGTTCCTCAAAATGTTTTTGAAATAAGACACAGATGATAAATGCATTAATGGTTCTCCGTAAAAGCAGTATCTTTAAAAGGTGAAGTATGGTTCATACACAATAGGCTAGTCAGTCCGTAGCTATTTGCTGCCCTCCATAAAGCATGTGCAGCACCTTCTTGGACCAGTCTTCTCTTAGCACACATTGTGTAAATGCTCATCTAACTATCTCCTGTGTCGTGCATACAGGGTAATAGAGATGAATGAGGTCTGCTTTGCCCTGGAACAGGGAGAACTGGTGTCTTTCCCTGAGCACAGCTGTTCCCACAGCATCTAAGAAACAAACTGACAGACATCTTCCTTGATTATCTTTCTAAGTATAGCAAATGCTTTCAGATTAAAAAACAAAATACCACTGAACAACCTGTGGACAGCCAATGGTGTGGACAAAGTTGGGAAAGGCCACACCCATGCTGACAGAGCCCTTCTCTTGGGTTGGCCCATGGTGAATTTAATGGCCACCTTCTGGTGAGACCCCAGCTTGGTACTGTGTTTATGTGGGTTAGCTATGAAAGCACACAGTCAACTTCATTTGTTTAGGACAGGTAGGGAAGAATAAATATTTCCCCAAATTTTCTTAAAATGTAAAACATTTTAACATGATGTCTATTGAGCCAGTAACTCACTTTTTGACCTCCTCTATGACATTTATATGCTTTGTACTTTCCCCAAAGAGGTTTTTCTGTGCAAATGGCAGGTAAATTGTGGTAACTATTGGAACAATTTCCTCTAGTTTTGGTCAATGGTTTTTCAACAGTGCTCTTTGAGTACTAGGGGAGTGGGTGTTCAGGGGCTGTGGAAGGAGAGTTGAGGGAGGAAGTCTCCAGAACTCCCTCTCCAATTTCCTTTCCCCCATGCCCAGTCTTATCTGTGTTTTCAAACCTCTAGAATAGATAATTCTTCACTGAGTATTTTTCAGTAGTCCATTTAAGTTAGAAAAGTTGCTTTTATACTCCCAAATTAACTTCCTAAATAATTGGTATTTAGCAATACAAATAGGCTGGGCAGGGAGGTCTCACACCTGTAATCTTGGTACTTTGGGAGGCCAAGTTGGGAGGATCACTTGAGGCCAGGAGTTTGAGGTCAGCCTGGACAATATAGCAAGAAACCATGTATACAGAAAAAAGATACAAATGAAATTAATCAAATCATCAAATACTTGATTGCCTGAATTTTTGCATAGCAGATTATCTGTTGGTATCTATAGAGAGGTGACAGTCTAAAACAAAGGTTTGATTCACGGAATGCAGGTTGGTTTTTTAGTACACATTCTTAGGTTGGCATAAGGGTGGATAGTGTGGCTTCTTAACATGGACATCCAAAGTCAACACTCTTGGGTTCACAGGGATCACAATCTCCTGCTCTGAACCATCACACACACCAAGTCTCATAGTTGTTTTACACAGTCAGGACTCATTGCATTCACTCAGCACTCTTCTTTCCTCCTCACTCCGCTCTACCAAACCTCATGCATCACCATAAAAGGTTGAGACAAATAAAATGTTTCCAAGTTATTAACAGAATCTTCAATGCAGCTATTTACTTGAGGAAACCATTTCCAAAGCTTTTTGGAAAGAAATATATGTTTGTATCGTTTCCTGCATATCTTCTTTTTCATAAAATATTTCTGTAAAGGTTTTCAGTTTCTATTGCTTAATGTCTTCTCTATGTTGCAGGTAAAAGAGAGAAGTTCAGATTGGAAACATATGATGGCCCTGATGAGAGAGTTTTCAAAAAACTCTTTTTTTTTAATGAGAGGGGGAAAAGTAGACACCAGGTTTACAATGTTATATTGGTTATCAAGCTATGTGAATATGTATAAGGCATTTACAACATTGACTGGCAGCTAATTCTTTTGTTCGTATTACTCTTCCTCAAACTGGCATGAGTAATTAGACATGGAATCTATGTAATTATGCATACTTTGGGCTCAGCATGTGGTCCACTCTTCTGATCCTGAGGTAGTGTGGAGATGGGGAGTGGAGAAGCTCTTGCTGGTAGATAGATAAAATATGGCCACCTCTGCAGAAAAGTTTGATGGCTCCATAATAAGTTTTACATAGAATTACCTTTTGACTAAGCTATATATTCTATATATAGGAATTTCATGTATTCTATATACATAGACCCAAGAAAAATTAAAAACCTACATTCATACAAAGTGTTTATAGTAGCATTGTTCATAATAGCCCAAAAGTGGAAACAAATAATATGTTCATCAACTGATGGCTGGATAAATAAAATGTGGTATTGGTGCTAGGAACGGGGGGAATGGGGAGTGGCTGTTTAATGGGTATAGGGTTGCTTTAGGGGTAATGAAAATGTTCTGAAAAGAGATGGTGTTGATGGTTGCATAATATTGTGAATAATGTCACTAACAGTCAATTATATGCTACATGTAACTTTACTACAATTTTTTAAATAGCTAGAGGGTGATAAGTCCCTGTAAGAATGGGCCTTAAAACATTTTCAGTTTGGATATTGAATGCTGCAGTGAAGTAGTGGAGAAAATATTAATCTTCAGTAAGTAATGGGTGAATTGATCTTGATCAGAGAATTGTAGTTACGAAGAGTAAGTTTTCTAGGAACCAATTTTAGCAAATTGCACATATTGCAATTTCTCTTATAAAGAAATAAAATATTGTGGTTTTTTTCTCTAAAAAATGTATTGTTTCTTGGACAAGAGTTTTCCATCCAAATGTCAAATTTCAGAAGTATGATTTAACCTGAAAACTAATGTTTTTTTTATATTTGAAGAGCACTTCAAACTACAAGATAACTCAGAGGTTTATTTAACCTACTTTTCAGTTGGGGAAACTAGAGCTGGGAACAGCTGAGTGACTTGCCTATGATCACATAGCTTGCACCACATAGCTTGCACCACATAGTTACAATTAAGTGTCTTCCACTTAACTGTGGAAGTGGAATTTAATTTGATACTTAAACAAGTGTCAAGCCAACCTGTCTTCCACTCTGAGATCTACTTTCCATCATGGTAATACTGCCTACCAAAGAGCAGGGCCCATCAGAAGCTCAATTATGAGGACACTACAATTTACACGTGCACCCACATCGGTAGCAACAGGCTGCTGATTTTTATCTAGAATGACAATTTTAATATGTTGTTATAAATATTTTATGTAGTTTAACTTTTTCTCCCATTTTAAAAACTGTAGTTCTTCAGAACTAAAGGAATGCTAGTGCTCTTTTTTTTTCCAAAGGTATTTTGTCAATATATATTTTAAATCTATAATTTGCAACAGGAGAATGCAAATCTCTGCAAAGCAATATTCCCAAATCACTCCCCTTTTCCTTAATAGAAATTGTTAGACTATCCTTGAATAACTTTTTATTTAGATTTAACTTGGCTGCCTCTGTGTAAATATTGCTCTCTCATTTACCTGCATGTTTTATTTCTGAGGCAATTGTGATTGCCACTCTCATCCTACCCTTCTCTCCATCCTATGGATTGGAGCTAGCATTGTTCTTAAAACATACATTTTCCAAGCCAGGCTGGTCCAAATGCAATGATGTTTACAACTAATTGATCATAACGAGCTACAGATTTCTTTATTCCTTCTCCACTTCTACTGCTTCCCTTGACTTGCCTTTAAAAACAAATAAATAAGTAAATAAAATAAATTTCCAAGCCAGGCATTGTAGCTTGACCTGTAATCCCAGCTACTCGGGAGGCTGAGGCAGGAGGATCACTTGTGGCCAGGGCGACAAGATTGCAGAGGCTGCAGCGACTTCAGTGAGCTATAATTGAACGACTGCACTCCAGCCTGGGTGACAGACCCAAACCCTGTCTCCAAGAAAAAAAGGAAAAAGTTTCTATACATGCAGGTTACTCTACTTTCTACCCTTGAACCCAAGAATATGCTGGGCCTTCCAATCCAGGCAGGTGTTTGAGGACTGGATCTCCTGCCCAAATCTGGTATCATAGGGCAACCTGTTATTTTGGAGGCCATGCTTATTTTCCTGAAATATTTTGTATATTTTTCCAACCCATAATTTCATCTTGCTGAAACTAGCCACATGCTTTTTAATTGCATAAAGTATGTTAAAAATATTAGCAACAGATTGATTTGAAAATAAGGAATTAGCTAATTTATCCTACTCTATTTTGGTGTATTACTAAATTTGATTAGGTACATCAATCTTGCCAAAGAGAAGGAAAACCTGAAAGCATTCCTCTTCATACCTTCACCAAGGGCATCAAGAAGTGTGTCTCTGTAACTATTTTTAAGACCAAAAATTAAATTCCAAGTTCCTGCCTTAGGCAGAATGAAAAGGAGATATAGACAGGGATGATATAGAGATGGGAGGAAGGAAAGGAAAGATAAAGAGAAGAGAGTAAGACAGCATTTAGAAAATACTGTGTGGAAAATTGTATTTTTATATATTCATGTATGTTTTCATATGTTTAAAAATTAAGGACTAAGCAACATGAAGCAAGAGGAATCCATGTTAACTACAATGCTTAAGCTTGAAAAGAATATTGCATGTTAAATGTTCATAAACTTGGGTCAGGCACACAGGCGCAGGCTTGTAATCTCAGCATTTTGGGAGGCCAAAGCAGGTGGATCACTTCAACTCAGGAGTTCGAGACCAGCCTGACCAACATGGTGAAACTGCACTTCTACAAAAATTACAAAAAATTAGCCCGTCGCTGTGGTGCTGGCCTGTAGTCCCAACTACTCAGGAAGCTGAGGCAGGAGAACTGCTTGAGCCTGAAAGGCACATTGCACTCCAGCCTGGGTGACATAGTGAGACTCTGCCTCAAAAAAAAGAAAGTCCATAACCTCTAGTGGTTTAGTTGTAATAAAGTGATTTTCACAAGCAGACATTTCTTACTGAAATTAAACTTTTTCCCCAATCATCGCTACTTACATACAGTGATTTTGGTTGTTTCTACTTTTTGAAAATGTTTACTCATTTTATTTTTAATAGCTTTTAATTATTTGGAAATAATTGTTTAAGCATACAGAAAAGTACAAAATAACACTAAGAATACCCATATGCCATTTACCCAGATTGACCTATTTGGTAACAGTATACCACACTGCTTTTTCATTTATTTTTTTCTCTGTCTCTCTTTTTATTTCTCCATATATGTGTACATGTACATTTATTTTTGAAGGACAGTTACATATACCATGACCTTTTATTATTAAATATGCATTTCCTAAGAATAAGGTTATTCTCTTTATAACCACCATTCAGCTGTCAACTTCAGTAAATTTAGCATTGGTCGCATGTTTTAATATCCCATTCATGTTCCAATCTTTTCAGTTGACCCCAATAATATTTCTTTTCCAGCACAGAGCCACTCCAGGGTCAGGTAATACAGTTAGCTCTTATGTCAAATACACAGAAGTTTTGAGTCGTTCATTCTGAAGAATGTCAGGATAGAATCAAGCTGAGAGGGACACCACTTTTAAGTGATCAGCATGTGTCTATCTCATTTTTTAAAATGCTGCTGAGGAAAATAATCCTTTAACTTCAATTGTTGTGTAAGTTTTGATTTCTGAAGCTCTAGGGCAGTATCCAGGTTGTTCAAAAAGATGACAAGATATATATATATATATATATATATATATATATATATATATATATATCTTGACAACATATATATATGTTAAACCTTCATAAATATATATATGTTTGCATCTTGCTCTTTACAGCAAGTCTAGATCATGCAAAATAGTATTCGTAGGTTGGAAAAAAGGATGGTTCAAAAAACCTATTTCCTGGCCAATAGCAAAAGCCATGCAAATGTTCTGACCTATTTCAGAATACCAGATGCACTGCTTGAGGGAGCTGAGACTAGAGAGGTCTCCCGTGGGGAAGCACAGTATTTATTTATTTATTTATTTTTGTTGCATTTTAGGTTTTGAGGTACATATGGAGAATACACAAGATTGTTGGATAGGTACACACATGACAGTGTGATTTGCTGCCTTCCTCCCCATCACCTATATCTGGCATTTCTCCCCATGCTATCTCTCCCCAACTCCTCAACCCCTGCTGTCCCTCACCTATTTCCCCCCAACAGACCCCAGTGTGTGATGCTCCCCTCCTTGTGCCCGTGTATTTTCATTGTTCAACACCCGCCTATGAGTGAGAACATGTCTGCTTTCTTTTCGTTTTGGCAAATGGTAACATTCAGCATTGTTCATGGAAAATCCCACTGAAATTTTAAAAAGTAAACTTTAATTAGTAATAATTTGCATGAAGTAAACATTTCTAAATTCTCATCATTTCTGAAGCTCCAAGGTTCCCTTTAACACGATTTCCTTTCATCCTATAGAAACTTTTCTTACCATTTCTTATAGTATAGTTCTGGTGCCAACAAATTTTCTTAGTTTCTTTTATTTAAAAATGTCTTTCACCTTCACTTTTGAAAGATATTTTCATCAAATATAGAATTTTGCTTGCCAATTTTTTCCTTTCAACACTTTAAAGTTATTTCACTGTTTTTTTTGGTCTCTGCACTTTGGGATGAGTTATATATGATCATTCAACACTGATCATCTGTGATTTCTCATTTCATTTTTATTACTTTCAAGATTTTCTTTTGATATTTGGCTTTGAGTACTTTGACTATGATGTGTCAAAGCATAGTTTTCTTTGAATCTTACTGTGCTTGACATTTTTTGAAGTTTCTGAATTTGTAAATTTTTACCTTTTGCCAAATATGGGAAACTTATAGCCATTATTACTTCAAGCATTTTTTTTTGGGGGGGGGGATTTTCTCTCTTCTCTCATTCTGGGATTACAGAGATATGTATAGTAAAACTTTTTAAAATTTTAATTTTAATTTTTCTTGAGAGTTTTGTTCTGTTGCCCAGGCTGGAGTGACATGGCATGATCTTGGCTCACTGCAACTTCTGCTTCCCAGGTTCAAACGATTCTTCTGCCTCAGCCTCCCGAGTAGCCGAGATTACAGGTGTGAACCACCATGCCTGGTCTAATTTTTATTTTTTAATTGACACACAATTGTACACATTTATAGGGTACGTAGTGATCTTTTGACACAAATTTATAATGATCAAATCAAAGTAACTAGCATATTCATCATCTCAAACATTTATTATTGCTTTGTGTTGAGAACATTCAGTATCCTGTCTCTATTTGAAAATATATAATACTGTTAACTATAGTCATCCTACAGTGCTAGAAGTATTGCTCCTAGCTTTCTGTAATTTTGTGTCCATTACCCAATCTCTCTCTATCCCTTCACTCCACCTACTTTTTCTTCTCAGCCTCTAGTAAGCTCTGTTCTACTTGTTATTTCTGTGAGATCAACTTTTATTTAGCTTCTACATGTGAGTGAGTACACGAAGTTATTAAGCCTATTGCTATTGTCCACAGGTCCCTAAGGATCTGTTAATTTTTTTCAATCCTTTACTCCTCCTTTGGACTAGATGCTTTGTTATTCAAATTCACTGACTCTTTCATTTGTCATTTCAATTATGCTATCTAGCTCATCCAGGAAATTTTTTCTTGCAGATCTTTTCAGATCTAAAGCTTACATTTTAAAATATTTATATTTCTATCTTAAGACTTTCATATGCTTTTTATCCTTATGAACTAATTTTCTTGTACAAAATTGAGCGTAACAGTAATAGCTGTTTTTGATCTCATAATTGAATGTCTAGATCATTTTAAAGTTGGCCTGAACTCTTGAGAATGTGTCACATTTTCCTGGTTCTTAATATATCAAGAAACACTTTAGCTCATTAAAAAAAAAAGTCACAATTTATTTTTTAAAATGATTTGATGAAAAGTTTATTTAAAAAGTTATTTGCTTACAAAGAGCTCTATCTACAAGGAGAACAACATCAGTAAGTACACATATCCTTGTAAATATTATTTTGAACTTAATATGTTCCTTATGCTATGAAAACCTGTTATCCTATGAACAGTACAAAGTAAGGAATGCATATTATCATTTCAAAAAGAACAATTTGAATATTTCTAGCATAAGGAAAAAGAAAATATTTAAAGTGATGGATATGCTGATTTGACCTTACATATTATATGAATGTATCAAATTATAACATGTACCTTAAAAAAAGTAACTGTATGCTCTCAGTCACAATCATAATCACTTAAACCGTATTATCAGATCACTAAAAAACTAAATTAGAAATTAACTTACAAATATTAATTAAAAGGACAGTTTGTAAGATGTAAGAAAACAAAGCCCCCAAAATTAATGGCTTTAAAGAAAAGTCACAAAGAAAACTATAAAATAAAATAGGTGAATGATAGTAAAAATATTAAAAACAAAATTCTGAAATGTACAATAAATTATTATAAACTATTGCCATCCCACTCATCTAACACTAGCTCTTATTTCTTCTATTAAAACAGTGCATTTGCACCTATCAATCAATTCCTTGTCATCTCACCTCCTACTATCCTTTTGCAGCTTCTAGTAATCACCAATCTACTCTCTACAGGCATGAGATCCACTTTTCGCCTCCCATGTATGAGAACATGCAATGTTTGTCTTTCTGTGTTTGGCTTATTACTTTAAACATAATGATTTCCTACTCTATTAATGTTGCTGAAAATTACAGGATTTCATTTTTTATGACTAAATAAGAGTTTATTTTGTATATATACCACATTCTCTTTGTCCATTCATTCCTTGATGGGTATTCAGACTGTTTCCCTACTTTGGCTATTGTGAATAGGACTGCAATAAACATGAGACTGTAGATATCTCTTTGATATGTTGATTTCCTCTTTGGGGAGATATATATCCAGTAGTGGAACTGATGGATCACATGGTAACTCTATTTTTAGTTTTCTGAGGAACCTCCATGCTGCTCTCCATAGTGGTTGTAATAATAGTGTATAAGAGTCCCCTTTCTCTGCATTTTTGCCAGCGTCTTTTATTTTTAGTCTTTTTGATAAAGGCCATTCTAACAAGGGTGAGAAGATATCTTACTATGTTTTTTATTTGTATTACACTGATGATTAGTGATGAGCATTATACTATATGCCTATTGACTGTTTGGGAAATTGTCTATTTAGATTTTTTGCTCATTTTTAAATCAGATTTTTTTTTCTTTTTTGCTATTGAGTTGTTTGAGTATCTTATGTATTCTGGTTATTAATTGTTTGTCAGATGGGTAATTTGCAAACATTTTCTCTCTATTCTCTGGGTTATCTCTTACTTTTTATAGTTTCCTTTGCTTTACCAAAGCTTTTTAGCTTTACGGAATCCCAATTGTCTATTTTTGCTTTGTTTTTTTTATGCTTTTGAGGTGTTTGAAAAAAAAATTGCCCAAATCAATATCTTGGAGTGTTTTTCCTAACTTCTCTTCCAGTAGTTTCATGGTTTCCATCTTAGATTTAAGTCTTTAACCATTTTTATTTTATTTTTAAGCACGGTAAGAGAAAGAGGTCTAGTTTTATTCTTCTGCGTATGGTTATTGTTTGCTCAGCACCACTTATGTCCTTTCCCTATTGTATGTTCTTGGTGCCCCTGTCAAAGATGAGTAGGCTGTACAGGTGTGGATCTATAGTTGTGTTCCCTGTTCTCTTCCATTGATCCATGTGTCTGTTTTCATGCCAGAGCCATGCTGATTTTGTTCCTTGAGCTTTGTAGTAAATTTTGCAGTCAGGTAATGTGATACCTTCAGCTTTGTTCTTTTTGTTTAAGGTTGCCTTGACTATTCAGGATCTTTTGTGATTCTATTTATTTTAGGATCATTTTTATTGTTGTGAAGAATATCACTGCTATTTTCACAGGGATTGCATTGATTCTGTGAATTGTTTGAGGTACTATACAACAGTGTTGTATAGTTTTCCTTAGGAGATCTTTCACATCTTTGGTTAAATTGAATCCTAGATCTTTTACATTCTTTGTAAATATTATAAACGGAATTGCTTCCTTGCTTTCTTTTTCAGATTGCTCACTATTGGTATATATAAATACTACTAATATTTGCATTTTGATTTTGTAGTGTGCAACTTTACTGAATTCATTTAATCAATATTTCTCTTTAGGGTAGTAACATATTATGAGCTTGTGAGAGCTTTCCTATAAAGTATACAATCTCTGAAATATATTTAGATTAATAGTATACTTACCTGAATGCAATTCAGCCAGTAAAGATGAGCCTTCTCTGTTTCAAAACTTCTCCTCCAGCTTTTACAATAGTATACTATAAATTATAACATATAGAGCCTACAAAAAAACCCAAAGAACATTTCTATCAGTGTTCGCTTTGTAAAGTTAAAAAAGGAAAACAAAACATGTTATATAATTAAAACAGAACATGTTATATAGTTCTAAAAGATAGCTTGAATTTATTCATTTATTTATTTATATCTTATTTTTTTGAAATTCTACATATGACCTTAAGGAGACCATATTCAAAGCATTAACAGAAGAGATAGTTCAGTTCATTAAGATGAGAGCATAAGTGCTTGAGAACAATGAAAGGTGGCAGCTGGACCTACTGCTAATCAAAATGACAGCATACTATTTTTAAACAAACGTAAATTGAAAGTAGGACATCTGTATGAAAACTTAGCTCTTTTAGAAGCAAGAAATTTTTGGTTTTTAAGCAATCAAGGACATAAAGTAGCATAAACATACAACGTTAATCTGCTAAGAAAGAGAGTCTCAGCTATTTGAGTAGATTACATGAAAAGTAACAAATAATTTTATCATCACTTAAAAACAGACTGAATACTCCCACATCAATTTGTCATCTTAACAGAGAGGAAGCCATGTTAACATAATATTTTAGCAGTAAAGAATTCATGGGATTCTTTTCTTTTTATCTTATAATTAAACTCATAAAAGCTGAGT
This sequence comes from Saimiri boliviensis, assembly GCF_048565385.1. Classification (NCBI taxonomy): domain Eukaryota; kingdom Metazoa; phylum Chordata; class Mammalia; order Primates; family Cebidae; genus Saimiri; species Saimiri boliviensis. Next base: position 168,121,605 of record NC_133451.1, on the reverse strand, counting down.
TAACATTGCCAAAATTTTAACGGCTTTCATTGCTTTTCTTCAGACTCACTTGCAATTGTTATAAATTAAGACAAAGTTTAAACAAGCGATGTCCAATCTTGGCTTTCTGGGCCACATTGAAAGAAGAAGAATTTTCTCAGGCCACACATAAAATACACTAACACTAACAATAGCTCATGAACTAAAAAAACAAAATCACACGCACATGCGCGCGCACACACACACACACACACACACACACAAATCTTGTAATTTTTAAAGAAAGTTTACAAATTTGCTTTGGGCTGCATTCAAAGCCATCTTGGGCTGCATGTGGCCCGCAGTCCGATGGTTGGACGAGCATGCTTTATACAAACCTTTTAAACTTTCTCTGTCCATACATGTTTTTTCTTTCACTACTCTCCTTAACTTCCTCGACAACCAGACTCTTTGTTTTAAGACAAACTACTCTCTTTTCCTACTGATGAATAAAAACACATTCAAATACTTTGCATACATACTTGGTCTGTTTCTGAAGCCATTGATTCCAGGATAGCTTCAACGTCCATCTTTAACCAGAATATCTAATTTATCTTTTACAAAAAATTTGCAAGTAATTGAGCACACAAAACAAGTCCCTACAGCTGCATGCACAATTTTTGCACCTTCTTAAAATGAGAAAAATAAACATGTTCAAAAATATAATCAAAAGGAATAAAATTTTATAACATATGCAAATAATAAGAAAAAATATGGCCTAATATTTCAGCATTTTATCTTGCATAGAAATTATCCAAACATTCAAATATTATCCATTAATTTAAATTAGCCTAGGTTCCTAAAGTTAACTAAAAAACTTGGAAATTATGTTTAAGCAGACTTACCACTTAACATAATTTCTGCTGAATAAAAAGTTTTTCAGAATTGCATTTAAATTTAGTTAAATAAAAATTGTTTTGAAAATTTTTATAGATTCATGAGGTTCATGTCCTGAGGTATCTGTGCCAAGGAAAGGAAAAGATCAACAATTGCTGAAACAATTGTACAGCAAAGTAAACAATTGTACAGCAAACAAGCAATAGAGAAGAAACAACCTATGAAATGGGAGAACATATTTGCAAACCATGCACATACCAAAAACAGATAATAAATTAAATTAATCAATTGTAAGAAACATATAACCAGATTAAAAATGGGCAAAGGGCCAGGCGTAGTGGTTCACTCCTGTAATCCTAGCACTTTGGGAGGCCAAGGCGGGTGTATCATTTGAGGTCAGGAGCTGACCAGCCTGGCCAACATGGTGAAATCCTGTCTCTACTAAAAATGAAAAAATTAGCTGGATGTGGTAGCAAGTGCCTGAAGTTTCAGCTGCTGGGGAGGCTGAGGTAGCAGTGAGCTGAGATAGTGGTATTGCATTCCAGACTGGTCAACAAAAGCATAACTCCATCTCAAAAGAGAGAGAGAGAGAGAGAGAGAGAGAGAGAGAGAGAGAGAGAGAAAAGAATATGAATAGATAATTTCCAAAAGAAGATATACAAATGGGCAACAGGCATATGAAGAAAATTATCAACATCGCTAGCCATCAAGGATATGGAAATCAAAACCACAATGACATATCATCTCACATATGTCAGAGATACTATTATCAAAGAGACAAAATATAAGTGTTGATGAGGATGTGAAGAATAGGGAACCCTTGTACACTACATAAATTGGTATAGCCATTATAGAAAACAGTATGAATGTTCCTCAGAAAAATAAAAGTGTATGCATATGATCTAACAATCCCACTACTGGTTATACATCTAAAGGAAATGAAATCAGTATGCTGAAGAGATCTGCATTCCTATGTTCATTACAGCATTATTCACAATATGTGAGATATGAATCAACCCAATTGTCCATAATGGGTAATGAATAAAGAAAACGTGGGATATACAGATAATAAAATACTATTCAGCTATTAAAAAATGAAATTCTGCCATGCGATTTGCAATTACATAGATGGACCTGGGACACTTTATATTAAGTGAAATAAACCAGGAACAGCAAGGCAAATGGAATCTTAAAAAGTCTAAACAAAGAGTAAAATGGTGGTTACCAGAGGCTGACAGGTGGGGGTATTGGGAAAATGTTGGTTAAAGTGTATCAACTTTCAGTTGGATGGGAGGATAAAGTTCAAGAGATCTATTATACAGCATGAAGGCTATAGTCAATAACAATAAATTGTATACTTAAAAATTGCTAAGAGACTAGATTTTAAATGTTCTCACCACATACAAAAAAAATGTGTGAGGTAATATATAATGTAAAATAGCTCTATTTAGCCATTTCACAATATATGCATATAACAAAACATCATGTTGTACATCATAAACACATAACATTTTTACTTGTCAATTAAAAATAAAAAAGAAGTTGAATATCTAATAATATTTTAATATATGTAAAATAGTATTAAATTTGTATAAAACCAAAACATAGCTATAAAGCCTACAAAGAAAACTAGTATAAAATAAGAATAACTGACAAACCCACAATTATAGATAAAGCAGACAAAAAAATTAGGAATGTTAGATCAAGCAGTCAAAACTCAGCAAGCCTGGTCTAACAGGCATGTAGGGAACCCAACAGATTGGGAGCATGTTCATTTCTGGGATACCTAAATCAGTCTTGAAGCATTTCTCAACAATTAAAAGGTGACATATTGGCAAAATGCAATAAAATTATCTCTCCCAATCATATGCATTGAGGAAACTGAAAACTACACTTTTAAATCAGTCTTAAGTGAAATAATATATAATAAAGGTCCAAATATATATAGAAAAAGAATGATGAAAATTTTATATTTTAATACTTGTGCAATGGTGCTAAAGTAGTACTAGGAAAGATTTAGAGCATGCTTTGCATATAGTATCCACATATTAGAAACAAGGAAAGAATGAAAGTGTGTGACTTAGGTATGCAATATACAAAAATAGAAAAAAGCAATATGTACATGAGAGAAGTAGAACGAATGAAATCATCAAATTAAGAACAAAAATTAATATAGGCTAATTTTACTTATAAACATTAGAAACAAAATGCTGTATGAAATGTCTAAACAAATCAAGGAATATATACATTTTAAAACGTGAGAAACTAAGTGTCAGCATGGATTTGGAGCAACTAACTTTCATACACTGCTGCTTGATGAGAAATGTTAAAAATCTCTTAGAAAATCTCTTAGCAAATTTTAATAAGTTTATAAATTAGGAAATATATCCAAATGAAAGAAGATCTTAGCATTACATTTAAGAATGTTCTAATTTGCAAATACCTCAGTTTCTCCTCTCATTTTTCTGGACTGAAATTTTTAAACATTTACTGAATGTCAGTAATTGGGAATTGTCCAAAATGCTGGATAACACGATTATGCACAAGACAGAGTTCGTGCTATAAAGGGATTCAGGGACAACTTCAATGACAGACTGAAACTACTAATAGATGAGAACATAGAAGTATCATAGGTATTTACAAAGGAATATGACAAAAAATAAATTGGACATAAAGATTAATTCTGCTAATTCTGCTCAAAGAGGTGTGGACAGAAGGTGCACAGAAAATACTTCCCAAATATGGTGATATTTAAGTATGACCTTGTAGGATGAATGAGTTTTCCTTGCAAATAGCTTCTGGGGAAGGGCGAAGATAGAATTTTAAATAGCATCAACAACATGAAGAAAGTTTCGAAGATAAAAAAGTGCATGGTACTTTTGAAGGTTATGTGCAGTGATGAAAGAAGAAGCTGAGAAGTTAGCTAGACACAGTGGTGTGTACTTATAACCTCAGCTGTTGTGGAGACTGAGATGGCATTATCACTTGAGCTGGGAGTTTGGGACCAACCTGGGCAGCAGAGCAAGACCCCTGTCCCATATATACATATGGCTAAATTGAATGGTATGTATGATATTAGAAGGAGTAAAATAGCTACTATGAAATCACCAGTACATCAAATTGTTTTAAATCCACTACTGAAAGAAATAACTCATTTGCAAAAGAATGTCATGTGACTACTTGAAATTCCAAAGTTAATATATATTACTAACTGCTTAAACATTCCAAGAAATGTCTACTATTTTAATTCAAAACATTTAGGCCATTTTAAAAGATAATTTTGGTGAGGATAAAATAGAAAAATTTGAAATACTATTTGTGTGTATGTTTCTTTTTAAAATATGTGTTATCTCTTTGGACATTCACTGAATGAGAATGTTTTTCTCTACTGATACTTTTTAAAGAGGTAGCTAACCTACCAGCTGGCTGTTGAAAAAAGTAGCATGCATTTTATCATGAAAGGAATTGTGCCATCATCTCAGTTCTGTGTTTAATGTGCTTAAACACATATAAAACCCTAACTTAATAGCGCTAATATGCTTAATATTTTTAATTTTTAAAAAATTTAAATAATATATTAGGGTTATGTAGGTTACATACAACAGATATCCCCTTGGATTTTCTTAAACAGAAAGGAATTTGTAATAAAAATATTCAGGTGGAATTCCAAAGGGGACTTGAGCAATCAAGCTCCAGGAATAGTAAAAATGATGATAGCTCCAGAAAGCTCAGAAATAAGAGTCTTGTGTCTTCTCAGTTCCATTCTCAAGAATGTAACTCACTGTTGGATCCATCAGCCAAGGTCAGTCTGGCAGGACCATAGAGAAGAGCAGCAAGTTAGACCAGTAGGGGGCGGGCTACTTCGCACTGGATCAATACACACATGTGAAAATAGGAATTTCACGCATGTTTCTTCCTCCAAACAGGGGTTCCAACGAATTAAAACATTTTGTCTTATGAATGAGTGAGTCTAAAGGTCTTGTATTCTTTTTATCTCACTGAACTTACACATTCTCTTTATCCTAACAATTGTCTATAAAGAAAAGGTATGTAAAAAAAGCACAGGCCAAGTTCAAACATTTTCTTTACGTTTTGTTTGGGAAAATATCTGACATAATGTTTGCCAGAGGCAAAATGTAATGGTTTCCAGGGAACTAAAGTCAGTGGCTACAAAAAGATTAAGACAAGTCTTGTATTAAATGTTACCATTAGCAAGAAAATCCAGCTAAAGAATGGCAAATGAGAGGGATGACACACACCTACTGTACAAGAGATATGATAAAGAAGCATTCGGTTTGCGGAAATCAAACACTCCCCGTTTCAGTTTGAATGTAGACTTTCTCTTTGGTTGTACTGTGAAAAGGAGATGGATTTGAGTCAGGGGGGCATGGGCTTTGCACTTCCCTCAGCTAAGGGGGAAAAAAAAAACTTGAAGAAGCTCAGGAAAGAGCCCAAATGCACACATGTGGAGCTGGCCTGAAGCACTGGAGTGGGTCTTAACCCTAAAGAGTGCTGTAAGGTTAAAAGGATCATTTTACCTGAGGTCTCCGGAAAACAGAACATTGTGCTTCATAACACAGGCCAATAGCAGGTCACTAACTGAAGCCTTATTGCATCCCAGACACTTCACTGACAATCCTCTTGCTTTATTTTAAATAATCTTCAAAATAATCTGAGGTAAGCATTATTCTTTCCTACAGTTTACAGTTGAAAAAAATTGAGGCTCATGGAAATCAAGCAGCTTGCTCAAGTAAATGAGAGAGTCAGAATCTGAACCTTAGGCTCGTGCTTTGGGGACCGCGTTCTCATGACCACACAGACATCCTCTCCCTCTTAAGAAAGCACCAGATGTCCTTGGAAGTTTATGCTTTTAAATGTTGGCTCTGGAAAGTAGTGAGGGACTGACAAGTGGCCCCACATAAAGCCCAAGCCTTTGAACCACATGAATTTACTCTAATACTCCCTATAAACAGATGTCAGCATACAGAATTTAAGAGGAAAACCAGTCCCTACGTTGCTAAAAGTTTACCCTAAAGTATACTAAGTGATGACAGTTTCTCAGGCAGCACCATACCTTAGGAAAGCACTAACTTTGTGCCATATTAAAGATACATTAGCTTTACTGGGGTTATGAGTTTGATCATTTTTAAATGGTTGGCAATTTAGCAGGTCATATTTGCCAACCCCTTAGGACTTTTCTTGCAACTATAACAAAGGGTACTCCACATTTGTGTAAGTGTGACTATTTCTCAATTTGTATAACCATCCAAAACAGGGTTCTAGCTCTATGTTCTCATTTCTATGTTCATATATATTAGAATTGACAAGGATATTTACTAGTGTTCTGAGCATGCATGACAAAATTTTTTATTATAATTTCATATAATTAACATTTATATAGGTATATAATTTATATGTTGTAATTAATAATTATAGAAACCATATAATTAATTATAATTAGTAAATTTAATAACAGGAAGGAATTAATATTTTATAGAATCATGAATTCCCATATTATATGTGTTTTTTTCTTTTACACATTTTTTTGTTTTCTAGCTTGCATATTGATTATTTATGTATCTCCTCAACTATATTATAGACACTATTTGGTAAGGACTGTAACTTAATTGTAGTCCTAGTTTTTGTACTACAGTGGTATTTATCTTAGCTATGCTAGAGGTTAGTACTCTTTAAATTTTATACCTAAAGATAGTACAGTTAAAATAGTTTTAAGATACATATCTGAGTTTCTTTATCATAGCAATACCTTCTATTGTTTGTTTTCCTTCCAGGGCCTTGTAAATTGCTTCAGAGAAGGATTTTCAAAACTAGGCATTGTGCACCTCTTGCAGAATTTTTGCCAAATATGTCACTTGTACTATTATCTAATTGAGTAATATTTTCTTTAAATAAATTTAGAGCCTTTATCTAGAATGCTATCTATGATGGGACTATATAATGCTTGCAAATGAATATCTTGCCTTAAAAAAGTCTTGGTAAAAATTAATACACTGAAAACAAAATTCTAACTTTATATTCTTACCTGCCCTTAACTGAATTAAGGCGAGAGAGAGAGAGTAGAAATTATTAGAGAAACATGAAATACACACTGGTACTAATATGAGACTATACTTCACATAATTAGATTAATTAAAAGAAAGTTTTAAAAAGAGTAACTTTTTAAATGATCTAATGTATGCTACTTAATAACATTTTGCCTACTATCTATAATCACTGCTTACAGCCGTGGCCCACTTTGGGAAGCATGCCCTATTCCATGACCCCCAAACAGAACATATACCAGACCTGAGTTTATATCGCCTTTGCTTAACCGCTTGATCTTTGGCAAGATACTTAATTCCTTTTAATCTTGATTCCTTATCATAAAAGAGGGATAATAATATTTACATTTCAATATAACTTTGAGAATTTATGAGGTAATAATCACACCATATCTAGTCCTGTGCCTGGAATTTATTTAAAAACATGAAGACCTTCTATATGCCTGTCACTCTCCTTGGTACTCAGGGTACAGAGGAGCACATGACTGAGAAGAGATCTGCTTTTATGCTGCTTACCTTCTTTTGAGGGAAAAATTGACCATGAACATCTCAATAAACAAGCAAAGTCATTTCAAGCAGTGATAAAAGGCTCTGAAATAAGTAAAACCAAGCCATGTGAAAGAAAGTGACTAGTATTCAAGAAATACTCATTTCCATCCTTACTCCCATCCCTACATGATTAGTATTTAGTACATGGGAGTTGCTTGTTGAAGTGAGCAGGTGCAAAAAGTAAGTGTGAGTAATAATGGCAGTTAAAAACGTATCTGTATGTCCCTACTTTCAAGCTTCTGGGCTAAGAAATTTAAGATCTTCCTTCTGAAGTTATCTTTCTGTAGAATGTCTGATCTTCTCTTAGAAAACATTTAATTGTTAAATACAGTTGGAGGTTTATCACCTACTTTTGTCATGGTTGTGTGTATGTGTGTGTGTGTGTGTGTGTTTAATCTCTAGAAGTTATTTTGTTTGATGGGTTTGATTGATTTAGGAGAGTTGATAAAATTTGTTTCACATAATTCAAGCCCCTAACATTCTTTTGGAAAAATATAATAGTAATTTTAAAATTACCCATATTTTTATTTCTATACAGATTAAATTCACTAGGTAATTTCTCAAAACAACTATTTTTTGACAAGATTTCTAAATACCTGCAATATAAGAAATAGTAAGCCACTCACATTAAACTAAACTAAACTGAAACTTCTATAGGCTGTATAGAAGTAGGAACTTATTGCCGAATTCAGCATTCAGCAAAGAGTCCCTTGACCTCGTGATCCACCCGCCTCGGCCTCCCGAAGTGCTGGGATTACAGGCTTGAGCCACCGTGCCCTGCCGAGAGATCGAGACCATCCTGGTCAACATGGTGAAACCCCGTCTCTACTAAAAATACAAAAAATTAGCTGGGCATGGTGGCGCATGCCTGTAATCCCAGCTACTCAGGAGGCTGAGACAGGAGAATTGCCTGAACCCAGGAGGCGGAGGTTGCAGTGAGCCGAGATCGCGCCATTGCACTCCAGCCTGGGTAACAAGAGCGAAACTCCGTCTCAAAAAAAAAAAAGAAAAAAAAAGAGTCCCTTAATGGGCAGGGCTCAGAGGTCAGGCTGTAGATGATGACAGAATAGTTAACTGAGATGGAATAATGTGCTTTTGTACATAAGACAAAGGATGGATTTATTTAGATAAGTAAATAAATCCATCTTAGATAAAGAGAAATAAGTTCTGAGACGCCAAAGACCTATTATTTGACCTGTGGACGATAAATTAATCCATTTGAGGCACTGCACACTAATTTTGGAGGGCCATAAAAATGGTTCTTCTCTTTCAGTTTCTTCATTACTTAGCCACTCTAGTCATTTGCAATGATTTCGAGTTTTGTTGCTTTGTTAGCATTGTCTAAATGGCGTAATTATTGGAATTAAGATTTTGAAGAATCAATTAGAAGAGTCTCTAGTTTGATACTCAATTAATGACTATTGCCAAAGCAGCTACTCAGCTCTCACTGTCTTTCATCTCAGTCATAATTGAATCCTGCTTTTCTCAAATAACAATGAATCTTTTGATCTCTGTAAAGAAGGAAAGATCAAGCTGATCCTCAGAATCCACAAATGAATGTCTTTCCCACCGCCCCCCCCCCCCCGCCACCAAAACCTTCTTCAAAGATGCAGTTAAATTTGAGTTGCAGTTATGTTTTCAGTATAATTACCAGGCACAAAAGAAAATTACTTCCTTTATTATCATAACTGAAAAACACATTTCTTTCTTCTTCCAGTTTTTTTTAATGTTACATTTTAAATCAATAGTTTCATGTAAATTTTACTTTTTCTCTGGCAACTTACAATAAGAGGCTTTCAAAGTGATTTCACATGTTTTTTCTTTCTGTCAGAACGCTTACCTCTAAAGCAAGTAGTTTGGTGCCACTGGCCAATAATTTACTTTAGAAACATAATGTTTTTTGTTCTCCAGAACAGCAATTATGAATGCTTAACAGACCAGATGATGTAGTTCTTGTTCTGACCCCAATACTTACTATTTGTTCTTTAGCAAGTGAAATTTGAGTTCTGAACTCCCAGTATCACATCTGTAAAGCAACAATATTTTGTCCATAATGTTATTTGAAAGGATCAAATGTAAATGTATATGTGCTGCTTTTTAAAAATTGCAATGAACTTTACAATGTAATCTTATTATAATAAAACTTTTTATTATCATGGCTCTAAACGAACTCAAGCAGCATGCAAGGGTTCATAAAGAGTTGCAATGGTTAACTTCATTTTTTTTAGTGCTCACTTTCTACAGCCACTTGCATTTCTACGGGCATTTGGGATTTTGAGAGCTTGAATTTAGTGCTGAAAGCCTCAGTTCTGCTCTAAACAAATCTGTGGAGAGAACCACTGATATTCCAGAGGTAGAAATTTGGACTGATCCAGATCTACACTTACTTATACTCTATCAGGCTTGATGTATGTATCTGATCAGTGAACTGCCTCAAGTTACTTATAACAATAGTGACACAAGGGACTCCATCCATAATAACATCAATTTAGTGACAAATCTGTGTTAACATTATCCTCTTCTGTTGCTCATTACATCGTTCACCAAACCTTTGACAAACAAAGCTACTCTAGAATTTATGATTTGGTTCATTCAAATGACTGTCTCATCTGGAGAGTTCTCCAAAATGCAAATCAGGGATTTCAGTTCTGCAGAAAATTGGAGACTCTTAAACGTCTGAGATCATGCTGCATTTTATTTTGTGGAGTTGAAACTGAGACGAGCCGATTGAGACGATGATGTCAGCAAAAGAAGCCTAACAAGTAATGAGACACTGTGATGGTAAATTTAATGTACCAGCTTGACTAAGCTACAGAGTCCAGTTGTTTCAGCAAACTCCAGTCTAGATGTTGCCATGAAGATATGAAGGTAATTTTTAGAAGAAATCACCATTTAAATTAGTAGGTATTAAGTAAAGCATATTAACCTCCATAATATGGATAGGCCTTATCTAGTCAGGTGAAGGCCTGAAGAGCAAAGACATGTTTTGCAAATAAGAAGAAATATGGCCTGAAGACTAGACATAAATATTGCCTGAGTTTCTTACCTATTGATGAAATTTGGACTCCATACTACATGATCAACTCTTACTTGAATTTCTAACCTGCTAGCTTGTCCTACAAATTTTATACTTCTCAGCCCCTACAATTTAGTGAGCCTATTCCTTACAATTTAGTGAGCTTAATCGTTATAATAAGCCTTTCTCTCTTTCTCTCTCCCTCCATATATATATATATATATATATATATATCTCCATATATGTGTATATATACATATATATACACATACATACACACATGCACAAGCATGTTCTCCCACTATATAAATGTATAGCGTGTATGCATATGTGTATGTGTGCATATATATATATATATATATATATATTCTATTGATTCTGTTTCTCTAGAGAACCCTAATGCAAGTATGCTGTAATTGTTAGAAGAAAAGATGTTTTCTTCACTTATTTTCATAATCCAACAAAATGAAGTGGAGAAGCAGACAACAGTTTAAATTGTAAATTCACTCACTGAACAGTCCTGTCAAACCTCATCTACTTTAAGTTTTCCAACATTTATTTTTTGCATTTCAACTAAATGTCTAACTTGAAATCTTATAGCAGCAGAATTCTGTGTTCAAGAAGCCAAGTTTCTAAGTAAAAATTTTCTTTCCTGCAAAATTCTAATGTTATCTCAAAGACAATACCTTGTGATCTTAAATTATAGCCATTTACAAATATCATTAAAATTCATGTGTGTGCTTTGGAAAGAAACCTAAAACTTCCTATCTATAAAGACATAATAGAGCTGTAATTCACATTCATTCTGGGAGATCCAATACACCATTTTTTAAGAAAATAGAACACAGAAAGGAACTAACATTTAGAGAGTAGCAAAGAGTGGTTTGAAAAATTAAGAGAAATGATCGCTGTAGATGTAGTCTGCATGTTTGCACACAAACCAATCAGGAATAAGCTGACTCAATTATCTAGTCATAACTGTGCCAGGCCCTCTGGGTGCGGAAGCTGTAATCTAATGAGAGAGACAAAGCTAAAGTAGGAAGCATTTACGTCAATATTTTCAGATTCCTAAACCTTTTGTTTAGATGTGGAAATAAAATAATAAAACAAAAATTACCCAAAAAAGTTAAGCTGATTATTCAAAGTTATAGAAATGACCACAGCAGGCCTCCACTAGTTTATCTCAATTTTCCACTGCTGAAGCCCTGCTCCTGGAGCTCCAGGAAAACCACCTGAAAACCATTGAAAAGTCAAGGTTTCCTATTTTCTCAATTCCTAGAATGCATGGATTATAGGTGTGTTATCTATTTAAAAATATTTGGAGCACAGAGAATCACTAAAAAAAAACCTGTGTGTGTGTGTGTGTGTGTGTGTCTGTGCACATACATATGTGTGTATGTGCGTATGTATGTGTGTGGGTGATATATACATACACACACACACATACGCACATATATGGAGAGAGAGTACTTCAATTTCAGAAATTTTCAATATTTTTAAAAAATGCATGCTTTAAAAACTAAATTCCATAGATATTATATGTAAAAGTTTATAAAACCATAGAGATGTAAAAGAGAATGGCAACATTGTGTTTGAACAAATTGAGACGGATTACGAAGGGAAGGTGACAGGAAAAGAGAACAAGACGGGGAATCATTTGGGAGCCCCAACAGTTATGAGCAGAAGTGCTGGAACAGGAATCATAAAAATTGATTTTGGGAAACTGACCAGTGTAGTATGAATAGAGTTGGGTTGTGAGTAGCTGAGATAAATGTAGGTAGATTGAGAAGCATTATTGTGGCGAGGACACCTGAAAGGTTTGATCATCTCTCTGTACATCCAGCGTTTAAAACTGCCCTTGATACATTGGGTGTTTAAAATTAAATATAAAGTGAAATTTTGCTTGACATAGGAGGTAGTAGGAGGGCAGTTTCTTTAAAAAAAAAATCTAAAAAATACTTTGTGTTATTGTCTCCTGTAGGCCTCATATTTAAGCCATTAACGCAATTACATATTTAAACAATCCAATATTGTTTCAAACTATTGCATTCGTAATATTATAAAATCACGTGTTACCCAAAATTCAAAACTTTATAGTAATTATGTTGTTAAATTGACTAGAACTAAGCAAGCACAGAGACATGTTCTCCAGTGCTACAAATCACTTCATTTTGCTATCGTTCAAGAAGTACATTACTGTTTCAGAGATATCTGGGATTTGCCTTACTTAGGTATAGTAAGACACAGACTCAGCAACGACTGTCATGAAGGAAGAAGTTTGTTATACTCATAGATCCCTAGGAACAGGAGACTGGCAGCCATGCAAGGGGATTGGTTAGCAGACAGAGGGAGGAGGAGGAGAGCGAGAAGTCTTTACTGTGGTTTCCTTTGGAAAATATTGGCCAAGGTAGTGTAAATGGTTTAGAATGGCTAATTTGAATACTTTTTAGCAGCCTCTCCGGTATAGGCACTCTCTCTGTTATCGGATACCTGGCCCTGGGGTTATTAGGACAGGGGGATAGTGACCCGAAGTACAAAAGCGTGATAAAGGAGATGCCTAAATTATGGGCTCTGGATTGGTTGGTTTACATTTGAAAGCTGTGCTCAAGGAAGAGTTGCATGTTACCTCTAGGAATTGGCCAATCCTGGGTGGAGCAGCCCTTCCAAGCTCAGCAAGCCCTGCATGTCAAATCATCACCAAACAGAACACTAAAAGACACGGTTCAGTCACATATATGCAAGACTGCAATTCAGAAGCTGTGGCACCCCAGTGAAGATGTCAAGTAGCACCTTTTTTTTGGCACAGGGTCTCATCAGCGGCTTTCCGCTTCTCCCGCACTTTCACTGGAGAAGACTTCACGGCCAGCTGCTCTCCCACCGTCACAGGGGAAGGCTTTGCAGTCAGCATGTTGCCGCCTTTGCTGTTGGAGTTACTCAGCTTCCCTTCTGCTTTCTTGGTACTGGCATAAGGCTTGTTGGGGGAGGCGCTGGGAGCCTTGTGGGACACAGAAGACCCCGAGGGACCCTTATTCTCTTCACTGCTACCCCCTGTAGTGGAGCTCCCTACATCTCCAGCCATTACAGTGAAGTAGGTACATAGGTCTGGTCTACTGAATATAGCCCAGAAAGTCCTAAGATGTTATAAACAAACATGGAAGGAGGCCAAAAAGACCAAAATACTACTCAGGAAACCGATTTTGAGGCAAGAAGCAGACTAAACCTTGAAGCACTGGTACTGACTCCATGACATCCCAGCATTTGTGCTGAATGAAACTCTAAGCTACTCATATAAAAGCCTTCCTTGAGACAAGTAGCTTCAGAGGAGCAGATGGGAACAGCTGAAAAACATTAGATGAGAAGGGTAAGAGCGCAGAGAGGGGGAGCTTTAAAAAATTTCCCACTTGAGAGGAGCCAACAAATGAAAATAACAAAATGAGAGATGTGAAGATAGCTGGCTAAAAAAACAACTACTCAGGAGATGAATTAATTCCAGATAAAATTTTTAAATGGAGCAACCCTAAAATGAGTTTAAAATAAGTGTTTGAAGACCTCAGAGAGGCAAAGGAAGGAATGTTCTCTACTGAAAAACAAATTATATGAGTAGAAAAAATAGATAATAATTCTAGAAAACATATAAGTACCTAAAAACACACAAAACTGAAAGGATAACTGTAGAATCAACAAAATTAAGGAAAGAAGACAGTGGAAGAAAGAACTGAGATCTGGAGAGTTCTTGAGAACCCTATTTAATAGTTTCATAGGATACTAGCAAAGGATAATAGAGGAATGTTGGAAGAGCATATTGAAAAAGATAATGACAAAGAAAGTATAATATATGTAAAAACATTGATGAGGAAATGATTAACCCATAGTTTACCAATTTATCAAAAATTAGAGGAGAAAAGAGAAGCCAAAAAAAAAATCTCTGATGAAACAAAGATGATTCATGGAACTCCAAATACAATGTACTAACAATAAATGTAAATGGATTAAATGCACCTTAAAATTAAAAATCAGAAATCATTGGCTTGGATATAAAAAAAATCAGTTATTAGCTGCTTATCATAGACAATTTTACACACACAAACACACACACACACACACATACACACCAGAAAAATTCAAAATTATAAAGATATACTGGCATACATGAACCAAAAAACTTAACATAGCAGTTATCAGTCAAAATAGGAAATGAAGAAAAACCGTTAATATGAATAAAGCATGTAAACCAAAATTCTTAAAAAGAGTATAAAAATCATAAATTTGTATATATTTAAACAACATGAACTTCAAAACATTAAAAAACTGTAAAACAGATTACAAAATAAATTGACAAAATCACAATTATAATGAAAGAATTTAAGACCTCTCCCAGAAACTATGTATTTGGAGACTATATAGAAGATTTCAGTGAGACATATAACATGCTTGAGCTATATATATATAGTATAAATGTACATATATATAGTACTACATATATGTACATTGTAGTACTACATGCACATACATGCACATATATGTAATACTACATATATGTACATTGATACTACATATGTATTATGTATGTACTATATATAGTATTAATGAAATACATATAGTACCTATGTACTATACAGTACATACATATATACTATTAATACATATATAGTACCTATGTACATATTTACATAAACATGCAAATATGTACATGCATATTTAATATAAACATATGTATATATAGAGAGTACATATATATAGTACATACACTATATATGTATGTACTATATATAGTACCTATATATATATTGTATACATTTTCCTGCAACCAACAGAGAACCTAAGAAGAATGCATATTCTAAATCATGCATGCAACATTACCAAATATTTATAAAATTAGCTATAGAACTTTGGGCTCCAAAATGGTGGAATAGAAACAAACTGGCTTCACACCCCTGGACAGAAAACCAAAAACCAAATATACAGCAAAAAGGATATGGATAGATAATATAAAAATATGTGAATTGAGACAACTAAAGGTCAAAACGTGTGTGTGAGGGGAATGGTGTTAAAGTGAAGAATTTTTTTTTACTTGGGGGAGTATCTGAATTATCCTAATTTACTGATGGCGTATCCACACGGATCTGCAGCAACATCAATCCTTGCCTCCTCAGAAAAAAGAATTCAAGTGAAGGATATAAAGCAGAAAAAGAGACAGAGGCGAGTTGTAGAGCAAGAGTGGAAGTTTATTTTAAAAAGGCTTTAGAACAAGATAAAAAGGAAAATTTGCTTGGAAGAGACCCAAGTGGGTACCAGAAGGTTAACAAGAGAAAAGGGCAAGTTTAAATTTTATCCTAGGACTTTATAGGCTTGCCTCTTTCCCAGGATTCTTCCCTTAGGATGGGCTTCCCGCATGCTCAGTGCTCTTCTGACCCTGGGAATTGAGCACGTACACTGTGTTTAGGCAGTTGTACACATGCCCATCTAATGCTTTCTTCCCTTTTCCAGTGGAATGCACTCTGAAGATCATACTTCACCATTTTATCTCTTAGTGCACGTGCCTAGGAAGTTTTTTTTCTTTGGCATCTGCATTCTATTAACACTTTAATGTTAATAGCTGTGGATCATCTGGCGATAATCTCTCCCTGATGCCCTGACTCCTGTCAGATTATTATTAGAGAGGCAGTGCGATAATTGTTGAACCATCACCTGATATTCCTAGTGGGAGGTTGCGGGGTGAGGGGTGGTAGGGGAGAGCCCTCTCCTGCCCTGCTCATGCCTGCATCTAACTATCTGCATGCCTCATATTTCGAATATTAAAAAAAGAAAAATATTTAAGATGACAGATATCCCAAGTACACTGATTTGATCTTTACAAATATATGAATGTAACAAATTGTGGCATATACCCTAAAAACAACTATATACTCAGTCTCAATCATAATTATTTAAAACATATTATCTGATCACTAAGCAATTACATTGGAAATTAACTATTACAAATAGTAATAAAAAGGCCACCATTTAGAAAACCTAAGAAAACAAATCCCAAATTCATTCATACACACACGCATACATATGTATGCTGTAGATATTTATGTAATAAAATGACCTATAACTTTTTATAAGAAACTGAACCATATGGTATAATGTTAGCATTTTAATATTTTTTAAGAAAATAATACATATATGCTTGAATTTTTTTTTTCTTTTCTATCCTATTGCCTTTTCCCCTCAATAGAAGTAGCCATTATACTGAGGTCAATATTGTTGTCGATGTTTCTTTTCCAGTTGGTTCTTTCTGTATTATATATATATATACATATATATATATTATATATATGCGTATATATATTATATATATATGCATATATATTTTATATATGTATATATATTATATATATGTATATATATACACACACACACACACACACACACACACACACACACACATATATACTTTATTGCATTTTAGGTTCTGGGGCACATGTAAAGAACCTGCAGATTGTTGCATAGGTACATACATTGCAATGTGTTCTTTCTGTGTTTTGAGGAAACAAAATATTTTATTTAGAATTTTATCTGAAACAAAACAATGAATAATAGCATAGAAAACTGAGGATTTACCTTCTTTAGAAAGTGTTTGATTTGTCCTTTGTAGGTCACAGGATAATACAAAATGTTTAAATTGCACAATGATCTAGATAATTTAATATGTAATTACTTTTCAAATTAGAAGAACCAAAAAGCACATTTTAATCTTGGCTTAAGCAGAAAATATAGCATGCTAATTGTTTTTAGGCATCCAATTATATAAGCTTTTTGGGAAAGGCAGGGAACTGGACAAAACTTGCTAATAGTTGAAAGAGTAAGTACTAAATAGTCTTACAAAGATGTCATAGTATCAAGAAATGACATATAAAATAAAGACTATTATACATTTATATTAGGTATTATTTAATTAGATACTGGGCAATAATCAAAAGTTTCAGTGCTGGTGCTTTTAGGTTGTGTGATACTGGACACTAAGATCAAGAAGGCCAACGTTTAACCTCATTCTTTTCAATCAAGATCTTCTGGAGATCCTTCCCTTACCTTCTTAGCTATCTTTAGTCTTCTGAGAAAAGATTGAAAATAGATTAAACTTGTAATTTAAACCATACACCTTTATTTTCTATACTTTTCCTCACTTTTTGGTCCTTCTTCGTAGGTCTTCCGATTCTACTTTGGACAATCCAAATTATTTCAGAACTCCCATGGGGTTCTGCTCTTTGCTGGAGACACTAATAGGGTGACGTTTGTTAAGATACTGATAATCATGCATTACCTCCCAACCAGATTTATGACTTAACATTTGTGGAAAAAAAACTCACAATATAGTTTCTCTTTTTCTGTTTTAGGAAATTACAACTCTCTTTTGGCAATTTTATATTCCAGCATTTTCTCTTACTTGTCCAAGAAGCTGTTTTATTCTTTGGAAGGATTAAAAGCCAACAAATTAATGCTGGCATTGAGGCATAAGGCCAAAATGAAATCAGTATTTTCATAGTACCAATAATATTATGGGCAAATAAAGTATGAAACAGAAATGGAAAATAGAATCATTATCCACTACAGATCCTGAGAGTACTGGCACATATGGTTAACATGAAAAGAAGTGTAGAAAGGCAGTGCCCAGTGCTTTCTGAACAAAAGGTGGCTTTTTGCATTCTTACGTATTCCATCCTCCAAAATCCTACGTGTTGCTTTTATGTAACTGTATGCGTATATATATTCCACTGAAGAAATATATCTTAGTAATTAACCCGCCATCGATGAAAACTTGTTTTCTAATATAGGTAGCCTATGAGTGTTTTCTCTCTGGAATAAAATTAGATATCCGTTTTATGTACCTTTCCTTTGTTTTTGGAAACCTCTCATCTTAATTACAACAGTACATACAAACTGATTAATGATTACACAATCTTACTTCCAGCTGTGCCAAAGGCAGATAACAGCTAGTTGAATTGCCTTTTACTCACTTTAGATTACACTGTTGGCTCCTTTTACAGTTTATCAGTTCCTAGGATCTTTCTTCTAAATTAAGAAATAAATTGCCTTTCTCAAGAAGATATCATATACCCTGAGGGGAAAACTACAGTATTTCCATATGGCAAGAACCTCCTCTATGAGTTGCAACTGGCAAATCAATGGAATCTCAGCTTTTCTTTACTTCCTTTTTTTCTGTCTCCTTTTCACATTTGAAAGAATTTTATATGTCTTCCTGGCTCAAAAACTCACAGATTCATTGCAAAGCATATTTTTTGCCTGTTTTATTCTGCAATTGTGGATAAGATATTCTAAAATTCTTTTCACACAAATGCAGAAATATTTAAAAGAATTTTCATAAAAATGCAATTACCCCAAATACACTACATCAATATGTTCATTTTTTGCACGCTGAATGTAAATAGTACAATCCAGCATATTCCTGTGAATAAGTAAAGGCTAAGTCTTATTTTCAAAACATATTATTCGAATTAATGTACTATGACTCATTGAAATTTTATATGTGCCATTCTACCTCTTCAAAGTATACAGACATTACTAATCCATATAAAATCTCTACATTTTTAGAAATGTGCACATATTCATTAACACATTTTTAGTAGATGTTGAGCAAAACTTTAAAAGTAATATATCTTAAGTAACACTCTTAGACCAAAAAATAAAAATAACATAAAACTAACACAAGATACAGTCATTTACCACAACAATTTTATTTTGCTGGACAATGTATGAACATACTAATATATTCCTACTGGTATTGCCTACTGGGGTAAGGTGCTCATGTGTTCTATGGGAACATTTAATTTGAGCTGGAATGCTCAGGGAAAACATAGTAAAGTGCAAAAATGGCTTTCCTCGTGTGTGGATATATAGAGACCAAGGGGAGTAGAGGATTGTAGTTAGAAAATCAAGTAAATCTTGTTTAGGAAAGAGTAAAATGTATGACCTTTACCAAAGCAAAAGATCTACACTGGGAAACAGCAAAGTTAAAATTAGATTAAAAGAGCAGGTTGCATTGTGGAGGATCTTCAAAAGGACATTTTCCTGGAAAAAAGAAAAAGCAGAGATCCATTAGAGGTTTTGAGTTGGTAAATGAAATGGCAAAATCTGTGATTTAAGACATAAATTTAGAGCAATATTTATTTACATATGTTCTCAGGAATAGTAATTAATAGGGTTACTACAAAAGTGTCTCCAAGGTCAAATACATGTAGAAAATAGAAAATACAGCAGTTTTCTCTATGACTTTAAGATGTTGATAGACATTTTGACTCTCCTAAACAAAAATATAGGATTTTGCAAATGTGACCAAGGAACCCTTTCTAGGAAAACAAGGCGTGGATCAAGCATCCCATATGTAGTTGTACCTATGTAAGAAATGTACTGTTCCACATTTTAAGTAGCTCATTTAATTTCTACTTTGAGTCAAAGAAACTTTCTGTCTGCTGCATGGAGAATGGGCTATAAGAAGGCAAATCACACACTGGGGTCTGTTGAGGGGGGCTAGGGGAGGGACAGTGGGGGGTGGGAAGGTTGGGGAGGGATAACATGGGGAGAAATGCCAGATATAGGTGAGGTGGGGATGGAGGCAGCACACCACATTGCCATGTATGTACCTATGCAACAGTCCTGCATGATTTGCACATATACCCCAGAACCTAAAATACAATTTAAAAAAACACACCAAAAAAACAGGATTTGAAATTATGCAATCAGAGGAGAAAAAAAAAACCAAAAACCAAAAAACAAAAAACAAATACAAAGGAATGAAAACCACCTACAGGATAAAATCACCTCAGAAGACCAAATCTAAGAAATAGTGCTGCCCAAAAAGGGGTGAAGCAAGACTAAGGTGTAGAAAGCCTTAGTCAAAGAAATAACAAAAACATTCCCGAACTTGAGAAAGATATGAATGTTCAGGTACAGAAAAGTGAAAGAACACCAAACAGATCTGACCCAAACAAGACAACTCTGAGACACACAATAGTCAAACTCAAAAATCAAGGACAAAGAGAGGATGTTAAAAGCAGCAAGAGAACATAAGCAAATAACAAAGAAGAGAGCTCCAATTTGTCTGGCAGCAGAGTGATAATGGAACCCATACAGGCCAGGAGGGAGTGAGAAGACATTTGCAAGTGCTAAAAGAAAAAAACAACTGAGCTTGAAAACAAGGTGACAATAGAGATAATGGGAAAAAGTAAGAAATTCAATAGTCAAATTACAAAAAAATCTTGCCAATATGAAAGAGAGAAATATCCTGGAAGAGAGAAATATCAGAGTGTGGCACCCTGAATATCAGTTTCAAGCCCCAATGATGATGAATATTCCAATTACCTTGATTAGATTTTATGAATGTGTCAAACCATCACATAATGATATAGTTTGAATATTTGTTCACTCCAAGTTTCTTTTTGATACGTGATCTGAAATGTTGTATGTGTGGCAAGTGGGAGGTATTTGGGCCATGGGGGTGGATTCCTCATGAATGGCTGGGTGCCCTCCTAGAGTTGTGAGCAAGGTCTTGCTCTATTAGTTTTCAGGAAAAGTGATGGCTTAAAGTGGCTGGTATTTCCACCCATTTCTCTTGCTTGCTCTTTCACCATGTCACCTGCCTGCTCCCCCTTCCCTTTCTGCCATGTGTAAGAGCTTCCTGAGTCCCTCAGCAGAAGCAGATGCTGGTGCCATGCTTCTTGTAAAATCTGCACAACCTTAAGCCAAATAAACTTCTTTTATTTAAAATTAACCCACCTCAGTTATGTTTTATAGCAACACAAAACAGACATATTCTATGAAGGCTGCTTGCTTCCTTTTGAAATCTATCCAGGAAATGGACACATGTCTCATAAACCTAATAGTTTTTGACTTTTCCCATGAGGCCTTTACTTCTATTGTGCACATATGTAGAAATGGAAAGACAGAAAATCTATCATGTGTGAAGATGTTCTCAAACACAGATGCCTGGGATTAGGAAAAGGACAGCTCAAATGAGAAAAGCTGGGATCTTGTAATATCTTCATTCCATGAGCACAGTGAAGAAGGAACAGATGACCTTCTCAGCAGATGACCACAGCCTTATGAACAGTGAGCAGATGGAGTCCTGTGTCCTGCATCATTGTGCTTAGGGCTTGCCCTGGACTCCGGGACAGCCACTGCCTACACATCTGTCATGATTCCTGACAGCCCCACTGACTGTTTCTCATCAAAACCAGCTGAATTTTTCAAAATACCTGAAGCCATCACTGTTTTCACAAGTCATTGAGCTCTTCCCCAAGAGGGTTAGTGATGTCTTCTCCAAAAATGCTGAGGCGATTTTCAATGAGAAATTGTACAACAGAAACCTGTAACACAAAAGGGCAAAATAGGGTGCTCTTTTCATGTGGCACAGTTATAAATCACATTTTATCTATGAATGTTGGAGCAAAAAAAACATGAAATTCAGAATTCTGTGAAAATCAGAGTAGATGTAGAAAGACATAAACCAGTTTTCTCTAAGAAATAACTATGACTTTTTCAAGAGCATTTAGGGCATGCATTTTAAAATCATTATAATCAGTGGGTTAAATTTATAATTTATAGCCAAGTTTAAATTATATTTTATATTAACGGTCATATCTTTAAAAATAGGATAATTTTCAAGCAACTCATATAGGATGTTTGGGATAAAGATATATATTCTCTAATTAAATTTATAAAGCACCTGATAGCTAAAAACTTGTGAAGTTCACTTGTTAAGTATCTTAAACTTGGGAAGCAGAGATTCTCTGAGGGTCTTTTGTGAAAGAAGGAGGCAGCTGGAAAGAAAATGTCTCCTCATCTAACTGCAGTCCATCTCCATGCATTGTCTGGTCTCAGTATTGCTCTCTCAGGATTGTGATCTTAGAATATCCTAGAAAGTTTTACTAGTCTTTTCATTCCAGTAGCAGAGACAAAATAGTAACCAAGTAACCTGAATGCCAAATGTGAGCCCCAATTGATAGAGAAAAGCTGTATGTGTGGAGCCATGAGTGTTCATATAATTCAAACCACCAATGAAGTGTCAGTAATGACCAGAGGAGCTGGGACTTATCACCACTGCCATTGTTGAGATGAGGAAACTGAGGCTTGGAATCTTTGCCTAAGGTTACACATCCCTCAGTGATGAGACAGAGTTGAATCTTGGCTTGTCAAATTCCAAAGAACAGCTTTTTTTCTTTTCCCTACCATGTTACACCACTTTCTTCTCTCTCTGTGGTATAGTCAATTTAGTGTTTTGTGTCCTAGATAGGAAAGAAATGACTCACCATGCTCAATTTCCTATTTAACAACCCATCTTCTCATATATCTTCTACCTTCTGCCACTCCTAGAATAGGATTAATGCCACTGCTTAAGAGGTGTAAGTAAAGTGTGCAGCTTAAAAAAATGGTTCATCAGAATTAATATCCTGAATTTGAGGTTCAAAGTGGGAATTCTGCTCCACAGGGAATAAAAATGAGACATCTCATTATCTTTGTGGTGAACTCATTTACTACTTCTGAACTGCAGGAAGTAGACAGGCAAAGAATGTTTGGGGTTATACACACGGATAAATTACAAGCTGTCATCTGATTGGATGAGGACTGCTGCTCAATGTTATGCAACATTCCAAAAAGATGTCACAAAAGAGCAACATTGGCTTTTGGCAGCTAGTCTAAAAGTCTAACCACGAAAATACAGACTCTTAAAGCAAGGAATTGTACTCAGGAAGTTGCAAATACAGAGAAATAAAACAAAGTACCTTTTTCATATAGCATTTACACAACTCAGTGAAAATAAAAAAGAATAAAGAAATATGTTCAAATATGACTTCATAAATGGTAAGACAGCATTTAAAAATATGTCTTAGGAAGTATGTAGAAAATATTTTCCTGAAACTACTACAGTGTGATTTAACTTGAAAAAACATTACTAAATTCCAATAGTATATTTAAAACCTCTGTAACATTTCATGATATGCTTAACAAAAATTTACTGATAATATGAAACAACAATTCATTTTAAAGGGCTTTCTTCACTTTTAAAGTAGCAATACAGGAATGCTGTCTAGAGCCCCAAAACACGATAAGTACCCAAAGCTTATCTGTTATCTAAGACTCATTCCAGACAGGAATGCATATAAAAATATTTTATTAAATTCAATTCCTGAAGCAGATATTGATTTCTCTGGTTATTTAACTATTTGACAAAGTTAACATTATACTACTGGTAGATTGGTCTCCTGTTATTTTTCTTGGACCAAAGAATTTCATCTCCTATCAATGTCATATATTCAGAATGTGCAATGATCAAAGATTCTATATTAATAATATTAGAAGAAAAACAAGAATTCAACGACAGTACTAAGGCATTCATTTATTTTGAAACTTGACTCCATGTGTATGACCACATGAAAGCCTTTGGTACTGGTCATTTTTTCAGTGAGTAAAACTGAAAACTATAATAAGCCAAGATTTTTTAAAGAATATGTTGGCTGGTTTTTTGAGATGTGCCTAGAATACAGTAATAATTGCTTCCTTAGCTCTGGATTGCAGTTATTATCTCTTCCTTGTTCTTTTGATCAATAACATCAAGCTACTTATTGTAGAGTTGGGATGAAAATATACTTCCTAGGATGTTTTGAAGAAAATTCTTACATAGACTAAAAAATTATTTTTATGGCAAATATATGTCAGATAAATTACAAAGAAAACATTTAATTGAAAAACTCAGCCCAGTCCTCACTTCCTTCCTAGCTACCCAACTCCATAGTTCTGATCCTCCACTGACCTGCACACCCAGAAGCAAGTGCTTGGATTTTGTCCAATGAAAACTAGAAACATACAAACAAGGAGAGTGTGGGCAGTGGTGGGAAGGAAGATAAAGTCTCCTCCTATGGTATGAAACTTCTTTGTGTACATTTTAGCAAACTTGTACAAACTGACAGGATCTGGTGATAAAGTACCTTAAAATCCTATGATTCTCTTGAGAAGAAATAAACATAAAAAGTGTTGTTTATTTAGGCACAGTGTTTTTGATTTCTAGTGAGAAAATTTCAGAAACTAAAGTCACACACCCATGTGCTCATGCACACATGTTGAGGACTGGGCCTTCTGACCTGGGCT
The DNA here is from genome assembly GCF_048565385.1 of Saimiri boliviensis. Lineage (NCBI taxonomy): Eukaryota > Metazoa > Chordata > Mammalia > Primates > Cebidae > Saimiri > Saimiri boliviensis. Next base: position 168,096,978 of record NC_133451.1, on the reverse strand, counting down.
ATGTGTGTTCCTGGGGAGAAAGTTCCCACAATAGTTTCATTCTCTTTCTTTTAACTGTATAATATTTCACTTCTTTACTTATGAGTAGAAAGTTGCTGGATGTATACAGAAATCTCCCATGAGTAACTACATGTTACTCCTTAAACCTCTGGAATGGAACAGAAACACCTTCCATAGAAAGGAAGCTTAATCAAAATTTAGATATATCATAACTTCAATCCTCTGAGTATCAGTGCTAGAGGCATGCCAATGTAACCTTCCTAAGTGGTGGATGAAAATTACTCACATTATTGGGCTGATGAACAAGTCTTAATACTATACAATTGAGCTTATTAAAATTTGTGAATCTTTCATTCACATGTGTGCATGCGTGTGTGTGTGTGTGTGTGTGTGTGTGTGTGTGTGTGTGTAGTTGTCTTATTACCTCGCTAGCTTCAAAGTCACACCTTGCTTCCACTGGTCTCACTAAATAGCCCAACACTCCTCTTCATAGTAACTAGTTCAGAAAATACCTTTAGGCAACTATCATGATTAAAATCCAGTATTTGCTCCTTTATAGTAATATTTATTGAGTTGTGGTTTGTACTATACATGCTTTGGAGGACTGAGGACAGAAGACTGAAAAGTGTGGATGAAGTCTCAGTCCTTCTACACCAACACTATGTACTGTGGTTATGTTATACACCCATATCTGGTAGTTATAGCTGTTCACTTCACTTCCCATGGATGGGTTCCAATATGTTAGGAGGAAGGAAGCACTCCAACTCTGGCTGACTCTAGGAGGCAGAGTTCAGGAATTCCTTTGTCTGATGTGTACCAACAGGAGATTTGGAACCAGTGTCGAGTTCAAGGAAGAAGCTGAAAGGAGGCTGCAAGGGGAAGTCTCAGAGATTCATAACACAGAACTCTTTGATTCATCCAAGCCAGTGTGCATGGGTCTTGCCTGAAACCATCGAAAGAGTAACTTTCCCTATTGTATTTGCCTGACAATCCTGCAGCATCTAAATGATTTCTATTCATTGAACTAAAACGGATAAATCTTCTCCTAGAATGAATTAGGGAGGCCTCCTTCTTTCTCTATCTTGTGAAAAAGCATCAAAAGGATTGGTACCAATTTTTCTTTGAATGTCTGATAGATATGCTGTGAATCCATCTGGTCCTGGACTTTTTTGTTGTTGTTGATAATTTTAAAATTACCATTTTGATCTCACTGCTTCTTATTGGTCTGTTCAGGCTATTTAATTCTTCCTGACTTAAGCAAGGAGGGTGGCATATTTCCAGGAATTTATCCATTTATTCTAGGTTTTCTAGTTTATATGCGTAAAGTTGTTCATAGTAGCCTTGAATGATCTTGTGTATTTCAGTGGTGCCACTTGTAATATCTCCTGTTTCATTTCTTAATGATATTTGAATTTTCTCTCTTCTTTTCTTGGTTAATCTCGCTAATGTTCTATCGATTTAAGTTTTCTTTTCATAGAACCAGCTTTTTGTTTCATTTACCTTTTGTACGTTTTTTGTTTGTTTCAATTTCATTTAGTTCTGCTCTGATCTTGGCAATTTCCTTTCTTCTGCTGGGTTTTGGGTTTGGTTTGCTCTTGTTTCTCTAGTTCCTTGAGGCATGATCTTAGAATGTCAGTTCTTGCTCTTTCAGTCTTTTTGATGTAGATGCTTAGGGCTATGAACTTTCCTTTTAGCATCACCTTAGCTGTATCCCAGAGGTTTTGATAGATTGTGTCACTATCATTTAGTTAGAAGAATTTTTCAATTTCCATCTTGCTTTTGTTTTTGTCCTAGTGTTCATTTAGGAGCAGGTTGTTTAATTTCCATGTATTTGCATGGTTCTGAAGGTTCCTTTTGGAGTTGATTTCCAGTTTTATTCTGCTGTGATCTGAGAGAGAGCTTAATATAATTTCAGTTTTCTTAAATTTATTGAGGCTTGTTTTATGGTCTATAATATAGCCTATCTTAGAGAAAGTTCCATGCGCTCCTGAATAGAATGTCTATTCTGTGGTTGTTGGATGAAATGTTCTGTATCTGTTAAGTCCATTTGTTCTAAGGTATAGTTTAAATCCATTCTTTGTTAACTTTGTCTTGATGACCTATCTAGTGCTGTCAGTGCAATATAGAAGTCCCCCACTATTATCGTATTGCTATATATCTAATTTCATAAGTCTATTAGTAATTGTTTTGTTATTTTGTAATGTTATTTTTCTGTTGCACAAGACCTTTTACAATTAAATAATGCCTCTCTTTGATTCTTTTAACTGCTGTTGCTTTAAATTTTGTTTTGTCTGATGTAAGAATAGCTACTCCTGCTTGCTTTTGGTATCAATTTGCATGAAATTCCTTTTCCCACCCCTTTAAGTTTATGTGATTCTTTATGTATTAGGTGAGTCTCCTGAAGACAACAGATAGTTGGTTGGTGAGATCTTATCCATTCTGTGGTTCTGTATCTTTTAAGTGGAGCATTTAAGCCACTTATATTCAATGTTAGTATTGAAATGTAAGGTACCATTGCATTCGTTTTCTGTTGCCTGTATACTTGGGTTTTTTGTTTTTTTCTTTTTGTTTTTTAACATGTGTTTTTGTTTTATAGGTCTCTTTAATCATTCTCTTTCTATTAATCACACTTAATAATGTTGCTAATCTAAGAACAAAAGCTAGTGTGATTTATACTTTAAAGAGGTTCTGTTTTGATGTGTTTCCAGGATTTGTTTCAAGATTTAGATCTCCTTTTAACAGTTCTTGTAGTGGTGGCTTGGTAATAGTGAATTCTCTCAGCGTTTGTTTGTCTGAAAATGACTATATTTTTCCTTCATATACAATGTTTCGTTTTACTGGATACAAAATTCTTGACTGATAATTGTTTTGTTTGAGGAGGCTAAAGATAGAGCCCCAACCCTTTCTAGCTTGTAGAGTTTTTGCTGAGAAATCCACTGTTGATCTGACACATTTTCCTTTATAGGTAGTTTACCTGGTGCTTCTGTCTCACAGTGCTTAAGGTTTTCTTTTTTTGTTTTTGGGTTTTTTTAAAGAATGAGATTCCCTTTCTTGTTTTTCACTGAATGTATCCTGGTGTTTTACTTTTTTATCTGTCATAGATAGTATGTCAGTATTTGGTTTAGAACATGAATTATAATTTGCATTTTGTAAGGCAAAATAAGCTTCTATGATAGCTATACAATAAAACCAAATTCTCAGGATAACCAGCAGTTAATCCACAATCAAGAATTGAGAAAATGTTAAAATATGCACTTAGCATGGCTACTCAGGGGCCATTATGAGTGATAGACTCTTCGGATTCCTTAGTGCTAGCCATGATGTGTGGTGCTGCTCTAAGCCTAAGAGTTATCTGTCGTGTAGACACTGTTTTAACTAAAGTAAAGCATTTTATTTAAATAAACATATTTCCAGTATTCATTTACTTTTTTAAAAACTTACCTTATTGCCGATACTTTTACAAAGATGCCAACATTAATTTAAAAATACTAAATGGATGAATGGATTTTGTTCTGATCTATGTGCTTGGTGACACTGTTTTTTTAGATGAGAATATATGTTACATGGAAAACAGTTTCGTAGTTAGATTTTTGGATCACTGGAAAACATCCTGCATTACAGTTCTTTTTGTTTGTTTGTAATGGCCTCACTGGATTCTTGAAAGATAAAAGAAGAGAGAGAGAGAGAGAGAGAGAGAGAGAGAGAGAGAGAGAATGCAGGTAAGAGGGAATAATGCTCTATGACTTTTAGCGGAAATCATCACCATTACTCTATTGCAAGGTGCCACAGGTCCTAACCCCTCCCTTGTTTTAATCACTCTCTTTCTATTAATCACACTTAATAATGTTGCTAATCTAAGAATTAACTTTGATTTAATTATCCTAATAACTATTTTAGGATAGGCATAATCTACTCATTAATAACCTCAAGAACAAATGCTAGAAAATTCAACCTAAGAAAAGGCAAAGTACAAGTTGGTCAGTCAGGAAAGCTCTTCAGAAATCTGAATCATGTCTTCATGATTCTGAGAAAAGTTCTGGTATTAAGCAGATGTTAAATATTTGTACTTGGATTCCGAGGCATGACTGGATTTTAGAAGTTTCTTACAAAACAGAAGTTACCTAGTAGTTAGGAAATGAAACAGAGGGCTTTAACACTGGGGAAAAGGAAATTCAAATATATGTTAATTTCATGACAAAAAATAGTCTTTTCAAGAAAGCTGTTTGTCAAGTCAAAGAGCAGACAGAAAAAAAAAAAATCACATTTTTCTTTCCAATTAGACCATTAGTTGCTGAATGAAGAGTACCTGGGATAAAGTAAGTGTTCAGCCATTATTTGCTGAATGTACAAATGAATGTTGCATAAGATTGTTGCTTTTAAGGGTGTTCAACCTTAAGACCAAGCAACTAGTACTTGGAGACTTTAGAGTTACAATTTCAAACCCAGTCAATCTCATTTTAGATTTTCCTTGATACTTACCAATGAGTGGGTATAAGGACTCTTTCTTGCCAGAACTGACCAATAACTGGTAATATTTCTCAGTGCCCTTGAAGACAAAATGAACTAAGCATTACAACAAATCTTTCACATTAAATATTTGAAGAAGATCACTTTTTCTTAGCATTTCTACATTTTCAAAAGGAAAGGAACTAGGACCAGTCAAAATGCAATTTTATTCGTGGGGCTGGCCACAGTTTTTGAGTTACAGTTTTGATTTCAGTAACCCCTGTCTTCTCCCCAGATTCTAATAAACTATTCCAGATTCTTGCCGTATTCCTTGTGAAAGGCCATGGATCTATGAAATTACAGTACAATCGACCTCTCACTTTCTGAGTGATCCATGGAATACAAAATCACATATACTACACTCCCTCACTAAGAAAGAAAAGGCTAGCTGGATAGTCATGCTTTCTACTATCTAGAGTTTTTGGAGAATATTGAACTTTGCCTTCACATGTCCCTGCCAGACAAGCCTGTTTCTCACACAACCACATGGAAGGCATCATAAGCTGAGTAACCCTGAGCACAAAGAGATAAATGCCCAAGAGGTCTCGAAGAGATGTGAGAGTTGATTTTTAACAAAAATAACTCGTAGATAACTTACAGTTATTCCTAGCTTTACTAGTGACAGGTTGATTATGTCATTTGTTGTGTCTGAATTTGTTATTGTTATGTTTATAGACTATAAAAAAGAAATGAGAAAAACTGCTATAAATTTGGAATTTTAATGCATAAGATCACATAATTATTGTCAAAGTATTCACTGTATTCCAAAGACAAAACTTGTTTCCAGGTAATGACAAAGTCAAGCCCATGTAGAGCCTGAATCCCTAATTATAATTTATTTTAATTCCTTTATATAACATGAAACCAGTAGAAAGAATTTCAGTAAAACCGATTTCTCTCTCTCTTAAAATAAAGGATGTGTGGCTTTTGTAGTATAACATCTCAGGCAAGAAAGAGGAAGAGCGAGAATTCACAGAGGGAACAGGGTCTGGCCCTCAGCCTAAGGGGCCACTTCCACAATGGAGGGAACAGTTTAAAAAGGAGAAGCTGGGCCCTTTCTTTCCTCCTAGGTTGTGTTTTTATCACATGGCTTATATCTTTGCACATCCCAAATGCAGTTCTAGTAAAATCAGAATAAAAACTAGCTATGAAAGACATTTTTTAAACTTCTATGTGGCAAGCATTTTCTCTGTGCCAGTTATCATGGTTACTAAGAACCTCATTGCTGAAATCTATTGAGACGATTAAATAAAATTTTAGAAATTTAAGTTTCATTTCCAACTGTGCCAGCAAATAGAGTATCTATAATAGCTCTCTACTGCACTTCGCATTGAGAAAATGCACCATAAAAACAGGAAGACAGTTTGTAGAAAATAACCCAAAAGGATTAATAGGATTCTGAGATGACATCTATTGCACTCTGAATTTCAAAAGACATTATTTTAAAATAAGGCTATATGTAACTGAGAGCATTATCTATGCATATGCATCCATAATGAGGGCTCCTTTCTCTGATAAACAGTGCTTAAAGAAGACAAAAAATATAAATGGACTCCCATGCAACTTAAAGATTATGTTAAAAATGAAATTAGAGGAAACTCTCTTAGAATTCATTACTATCCTTTTCGTTGTATGTGTCTTTTTAATGGACTGTTTAACATGACAGATGGTTCTGAAAGTTGTTAATTGAATTTTTATGAACAAAGGCATCTTATATTCACTAATTTCAACTGTGCTGCATGTAGATCTAAGGACTGTGAAAAAGTGTCTCAGAATCCAACAGCAAGGTTCAGAGCACCCAAACTCAGGGATATCAGGGACTGCTTATGCTAAAGTGTCTAGGAGGGTGCAAGCACTGGACTCTAGTGTGGGATTTAATTAGAAGGAAAGATGCTGCTATTTTTTTCAAGTGTCCTTTCATATAATTTAAAAATTCTTTCATGAAATCTTTTGTAAAGTAAAAATCTGTTTTAAAATAATAATACTCATCTCTTACTCTACGTGGTTTGTAGGATAATGGGTTTTCATGGCATAAGAAACATTAAGTCCAAAATAATAATTACAAAGGTATGTGGATTTCTTCCTAATGCTGTTCTCCTTGTAGACAAAACAGATAAATTCCAGTAGATAGTGCTGTTTATAAACAAGTATTTTTAAAAGAAAAGCTATCAAATAATTTCCTAAAAAATTGAAATGTGACTATTTTCTTCTTAAGAGTAAAGTATTTCTTAATATATGAAAATCTAGGAAAATGTGACAATTCCAATTGAGGCCAACTTTAAGATGATCTAGATGTTCAAATTATGAAATAAAAAGCAGTTGTTATAATTATGCTCAATTATGTAAAGAAAAATAAGTTCACAAGTAACAAAATAAAGACAATCTTATCATAGATATAGTATATATTTCAAAAGACATCTTCAATCTGAAAAATACATGAAAAAATTTTCTCAATGTGCTAAATAAATAGCATAACTGAGATAACAAATGAAAGAATCAGTGAAACTGAAATCTATAGAAACTGTCCAATCTAAAGAAGGAGGGTGAAAAAAGGATTAAAAATAAATAAACAGAGCCTAAGGGACCTGTGGACAATATCAATATGTTTAATAAATGCATCTTGTCACTCATATGAGAAAGCTAACAAAAAAGAAAACCTTGATCTTAGGAAATTAAAAAGGAGAATAGAGGTTACTAGATGCTGGGAAGGGCAGGAAAAATGGAAAGAAAAGGAGAGATTTGTTAAAGGACACAAAATTACAGCTAGATTGGAGGGATAACTTCTAGCGTTTTATTAACTGTAGGATGATTATAGTTAACAATAATATACATTTTTGGATATCTAAAATCAAGGAAATTGAATGTTCACAACACAAAGAAATGGTAAATATTTGAGATGATGAATATGCTAATTACCCTGATGTGATCATTATACATAGCATGTATTGAAACATCACTATTTACACCAAAATGCGTATAATTGTGTGTCTAAAAATAAAATTGAAATTTAAAAAAGTTTTACACGGGGCAGGCATGGTGGCTCAAGCCTGTAATCTCAGAACTTTGGGAGTCCAAGGAGGGTGGATCATTTGAGGTCAGGAGTTCGAGACCAGCCTGGCCAACATGGTGAAACTCTGTTTCTACTAAAAATACCAAAATTGCTTGGCATGGTAGTGAGTAATCCCAGCTACTTGGGAGGTTGAGGCAGGAGAATTGCTTGGACTCAGGTGACAGAGGCTGCAATGAGCCAAGATCATGCCACTGCACTCTAGCCTGGGCAACAGAGCAAGGCTCTGTCTCAAAAGAAGAAGAAACAGTTTTACATGTAACTGGAATCACAGAATGACAGAAGAGAAAATGGGACAGAAAAGAAAATGTTTGAAGTGATAATGGCTAAAATTTTCCTAAATTTGGCAAAACATAAAAATTTACAGGACAGGTGCAGTGGCTCACACCTGTAATCCCAGCTCTTTGGGAGGCCAAGGCAGGCAGTTCACGAGGTCAGGAGACTGAGACTATACTGGCCAACATGGTGAAACTTCATCTTACTAAAAATACAAAATAATTAGCTGAGTGCGCTGGCATGTGCCTATAATCCCAACTACTCGGGAGGCTGAGGCAGGAGAATTTCTTGAACTAGGGAGTCTGAGGTTGCAGTGAGCCAAGATTGTGCCACTTCACTCCCGCCTGGCAAGAGAGAGAGAGACTTCGTCTCAAAAAAAAAAAAAAAAAAAAAAAAAAAAAAAAAAAAAAAAAAAAATTACAAATACAATAACTTCAGAAAATGCCAAATAGAGTAAGTTTAAAGAAAACTGGGCTTTGACACATCATAGTCAAACTACTCAAAGCCAAAAATTAACAGAAAATCTTGGAAGCTGTAAAAATAAGATGAAAAATCAAAGAAAGAGGATCAATGTTAAATGACGATAGACTACTCATTAGAAAGCAAAGAGACCAAAAAACAGTGAAATAGCTTTAAAGGGTTGAAAGGAAAATATTGGCAAAGAAAATTCTATATCTAATGAGGATATCTTTTAAGGGGGAAGGTGAGATAAAGACCTTTTTTAAATAAATAAATAAATAAAACTAAGAAAATTTGTTGGCACTGGAACTATACTATAAGGAATGGTTAAGAAAATTTCTATAAAATGAAATGAAACAGTATAAAAGCGTAACTTGGAGCTTCAGAAATGAATGATGAGCATTAGAAATGTTTATTTCATGTAAGTTATAACTAAATAAAGTTTACATTTTTACCTTTCAGGGCAATTTTCCATGAAAAATGCTGAATGTTACCATTTGTCACAATGAAATCAAAGCAGGCAGACAGGAGTGTGCTTCCCCACAGGAGGCCTCTCTAGTCTCAGCTCCCTCAGGCAATGCATCTGGTATTTGGAAATAGGTCAGAACATTTGCATGGATTTTGCTGTTGGCCAGGAAATAGCTTTTTTGAACTATAATTTTTCCTCCTACAAATACTATTTTGGATGATCAGAGCTTCTGTAAAGAGAAAGGTGACATGAAAATATATGAAGCATATCTGCATTACAACTTCAGATATCAAAACTTACAGAATAATTAAAGCTAAAAGTTTGATTTTTTTTTTTAACCAACAGCATAAAAGAAATGATGTAGACATGTGCTGATGACTTAAAAATCATGTCCCTCTCAACTCAGTTCAATCCTGACATTCTTCAGAATGGGAGACTCCAAATTCCTGTGTATTTGACATAACAGTTAACTGCATTACCTGTGCTAGAAAAAGAACATTATTTGGGTCAACAGACAAAATTGGAACATGAATGGGTGATTAAAACATGTTACCAATGTTAAATTTACTGAAGTTGACAGCTGAATGATGGTCATGAAGAGAATAACCTTATTCTTAGCAAATGCATAAGTATTTCAGAATCAAGGGCCATGGTGTATGTAACTGTCCTTCAAAAACAGGTGTACACATACACGTATGTGGAGAAAAAAGAGAGAGACAGAGACAGACAGAGAACAAAAAATAAATGAAAAAGCAATGTGGTAAACTGCTGCCACATAGGTGAATCTGGGTAAATAGCATATGGGTGTTCCTTGTATTATTTTGTATTTTTCTGCATGTTTACAATTGTTTCCAAGTGAATAACTTCTAAAAATAAAATAAACATTTTTGCAAATGTGGAAACAACCAAAACTACTCTGACGTAAGTAGTGACAATTGGAAAAAAAAATGTTTAATTCCAATAAGAAATGCTTGCTTGTGAAAAATCACTTTATTACAACAAACCACTAGAGTTTACAGACATTTAACATGCAATATTCCTTTCAAGCTTAAGCAATGTAGTTAACATGGATTCCTCTTGCTTCATATTGCCTAACACTTCCTTTCTATACATAGAAAAGCATACATGAATATATAAAAATACAGTTTTCCATATGGTATTTGTAAAACACTCTTTCTCTCCTCCCGTTATCTCTCCTTCCTGTCCTCCCTGCCCTAGCTCTATCAACTGTCTCTGTCTCCCTTTCATTCTGCCTAAGTCAGGAATCTGGAATTTAATTTTTGGTCTTAAAAACACTTAGGCACATTTATTGATGTCCTCAGTGACAATTTGAAGGGGAATGTTCTACGGGTGGTCCTTTTCTTTGGCTAGATTGATGTACCTGATCAAATTTAATAACACCATTAAACAGAATAGGATAAATTAGCTAATAGCTTATTATTGAATAAATCTATGTTGCTAATGTTTTTAGTATACCTTATGTCATTTTTTAAAACATATGGCTACACTAAGCAAGATCAGACTGTGGGTTGGGAAAATATACAGAATATTTCAGAAAAATAAGATATGTCCCAGAAAATAACAGGTTGCTCTGTAATAAAAGATTTGGGCGGCAGAACCAGTCTCATTCTCGTGTACTCCTGCCTAGATTCGAAGGCCTACCATCTTTCTGGGTTCAAGAGTAGAAAGTAGCAGCTGCTTTGAAAATCACTCAGCAGAGTAACCTGCATTTATGAAAAATTTTTTTCATTAATTTTTTAATTTTTATTTTAATGTAGAGATGGGGGGGTCTCAATATTGGTCAGGCTAGTCTTGAACTTCTGGCCTAAAGCAATCATCCTGTCTCAGCCTCTGGAGTAGCTGGGATTACAGGCATAAGCCACCATTCCTGGCTTGGAAATTGAATGTATGTCTTAAGACTAGGCCAGGCATGGTGGCTCACACCTGTAATCTCAGAACTTTGGGAGGCCCAGGAGGGTGAGTTTCTTGAGCTCAGGAGTTTGAGACCAATTTTGGCAATGTGATGAAACCCTCCCTCTACAAAAAGATACAAAAAATTAACTAGGCATAATGGTGTACACCTGTAATCCAGAGGCTAAGGTGAGAGGATTACCTGAACCCAGGGAGTTCGAGGCTGCAGTGAGCCATGATTGCACCACTGCCTTCCAGCTTGGGCAACAGACTAAGACTCTGTCTTAAAAGTAAATAAGAGAATAATGTTATCTCCAATACATAGTGTAGGGGGAGAAGGGAAAGATGAGCATGGTAATCAGAACTTTCTCTAAAATAAAAATTAAGAAAAACATGCAGGTAAATGAGAGAACATTATTTACAAGGCAACCAGGGTAAATTGTTTGAGAATAGTCTAAAATTTTCTATTAAGAAAAAGGGGAGCAAATAGGGATTCGCATTTTTATCACAAATTAAATATTTAAATACATATAATGACAGAACAAATTACCATTCTAGAAAAGAGCACCAGTATTCCTTTAGTTTTGAAGAACTACAATTTTTTTAAATGGGAGAAAAAGTTAAACTACATAAAATATTTATAACAACATACTAAGACTGTCATAGATAAAAATGTCAGCATCTTGTAACTGATGTGGGTACACACGTAAATTGTACCATCCTCATAACTGGGCCGCTGATGGGCCCTATTCTTTCACAGGCAGTACTACAGTGATGGGAAGTGGAGGACAGGTTGGTTTGGAAGCTAAACACTTAATTTTACTATGTAATGCAAGCTATGTTATCACAAGCAAGTCACTTAACTGCTCTGAGCTCCAGTTTCCATGACTGAAAAGCAGGCTAATTAAACATCCAAATGTTCTTATAGCTTGAAGTGCTATTCAAATATAAAGAATTATTTTTCATGTTAAATCAGACTTAAGAAATTTGGCATGGGGATGGAACTTAGCCATGAAACAATACATTGTTTAAGAAAAAAAAAAAACACAGTATTTTATTTCTTTACAAGATAAATCATCTGCAATATGTTAATTGGTTCCCAGAAAACATAATCTTCATTGCTGCTAGTCTCTGACTGAGAACAATTCACCTATTGCTTACTAATGGTAAATATTTTCTCCACTATTTCACTGCAGTGTTCAATATCTAAACTGAAAATGTTTTAAGACTCATTCATGTAGGGATTCATAATCCTCTAGTTTTTTTTTTTTTATTAGCAAATTGCAAATACCACACAATTGTCCATTAGCAACATTTAGTACATTCACAATATTTTGCCACCATCTACACATTTTAATTTCAGGACATTTTCATTACCACTGACACAAAAACCTTATGTCTGTTAAGCAGTCACTCACCCCCCATTCCCTGCTGCCCTCAGCACTTGTACCACATTTTGTTTATCTATTCATCAGTTGATGAACATTTGTTTGTTTCCACTTTGGGCAATTATATATTAATATAATACTGCTATAAACATTAGTGCACAAAGTTTTGTGTAGATGTATGTTTTTAGTTTTTCTTAGGTATATACTTAGGAATAAGGTGCCAAGTCAAATGGTAATTCTAGGTTTAACTTATTATGGAACCATCACACTTTTCTGCAGGGTCTGCCACATTTTATATATCTACCAGCAATGGCTCTTACACTCCCGATTGCCACTGCCCACTGCCCCCAATTTACATACCTACATGAATACAGTGTCTTATTACTCATGCCAAATTGTAGAAGAGTAGTAACAGCAAATAGCAAAAGAGCTAGTTGCCAGGCATTGTTGTAAATGCCTTTACACATACATATGACTTTATAGGCAGTATAACACTTGTAAACCTGGTTTCCACATTTTCTCCCTCATTAAAAAGTTTCTTGGGCTGGGTGCGGTTGCTCACGCCTGTAATCCCAGCACTTTAGGATTCGGAGGTGGGGCAGATCACCAGAGATCGGAAGTTGGAGACCGGCCTGACCAACATGGAGAAACCCCATCTCTGTTAAAATTACAAAAAAAAATAGCTAAGCATGGTGGTGCATGCCTGTAATCCCAGCTACTCAGGAGGCTGAGGCAGGAGGATTGCTTGAACCCGGGAGATGGAGATTGCAATAAGCTGAGATCATGCCATTGCACTCCAGCCTGGCAACAGAGCAAGACTCCATCTCAAAATATATATATATATTCTTGGAAATCTGCCAACCAAAGACTTCTCTCTTATTAAAAAGCATTTAAACTGCTTGCTTTTACCTGTAACATAGAGAAGACATTAAGCAATAGAAATTGTTCACCTTAAATCTGTCATGCAGGGAATGATATACAAACATTATTTGTTCCCAATAAGCTTTGGAAACGTTTTCCTTAAGTAAATAAATGAATTATAGAATTTAGTAAATTAAGAACTTGGAAAGATTTTAGTTGTTTCAACTTTATGATGATGCATGAGATTTTGGTGGAGTGGAGTGAGGAGGAAAGAAGAGTGTTGAGTGCATGCATTGAACCCTTGCTGTGTAAAACAAGTATGGCACTTGGTGTGTGGTTGTTCACAGCAGAAGACGCATGTTGCATGATCCCTGTGAACCCATGTCAATGCAGGATATCCAAGGTAGGAAACCACATTACCCATCCTCATACCAGACTAAGAATGTGTATTGGAAAACTAGCCTACACTCCATTAATCAAAATATTCTTTTAGATTGTTACCTCTCTATGGATACCAAATATGATAATCTGCTGCACAACAATTCAGGCAACCCAGTATTTGGTGATATGATTAATTGTATTTGTATTTTTTTAAAAGATGGGATCTTTTCTATGTTGCCCTGACTGGTCTCAAACTCCTAAACTCAAGTGATCCTCCCACCTCGCCTCCCAAAGTGCTAGGATTACAGGTATAAGACACTGGACCAGGTCTATTGTATCATTAAATACTATTTATTTAGGAAATCAGCTTAGGAGTATAAAAGCAATTTTTCAAACTTAAATGGACTATTGAATAATACTTGGGGAAGAATGATCTATTCCAGAGGTTTAAAAACACAGATAAAATTGGGCATAATGGAAGGAGGACATTGGACAGGGAGGCCTAGAGCCTGGTTCCCTCAACTCTCCTTCCACAGCCCCTGAACACTCACTCCCCAAGAACTCAGAGAGCCCTGTCGAAAAACGACTGATCAAAGCCAAAGAAAATTGGCTCCAATAGCTCTCATAATGCAACGACCATTTATACATATCTGCACATAAAAACCTCTTTGGGGAAAGTTCAAAGCATACAAGTGTCATAGAGGAGGTCAATTGAGTTACTGGCTTAATAGGCATCATATTACAATGTTTTTCATTTTAAGAAGGTTCAGGAAAAATTTTAATTACATTTTTCTACCTGTCTAGACAACGTGAAGGTGACTCTGTTCTTTTATAGCTAACCCACATAAACACAGGGCCCAGCTGGGGTCTTACTGGCAGCTGGGGTCTTAATGAAAGGTGCCCGTGAAATTCACCATGGGCTGGCCCAAAAGAAGGCACTTCTCAGCACAGGTGTGATTTTGCTGACTTTGTCCACACAGTCAGCTGTCCACAGCTTGTTCAGCAGTATTTTATTTTTTATCAGAAAGCATTTTCTATACCTAGAAAGACAAGCAAGATCTCTGTTTGTTTCTTAAATGTTGTAGGAGCAGCTCTGCTCATGGGAAGACACCAGTTCTCCCTGCTCCTGGGAAAAGCAGGCCTCTCATTTATCTCTATTAATGGACATATGACACGGAATAACTAGATGGGCATTTACAAAGTGTGTGCTGAGAGAAGCCTGGCCACACACTTTACGGAGGGTAGCAAACAACTATGGACCGTACTTTATCTTAGAAAGATACTACTTTATTACAGAGCCATTAATTCATTTATTATTGATGTTGTGCTTACTTCAAAAAAATTAGGATCTGAACAAAAATGTAAAAGCACATGATTTACAAAAGTATTTATAAAAGTTTTGCTTAAGAGAGAGACTAAAAATTATAACGTTGGATTAGAGGGATGTAAAATATATTTTAACTTTGATTTCTGTAGTACTTTCTAGCCTTTAAAGCATAGGTTATTTTAAATTCCCTTTCTTAAGATTTTGTTCATACAGTTTTGTTATAGAATCTGGTTAAAACTGTAAAACTATGGCCTACAGACTGAATCTAACTGAAAAAACAAACCAAATGAACCCCGACCAGGGGCCAGCAGATCTTCTATGTAAGTGATGGACACACTTCCCATTTATCTCTATAGAGTAAGAAAGTGATCTACTTTGTCAGCCTTGAAATTGCTTTTTGATAGTTTCTGCCTAATCCACCTTAGACTTCTAATATAGAAACCACCATATAACCTGGGTTAATTTACAACTTTATTGCTCAGATGGACCTGCGTTTTAAATAGTTACAAGCCTGATGAAGGATTCTCAGGCATCATGGGCACATCATGGGCACAGCATGGGGTCACTTCCCGCTAGTCAGAACTACTTGTGGAAACATTAAAGCTACAACAAGATCAAAGACTCCTCATGTGGAAATCTCCCTGTGACTTCACTGATTCATGGGACACTTAAAATTAAAACTCTTTAATGGAATTTATGAAATGGAAACAATTTTGCTGGAAGCGTACATGAAGAATAATCTAGATGCAAAGCTTAGGGCACATTGACTATACTAATGCAGGATAGAAAAGTGCCCTCTGATAAAAGGTGGCATCTTTCTAAATTTTTTCAACATTTTTTACCCTATGTTTGTGTACCTGAAGATTTTTATGAAACACAATAAATTATCAGATAAAATTGTTTTTCTAAGTAGCAGCTCTAAAGGTATTAATCAAACTAAAAATGTTCTGTTCAGACATACACCTGCTTGTTTTTACAGATTTTTAAATTTTCTAGTATAAGTATCTATGTGTACAAATACCTAAGATTCTGTGTGGAAACTTCCACATATACTGACCTGAATAAGTTATTTGAGTATTTCTTCCTTTAGTCCATTTAGTTCAATAAAGTGCTAAGATTATCCACTTCCTTGAAACCAAAACAAGGAGTTATCAAAGTCCAGAACTTAGTTTCCATTTTCCTACAATATTTATTAAGTATCTACCATGTGCCAGTCACGCTTCTAAATATTTTTGCACATTATTTTATTTACTCCTCAAATAGTTACATCAAATAGTCACTATTAGCCCCATTTTATAGATAAGGAAACTCATGGAGAGGTTAAGCAAATTGCCCAGTTATAACACAGATGATCTAACTTGCAAGCCTATCCTCATAATTGGCATCTACGGGTGTTGACCCAACTTCTAAAGTTCTTGCATGGAAGAATAGCTCAGGAAGTACTCCCCTTATCTTTCCTACCCTCACCCTTCTTTTCTCCAGAGTTATCAGGCTCTTGCTGTTGGAATTGTTCTTTGAGAGTGAGGGGATACATTTCATGACATTATATCAACAAAGCTAGATAGCTTAGAAATGTTTAAAATATATTACAACATAGCTTTGTGTTCAAATGGATTCTTGTAGGGTCCCTCTGTGTTTCTTCAATCACTGACACTATTATGCTATTTCAGTAGAAATGAGAAAGTATGACTCTTACATAAACTGGCTCATAGGAGGAGGAGGAAGATGAGGAAGAGTAGGAGTAGCAGCAGAAGAAAGGAAAGAGGAAGAAGAAGGAAGAGAAGAGGGAGAAGAAGGAGGAGGAGGAGGAGGAGAAGGAGTAGAAGGATGAAGGTGGAGAAAGAAGGAAAAGGAGAAGATCTACCTGTCTTTATATGGAGTAAAAGCCCCAGTGAACCATGAAAATTTACAGGATTCTAAGGATATTTCCCCAGCTCCAAGATAGAGATGTTCCCTTAGATGCGTCTGAGTAATGGTTGAAGCATAATCCATAGTATCTGTAATTCCATTGATAAGAAGTCAGTAGTCATCTTCATTTTTGACCTAAACAAAATTCGTTTTTCATTCTCTATTCTTTAATAGCTAAATAAGATGGCAGTGGTGGCTAAAGAGGGTGTGAGCTAAGTACAGTCTCTTTCTTTTTGTAAATGCTTTCTGGGCCTCCACTAGTATTAATACCTTTATATTTATAAAGCAAATTATGTCTTAAAAGATAAAAGACATAATTTTATTGGAAAAAATTTTCTTATTTATCATTCTAATGAATATAAAGAGTATTCATGAAGGCCTCATCTGACTTTTGAGAGCAGAAGTTTCTAATGTAGTATAAAATAAATGACAATAATCTCAAAATAATTTTTTCTATTAACATCAAGCCCAATCAAAACCCACTGTGAAGAAACAAACATTTATATCCCAATATTATTACACACAAACTAAAAATCACTTATTTTGATGAAATACTAATGTGGCAATTGGTCAACTATTTTTTCCACTTGAGTTTATTACTGTAGCCCTGTAGCATAAACCTAAAAGGTGAGAAAGCTTCCAGTCAGAGCCTGGAGATGAGCTGAGGTCCAATGCAACCTATATCATTCCACTCCCTTTTTATGGATAAAAGGAAAAATTAGGCATCAAATTCAGATTATTAATCTGAACAGATTTATTCAAGGCATAACATAATGGTCCATCTAAGAATGAGATGTGAAAGGGAAGAAGTAAGTTTGTAATAGCAAGGGGCTATTTCTTTTTTGTAATTGTTTCTTTCTCAAAAAAATTGTCATATTAATCACAATCATGAATGTACCCAAATGTTTACTATAGAAATGCATGTAGCTTATTTCCTAAAAATTATGGTAAAAACTTATACAAAGTGGTTGCATTTAGTGCTGTTAGTCACTTTCTCAAAAAATCTGTTATCTCTATCTCAAGAGTCGTGTGCTTACAAACCAAATTCAGATGTCTTAGATGACTTACACTTTCTAGTAATCCCAATGGACGTATAATGTATATAAAAATGATATTTCAGGAACAGCATATCTTAAGAATATTACTAAATTAAGTTTATATATATTTCATCACATCACGAAAACATTTGAGTGGATACAAAGAAATATCTCAAGGCAGTATTCAAAAAATGAAAAATGTTGCACATATGTGTATCATAAGCCAAGTAAAATGAAAATTCAGCTCTTAAATATATTCAATTTTCTAGCAGAAAGGGAACACTGTCTTTATAGGAAATGTTTTTAGCACAATACTACAGATTCTATAAAACTCTTTAAGGAGTTATCAGTGTCTAGGACAATAAATGGTTTCTGTTAAGAAAATAAAGGTCTACCCTCCCTAAATACTATAATTACAAAGGTCAAGAAAAAGGAAGTAAAGTAAAACATGTGTCCCTTAAAAATCAAACACGAGTGGTTGCCAAGGTCCTAAGAAGCAGAGAATGAAACCTGCCATTGCTTGTTTATCTCTCAGGCTGAGCCCCGTTGGTCACAATGAGGGGTGACAGGAAGAGCACAGCCTTGGACTCCAGTCCAAGGAACTCCAGGCTCTCCTGCAGTTTCCCACTGCATGACCTTGGGCCACTTACTGCTCCTTTCTCCGCCTCCATTTTCATATCTAAAACCTGGAGATGATAATAATACCTGCCCTGGAAGGCACTTTGGAAAACTAGATGAGCCCTCAGTAAAAATGTTTCTAGTATGGTCCTGTGAACCTCTGCAGGTAATTTTAGTTTCCTATATATACTTACCTCGCTTAAATACAGAGAATGAGAACTAATCTAAAAATATTTCTCAATAGCAACTTATCTTCTGTTAGTGTCTCCTTCAGGGCACTTCACTTGGACCTCAAGGCCAGACCTAGATAATCTTTCTGTTCTCATTATGATCTCACCAGCTTGACAGCTACATGTTTAGGCAATTGTGCTCATCTAAAATATATTTTATCATCTTCATTTTTATCTCTGACTTTTTTTCATAGCTGGACTTATTCATTTCTCCACTCACTGTGCAGTCTGCTCCGTTTTCTACTAGATACCAAGCAGATGTGAGTTGGTCTTTTACACACCACAAGGGAAAGGTTGATTTTCCAGGTAAGAGAAAAACCAAATAGTTGTAGAACTTTCTATAAAATCCAAAAGAAAAGAAATAAAGAATAGAGGCAGGAGGAGTACATGTTGGGTAAAAGTCTGTGCTTTGAAATAAATAGATCGAATTTCAAATGTGAACTCCACTAACTACTAGTGTGGTGACCTGGGGAAAGGCATTAGACCTCTGAGCCTCAAGGACCCTGGAAAACATGGAAAATAGCCCCACCTCAATCTTACAAGAGCAGCTGTAAGGGTTAGACAAGATTGGGTACATAAAGTCTTTAGCATAAGACCTGACACATAATCTGCCCCTGAAAAATCATGCCTATCATTACTGTCACTCAGGTTAAATACGGCATTTTAAAAGATTATTACTTAATCTTGCATATCTTATCTATGGCACAGATTAATTGGAATCCAGGACGAGGGCAACAGAGAAGAGGTTTTGCTTTTGTTTTTGTTTAGTTGTTCTTTTTTTCCACCCTGGTGATTACAAAGCTTTATGATGAGATTTTATGTGTTGAAATATTCTTTGTTTTTCATGATATTTTATAAATGTTGAAAACGGATATGTAGCAGGTAAACTGATGGCCACCATTCAGTTCTTTCCATCTCCATGATTTTTCTAGGTTGGGTATTGCGTTTGTGCTCAGTGTGGATGGGAAAGTGCATGCAGTTGTTTCTACCTCCAACATAAAGCCATTATCATCATTTTTTCAGAACTATTGCCTCCCTAACTGGTCTCCCTGCTTCCATGGTTTCTTGTCCTCCAGTCCATTATCTACCAACAGCCAGAACAATGTATTAAAAATACTCACCGAATTTGGTCATTCCCCTACTGACCCTTCAGAATAATATTCCAACCCCTTTCTATGCCCTGTGAAGACCTGTGTGACAACTCTCATATCTGACATCATGTCTCCAGGCATTTGTCTCCAGTCACATCTGCCTTCCCTGAGCCCTTCCCTCCAAAGGACCAAACTGCACTCACCATAAGCCTTGTTGTCCCCTCAGCCTGGAAGTTTCAGCCACCTGGTCTAGGAATGCTGCTGCTTCTCATCCCAGAGCTCAGGTTTAAAAGGGCCTCAGAGAGGCCCTCTTGGATGACACAACTCTAACCCTGTGACATCTTCTCCATATGGTACCTTATCTATCTTCTTCTCAGAATAACTATTCACAATCTGCAATTTCCCCTGTCTTAGTTTCATCATCTCTCATTAAGCCTCAGGCAAGAGGGACCCTGCCTGTCACATTCTTAATATTCTCTAGAGGAGCACTGCACACAACAGGACCTCCAGGAATACGTGTTGCGTAAATGAAGGATCAAGTCATTTGCAAAAGCAGAAGAAAAAATTACATTTTTAAATATTAAGGATTAGTGAACATGCAATTTGTTAGTAAAAATGCATTTTATGATAATCAGGACAGCATGTCATGTACACATACTTGCTATTAGACACAAGAAACAAATTACTGAACAGAAAGAGGTGCTACTTCTGCCTCTTCCAGTCTCTTTTGAGTCCTACGGAGCCATGGATTAGCATGTTATGATTGGCACTCTTCTCACTGTGGGTGTCCATCTCAGAAAAAGAGCTTTTCCTGCAACACCTTAAACATGACAAAGAGTCAGTGTCAAACATATGACAGAGTTTTATGCCAAATTTCAACGGTGGTACAATGCTAAACATTATGGTCAATCTATCACTGCTGGCAGAAGCCACATGGAAGGCATGAGAAGGAATATAGCCAGGCCCTAGACACAAACCCCAACCCTAGATGACATCTTGCAAGGAAAGGAGACTTCAGTACACAGCCTCAAGTAACTGACTTTACCCCAAAATTTGAATGAGCTCATCAGAAGCAAATTCTTCTGGAGAGCATCCAGTAAGAAATGCAGTCCTGATAACACCTTGATCAGTCTTATGGGACCCCCAGCAGGGGACCCAGTCAAGCCCACATAATCTTCTAATGTATACAACAGCAACATAACACATTCTTGTTGCTTTAAGCCACTAAATGTATGGTAATAGCTTATAAATGTCTGAAAAACTAATATAGATTGTGATACTTGAAAGTGAGATGCTACTATAATAAATACTTAAAATACAGAAGCAACATTGGAATCACGAGTAAGTGGACATTGGAAGAATTCTGAGGAGCATGATGGAAAAAACTAGAGTGTCTTGAACAGACTGCTAGCAAAAATATGGCCACTAAAGACTATACCAGTGAGGGTTCAGAAGATACTGAGCAGTATTATAGGGAAAAATCTAACTTGCCTTACAGAATACTCACTTCACTCCCAACATACAACTGTTGGTGGAAATACGGATTTTAAAGGCACTGCTGATGAGGGCTCAGAAGAAACATGTTATTGAAAAATGGAGAGGGGAGATCCTTGTTATAAGCAGGCAAAAAGCTTAGTAAAATAGTGCCTTCTAGTTTTGTGAAAAGCAGACTTTTTAAATGATGAACTTGGATATTTAGGTGAAGAGATTTTTCAAGGAGGTAGTTGAAAGAAGTGACTTTTTGTTTTTTTCTCTTGCTACTTATAGTAACATGTGGGAAGAGAAAGATAAGTTGAGAGACGAGCTGTTAAACAAAAGAGAACCCAAACTTGTTTAATGAAAGAGAGCCAACATTTGATGAGTTGGGAGATTCTCACCCTATCCAGATGCCAAAAATGCAAAATTAAGAAGATGCTTCAGAAAATGTGGCATAGGAAAATACAAACTGAGCGTGATTGCACAATCTGTTACTAAACCTTCACAAAGATCAAACAATGAGAGTACTCAGGCACAGAAAAGGCTCTTTGACGAGATTAAGGATGTGGGTCATAGATCCCCTCAATACAACCAGAAGGACTCAAAAAGCTTAGGGGCGTTGTCTTGCAACCATCTAGGCAGTAGATAAAAACGAAAAGGGATCATGTCAGAAAACTTGGTGGACCTAACTTCTAGCTAATAAAGTGATGAGTAGGAATGGTAAGCATGGAGACCCATAAAGTGCTTGAGAATTTTATATCAGCAGAAACACCATCAGGTTGGCCTGAAAAATACAGAAATAGTACAGAATAACAGAAGGCTGTCAGACCAGCAAATCCTATTGGCAGAAAACAGACAGATGAAACTACTCATCTTCAAACATGTGCTACTTTTCATTAAAATATAAACATGACACAGAAAGCAGTGCCCAAAGTCCAGAGGGAGAACCAAGGGCCCAGAAGGTGGAGCCAAGAGCCACAGAGGATTATGTTTTAAATGTCCTTGGAGAGACTTTTAAAGTTAATAATATATGCTATGCTTTGCATATGTAATATATGTCAAAAGGCCATTAAAAATTGAAATTACTGGGTCTCTAATCTGGCAAAATGTCAATGACGGTAATAAAATAGAACATATAATCTGGAAAAATAGTATCTTCATAGGGTTATAATGAGACTTAAAATGAAGTAAGCCATGAAAAGCATTCTAAAACTGTAAAGCACTCCATAAATATTTATTACAATGATATTTTGGAAGAAATTAAACTTTAGCTATTACACGTAAAAGTAATTATTACATGACTAAGGAAAGCTCCTTTCTTTTTTTTTTTTTGAGACCAAATCTAACTTACTCTGTCACCCAGGCTAGAGTGCAGTAGTGCAATCTTGGCTCCAGGTTCAAGCAAGTCTCCTGCCTCAAACTCCTGAGTAGCTAGGATTACAGGTGTGCAACACCATGCCCGGCTAATTTTTGTATATTTTGTTGTGGAGATAGGGTTACACCATGTTGGCCCGGCTGGTCTCAAATTCTTGACCTCAAGTGATCCACCTGCCTCGGCCTCCCAAAGTGCCAGTATTACAGATGTGAGTCACTGCACCCGGCAATCCCCCTTCATCTGTCTAAGGAAATGCTTTCTGTCTTTTGCTCCACTATGAGAAGATGTTATCAGAACGTCACATTTTTTTTTCAATATGTGCCTAATAAATCATTCACAATACTGGTTACATGTAAGAATCACCTGAAAAGATTGAAAAAAAAAAAAACAGGGATTTTTTGTATTTGATAAATTAGTACCTCTGTATTGGAGTTAGAGGCGGGTGCATAAAAACTCCCACAAGTAATTCTTTTTCTTTTTTTTAATTTTATTGCATTTTGGGTTTGGGGGTACATGTGAAAAACATGCAAGATTGTTGCACAGGTACACACGTGGCAGTGTGGTTTGCTGCCTTCCTCCTCTTCACCTATATCTGGCATTTCTCCCCATTCTGTCTCTCCCTAACTCCCCACCCCACACCGTCCCTCCCCTATTTCCCCCCAACAAACCGCAGTGTGTGGTGCTCCCCTCCCTGTGTCCATGTGTTCTCATTGTTCAACACCCGCCTATGAGTGAGAACATGCGGTGTTTGATTTTCTGCTCTTGTGTCAGTTTGCTGAGAATGATGGTTTGTGGAAGTAATTGTAATGTATGTAAGATTTGGTTGCCATTGACTAGATTCTAGAAGGAGAGAGGTCTCTAATGCTGTGTAAGGGAGGAGCTGGGAGTGGAAGAGTCACCCTGCGATAATCTGGCAACTAGGAAAGGTACAGAGGTAAGT
Organism: Saimiri boliviensis; assembly: GCF_048565385.1. NCBI lineage: Eukaryota > Metazoa > Chordata > Mammalia > Primates > Cebidae > Saimiri > Saimiri boliviensis. The sequence continues at coordinate 168,073,658 of NC_133451.1, read as the reverse complement.
CAGCCTACATTTTTTACCTTGAATGTGTTCTGACACATGCTTCCTTCATGGGAGGACATAAAATGTTACCAGTGAAACTTCAAGATTCTAAAAAGTCAGGCTCGTCCCAAACTAGTATTGTCCCTTTAAAAGCTGTTAGAAGTCTGTGGAGGCCAGTATTTAGAAGCTATTTCTATGCCAGCACCTTGATCTTGTCTTTAGGATAAAAGGCCTTAACAAAATTTAAAGGGACTAATGGAATATGCATTTTCAGCCCCTACCTACCTCTCTTGAATTATTTCACTTTCCTGTACCTTCAGTTGGTGCCTCCAATCCAGCAAACTATTATATACCTCTGAAACTT